>NC_092023.1:10304932-11504932 GCF_042242105.1 Pempheris klunzingeri
CACACTAGGCATTTTTCTGTCATCTGAATTATAGTTGGAAAAAGACAGAGACAGAAACTGCAGTCTGCAAGTCTGAACACTGATACATGATAGATCACACACACAGACACACACACACACACACCTTGCATACAAGGACACCATCACTAAGGAGTTGGCTTGCTAAGGGGAACAGTGCATACAAATGTTTCCTTACCAGCAGAGTTTCCTTTGGAGAATCGCTTGTCTGTGTACAAGAGCTTAGTAATCTAGAAAAAAGAAAAACAAATTACAAACAAAAGTGGGAGTGAGATCCTAGAGTATAGATACCATGAAGAACAAAATCACCACTATAAAGGCAATCCGGTCCTAAGCATTCCCTTTTTATGCCTTTGTGTCTTATTTTTCTTTATTGTATTTTATCTAACCTACTAATTATAGTGAAGATGTGTGTGAATGAAGTGTGTTTTTATTTGAAAAACATCTTGCCTAAAATTGCCTCAAGCTGAACATTTCTTTATTTATACACGCTCAATGTGCCATAAGGAGATTTGCATAAAAGGCAGCAGATGGTATTTGCCATATTGCATATTCGTCCTAAATGTAACTGTGTGTGGAAGATGGTGAGTATACTGATTATCATAGCTATTTTGTTGCGAGGAATAAACCATTATATGGACAGCTGAAAATTCACCTAATGCCTGGAATATGTCACACACACACACACTGACGCACACACACACACTCAAACAATGCGGCCTCATTCACGACTTACCTTCACCATGCTCTCCACATCAGTAGACCTGCAGGGGGCAGTAGAGGACAAGACATGAGCAGCCAGTCCACCAGCGGGTCGACAACACTTCAACATGTCGGGGTTAATGTGCATCTCTCAAAGAAGCACCTCCACCACCCCACATACTTCCAACATGGATTTATTCTCCTCCTCTCCCATGTTTTTACCCACCGTTTGTTCCAATGCATACATCCTGAGAAACTAAAGCCCTACAAACTCAATTTAGCCCTTGTTTTTTCTATTTTGCTTGTCATTTTTTCCACATAAATGATGAGTTCAAAGGTGTCAAATCACGGTAGTACCAAATGTCTCTAAACTATGCTCTCTTTACTCTTGACTGCTTGTAGTGTTGGTGAAATAGGTATTTATATTATATCTGCTTACATAAAAGCACTGGGTAGACATAAGATGTGAAAACCATTTTAAATATTTAAGAATGGATTTTTTTTTCCTAAAGGATTTTGTTTATTTCTATAAACCCCTTTCCTCCCCCAAAAGGGAATTTTAAATAGCAAATGCAATTTTATTTAAGTAACCATAGAACTGACAGTATCATGTTGCCATTGCTACTGAATTGAAAGTTTAGTATAATATAATGTGGCAAGAAAAAGCAACAGATTTTTCAATTTGACACTCTCAATGCAATATTACAAGAGAGGAAAGATGGCAGTACAAAAGCCTGGGAAAGCACAAAAAACACATCCTCACACACACAAAGGCATGCACACACACACACACACACGAAGGCTAAATGATGACAACGTGTGACATTTCTGGCATTGTCAGCTAGTTGGTGGAGAGGAGGAGATGAGAGATGAGAGGAGAAGAGAGAAGAAGAGGTCTTTAATGATTAAATTATCCCCTGACCTTGTCTTTGACAGGGGCAGGTCCTGCGCTGCAATAACATGGGGCTCGCGCACACACACACATCCACACACACTCACACACACTTCCCAAGTGACAAGCCCAATTATGACCCTGTCAGGCAACCTAACTGTCAGAAGAGTGTGTGTACGTGTGCGTTAATGCAATCAGAGCAAGGCAAATGGAGGAGAGGAAGTGGGTTCAGACACAGAAAAAGGCGGATAAACAATTAGTGGACATACTGATTTGAAAATATCCAAGTCTCACACACACACAGCCAATTCCTGCTCAAAAATCTGGTAATCCACATTTATTTGTGGTTTAAACTCTAATGCTGGAATCGCCCTTGGAAATTTGTATAAGATACAGTACATCTCTCAACTTCAAAGAAAGCCTAAGGAAAAAAAGTTGTCTTTTGGTCCTCTTACAGTATTTTTCATGTCCTTAAAATAAAAAAAAATAAAAAGTATAAAATGATGCGTGGAATGCTACTATTGATTTTTTTACCTTAAAAAAAATGGTCTCATCCTTTTATTAAAGGATATATTGCATTCCTGGGAAGAAGCCTATTATTTTATCCATTATGTTAGTTAAATTATCAACATTCACTGTTTTAATTAACACATCAGCTACAACAAAGAATGCATTAGCTGAATTGAAGGTTCAAAGTTAAGCTCAACTGAGTGCATCTTGGCTTTTTAGTGGAAGAAATAACTTTGGTCCCTGAAGACAAGTCAGTGCTTTTCTCTTTGACTCACCTCCAGCCTCACTCAGGGGCCAAAGTGTTTTTGTGTGGGTGTGTAGTGTTAAACTGTAAATATTCATAAACACCCCTTCAACAAAACCCCCACGGGTCAGACCCTGGTCCTAAGGTTCTGTACGCGTGTGTGTGCTTCTGAGAGTAAGTGTGCAAGAGAGTGAAATCAGTACGGGGGTCTGGGTATGAGGGGCAGTGGTGGGCATCTGCTAATTTACATATCTCCCACGGTGCTTTGGGGTAAGAGCTGAGGGATGACGGCCTCCATATGCATGAGGCACCCGTGTATACTCTGTGTGTGTGTGTATGTGTATATATATATGTGTGTGTGTGTGTGTGTGTGTGTGTGTGAGTGAGTGAGTGAGTGAGTGAGAGATGGAGTGTTTTTCCCTGCAGCTGCCCACAAACACACACAGACGCTGTAGATGGTGTGATAGGCTGCACATGTCATGGTCAGAGCATATGCCGCAGTGACCTCCACAGTGCTACAGGCCTCCCCAAAACGCCAATCGGGAGTTATGAGGCAAAATATGGAGAAATATGGAGATGATGGAGAACACATAGACATAAACAGACGATGAGCTAATTGACTCACTTTTTGAAGCCCAGGACGAGGCTGTTGCGGAAAGTACTGAGGTCCAACGGGGGGAAGGAGGGATCCGACACTAGAAAATAGAGTGAAGACAGACAAGTGACGAGAGGCTAAGACAGAAAAGACAACGATATCTTGTCTTCATGTGGAATGATCAGTGTGGTTTACAATAAAAAATAAAGTGTATAAGCTTTCCAGGGGTTCAATGAATCTCTATTTTTTTTTTTTATATATTTTGCATTGGGAGTTGATGGGGATCTAATGAATGAATGAAGTAATCATCTAACCTATAAAATGTCAAAAAGTAGTGAAAAATGCCCATTACCAGTTTCCACTGACCAAGGTCACATCTTTAAATCGTTTGATTTGTGTGAACTAAAGTCCAAAACTTCAACTTAAAATGATAAAAACCAGAAAAAAAGCAGCAAAGATTTGGCATTTTTACTCGATAAACTTTGAGGGAAACTCTTTAAGGGTACACTGGGTTTATGCCAATATTGCATAGTGAGGAGACATATGAAATGTTGAAAAACCCTGAAAACCTTCCTCATGTGAGGGGGAAAAATACATTAGGGATTCTGAAATACATAAAAGAGGAAACAGAGCAACGTATGTGAAAACGAGTGGTGGATGTTTGAGACTAAAACGAGATGAAAGACCGAAAACAGGAAGAGTCATCCATTATGTAACAGCCTTCTCTATCCCATCCCTCTGCCAGTTGCAGCGCCGCTCGTTCTTGCTCTTTACATATTCACACAGACTAATCTCTTAAAAGGCCTGATGAGCACAGAGGAGTAAGTGGGCAAATGCATGAGTGTGTGTGTGTGTGTGGTTGTGTGTGTGTGTGTTAACGCTGGTCCAATTAGCCCGCAGGCGAAGCAGCAATTTTTATGATGATGGGTGCTCAAGATGCAGTAGAGCTTCTTTGGAGTGTGTTACGTGTGTGCGTGTGTGTGTGTGTGTGTGTGTGTGTGCTTACACAGGGTGTAGAGTTTGGCCAGGCTGTTAAAAGCCAGGGAGCGAACCTCTGAAGACAATAAGCTGCCCGAATCATGACTGATGCCTGCATCCTGAACAAGGAGAAGCACCTTCATGTCAGTAAAAACTTTTTAATGCACGAGCCATATGGAAACACTCTCTCACACACACACTGACTTATGGATTACCTTGATGGCCTGTTGTGCTTCTTCCTTGCTGGAGAATAAGGGGAAGATGTAGTTGGCACAAGTGTCAGCATCAAGCATCACCTCGAGCTCCTGCATACTCTTCAACAGCTCAACTACACCTACAACACACACAAACAAAGTAATTAAGATCAACTTTTTGGCAGTGAAATCACAAGTTGAGTAGGTTTGTTCAAGTGTAGTGACAGAGGTACTTGATATTCATGAAATGTTGTGTCAACCAAAACAAAAAAAAAGAAATTAGTGAGATCAGGACTGCAATTAACAGTTGTTTTTATCATTGATACATGTATTTTTCTGACATTTTTTTGCCTAGAAAATGCCTATAAATGGTGACAAAGCACATCATGAGTTCCTCGAATCCAAGTTGGTATTTTCAAACTGATAGTCCTCAACCACAGAACACTCCATTTTACTATGAAATAAAACAGAACAAATCTTAGAGACTGTAACAAGTGCAGGTTACTTCATATCGTCTTTATGCCCTCATAAATACAAGTTGTGTGAATTGGTGTTTTTGCAGTGAGAGAGGTTATTAAGAACATTTTGATTTGTGGTCAGAGTTGTTCACCATCAGTTTTAACTCAATCACACGCAGCACTTTTACAGATACACACACTTTCCTCCACTCATCCTCATGTACCAGCCTGGAGCTGTGGAAGCACTGTTTATATATGGGTCCAAGAAATGGGCTGGCACATACTTTCTCTCACCCGTCCAGTAAAATCGCCAGACACCACCCTCATATAAACTCACTCTCACACCCTACATCAACAAAATGCTAATGGCTGCTTCCCTCTCTACCTTGGACTGGAGGATACGTGTAGATAAACACACGCACTCGGCCTGGAGTGGACTCTTGCACCATCACCCTGCTCTGCAGCAGAGCCCCCAGGTCCTGCCCCAGGGAAGGAGGCCAAAACAACCACATGCATATGGAACAGCCACTCACGCACTCTCAATGTGCCCGCAAGAGTCTGGGTGCAGAGGGCACTGCAGCACTTTGCATATGTCTGGGAGCGTGCCCACAAAGACGCGGGCCTAAATGAGGGCATACATGGGTCTCCATGTGTGTGTTCATTCTCGGTGTGAGTTGCTATGCAGTTTTAGGTGCATCAATATGCTATATATGACTGCATCCAGTGTACCGATACACCTTGTTCCCATGCGTGCTTCTGCAAACTACACTAAAGTGCTTCCTTGAGTTGACAAAGCTCAAGATGCTGTGTGTATTTACTCCCCACTCAGGTTCGGAAGCATACACACACACACACACAGCTCTATGTTTCTGCATCCTCTTGGGATGTATGTGTTCACCTGGCAGTCTCTCTCTTTAGCTGAATAAAAGATGAGCCCTGGGCTTTTATACGCCATTAAAACCTGCGGCTGGGGCTGCATTATCCCAGGTAAGGCTACCTGAACCACTCCATCCATCCAGCCTTCCCCCTCCATCCATATCACTCATTCATCCGCCCCTCTCACTATCCATCTATCCTGCTTTCAAGAAAAAGTAAACAGGCGATCTTCCTCTTTCTTCTCAATGGAGGATCCATCCCTTCTGCCACCCGCCTGTCCATTCTTACCCCCTAATCGCTTTCATCCAGTCTTTTTTTATGAAAGAAGAGAGGGAGCACCTGCTTTCCTACTGAATAATCCATAATCAATTTCACGGTGAGCCAGACAGACAGAAAACAAGTGAATGGTGAGTTGGAGGTATAAATGCATAAGCCGGCCTTCTCTCTCTCTCACGCTCTCTGGTTTCTGCATGTGAGCTTTTATGATCATCAGCACTTTTTGGTTGTCGAACAAGCACGATTGTGTGTTTTTCTGCAAGTCAAGTCTGTGACCAAGAGCTTTTAACCCTTTGCACCCCAGACTGTTTTTGCTCACTTTTCAATCCCTACCACAAGCTTGCGGCTAAGTCACTGCATGTCTTAGCTACGTAGTAAGAAGTCAGGATACAAAGACATATCCTCAGTTTACCTGAGAGAGGTGCGATTTTAGTACAAAAAGCTGTTTTACACATACTGCTCTCATGTCTGTATAAGAATATGAAGCTACCACCTGCGGCCAGTTATCTTAGCTTAGCACAAAGATGGGAAACAGCTAGCTGGCTCTGTCCCAAGGCAACAAAATCCATCTATTAAAACTCACTAATCTATACAGAAACTGAAGTGTAAATATGGCACAATGTGGTTTTACATGGGGTTAGTGCTGGACAATTCTTGACCAGGGGCAGTAACTTTCTGTATTTTCCACTGGTTGCCTCAAAAACTAAGTGACTGCAAGACAGAAAGAGGAAGAGGAAGAAGCAGCACTGTAGCTGCACTGATTGCAATTATGTCTCTATGGTCTTAATTGACTTAATTATGACAGTGAAGAGAAATGGCGAGATTTTTGAAGCAAATTGCTTCAATCTGGTTCCTCTCAGCCACCTCCATGACTGCTACATGAAGGCACGAGACACTGGTATCAAGCATTAAGTCCCCATAGTCCCACGATTACTGGATACAACTAAAAGGTGCCTTTGAGCACAGCTTGCCTTTCGAAAACCTGAAATGTGGAGAACTACACCAAAAAAAAAAAAAAGAGTTGAGAACAAATGAGAAAATCAGCGAAGATACAACACAAAAATGTGATATTATCGTGTCATGTGTACTGCTCTCCCTCTAGGTCTTTTGCTTTTCACTCCACAATCCTGCTATGCGAGTAACCCTTTTTGCTTTCTCCCGTCTGAACAATTTAAATAAAGATTGGGCACAGAGGAGAACTGAGAAGAGTATAGGTCTCCCCAGGTTGGTCAGCATAAAGCTTGACATACCACCCGGGCAAGAAGTATCAAAGTAGTGAGTTAAGCATGGCAGTGGTCACAAGATATCATCATCAGATTCATGTCTGCAGGTTAACTGTCACAGACGAGAAGTGAGGACGGAGAAAAGTGAGGAAAAGAGGAGCGGAGTGAACTGGTCGCTGTCATCTCCTCCCGTCCTTGGACATGAGTACCTGTCACTTCTCCTTTACTTTCTCCTCCAACACCATCTGTCTCTCCATCTCTCCATGTCTGTGACTCTCTAAAGGTAGACTTTCTTCGCTGCGAGGCAATAACAGGTCGATTGTCATATTAAAACTTGATTTTTTTTTTATTAAAGCTTCATTTTTTTTTTTTTTGAATAATCAAGATGATGCTTGGCTCTTGTCGCGCCAATTAGCTCTGCTGAGGGTCATGGAGGACTGCATGACAGACTGCTGTGGCAGTGCTTCTTTAATGCAGCCTACTCTATTTGACAGATAGGGCTGCATTAAAGAAAGAGTGAGAGTTGAAGATGAGGTCACACAAATAGTCAGGTGAGGGGGCCAGGGGGGGCAGCCAGGAAGGAAAGCAGACTAAACAAGGGAGCCTTTACATCCCTCATCTCCCAAAACACACACAGCCAGAAACACTCCCTTCCTCTGCTTCCCCTCCCTCCCTCTCCCTCCCTCTCTTTCTTTCTTGCTCCTCCATGTCAGAAGTGATAAGAGCGAGCTGCGTTGCGAGGACTGACAAGCGGTGACTAGCTGGCGGCAGGTGGGAAGTATGGGCCAGCATATGCTTCCGCTAAACCCGCCAAATCCACACCTCATCAAAAGGCAAAGGGATTTTTTCCCCCCTCCTCTCCTTATCCCACCCCATCCCTCCCCCGTTGCTCTCCTCCAATTGTATGGCTCTGGCCTCTCTGCCCGCTAGTGACACCTGTGGACAAAAAGTGACACGGCGCTTAATATTTCATGGGCCGTGCACAGTGGGGCGCATAATCCAAAGTGAATTCCCTCAGAGCGCTTGCATTTACATGAAATCAAGTCACTCTGCATCAGTCACATCACCTGCACTGCCCCCCAAAAGCCCTCCCCCCTCACAAATGTGGACACACATACACCTCCTGCAGCCAATGAGTGAGAGAGAGAGCAGGGAAGAGAAGAAAAAAAAAAGAGAGGCTGCATCATTCATGAGGGTTAAGGCTAACACCATCGGAAACAAGCAAGAGTGTAAGCAAAAGAGAAGTTTCTCCACTTTCTTTCCTTCCGTCCTTCCTCCTGTCCGCACAGTGATAACTAAATGGATGCCATCGGATGTGTGTGGCTTTGAGACTGTGCGGTTAGAGAATTTAAGTACGAGTTTGTGTCTACGGGTGTGTATCTGCGGCTGTGCATGTTTAAACTCATGTCTAGTCCTCTTTTTCATGCTGTCAAGCCAAGCGCTGAAGCATCGCACCATTCAAACTGAGAATATGTCTGGACCACACAGAGAAGTCAATCTGCACCGTTGCTACACTGTTCTAACCAGTTTCTCCTCCCTGCCAGCTCAAATGCTGTCAATTAGCTGACAGGGGAAAAATACATCATTTATTAATCACTCTAAAAAACCCCAAAGAGAGAGCCAGAGCTCAGCATAAATAAAGCACTTAAAAGCCAAGCCGCTACTGAACGCATTTGACAGCGCACATTCATAATGAGTTGTGAATTCTGACAAGTCTCCAAATGCCGGCTATCTGTCACTGAGACGATATCCCCCACACAAGCTCATCACTGACAAAAACAAGGGGAAGAAAATAACCATTTCTTTCAGCAGCCAAAACTGAAACTGAGAAATTGGGAACAGAAATACAAGTATTACATTAAACTGCACATGCCGGGACATTAAACGGTGTTAAGTGCCAGATAGGAAAGACAAACAGATATCAAAGATATCAACACCAGTTTACCAATAGGGACAAGTGTGTGAAGGCTCAGTAGTAAAGGACTGCCGTGTCAATTAAAACAATGGAATAAGCTTTATCTGCCTGAGACGTACATGGCCTGTTCTCTCCACTGATTACTATCATAAGAGCGGTAAAATAATCATCTCTCAAGCCTTTTCAGAACAAAACCTGAATTTTTAAAAGTTGCTCTTGTAAATAAAAACACAAACATGCTCCCCACCATCTCACCTTATAACATCAGCCACTTTTACAGGAACAAAATAAATGTTCTTTCAATTTAAAAAAGGGGTAAAGTCTAATGCTACAGAGTAACGCAACCTGAAAATGTTGTTTTCGTTCACCTCTAGGGGTTTAACTTTTCATGCTGCGGCAGTGATGTAGAGCTGTACACCAGGACCCCCTGCAGGGTATGGTTACAGGGTGCAATAACGCACACTTTACTTGGATGTCAGAGGTAGGGCTGGACGGTATATTGAGTTTTACAGTATGTATATATACACAGTAATGCAAAGTGAAAACATTGATCAATATCATCAAGATGAGCACGCCTTTATTTTGAAATTCCCATGTCACGGTTTCAGTGCTAGCGTTAGTTTCGGGTGGATGATTTCAGGCAGACAAGATAAAGATGATGAGGATATTTACTCTATTCTTGGGCATAAAACAGCTGTGTTATTTAGGAGTTTAGAGAAAAAAGAAAAATTTCAGACTCTCTCTTTGAGATGAAAACAGCACACTGATGGGCCGTAAGTAAGACGAAGGAGTGTATATGTTGATACATAACCATACGGTATTTAAGAGTGACTAACACTAAATTCTACGACATACTATGCGCACTTGCATGTATCACAGAGAAATATTCTGCTATTCAAATATTAATTGTTCCTGGGCTCCCCTCTTTAAACCTTTTTATTTAGTAGTAATACCACAGCATGCAGAAAAGCAGTACTATACAGGATGTAAAGATTTAGAGACATTATTTCAACCTTAAATGTCAGCTTCATTTCTACGAATCTATATATTCATATAATATAAAAAAACGAATGAAATCAATGAATCCTCATCGGTCAGGTGGGGCTGGGGGTCCAATAGGTGGGCCCCAACCCCCAATATAATGGTAGGGAAAACAATAGTTTTTGAGAGTCGATATAAATTGAATTGATTTTGTTAAATAGGCATATGATACTGTCTTATTATAATTTAATCAAATTGAAATCATACATGGAAGACTTGTGATATCAGCAAATATGAAATCGTTGTACCAAGAATCTATATAACACTGTATCGTGATGAAACTTGTTATTTACACCCCTACTGTTTACATCGGTGTAATTTGATGTTGCGTTAAAATCCATAACCCAGATGGTTTACATCAATAGTATCATCATGTTGCAGTGGGAATGGTGCAGATGATCCTGACTTAAATGCTGCAGCTGGGCAGACTGCAGTATTTAGTTCATGCTGGTCTGAACTTCCTCACTAACTATCCTCATAGACTGATACCTGCTCTTTGCAAACTCTACAGATGACACTGTCGCCTACCTCTGCTGGATCGTGGCATGTAAGTTAAACAGATGTTGAGTAGTAGCGGCAGTGAGCACGCTGGTAACAAACACACTAGCTATCAAAGGGGGTGTGTACCATAGTCAAATGTGAGGGTTATGAAAATGAATGAGAGCGCCAGCTGAGAGGAGCCGGGGAAGTGCAGCAGCATTTGAAAACGCAAAAATCTAAATATACAGCTGTTTTCACACGTGACTGATGATTTTACCAAAATAGTTTAACTGAATAGTATTTTCCAAGTTCAACTGCAGGTGCAGTTACATTTGAATGTGTAGTCATTTAATTAAACATAGATGTCCTATCTCTTTGAATAATAAAAATAAAATGAAAAAGATTTAAGATATTTTCAAATTTTGTATTAGAGGACAAGACATGGACCATTTTCTCTGTGTAAGAGAACTGTCAACGGCTTTTCTTTTTTCCGTTTCAACAAAAGTGCTTGTGAAATTTCACTGAGCTACATACTGTGTATCACCATATGATCGCTGAGATATCATTTTTCATCAATTTCAGCCAGCACTAATCAAAAGGTAAACAGACTTGAAACTTTTAACCAGACATTGTGGTAAAGAGCTGATTTCAAGTCTGGTGTTGCCTTAAGCCTGTTGTTACAGTCGAACCTTCAATGTCTTGTAACATGTAAAAACAGCTCTGTGAAAATCATCGGTCGTCACGTGTGATGTTTAAAGTCCCCACAGGGATCAGCCATCTGCCAAGAACTGTAGGTTAAACAGTTATTTGATGAAAAAAAGGCAAAGGAACAAACAGACCGAGGACGATTTGTATTAAGAACTGAGCTGAGAAACAAGTTTGGTTTGATAACGGACTTGAGGACACCCACCGGAGCAAAAAAAAAACTTCTGGCGCATCAGCCGCCAGCCTGTATGTGCTCGCTGTTGAAAAATCCATCCTTTGTAAGATGAGGGAGACTTAATGGCCAAAACCAACAACTATTATCTTTAATAATAGCTTTACTGTACTCTCATCTTTACTCACAAAATATCCTGTAGATGTGCACTCCGGAGGCTACAAGAGTGCAGATTTCGGAGATCAAGAACAGGAATAAAACTGTGACATTCATGTCTGAGTGCACTTCCTGAAAGTCAAAGCATCTTTTTGGTCCAGAGCCCTTCTGTGGCTGACATGGAGAGTTAGGATGCCTTCTAAACTTTGCGATCTATTCCTAGAGGTCTCCAGAGAGATCCGTATATGTGTGTTTGTGAGTCAGTGTGTATGTATGTGTTTTCATCTCTTCCTGCTCTAACTCTCTGATGCAGGGATCAGACCTGTTTGCCCTTGACTGCCCCTGTCCAGTGAAATCTCTCCCAGTTGGACCACTCTGTGGAGCATTAATATTTGAGGGAAACACTCCTTTAAAAGCTCTTTCTGGGACAGAGGAAGTCATAATTCCCTCTATACCACAAAAATAACACACGTGCCCATAAACTGCTAATATCATGCTCGCCAAAAAAACCCTCTCTATTTCAGATTAAATGCACAAGCATCTGGTAGGTGAGTTTCTTTTTCCCTTGACTTGGGGCTCCATAGCACCCATTACATTCTCACATTCTACAAACGGGATTGTTGACGAGGCTAGAGTGGATTTAGGATCCAACTACAAGCTTCTCACGACAACTTACAATATTCAATTTCAGCATCTACTGGTCTCTCTGAAGCTACTGCCTTCCAAGTGATTGGTTAAGAACAGAATATAAGTATATATGAAGTAACTCATTCAAAACCTGAATAGTAAAACATTTATGGTTTAGCTTTGTTTCTCCTACACTTCACTACACAAACAAGAGACTTTTTTTCAGAAATTAGGGATAATATCTATATTCAGCAAAGAAGACAGACAGAAGAACACAGACGAAGTGTCAGTGTAATCACTGTCTTTAGGGAATTAATCAAAAAGAAAAGCATATTTGGGATCATCTAACATCTAAGAAATTCACAGCTGTTTAACAAAAGGTCCAAAAGAAAGTGGTCATGTGAAAATTATCCCTGTGGTGAAGCTGCAATATCAAAATCAAAAAATCAGAATCAAAAAATCATTAAGCCTAGATATAAGTTAAAAAGGTGTGTAGGCCTGTGTGCGCGTGTGTGTGTGTGTGTGTGTGTGTGTACCTGCTGTGTTGTTGTCTTTCACATGTTGAGTGAAAAGGGGCCAAAAGTAGTGAGGCTTTATGGGGAGACCCTGCTCCTTCATTATCTTCATCAGTTCAAAAGACATATCTGCAAAATAATAATAATCATATCATATCATATCATATCATATCATCTCATCAAATGTTAACAGACAACAGTGTGTGCTTTACCAGCATTCTTGGCCTCCAGAGCACAGGACAGACTGAAGCTGAGTGGAGAAGTGTGCAGACTTGACTTCTGGAGCTCTTCACAATAGTGGCCTATCTTCTGTGGTGACTGCAACACACACATAAAAAAATCACTGCAGCTAAGTTGTAAACACAAGTATCGACTGTTTGAAATACTGTAGAATTCCGTTTAAGAACCTGTGTTTGTGTAAAAACACAGGCTCATAAACGGTTAGGGAAGCAATGGGTGACATGTGTTACCGTGCCATGGTTGATACAGTGTCTGAGGAAGAAGCTGCCATGGGTGGGAGGTTCAGCATTGGCGTCTTCAGACTGCATTGTGGGCAAACTCTTCAGGATGTGAAAAGCAGTGTCCTCCAAGCCCTGAGTGATGAGCCTCAGACACAAGTTCATGGCATCTACAAGAGGAAGAACAAATGCAGATTCTGCTCAGCCTCACAAGATGACAACAAATATAGCCAAGTTATAAGTTTAATCAATTAACCATCTTTAGCCTTTTTGGGTCAATGACACACAGTTACTAATTAGAGTGTCCCAGTCTTTTTAATGGCATTACTCTAGCTGGAGACCTCAGTGATATGGAAAAACACGAGGTGTGTGTACATTTGTACCTGGAATGTAACTCCTCTCTTGCCTCAAGCACTCAATCATCTCTGAGGTGCCTTCATGGTGTCCACCTTTGGCCAGAATGTAGACGATCTGCAGGATGTCCCTGTCCATCAGTCTGCAGTCGGCACTCTCTGCTGCCGTCAAAGTCTGACAGAGAGATGGATGAAGGATGAAGAGAACGAGGAAAGAGCAAGTTTGGGAGGCGGGGAAAGAGAAAAGGGAGGAGGGAAAAATAGGGGGAAAGAAAAACCAAGACGAAGGTGAGGCAATAGAGGGATGATAATGAGGGACAGAAGGAATGGAGAAGAGAAGAGGGATGAAGAGAAGGAAAAGGGCAAGAACAGAGGAGTAGTTATAAAGGCAAACATTCATTTGATACAAACGTCAGCATCATCTTGACAACAAACTTAATAAAAACACACACACACATTTTTTAGACTTTCCAGATCTCCCCTCTCAGCGTAGGCATTAGCCAGTGATAAATAAGTGTCAGGACCCGGTTGAATTCTTGCTCCCCGCATCACATTCAGGATGTTCTTGGCACTCTCCATGTCCCTGCACAGTGACAGAAGACGGCTGGTTAAAATCAAAATATTTCAACATTAACACATTTTATATGCTATTAAATGCAGCAAAGCTTTAAAAGGCAGTCGGCAACATTGGAAAAACTAGCAAGAGTAGCTACATTTTTCCAAGCAAACACCAGATGAACGAAAGCAGTGACGCTCACCCTGCACGAGCATGGCCCGTCACCAGCGAGTTGAAAACGGTCTCGGTAATGGGTTGATCTTTGCTCTTCATGAAACCCAAAATGGTGCTGAGAGAGAGAAGAGAAGAAAGTTAAAACAGAAAAAAGGTGAATCCAAAAGGCATAGTATCTTTCAGTTAAAAAAGACTAATAGTAAGCATTTGAGCTGTTGCCATCAGGGGTGGAAAAGCATATTAGGCAGTTAGTACGCTGAATTGAAAGTCAGCTTCTGCCGAAATGCTGTTTTGCAACCATCTGTCAAGTTGGAAATGTATGAGCTTCCCTTCAGAACATGATTGTTCGGTTCAAGAGCAAAACAGAAGGTTTTCTTACCTGGCTCCCTCGATATCTCCATTTTGGCAGTAGGCTGTTATGAGCCTCTGGTAGGTAACCTGCACTCAAAAATAACAGGAAATCAAACAGCGTGCAGCAGGCAGGTGAGGTGCCATTTTTAAAAAGATGCCACTTGTGCATATCAACCAAAATCTTCATATGGATGTCTGTGTTACTAGTGCAGGTGATGGCTGATGGGTTCAAGCAAATAGAAAACTAACCATGTGTTTCCTGTCATTATTGTACACTGCACTGCAAAGCTTACTCTGTTGGGCTGGATTTTAGCTGCTTCCATCCTGGCCAAGAAGTCAGTGGGGGTGAACTTGAACTCATTCTGCAGGTAAACCTTCAGCAAGGCATTGTAGTGACTAACATCATACTGTGCACCTGGGGAGGAAAACCAACGCATGACATCAGCTTACATACAATATCTACAACATACAGTGAATCCTCTAAAAAAAAACTGAATTTATATAACATGCCCCAATTCATTCCTGATCTAATAATATAAACCAAAGACTCCACTAATAATTCATATATTTGAAGCCATGGTTAAACATGTTTAAATTCAGCAGCGAACAGCAAGGTAGTATTATAGTAGAAGCTACTTAAATAGCTATGACGTTTGCAGCCTCTTACCCAACTCCAACAGCTTATCCCACACACGGTTTGCCAGCTCGGTGCGCTCCTCCAGGGGCACCTCTGGCAGCAGAGATCCACAGCTCCGCAGCAGTAACAAGGCCTGGTTACCACTTGGATAGCCTGCAAACAGACATGGGCGCGTGGTGAGGGTGGAGAAACATGGAGCATGCTTAGTTCAATATGCTGTATACTGCCTACCTGTCCTACAGATGTCATGGAAGACCCGGAGCAGCAGGGTCTTGGTGATGCGACCAGTTCTCCTCACAGAGTTGTCCAGCTTGGCCAGAGCCCAGTCAAAGTACTTTGTCTGCTTGGACTGAATTGCAACACTGGCCTCATCCTTCTCCTGTGCGGCCACAGTGTAGTTACGCACACATCCCACTGCATGTGGCAACACACGACTGTGGAGGATTAGATAGCGGGGATTGAAATGGGTGGAGGGAGCAGCGGGGGAAGAGAGGGGTTCAAAAGCAGAGGAGAGATTCAGAAGACAGGACAAATAGATGAATACAGTGGGTGAAGCTCGGACAAACCAAACATAGATCCTCAGTGGGTGCACGAGACGTCTTTCAGCAGCTATCTGGAAAACACAGGGTCTGTGCAGTGACACTGACACACCTTTGGATGCTCTGCCTGCTCAGGGGCTGACTGTAGTTTTGTCAAGACCTATGACCTTGAGAGGTAAAAGCCCTAGCAAAGCGGCCAATGGCTGCTATCCACCACTCACTGTACTGCTATAAAATGGACTTCATGATAAAATGATACTTGACAAATCTGACAATAACTTGAGTGCATCATGAGCAGCACTTAGCTGCAGCATAACAACATGTGTGGCCTCCAATGATGGGCCTTTTGCTGAAAGCTAGCATGTAGTTTAGATAATAACATAAAGTACAGGAACAATCAGAGGAAAACAGCACTGATAACTCAGTAACTTCAAATTATTAACTAATATCACCGTGACTGGCTTGATTGTGAGTCATGAAGCAGGCTGACATGGTTAACGTTACACAACATCTGATCATCACCTTGTGTAAAGAGGAGCCATCTTTACTTTAACCAGGCTGCTAACTGTTAACGACTTATGCAACATATTCTGACACACTGGCACATTTAACGTTGCAGGTCATATTGGTGAGGATACTGTGTGTGTCTCTGGCTGTCATTGAGGCTCAATGACATGCCTGCTTCACGCGTGGACGGCAGCTAACACACCGGCTAACAGACTGCGTGATACCTGGACGCGTTCTCCGAAAGAGGGCTGATGTGTCGGGAACAAGCTCCGGTGCTTCTACCGCCGACAGCCCCGCTGTACAGCCGGCTGAGTGGCGGACCGTTTCTCTTGGTCCCTGTGATGTGAAGCAGGCCCGAAGGCGAGAACTTGAGCAGCCGGGCTGATCTCAAGAGCGCAGCCATGTTTTCTGTCGCACTGTGGAAAGGGCATCCGCACCACGTGACCAAGCGAAGGAAGCAACGCGAGAGCACAGACGGAGATTTTATTTATTTATTTTTTGTTACACACGGCTATATATCCTGCAAGTGTCCGTCTGTGAAACAGTCTATACGTTTGGGTAAGTCTATTGTAACTTTAAAGTATCTAATAAAGGCAACCTAACCATATATTTGTCTGAAAAAAATTATAAATGTTAAAATATCTACTATATCCTGTGTGAACATGTTTATTCTGAGCATTAAAGTTGATTCTTGACCTGCTTGAAAAAAAAAAGGTCCCTTTACAAGCTTCGTCCGGGACTTTCAGCCATATCTCATGAAAACTGAGCATGTGACATCACTCCATGACAACAAAGCGGCATTTGGTGAGGAAGTCCATGAAATGTGGTTAAAAGAGCTAGAAAGTTGAACTTGAGTTAGTTTTTAAGAACATTTTTATTTTTCATGTAAATTGTTACCACATAATCAAATGGATAAAAATGGCGTCGTCTTAGGTTTTTCAATTTAGACCTTAGTCTGAGGTCACCAGCTCTTCATTACAACATCTAATGCAAGAAATCATACTAGATGTCTGGTTCTATTTCACTGTGGCAACTGTGTTTATGTGAAGTGATAATATCAAACTTTATTTACATTGCAAAGCTCATCCTGTTTAACAGATTATTAAAAACAGACATTTCAGTGATTTAAAGTCAGAATCAGAGAAGATAATTTGCTTTCATATACTTTTATTAGAACATGAACTTTTACAAACATCAGTGTGCTCAAAAAGACTTAATTAGCTCAATTCTTCAATTAATTTACTATTCCCTTTGCTCCTCTTTTTCATCAAGTTCTCCTCAACTACAGTCTTTGCTTTCTCCATGCTGCTCCTCATGCTCTCTCTTTTACTGTGTACATTCCACAGCTCAATAGCTACTCTACGAGTCCCGTTTGCATTGTCCAACACCCAGGCTTGAAAGAATTCACACTTCTTGCTGGCTAGAAAGTATTTCTGTCTCCTTGCCCCTTCCTCTCCCTCTTTGGACAGGGCTGTTCTGGCCTGGGAGAGCATTGAGCGAAGCTGGCTCAAAGCTGCCAGGCAGTATCCTGTGGCGTCCCGTCTGTCTCTGCCAGTCATGATGTGAGCCACGGCTTCCACGGCCCTGGCTGAGGCGAGAGGATCGTCCTTGTCGAGGTAACCCCCATCCAAAATGAGAGTTTCTCCAGAGTCAAAGGCCTCTTGGACAGAGCTGAACACCCTGCTTGAGCTCAGTGCCTCAGACAGAGCAAGAATCATGTCACAGAACTCAAACATTAGTGAATCAGTGTCATTGTTAAACAGACACAGGGTGAAGGTGTAGCCAAAAAGTGCATTCACCAAACCATAGCATACCAGGGGAGGTGGATTTGCACATAAGGAACTCAACTTAGGAATTTTTGCAGAAATTGGAGGCACACCAGGAGCTGTTGAACTTCCCCCGCCTTTGTTTGTTTCCTTTCTGCTCCCTCCTTTAATCTTTCTCAACTTCGTAGCTGATTTGCCCTGATTCTGAACTATTTCTTGTGATGTCTTGACTTCATTATCAATGCCCTGTTCGCCCACAGTTGATTTTATTTCCTCCAGTTTGCTCACTTCCTCCACAAGCACCTCCACCAGTGCTTTCCCTCCTTCCTCATGCTCCTCCCACCACGGCTTCCACAGGGGAACCAGCCCGCCAAGAGCTCCATCCTTCATCAGACCCATAAACATCTCCTTCTCTTTACTGTTGAGAACTTCCCACAGCTCCTCTTCTGACAGTTTATCAATATCCAGCCCCGAGAGCCTATCAGCCAAGTCCTGCTCCCCTGCTTCACTGTCAGCATCCCCAGGCAGTGGCTCTCCTCCTCCAATCTCTTGAAGTTTCCTCAAAATAGCCTCAATCTCTTCCTCAGCACTCCTGTCTTCAGACTGTTGAAGCTCTGCTAACCTGGCCAGGAGCTCCACAACCTGCACTTTCTCCGCTGCCTCTCCTTCCCTCTCGCCTGTGTCTCCTGCCACAATACCTGCTTCTTTTAGCAAACTTTCCATCCCCCCGTCTGTCCTCGTCGCCTTTTTTCTGAGACCCAAAAGAAGCTCCTGCATTTTCTTTCTCTGCTCACTTTCTGTCTTCCCCATATCCTTCAGCTCTTGTAGCACAGACTCTTTGTAAAACTCCTCAGAGCACACGGAGTGATCTGGGCTCTGGTAGCAAGCCAAGCCGCAGTAGTGCAGGTTGCACCGAGGGCAGGTGTAACAAGAGGGTTTAGATTTACACAACATGCAGACTGCAGTTCTTCCTTCAACTAAAGCCTCTTCCTCTTGTAGCCTGGCTGGCGTGAGAAACTCCTCTTGTCCAGAAGCAGCACCTCTGGACGGGAGTAGGAGCCCATCTTTGGTCACCGTGTCGGTCCACTCCTCCTTCGGCCCGATGTCTGTCAGAAGAGTCCTCACAGACGGAGGAAGTCTCCGTCTAATCAGTGGGTTCATTAGTAGCTCAGCTTGACCAAAACACGAAGTTGTGGCGAGAAGGAGAGAAAACTGTGAGGTCTCAAGTCCAAAAGAGGTAACCTAAAAATCACACAAACAATAATTATGTTAGTAGGATGTATGTAATCTCTAGTTACGTTACTGTCACTAAGTAGGTTTGACAGTTTGAGGTGCTAACGTTAGCTTAAACCCGAGTCCGTAAACCGCTTTAAAATGACTTTAAGGATTACAGAGCACGTTTTTGAATGAGCGTTCAATATCAACACATCAAGCTTTCCTCGACGTTGATATATTTAACAATAAACTATACTTACTTCGCTGTTTTTGCGCCAATACCAGTGTTTCACGTTTGTTGCGTCGCATCACGCCACCATGTCGCCTTTTGATGACGTATCCGAGACAAAAAAAACCCCTGAACAGTAGTAAAACATTTACAAGAAAGAAGCATTATGTTTTTATTATAATAGTACTGATGATAAAAGACTGTTTATCTTGAACGTCTTATGGAATATATGGAAAAGATTACATTCACAAATGCAAGTGGACTAAAAAGATTTAAATAAAAATAGAAATCAGACAATATATTAGGACATAATATGGGCTGAAGAACAGTAAAGCAATGAAAGCAATTGTATTTGTAAAGCTGAATGTTCTTCTTTAATATCTTTTCTTAACGCAAAAAACATATTAGTACAATAGACTGTATAAAATGGAGTAGTAATAGAGTGTCTTTGGTCGTACTGCTCCCATACCAAAATGCTCTGGGTGGACTTGAGTAGATTTATTATTTATAATATTGACTCAGATTTCACCGTATGCCTGGAGAATGTTTTGTTTAGTTTCAATAAATGTAATGGCAATAAATTCAAAGAGTATTACATCAATAACCCAATAATTCTTTTAACAAAATGTCATATCCACAATTCCAAATTTGCTAACTCTAAACCCTTATCTATTATATTTGAAAATGAAACAAAGCAATACAAGAAGTCTATCAAGACATCAAGAAGTCTGTGTTTGTATAAATGAAGAATGTCCTCTGGCTGTGTAACTGCAGTTTATCTTGTTCACTTTATTGTGATTGATTGATGTCGCCTGAATGTGAATGTAGCACTGCTACTGCTGGTGGTACTTGTATTATAGGTGTAGTAACAAAAACAACAGTAACAAAATTGAGGTGAGATTGTTTTGTCAGGTTTTGCTTCCGAGGTCAAGAATAAACTTTGAAACTCAAAGTATTTTATCTATGAAATTTGAATCCTAAGAAGTAGGTTATCTTATACCGTCATCATATATCATTATTTAAAATGTTAATATAGAGTTTGTTGAAGTTTAGGCTAAAATCTCCTGATATGTTGATATCATCTTGCCTATTGTTCAACAGAGGTATTTTTTTCAGCAGCGATGACTTGGATTGACAGTTGAACTTGGATAATTACCTGCCGACCACATCAAGGAAACTCCAGGTGAAAAGAACACAACTTTTCAAATACTAAGTCTAATCAATATAAAAACAATGTATTGCAATTTGTGGCTTTGTTTCCTTTGCCATATAGACTAATTGGTTTTGTCCGGTCCAAAAAATTAAACATCTGTTGTATGTGTATGTGTACACTTTGACCAAGTAATCTATCAAAATCTGCCACCATCGCTACTTTCTTCTATCAAGTCAAGTTCTATCTAACAAGTTGGCTAGAAACCTGAATTTGGTTAAATGTTTACTGAGCAATACAGAGAAAATGTTGACTGAATAAATCTATAACATTTGTCCATGAGGCCCAACCAGCAGCTTGTTTAATCCAAATGAAGATGGTTTATTCTAAAACTGAGCTTGTCCATTGACCACCGTGGAAACTAAGTGACTGAACAAACTGTTGTTCTGATGAAAAGGTGTGATGCTATTTAAGCCCCTTTGCTGTATGCATGTCACAGTCTGACCAACAGTCCCTCCATCTTGCTTGTCTGTCTACTTGTGTGTCTTCCTGACTGGGCTGTGTGTCTACATCTCCACTGGGGCTGTTTGCTATGAGGTGATTGTCTCCTGCAGGGGGTCAAGCATGGTAAAGGTCACGCAGGTGGGGAGTTGTCAGACGGCTGTCCACCCCTCACTGGGCCATGGGGTTCCCGTGCCGCCTGCCAGAGCCCGTGGGGAAAGGGGGAAGAGGAGGGGGGTCTGAGGTCGACGTGTGCCATGCTGTCTTGGCCCCGCCCCTGGCTGCCATGCCAGCAGTCCGAGGTTGGCTGCTGCCTCCTTGTGTCTACTTTATTCTTTCCTAGCATGTCCTTTGACATGTTAGTGCTCACAACACTAAATCCACAAGCTTTCTTACTGACTGTTAGACTGATGATATGTAATAATGCAGAGTCTCATCCTCATCTAGGTCACAAAGACTAAGCCAAAGCTTTTCGTCCTCTTTGCATGAGGACAGGTAGATATTTTGTTGATGTTTTGCTTTAAACACACACATAAACATATGAACAGAAAAGATGGATATGACCTGTAACAACTGGCCAGGGTTGGACAGCAACAGATATATGGCATGGGTCACAAACACGAGGCAACCAGGACCCTTAATAACATAATCATATATTATGAGTACGAAAGAAATCTTCTGATATACAGTATAGTGCGTATGGAGGTCTGCTTAACATACTAATTGCAGGGGTCATGCAGATTCAGACTTAAAAATTGGGTTAGAGTGCAAAAAATGTAAAAACACACACACACACACACACACACGCACGCATGCATATTCGCATACCCACACACATCCCGCTGGTCTGCCACCAGCTGATAGGTGACAGGGAATAGGCTCAGGCCTTTTGGGCATGTCCAGCCATGGCATGTCTGGAGCTTTCTACAGTACAGCAGGAGGGTGTGTGTGTGTGTTTGTGTGTGTGTGTGTGTGTGTGTGTGTGTGTGTGTGTTTGTCTGCAGTAAAAGAGAGTAGACCTATGTTGATGTAGACGGTTCTGTCACCTGTCAGCTCAAAAGGATCTGGCATTATAAGGCACCCAAAAGGGAGACTGTGAGTGTTTGTGTGTGTTGGGGGATGTAGCATCCTGTCTGTGTCTGTCTAATGTCCAGTTTCTACGTGAGCAGCCAGAAGCAAGTGTTTCAAACTTGAACTTTTTCTTTCCCCTCACATGGCAGTTAAGTGCAACATGTACCACGATGTTCTGAACAGCATGAGGAAATTAATGTGGACTTGTTGTGAAGATATGATAATATGAAATGTCTAAAATCTCACCTGCAGTGCGTGGTATAAGAAACAAGACGAGATGCGTGTGTATATAACTTTGATTCACGAGGAAAGTGCACCTCATTGATTAAAAATCTCTCTACAGGTGTGTCTACAAATATGGAATAATAGAATTTCACAAATATGAAGCTAAAATGATAAAGCCAGGGTTTACCAGTGAACATAGTGTGAGAACCAATGTGACCGAGTGAGAGTCAGTGAGTGTCAGTGAGTATCAGTGAGTGTCAGTGAGTGTGTGGAGGTGGGAAGTGTATATCGCAGCAAGCTCCCAACTAAAACCTGACATAGCAACAACAACCTCTTCCTCAGTCGGCCTCTCATCCTCCTTTCATCTTCCGTCCATTTACCTTTTTTCATGAATGAGACCGGGAATGTAAGCTCAGCTCCCCAGCATGAAAGCATCAATGCACTCCTTCAATAATTCATCTGTAGGATCTATTATTTACCTATTATTTTCACCTCTTCACAAGAAGGATTCACTGTGCCTCCTCCTCCTCCTCCTCCTCCTCCTCCTCCTCCTCCTCCTCTCTCTTTCTTCCTGCCTTCCTCCCTTTAATTGACAACCTTTGCCAGGTCACTCAATCCATATCAACAAACCCCTGTTTCCTGTGCATCTCCTTGATCTGCCTCAGCCAGTGAACTCCCCCTTAGAGTGTGTGTGTACAGAATGTGTGTCTGTGTGTGTCTGTGTGTGTGTGTGTGTCTGTGTGTGTGTGCTGGGTGCAGTGCAGCATGTGATGTGCTAAAACACAGGTAGATGGAGTGGTAGCCTCTCAGTGACCTAAAGCGGCTGTTGACAGCAGTGACAGTAGAAACAAGCAGGAAGAAGGAAAAAGAAACCCCACAGCACTCTACAAGTCAACTTTCTCTCTGTCTCTCTTGACCCAGGTAGGAAATGGAGGGTCCAATGTATCACGGTAGCCCACACCAGTAATTTCATGTGCTATTATTTCTTTCTATACCAGTGATTTCATGTTCTGTTTGCAACTCACACTTTAGATTTTTTTTCTTCCGCTTACTCAGACAGTCACGTATTGTTTATCTCACTTCTCTTCTTTCTCACTCTCCATCTTTTGATGTGTATTTGTTTAGCAAATTGAGAATTATTGAGATAATCTAGTTTAGATTAGATCTAAAATTGCAAATTTTGGCCCTCCTATCTAGATTCAACTCGCCCTCTCCTTTCTGGCTTTTGATGTTTTAGTGTATTTCAGAATCCTAATGTGTTAAATCTCATTAAGATGTGTTTTTGTTCTTGGGTTGTTTTAAGGTACTATTTAGAGTGTGTTTTAGAATGATCTTTTATCTGATTGTATTAGAAATTTTATTCATGATTTTATAGGCTCAATTCTGATTTGTGGCATATTCTATATGATCTGTTTTATGTTGTTTGTCTGTAACTCATTGTTATAACTGTCTATTTTGGCCAGGACACTTTTCAAGAGGAGTTTTTTAATCTCAGTGAGGCATTCCCGGCTAAATAAAGATTAAATATATACATAAATTAGCACAAGAAATCTGGTATTTTTCTATTATTATCATTTATTATCTTATTATGGTGCACTTGCATGATAAAAACAGATAGCACATGTTAAACAGTGGGATAGAGAGGTCAGCAAGCTAGGCTTATACAGGTGAAATGAAAAAACACAATATAAAGAACAGTAATTGTTCAAAACAAATGAATAAGATAAAGGAAAATAACAGAGAAGAAACCAATTATAATTTTTTTCAGGCTTGACAATCTATTTTACACTTGTTTTTTTACAGTAAATGGCACTAAACAGGAGGGTGTTTTCACAATAGGTTGTGGAACAGGTAAAAAAAGCTCTGGAAATAGTTGCAACGTGCTTCTCCTCTTCAGCAGTGTAACAGACGTGATGAACGTGTGTGAAGCAATGACACTCAAATCCCTTAACAAGCAGACCAGAAAACTTCATTTCCCCTTCCAGTTGAGATCCCAAAGTTTCAAAACATACCAAATATATCAGGCTGAATTTGAGGGAGATGTGTATGCAGTGTTCCATTTCCATTGATGACTGATACAGTATATGAAACATGAAGTATATAATATCAAGATATCATCATTAAAAGGTTTTAAAAATCTTTCTTGCTTTTCTATTTTTGTTTAAAACAAGTCTGACATCTCTCTGTCTTGTCATGACTGGGAAAAAAACAAAACAAAACCGAGTGACTTCCATGTTTTTCCCTCCACTTCCCCTTCTCTCTCCTCATCTCCATCACACCATTCCCGCAGGAGCAGACCTGAGACTGACTGCGTATCGGTGTATCACCCGCTTCCATCTGTCTAACCTCCGGCCCCGCCTCCCTCCATCCCCACGAGAGGGAGCAGCAGATCAAGAAAAAAGGGAAGAATGGAGGAAGGAGCGAGGGAGCGAAAGAGAGAAGTGTGTCTGTGTCCCAAAGGATTGGTCTCTGTCTGTCTAAATCAGGAAGTGAGAATGTGACGGCAGGAGAGGCAGAACAGAGACATCCCCAGAGTGTGTGTGTGTGTGCGTGTGTGTGTACGTGTGTGTGCGTGCGTGTTTGTGCTTGTATAGACCTTGTTGAGCTGAGGTGTCATATATGTGAAGATCACAGCTTCAAGCTAGTGGCAACCAGGGATGACGCTCGAAGTCACTGAAATGCCAGAGACGACTGTGCTGTGATATGTTGTGTGTGAATGTGTTTGTGTGAAAGTGTGCACAGATGTGTGCGTGTTTGTCTTTTGAGACTTTTGATGGAGATTAATACCACTTTTTGAGTCTGAAAGTGAAAATGTTATCGAGTATGTCACCTTGGAAAAAAGGACAGGGACATTGTCTCATCTAGACCCTGATGTACACACACACAGACACACACACACACTAGTTGAACTAATATTTAGGTTGCTTTGGGTGGTTGAAGTTATGCTACTATTACTTAGAGTGTCAGAAGCTGGAGTTTTCTACCATTTGTCCAAGAGTTTAGATGTATTTCAACAATTTATTTGTGATTTTTAGCTTGTGAAGTTGCTTTGATCCATTTATCCATGACTTTTAGTTGGATATCAGATACAGATTCATATTAACTCTAGACCAGTCTTGGTATGAAGTACATACAGAAATACTGCAGTACAATGGTGAAGAGATCTTCAGCACAAACTGCGTCACTGAAGGAGAGGCAGAACATCATGCACCTAGTTTACATACTATCCTTGGTTTATCTTGTCTATTATGATAATATTGGTTTAAACAAAGTATCTTGGTAGGTACTTCCTTCTATTCCCAACTATTCAAACAGAACATGATATTCACCCCCCGGGCAGTTGTCATTATTTAAATTACAAAACCTTTTATTGCTTTCCAGACCTTTGTGTCTCTTCTGATATTTTAGAATTCTTCTATTACAAACTAGGGGCACGGCCAGTCCTCCTGTTCTCACAAAGTAATAACTTTTCAAACTAAGAGTCCTCTTTAAATTCACAATTTCACTTACATGGTGACGTACTCTGGAGCTCTTCTGTAAAAACTTGACCGTTTATCAGTACATTTTAGCTAACTTTTCAGCTGTTTTATACTTTAAGGTAACTATTTCAAACATTTGTCCAGTATATTTAATGCTATTTCTTTATATCCGTTACTTTTACTATTTTGTGGATTTTCCATTGCTTCTAGCTAACTGTTCCAACATCCACCAGCTATTTCACCCATTTATCCATTACATTTAGCAAATTATTCCAACTGTGTAGGCATTACTTTCCAGCATGCATTACTTTTATCTAACTTGGACTTGCCTAGCTGCTATGTGGTCTCACACTCTCAATTGCAGCATGCAGTGTTCAGGTGTTTATCTCAATTTTTTCAAATTAGTTGAACTACTCTACTATTCATTTATTCCATGTACCCCTTGGTAACTGAGGTTCCCCCTGTAGTAGCCCTGTTTAGTCTAAATTATACATCATGCTCCGTTCCCACACACAAACACACCTAACAATATCACACACACTCTCTCTCTGTGTGGATGAATAATTAGATATACACAGGGCTGTCTCTCTGTTTCCCCTCACACATAGAGCCACATGAATGTAGGCCATCTCACTGTCGGCTTCACTTCCCTCTCAGCACAGTCAAAACAACACACTAACCGTTGTCTCCTCTTGTTTATCAACCTCTATCCATCTCTTGTTACCTCTATCTATCTTTAACTCTCTCTTTCATGAGGTGTGAGTCACAAGACATTGTCCAGCAGATCAACAAAACAACTGCTCCTGTGATCAGGCAACGCATGCACACACACACACACACACACACTGTCACACAGTGACGTTGATATAGTTATAGTCACATCATTATATCTGTATTAGCAGGGAAAAGCCTTCACGCTCCAACACCTACATGCCTTCACTGCATGCTATCTCCAGTGTCTGATGTGTGTTCCAACTATTTTACTGTGTGTGTGTGTGTGTGTGTGTGTGTGTGTGTGTGTGTCTGTGTGTCAGCCTTTTTCTAGCTTGACAGATGAATCTCGACATTCATGGCATGTTTAGCATAATATGTTTAACAACCCAATCTGCAATTCCACATGTAGCACACTATTATATATGCTTATTTTTACTCTTATGTTATTTATTTGTTTATTTGCCAGGGAACAGTGTAGAGCTACTTCGCTGTACCAGTTTAGCATACGCGACTTTACATCTGTGTTCCCCGGGCAGGAAACGGGGGGTAATATACCTACTAAGAAAATAAACTCTCTAGTTTAAAACACAATAAAGTACAGTACAGTTCATATTCACTAGACTGTTTGAGCATTTGCTGTAATAGTACACTTTAGAGTCTATAGTGGCTCTGTGAGAATGTACTGTAACCCATATTCACCATTACTTCATTTATGTCAGCATACATGCTCATTAGGACAATATGCAAAGTGTTGTTTGGTCTGATGGGAATGTCAGTATTTTTGCAGTCATTAACCACAGTGACAAACAGAAAATTTGACCTGATAATGGTTTTATGAGAAGTTTTAAGGGATCTCGGAAGTTATTAGAATTCATTCTGTGAAGAACATGAGTGTCTAGCATGGCTAAAGCACGTCGTTAAATCCATACGCAAGTAACATCTCTGAATTTACTATCAAGTGCCTGTTGATGCTGCCTTCCTTATCCCCTATGTTGATTCATTATAAGGGCATTTTTTCGATAATGTGATGCTCTCCTCATGGTATTGCTCTCTATTTCCTTATTATTGTTTGTCAAATGTCATATAATGATGTTTAAGCACAATAACTGATAAAATATAATCCATGAACAGCATCAGGAGGAATAATTGGAAACAAAAAGATTAGGCACACTGAAAACAGGGTATTTGTATGTTACACTTGCATGTTCACCTTGTAGACAAAGTAAGGCAGCACAATGGAGGAACTCTTTCGAATATTGAGAAGGGACAGGGGAGCACTTGGCATTTTGGGGATGTACAGAATCACACACTCTTACTGCATTAGTGTTAGGTGGAAAAGGTTGTGTGTGAGTGTGTTTGACAGCTCTCCGACCCTGGCTGCGGTGTTGACATTAGTGGATCAGGACACATCACCTCTGCTTTGGGAAAAGGCCTACGGTGAGCCTGCCCTCCAGCACAGCACGGGGTTGTGTTTGTGTGTGTGTGTGTGCATGTGTGTGTAGTTTTAGTGCGTATTTATAGTATTTGTAAGTAAAAGCACTACAGACATCTACAATGTTTTAAACACCTGCTAATGCCTGAACAGATTAATTTATAGCTTGCCAGTGCATATTTGTGTTTTCCTGTGTGTGTGTGTGTGTGTGTGTGTATTGCCTATATATTAAACATAAATGAATGTCTGTGCAAAAGCTCACATTCACAGTGTCTTGGGTTAAAAACTGTTCTGGGTTCTCCGGTATGCCATTTGCTGAAAAGAGCTTTATAGCTGAAAGGAGCTTTCTGGTGTAAATTCTGCTGGCAGGTGAGAACACTTTCCTGGCGTGCAGCTTTATTTTGCGCTGAAACGTTATGGAAGCTTTCTTTTCACAGATTTCAACACAAACATGACGACAAAACACACATCTTTGAAATCTGTCCCTGCTCTAATCTGTCCTTTCAGCCGTTTGTTAGACAGCTTTACAGCACAAGGAGCCCTGGTTTGTATTTGTTTCCTCCTCAGAGTGTTGATTTTCACCTCGTGCGAGCCTGTTGTTGACTTCACTTTCTCACGCCTGTCCGGAAATCAAATCCCATCAAGCTTTCTATTCCACGAATTGTCACCGTGCCAACTCTGGAGGATTGAGTGAAACGCAAACAAACAAGCATGTAGATGAATAACCCAACGCTTATGTCAACAACATGCCTGTCATCATCAGAGGAGACACAGGCCCTGTTGACAACACAGGAAGAGAAGAAAAGCTCAGCAAACTAATGGGGAAAAGAATTTATACATCTGAAAATATCATTGTATCTCTCATTTTTTTCTCTCCTATGTGTGTGTGTGTGTGTGTGTATGCGCGTGCTTCACATGTGTTGTTCACACATGTATGAAGTCCAGATCTCTATTTTGATTTATGTGGTATGGAATGTCAGGCATGTCTCGTCACATTAGGTGAGCGGTGAGGAGGACACAGCCTGCCATCGCGCTCCGATGAAGTCGCCCCAACAGTAGATAGGCCTACTACACTCCCACCATCCTTCACCGCCTCCCCCGCCCCCCCCAATTCTTGGCACTTATCAGTTAGAGGGTCTATGTTTCTCCGGGGGGGGGGGGGGTGGTGGTGGAGATGCCTGAGAAATATTTGGCCTGCGGCAATGCTGGAGAAACTGCATTTCAAAAGCTGACGAAGGCCCGCAAGACGAAGCAGCGTTGTTTTTGGAGGCATCATGATTCTTCATCATTCAAGTGACCTCTTCGCCTGCTTTTCTCTCTTTTCCTCCCTCTCTTAGATTCACTTAGATCTCCTCTAACCTTTGACATCCATCCCTGCATCCATCCACCAGCCCTTTGGTGTCTTGTCCATCCTTGTATCTGTCTCCTGTCTAGCCTCAAGTCACACTCTTAATCCCAACCTCTGTCTTATTCTCAGCCCCTCCACCGCTCTGTCCCTGGGCCTGTTGGCTGCAGGTGGATGTAGCAGGTCTATCACAGGGTGGCAAACCTGTCATTCATTGTGCATGTGCATGTATTTGTTTGTGTGTGTTTGTGTGAGTGTGTGTACGACGAGACGGGCGTGAAGGCAGCTGTCACGCTGTCTCAGGATCATATGCTGGCTGTCAGACCTGCTGTAAAGTAACTGACATCCAACCCCCAAAACACACACACACACACACACACCATTGAGTGTGAGAACACACATTCATAGATTTTGACTTTTGAATGATCCTGCACCTCTAATTCAGCTCCAATATTTTAGACACATAATCTTCTGTCAAAAACAGAACTGAAAATGACTTCAGTTATCAGTCACCATGAAGCACCAAACACTTGTCCTTCCTTTTTCACGAGGGGCAGTGGGATGATCTGGTTCTCAATCAAACATCTGATACATCTGAGGTCCTCAAGTGTCTTTGAGCAAGACGCTGAAACCCTGCCAGCTCCAGGGATGCTGACCCTGCTCTGTAAACATCTGTTGACAGAGGTCAAGTGAAGAGAGGAGTTCCCTCAAGGTTTAGTTAAGCGTTCATTATTCATGTCTGTCCCACAAAGCAGAGTTTTCCTAAGTCAACAATACCAGTTCATAAACATGTTTGTGTGTGTTGGGATTGGAGGAGAGAATGACCTGAGTTAATGATCACTACACCAAACCTCCGCTGTCACTTTTAAGGTCTGATGTTTGTGTTTTACTTTCTACTCTGTAGCTGTAGTCTTTTATGGCGTGTGCATTTCTGTGTCTGTATGTGTGTGTTATTGCATGTGTTTATGTCTGCATGTAAGTGTGTGTGTGTGTGTGATGTGACTTTTCTCAGGAGAAGGTGAATGTCTCATCTCTTCGGCCCTCGGCCTGTTCAGGTAAATAACACATTCACACACCACTGGGCTCACCATCGATCCCTCACACCAAACACCACGTCACCCCCTTCTCTTGTACACTATTGATCCGCCACACTCTTCTTTTCTTCTACTCCCTTCTCTTCTCTTCTCTTCATTTGGAAATGCCTGCACAGCTACTTGGTGGTGTGTGTGTGTGTATGTGTATGTTTCTGATGTCCAGTGAGACAAGGGAGGCAGGCAGGTCTCCATCGGCCACAGCGCAGCTGTCGTTTCAGGTTAGTGCAGGCGGGAGGTGGCTGAGGAGGAGGTGGAGAGGGATGAATAAGTGAAGAGGCTGCAGACTGGACTCATGTTAAATGAAGAAAGGCTAACGGACCAGACTGCTGTTGAGCTCTCTCTCTCTCTGTGTTTATGTGTGTGTGTGTGAGAGACGGAGCACGAGAGAATGAGTATGATTCTACGTGTGCACATGAGCACTACAGTGGACCTGCTGCCTGTCCCACTGAGCTTCCAATTAGCACACACCACTAGAGCAGGACACACACACACAGACACACACATACACAAACACACACTGAGGACCCTAGAGAGAGGCCTCAAACCTGCCTGTCAGCTGCTGTTAGATCACACTGCACTGGGCCGACACCACAACACACACACACACACACACACACACACACACACGAATGTAAACTTACACAGAGATTATAATCAATAAAAATTAATTATGTTTACATATTCAGTTGAACTAATTGGACATGATACTATTATTTACCAATACTTTTATATTTATATCAATATATTACTATTATGTTATAAAAGTCTAACTACTGTGTGTGTGTGTGTGTGTGTGTGCGTGTGTGCGCGTGTGTGTGTGTGTGAGCGCGTGTGTGTGTCACATACAAACAGTAGAAAAGTTTATTAAAGTTTATCAAATTTCTCTGTAACTCCTTTCTCTGAAACAAACATACTGCACACAAACACACACACACACACACGTCTACACATAGCATCATCACCCAAAACCCTCCTCACCATTGCCTATTTTGTCCTAGTGCATATTTTAATGATATCATCAATAATGGACATGTACCCATTCTGTGGTAGGACAAGCTAGGATGTCACAGCACTACAACACACACACACACACGCGCGCACACACACACACACACACACACACATACACGCACACAAGACAGTATGTGGGTCAGATCGGTTGAATTTGAATCTTTAATTAACGATCTCTGGTTTGGCTGGTTTGTTATTGAGCCCATTAGTGTTCTCTTTACTAGTGAGCCACTGATTGACACAGACCTCTGAGCTAAGCATTACCTGATAGCTAAGCCACTCAGTTTCCATCAAGGCTCTTTTACCATTCATTTTAAAGTTGTTTTTTGACAAATCCATGACGGTTACACCATGATGTAGTAATAAAGTGAGATGTTTTGTGAAACTTAAGAAGATTTTCACCCTGTAAGGTCATCTGCAAGTAGCTCTGGGATGTAATAATGACAGAATCAGGTTGTCATTCACATAAAATCCTGTAAAAAAAAAAAAAAAAAAGGATGCTCAATCCCAACCTCTGCATATACTAATATGCAGATAAAACGAAATAAATTACAGTAATCTCCAAAACCACATGTATGTATTTATGTGGAACTGCATTTGATTTATGGCTGCTGAATTTCTGCTGTGAAGACATGCTGCTGATTCTCGCCCGGCTCCAGCAACATCATCAAAAACCTCTGGTAGTGGCAGGCAGATGATTTAGTGTCAGATTTAGTGTCTTTATACAAAAGACACCTCAGCTGGGTTAATGCTTCCTGTCATGAGATGTAGAAATAGCACACAGGTCATCTCTAATAACAAAAAATGAAAGGAGAGTGTTTCCATCCATTTCCCAGTCTGACGTCACCACCTCAGTACTCTTACTCGCCCGCTTCATGCATGCATCTGCCCCAACATCCTCTTTCCTTGAACTCTCCAACTCAAGACCATGAAACTAAAACAAATCTACCTTGATGTGTTCCCTTGGGTGAGATTGACGCGACGCCATGAGCCCAGGACCAAGCACAAATGCAGATGGAGATAGAGCTGGGACTATGAAGATGAGGCAGATGAAGACACAGAGGTGGTGGCCTTCTCTCTGCCCGCTCAGGGAGAAGATCGCCCTTGCTTTGTTAAAATGATTTCTTCCAGCTGAACTCTTCTTCCAGTATCAGTCGAAGCGAGATCACCGAGAGATCTCAGAGAGAAAACGGAGATTGCATGTATACCCAGAGTTCCCTAGGTGACCTTGGCATACAGCTCACTCAGTAAATCAATCAGCTTATTGCCATTTCAGTAGCCATTCGGGTTGTTTTTGTCACTAGGTGCAGTGCACTGGCCAAGTTGTTGAGTTGAGTATTCTTGATATTTTTGTATTTCATGGCAAAATGAACCATGTGGAAGCTGTTTCAATGACGACAGAGAAAATTGATGATCTGAACTAAGCATGTAGAGAGTTACAGATGCACAGGACATAAATATGAATATCAAATTTTTTGTAAATTAGAGGAGGGGTTAAGTATCTTTCCAACAAGAGATTTATTTCTGGGGACACAACGGTCTGTGAACAAAGCCTACAGCAGGTTCTCTTTAATGCATATGAACCTCTGACTGAACTGAAAAGTTTGAGCTTTCTTCTGTATACACATATGCCCATTCACCAGTGGATTCACAGTAAAATCCACTCAAGAATTAATATTTTCTAAACCTTTTGAGGACATCAGTTTTGCAAACAGATAATATCAGAGCCAGAACTTGACTTTATCTCCATTAAAATCCTCCACTCATCCCCCTTTTCCCTTTCTCCACCCCTTCGCTCCAATATGTTTGGCAACAGTACCTCTCTCTCCCACTAGATGGGGGTACGGTACTACTGATGACCCACAGCAGCCATTCATCTCTGACCCAGCACAGTGGGTGCACCCAGCCAGGGCCCTAATTTACAAACTCAGGCCAACCATTCTACAGCGCAGCATTGTAACAGCGCTCTAACTTAATTAATTATACTTAAACCTTACCGCACTGCATGGGATTCTGTGTCGTCTTAAGTCTTTAGGTCACTGCAGCCTGAAGTTTACAGAAGCAGATTTGTCCAGGTGGAAGGATAAATCTGAGTGGGGAAGTGAATGAGGAGTTTCATGGTTCTCATTACCTATTGCTGAGGATCCCATAAGCAAGGTCTTGAGGCTCAGTGACTTTAGCAGAGCTGCTTAGTGGCCAATGACTGTGGCTTTATGGCAGCTGCCTGGTCACAGATAAAAATCTGTGATTTCAGCTCTAAATGAAGTGTGAAGAGTGTGTAATCTAATATATCAGATAACACTGAGGCCAACTTAATCACAATAGTTAAATAAACAGGGAATATTTCTTCCTTGTTGATTTTTTTTTGTTTGAGTTAAATGTGTGTTTACTTTGTTCAGCTTTGTTGCTCTTGCCTCCCTTTTTGTCTGTTTATGTGTAAGCACACGAGAGCAGTGGAAAAACCAAAGTCAAATTCCTTGTATGTGTTCACATGCTTGGCCAATAAAAGCTGATTCTGATTCTGATTCTGAACTGTGAATTAGATGAAAATGTAGTGACATAGTGGATACTCAAAGCCTGTGATTATCACAGCTGCAAAAGTCCAGTCCTGTTTAAGTTTCACCATGACAACACTCATCTCATCTCTTTTTTCAAAGCAGAGCCGGTCCCACAATGCCACTTGCTAATGACTGCCGACATATGGCCACAGCACATGCCCCCCGACACTAAGCTACTGGCGAGGAACACACATGTTCCTGTGACACACTAAAAGTAGAGGGTGTGTCCCGGCATATGTTTGCTACTGGACATTAGGGGCATGTGATCAGAACAGTCTCAGTGCGGCTTTCTGTGCATCTGTGAGATATATTCATAGTGTAACATGTGCTCAGAAAATACATGTGTCAGCAAGTGTTGCACATGCATGTGAATAAAATACAGCCCTAACACGTAGCCTGCTATGTTTACGCGCACTGTTTTCTTTGCATGTGCATGTGTGTGAATCTGTACAATGAGCGCAAGCCTGTGTGTGATAGTAATCCGGACTGGGCAGCTGTGCTCATTCGTATTCAGCCCCAAGGCACTTCTAGGCCGTCTCGCTGATTAGGGATCAGAGACGGAGAGAGGGAGAAGAAGAGAGAGAAATGGTAGAGTGAGGAAGAGTGAGAGACAAAGAGTAAGAGTTAGAGACAAAGCAGGAGAGAGAGGTCTTCTCCCATTTAGTAAACAGTTAATGACTTTAATCCCATTAAGCAGGGGGAGCAGCTTGCCCCCTCACATAACATGCATTAATATGTATGTTTAAGTGTGTGGTTGTGGTGAGCATTCTCTCTTTCTCTCCAGCACACACACAAGCACATACGCTCTATACTTTATACTCAGGAAATGAAATTGATTTGCCCTCATAAACATTAGATAAAGCCCTAATGTAACACTGTGAGCTGTAATGGGGGCTTGGAGAGCAGCCTTGTGAAAATGACATGTAAATCAAATGAGCGTTGTATATTTTCAGGCACAATTTGCCAACAATTATGGTTTTGACCTGGCTCCTCAGCTGACAAAAGAAACCTGCACCCTCTGAGGAGCAGGAAATCAGCTTTTCAAGTGCTCTTGTGTTTGAAGAGTGGAGGGCAAGGCGAGGCGTGATTGCTGCACTCTGCAGAGTGGATCAGACATGGGGTGATTTCATACAGGCAGTGAAGAAGCAGTGACAGCACTTAACTCAGTGTGTACTCGACTAACTTGTGCTGATCTGTAGAGAAAAATAATGTTGAAGAAAATTCTCTCTCTTCCGTATATAAGACAGTTGATAAAAAAAAAACAATTGGACATACCAGCTTGTGGCCTCCTTCAACATAAAGCTTTTGTGTTTCACCTCATTTATATAATGTCTAGGTGGCAAAATAAACAAGTACTTGGTGCAGGAGTTGTTACTCCATCAGTAAACTAATCCCTCAGACTGAGCACATGAATATACATGAAATACAACAGCGTTAACACACAGAGGAAAAAAATTGAGCAGATTCATATGCTCATCATCTACGACACAGGTATGGAGTTATTTATATGGACAATTGCTGTTAAAGATGTTTCTCACATTACCAAAAGAGTCAACTGAAGATCTGTGCCTCAATGTCATCCTTAGCAGAAGAAAATAAATGGCCATTAAGGTGGTCCACAGGTGGAGAGTATGTTTAAAGATTCTGCTAGGATTATTTTGGAGCAATATTCTGTCAAGTGGCCTGGATTTCATAGCTAAGCCGCATTTTACACTCTGAAACCATTCAGTACAAAAGCAGTGGCAGTATGTGTCCTGGGACAGTAAATGGGCAACGTTGAACAATTACTTCTCAGTGAAGCCTACGCAGCACAGAACAGTATATAGCAGTATGCATCGTCTGGCTGCAACATTAAGTCAAATGCTCCTCAAGACCCATTTATTTGGAGTTCTGTTCTGAAAGCCACTGCTGGACTCTTTGGTGCTATTGAAGAGATGCATTATAGTATCATAGCCTCTAAAACAACCATTTACTCAGACACTTTTGCAATTCATCTCACAGCCTAATTTTGGAATGATATTAAACTACCATCTCCCCATGTTTCTTCATTAATAACACTTAATTTGAGGGCATAATACATAAATACATAATAATTATATTATATAACATATAATTATACTCCATATCAAGTATTGCTTGACAGCTTAGATAAAACACTGCACATTAAAGAAGCTTTGCACCCTTAAAACCCTGAAAATGTCCTACTAACTCACTGTTGATGTTCTGAAAATCAACTGTGAACTATGCTGAGTTTTAAAACATAAACAGCTGGGAGGAAATTTGCCACCAGACTTTACTGAAGAATTCTTGTTCAGTCTATAGCCAATGAGAACAAGCTTATATGGTCACTGAAAGCAATTGTTACTAACTGAAAAAGACAGTTAGCATAGAAAAAAAACAGAATGAACAGTCCAGCTTGTGGCTTTCTTCAAGATAATAAAGCTTATATCATCAATTATATCATAACTAGCATTGCAATTTATATAATGCAGGTTATATAACACAAGGTTCACATGTTTAGGACAGTGGTTCATGAAGTTTTATAAAAGTGTCCTCATAATTATGGATATGACTCATAACAACACAAATGTCATCAACAGAAACAAAAAATAAAACTGAAAATTCGTAGTCTGCCATCATGATGGTGGTGAATTAAATTACTACCAGCAATGGTGGTTAAAAGGAGGCTTTTCTGACCATTTGCTTCACACAATTGCTGAAAAAAAGTTTTATTTTCACAGTAGACACTTTAATGTTATTGTGACTATCATAAACACTAATTTATGGTATGCTGCTAATTTATGTATACTAACCCACCAGCAGGCACAAACCTAACCCATCACTCACATTCATATGAGATTCTGTGTTTACTGAGGTAATTCCATTCTTCCCATCAATATTATAAACAATCATTCACATTTTGTTTATGAAGTTTGTTTGTAATGTAAGATTGACAGTACTGCTGTTTTATGTAGTTAATTAACTTATTATTTGGAGACATTATTTTTAGCGGGGGGTATTACGGTATTAATTATGTATAGTGCAACACACAGAATACTTTCAAGGCCCGCTTTCCTCATATGCACATGACTTATGATGCTCCAAAATGTAATCTAACTTACAGGAGGAACTTTTGGTTCCAGTATAAAGTCTATTATATGCTTACTAAATGATCACATACATTATTGATGGTATATCTAAAGTGTTTCCGAACCATCTATGAACACACAGACACACACAGACGCCAACATGATGACGTTGTGCTCAGCATACTATATGTATATACAGTGAAAGGGCATTAAAATGAATGGTTTGATGTTTTTACTTAAAAATGCGTGTAAAATTTACCTCCAAATGAAATCAAAACACAGTAACCCCTCTGCAGGAGACCATAAAATATGACATAGCTTCTTCTGCTTATACTGAGAGTAGCTGAGAGCAAAATTGCTTGGCCATTAGAATACCACCATTTCTTTGATATGTTGCCAAAGCTGCTCGGCCATTTGTAAATCATGACAAAGATGTGTGTTACCTGCAGCTTTAAATTTTCTCTTTGATGTAGAGTGTCGGGAGCAAATCCATTCAAGCATCTGATTAGTTTGCCTAAAGAGCACATGGACTCACCTGTTGTAAGCTGTTGTTGATGGGAAATGGAGGTTTGGTGCTAATGTTATCACAAAGACAGCTTTTGTTCACCTTTACTTGTAAGGGAGAGAAACTTCTCTGTTGCACAGGAAATAGAGCACATATTGATTTTGTAGAGTAAACCTTGTCAACTGTAAGCCAGAGTGGACCACACTGGAGATCATGTAACTGAAAAGAAACTACTTGATCCGGAGTAGAACTAATGATTGCAGTGGATTACAGGCTGTGGCTCATGTCCACAAAGATGCTATGTGTTAAATCCAACATGTCCAGTCCCGCCTTGCGAGATAAGGCGATGAAGAAATGTAATTTCCTGTTGCTTAACCAAGTTCGGTGGTAACATGGTGACAACACGATATACAAGGTAGCCAAGACACACTTCACTCAATCACTTCCTCCCAGGTTCATGGGACATGTGGGTTGTAAAATAGTAAAATGCCGCCATTGTGTTCTGCCCCGGATGTCCTCCCAGTAGGACATGCTATTAACTCAATTCAATTTCAATTCAATTCAATCGTTTTATTGTCATATGTACACATAAAAACAAGTTTCACCGCACAATGAATTTCTTGCTTTGCCCCCTCGCCCTTTTCAATGCCGCTTCAGGATTTAAAAAACAGGTAGATAAATATATAAAGGGAGGAGATAAATAAACAGAAGCTATACAGCATGCACACAAGATTACAAAATATTCTCAAGAGAAAAACTATATACAAATTCAAGTTCAAGTAATAAATACAATTCAAGTAATAATTCCACACGGATATGTCTATTGCACAGAAAGAATGTCTATTGCACAGGGAACTTGTGTGTGTGTGAAAGGGGTGCTTCTATGTGGTGGGGGTGGGTTATGGTGGGGGCTGGGGTAGTGGATTGCATCTGTTGATGAGTCTTGTGGGTAAGAACTGTTGTTCAGCTGGGAGGTCCTGGCCCTCACACTCCTGCACCTCCTGCCAGAAGAGAGAAGAGTGTGTGCTGGGGGTGGAAGGGATCCTTGATGATGCTGCAGGCTCTCCTGTGGACTGTGCAGTAGTAGATGTCCTGCAGAGAGGGTAATGGCACACGGACAATCCTCTCAGCCGTTCTCACCACTCTCTGCAGGCGTTTGCTGTTCCCATACCACACCGTGATGCAGATGGTCAGGATGCTCTCAATGAACACGGTGTAGAATGTCCTCTGAGATATCCCAAACTTCCTCAGTCTCCTCAGGAAGTACAGCCGCTGATGAGCTGTCTTAACCAGCTGGTTGATGTTGAGTGTCCACGTCACTGATGTGGACTCCCAAGAACTTGAAGCTGCCGACCCTCTCCACCTCAGACTCCTGGATCATCGGGGGTTGATGCAGTCCAGGATCATCTCCTTGGTCTTGTCCGTGTTGAGGGTATAGTTGTTGCTCTGTCAGTCTGATGATGGTTGTGTTGTCGTCAAACTTCAGAATGGTGTTGTCTTTGTATGAGGCGAAGCAGTCATGTGTGAATAGTGAGTAGAGTACTGGGCTGAGAACACATCCTTGGGGGGTGCCAGTGTTCACTGTTATTCTTCCAGATATTAGAGTCCCACTCCTGACAGACTGCAGCCTGCCAGTGAGGAAGTCCAGAGGCCAGTCAGAGAGAGTGGAGTTGAAGCCCAGGTGAAGCAGTTTGGTGGTGAGTTAGTGGGGGATGACTGTATTACAGGCTGAACTATAGTCTATAAACAGCATCCTGACATAGACACCTCTATACAAGCGTCACAATGGCAGGGACCTGGAACTGGCATGGGGTGCAGCCACTATTAAATTATTCCTTAATTATCCCAGTTCTTTTCCTGTTATAGCATGTTAATAAAAAGCCCATTATTCTACAATGTACAAATAATTTGTAATGGCGGTCAAACAAGACTTAACTGCTGAATGGTAGTGAATATGGGAAATTCAAAAAGTCACAGGGGCTGTGTGTGTATGTGTGTGTGAGTGTAAACAAAATTTGGAAAGCATGTTTCTTTCTAACACACACACTCACTCACACACACAAGCAGCAATAAAACAACTTGATCTTCACTGTTTACAGTGTCAGTGAAGGGGGTCTGACTGACACAATATTTGACCAATCGTTTCTCAGCTTCGAATCAGCGTTTGTCCAATCAGAGAAGAGAGTGAGACGATTGCCTCGCCCTCAAACTGCATGTTGAAAAAGAACGTCATCTGCCTTATACATTTAGCTTTAGCCAAAATTAGCTAGTTGTTCAAATCATAGATACGTCTTGCCGAAACGAGTGTTTTTCTTCTCAACTGACAGCTTACGTGGCGGCTATTTATTTAGTGCTCCATAGGCTAACCGTGCCAAACATGTATATTAAAGCCTTATTCCGATGCAGAGACATGCTGAAAGGAGAACTGATCGTGTGAAATGCTGGCTAGCCTAATCAAAGCTAGCTGACGAGCAGGGGCCGAGAAACGAAAGTGGCTAACGTTAACGAGAGATAAGCCTATCACAACAAGCCTGGGTGCTATAACATACCTGCTACTGAAGCCACAAGACGAAGGACCGATAGAGATAGTTCCTTTCCTACCAAGTAAGTAACGTCTGGTACCTGAAACAAGCAGCGTTTCTGGTAACATTGGCTCATATTAACATCGGCTATTCTCCCGCTAACGTGTAAAAACACTTTGACAACTTGGCTAGCTGGTTAGCTAGCAGCACAAGTGGCCTTATTTTCACTTGGAGACAAACTGACTCCTAACTGCCTTTATCATGGATCAGTTGAAGTATAATTTTATGTATTTTGGTGATAATTATGATGTTATCAGTCCTGCTGATGTTGTGCCGGTTTTGTGAAGTCATTGATGTTAATTGTTGCCTTGTATTTTGTTGGACAATTTTCAAATGTATCATCAGCACCAGTGTGCCAGTTTATAGTTGATTGAATTAAGTGGTTTAAATGGCATCACAACCTTTTGTTTATGGGCAACATATGGCTGATACTGCAAATCTATTCATGTCATGATAATATACTTGCACCTTTCACTCTGTAAGCAAATACAGTCCATTATGATGGTCTATGAGGTAAATGATCATTTGCCAATAATGGTGTGTATGAAATGCGACTCACATGAGGAGCTGGATCAACATAGTTAATTCTGGTATTTTATTACAATAATTTTCCCTTGAAGGTTCAAGAGAACTACAGTTTTTATGACAACCTAAACCTCTTATGTTGTAATTATGAAATTCATCTTTTATTAGTCAAGTCAACTGTTATTTTTATAAATCACAATCTCCCCCCAAATACCCCTTAAACAGGAAAAAATGGAAGAAACTTCAGGCAACAGAAGAGAGACAGACATGCAATAGATGTTGCGTATACAGAGCAGACCAACAAAATCACAGTGTATATAAATAATGATGACAAAATTACTGATGCAAGTAGATTTTAGATATTATTTACTGTCAGTATACATAGCAATATGTAATGTTATTTAAAACTTAAGTTCCCTCATGTTTTGTATTCTCATGAAACACCAGCACAAGAATTTACTTGTTTTATTGCCTTGTTGTGGGTAGTTTTATTGGGTTGTTGGTGTGTATGTGGCTGTGTGTTTGGCAGTGTGTTTGTGTGGCAGTGTGTTCCAGAAATGGCAGCATCATAGGTGGCATGTTTGTGTTGGCACCTTGATGTGAAATCCTGCACTAGCCATGCCGTTTTAGCCTATGACTGCTGTTTGTCTGTTGGCCCGTCCAAAGGCATTTATCTATACACTTTTGGTCCAGTGTGCTGGTTGAACCACTTCACACGCAGATGTACGCTCAGATACAGTGTTAACTGGAGAGCTCGGTATAACTCAGATAAATCTGTTAAGTGCCAAGAGGGGAGATGGATGAAGTGTCAGCATTTGTCTGAACAGGAAAAGACTGAGCTGCAGTTGAATTTTCTGGTAGTAGTTTTCTATTTTAGATAAAGCCCGGATAAGTGCTCCCTGTACACGTTATGTAATGTACTTAAACTTTTGTAGCTTTTATCACATTTCCATTGTCATAATCAGATTATACTCCAGATTTGCTTACCAGGACAATTTTGATTAAGATAAGCACACATCTTGACTGTAACTCTGTCATTGATTTCAGCTGGATATCAGAATCTGGGCTGCTTTAAACGTGTTAAAAAAAAAAAAGTAATTGTGGCCAAGACTCAAACAGGTTCACTGAACCATCTGAATACTGTACATTTTACTGGCTATGATGATATGCAAACACATTGACTGTGTTAGTACAGCATGTCCTTTAGGAATTGAGATTGCTTTTAACCCATTCAGTACATGGCAAATGTCTGACCTATGCAATAACTCATCATTCATCCCTCTGCCTCGCTCTTCACCACATCTCACTGTTTCTCAACTTTTGAAGCCTGGGAGTTAAATTGAAAGCAGGCCAGGTTCCTGGATCGAGAGAGCAGGTACAGGATATACAAGTCCACGTGAGCTTCTTGTTGCTGAGAACCCACTCACTGCCCAGTATAACATGACACATTCACTTTCTTTCACTTTGGCTGTAGTCTGATATACTCCAGTCTGGTCTAGTAACGGCCCCAGCTTCCCTGACGCCACTGCACTGACGATGACTGAAGCTGTCTGTTCAAAGAGCACTTGTTCTGGGAAACTGACTGCTTCTGATGTGACTTCAGTGATGAGTCATCTAAGAAGGGGATCTGCGATATCCCTGGCCTGTTTGTTCCACCGCTCTAATTTCCATTTTAGTTAAAATTTTTTATCATACCAGAGGATAGTACATTACAGCAGCTACTCTAGATACATTGAGTTTTCTTATACGGATGTGGAGAATGGATGCAGGGCTTAAGCCCCAGATGTTTTTGACAAAGCACCGAATCTTTACTGTTCATCACACATTTGTGTTTTTGGACTAACTGGCCGGTACCCATATCTTTATGCCTTGTCAGCCATACCACCAAAATGAAGCAAGTAAAGTAAATGTAATGTGGGGCTGTCTACGTTTACCCAGTGCTAAGTTGTGAAAGCTTTTAAAAGTTTTAAGTATAGACTGATTTATAATACATAAACACTATATAAGACAGCACATCCTAGACTACGCCCAGGATCTCAACTGACCCTAGAACCACTTTATCAGCAGGAATGTTATCTCCCGCCTAAATAGCAATGCAAGCACATTAGTAGAAATTGATCATTACAAAATTAACTGCAGGCTCTCAGTATTGGCTTCTCTAACTAGGGATGTAAACTGGAGTCAAAACATGGACTCAAAGTATTCGTACAGTGCATCTGTATTCATTCGTATGGCATCACTGCATTGATTTAAATTGTTTTTAGCCTTTAGGAAAGTTCTCAGCCTCATGATGCTCTCCTCGATGTCACACAAAGAACACACACTACATTAGATGACCTCTTACTAGTATCATTAGAACGCCACATGTCTGTATTTTTGTGTTAAATGTGTTCAGGTATTGTTTTAAAACATAAATCTAGGAATTGTACTCAATGTTATGGACACTTAATAGAATAAAATGCATGTTGTCCTCAGTTTTAAGGATGGTTGCCAGTGGCCAAGGGGACTTTTACCTGGGTTGTGTCCAAAATTGTTTGCTTATTCGACATTGCTCACTAAACAGGGAACATTTTGTAGTGGGCAATATAGAGTGTCACATCAAAAAACAATATTGGGACTCTACTCAGATCATTCCCCCTATCATTTTTTTCCACTACTCATTGCATTACATTGTTGGTTAATTTTAGCATAAAAATCCCACCAGAAATTCAGGTAACACTAGAAAGACACATTGCATAACGGTTGATTTTAGACACTGCCCTGGTGTTAAGTTACATTTAATGCCACCAGCCATTAATCAACGCATGCAAATCATCCACAAGTTGATTGCTGTGAATTTCCCTCAGCTGCTCCTCTATCTATAACTCGATAGCACCTGGCTTCTACTACACCACCACGCTACATTCCCCATCAACCTGTTCATGTTGATTCATTGTATTCTGAACATATTGTGTTAATTTATTGCTCATTTGGTGCATGACCATAAACACTTTTTCCACCAAATACACTACAACTGTTTGGTGATACTGTCGTCTGAAATGTTGACGTGGTCCGTTATATCGCATACTGTACACAGAGAGAGATGGAGAGAGATTATGTTAGTGGTGGTTGACTGTGTGTAGTCTGTCTGGCAGGCTGATCTGGGCCTTTGTGGATCCCATAAGCAGCTGACTGTTAAATTGAGTTAACTTGTTAAAGCTACCCTGCTTGACTGAAGTCTGAGACCGGAGGGCCTTTCTGTTTAGTTTGACTCTCAGTGTCAGCCATTCTCTTCATCTCGCCCTTTGTGCCATGTAGAGATGTGAGAGAAACCATTTGTTTAGACCCAACCCTGAGATGCACTCGCACTCCACAAATGGCCACTTGAATGTACGCAGACACGCATACACACACACACACGCACACACACACATGCATACACACGCGCACGCACACACACACACGCGCGCACGCACACACACACACAGTGGCAGTCCTCTTGTCGCATGCTGCAACCACCAACACCTACTGCTCCTGTTGCTATGGCAACCACTCAACTGCCACTCCAAGCTGTGTAACCATGGCGACATCAGACCGGGTGACATTACGACCCGGAGTTCTCAGTGCTTGTAACTGTGCTCACAAGTTATGGACACTGGTATTTTCTTTTTCATTTTTAATGCAAGACCAGCTAGGAATGGATCATGTTGTAGCTGTGTGTTGGTGATGACACACTGGTACAGTGTATATGCTGCATAGGTGAAAGAGCAAATGATTTGGTTTGGTAATTGTACACATGGCTTTGATATCTGCTTAGTAATAAGTTGAATATGTTTGTGAATGCATTTGTTGTCAAGGTAATAATTCAAGTGATTTGCATTTGTGATGCTTTCCAGTCGTGTGTGTGTGTGTGTGTGTGTGTGTGTGTGTGTGTGTGTGTGTGTGTGTGTGTGTGTGTGTGTGTGTGTGTGTGTGTGTGTGTGTGTGTGTGTGTGTGTGTGTGTGTGTGTGTGTGTGTGTGTGTGTGTGTGTGTGTGTGTGTGTGTCTTATGATGTGCAAAACAACACACCTGTTTTTTCTCAATGAAATTAATTAGGCCTGGAAGTCATACAAACCAGTTTGGTTCAGATCATCCATCTTTTCTAAGAGTAAACAAAAAATACTAAGCCTTGTGTCATGATTTTGTGCCACTAATATGACAGAGTGATGATAGACGATGATGTTATGGACAGTTTTGTAATTGACACTGCTTTATTAGGTCAGCTGTTTGCAGTCTTAACCATAAATACCTAGTAAGTATTATGTGTGTTTTTTAACTTTTGGTATGATTAAGTCAGATGCCATTGGTTTTGTCAATTACTCTTACTTGTGTATTTTTGCTACTATTGTGACTTGAGTCCTACACCAGCTGTGCAGTGATGGGAGGGGGGGGGGGGGGGTCACATGATCAACAGATCCCCATATGACCTCATAAGTGGAACCAAAACTAAACGGCATGTTTTCACACACATTTACTGAACAATGGAACAGGAGAAAAAAAGATTGGAGATCTCATAGTTGTAGTGTCTCTAGACACACATTTATGTTGAAAAGACATTTATAAAATGCATTTTGCATAATATGGGACCTTCTTTTTTTTTTTTTTTAAAAAGGCAGTTTAAACATTTCCTATATAGATGGGGGTTAACATGAAAAATGAGAGAGGCCAAACTGGGTAGTTCTTATGTTTTAAAAAATATGCGTACATTAAGAGACTGGAATCTTGAGTATGACTACAACTTACTCGTAAGAAGCATTTATTGATATTTTCAGGAATTAAAGTCCAAGTTAAGAGTGCACTTTACGAGGTTAAGAGGCCATTAAGTGGTGTGACAATCAATAAGACTGTACAAGTTTATGTTCTCATATTACGTAACCAATTAACATAAGCTGGATACAGAATTTCTCTCTCCAATCGAGCAGCTTGATGCGGCTGTTCATTTAGCTTAATGCAGGTGCAGCTATGGACAGATAACACATCTTCTCGACCACTCCATGGAGTTTGTTAATGCTCTTAGTAGCAAGTTCTGGCTGGCCAAAGAAGCTTTTAAGCTTGCTCCTCAGTCTCTTCAAGCATAAACCAAAGTGGCTGTGCTATTTCTGGATATGATGAGCAATGAGCACTGTTTGGTTGAATTATTCCTTTAGACCTATTAAGTAAACAGTAGAAGAAACACACACGTGCTTAAAAGCTCCAGCAGTCCCCTATAAGCTCCTTAAAGATCTGTGGGACATTTGCTGGGTTCACATTTTCAGACCCTCAAACATTCAGTTGAGATCTGTAATCTGTTTATGTTGGCTGAAAAGGAATAACAACTATAATTTTGAGTGGAAGCCTAATTTATGTTCACAACCTGATTCAACAACTTGAAAATGAAAACTGGGCAGTATGAGCTACTTTATGAAGTTTCAGAGATGTATTGCCAGTCGAGGCTTTTAATCCGCACCTTCAAGAAACAGAACTGGTCAGAGTTCAAATGTCTGCAGATATGGAGTTATGTCTTAATTAAGACACCACTACATTTCCCACCCTTACAGTCTATGTTGGTTAAGTATTATTTTTAGTATTTCTGCCCCTGTTATCTGCTTGTTTTAATATGCTGTGTGCTAACATTTTCATATTCCACTTGGTGAATCATATGACCTTTTCTCTCCTACAGCTTTAATATTCATGAAAACCAATGCTTTCATTTTATTAAATTTTCTACCTTGCTGTTCCTTTTAATTTGATGATTGCTATGAATTATTATATTATTATAATATTATTTGTTATGAATAGCAGTTTCTAAATTACTTTTTTTATTGTTCTGTGTCCTCTTTTGTCTCTCTAGGGCAGAGTCATGGGTGCATTCCTGGACAAGCCCAAGACAGAGAAGCACAACTCACATGGTGAAGGCAAGGGCCTGCGCTATGGGCTGAGCTCCATGCAGGGCTGGCGGGTGGAGATGGAGGACGCTCACACAGCTGTGTTGGGACTTCCTGCTCCTGGTATGACTGACTGGTCCTTTTTTGCCGTGTATGATGGCCACGCTGGCTCAAGAGTTGCCAACTACTGCTCAAAGCATCTTCTGGAACACATAATCAGTGCTAGCTTAGGGGCCGGAGCGACACAAGGCTCCCAGGCAGGTTCGGAGAGCTCCGCCAGTGACCCTTCAGCACCGGTTCCTCCTACAGTGGATGTTGTGAAATCGGGGATCCGGACAGGCTTCCTCAGGATCGATGAGCACATGCGCAGTTTCTCTGACCTTCGAAACGGCATGGACCGCAGTGGCTCCACAGCAGTGGCAGTCCTTGTGGCACCTGATAATTTCTTCTTCATTAACTGTGGTGATTCTCGAGCTGTTCTATACCGCAATTCACATGTGTGCTTCTCCACACTCGACCACAAGCCTTGCAACCCACGTGAGAGAGAGCGTATCCAGAATGCTGGTGGCTCAGTGATGATTCAGAGGGTTAATGGGTCACTGGCTGTATCGAGGGCCTTGGGGGACTACGACTACAAGTGTGTGGATGGGAAGGGGCCCACTGAGCAGCTGGTTAGTCCCGAACCAGCTGTGTGTGAGATGGTTCGGGCCCTGGAACAAGATCAGTTTGTGATCCTGGCCTGCGACGGCATCTGGGATGTCATGTCCAATGAGGAGCTCTGTGAGTTTGTGAAATCTAGGCTTGAGGTGTCTGATGACCTGGAGAGAGTATGCAATGAAGTGGTGGACACCTGCCTCCACAAGGTGTGTACAAATTTGTTTCTGAGCATGACTTTGATGTGTTTTTGCTGTGATAGCCACTGTTTTCGTATGGCTTATTGAAAAATGTGTGGAATCCAGCAGAATCAAGTCCTGCCACTAATTTCTTTTTAAATGATTGTGCCACATAGGAGGCCATTTGAATTACCCACTCCAAAGGGAGCTGTATAATGAAGAAATGTACATAAAGCTCCAAAGAGGTTTTTGTTTCAGCTGAACAAGAACTAGTTGTAACAGCTTTAATGGTGCAGGTGCCTAACGAAATGGCCCCTCAAGTAAGAAAGGAGAACTAAGTGAAATTGTTTAGGCAGTTATAGGACATGACATTTAGAAAATGCCAAGAACGCAAGAACAAGCTTTCAATTTTGAAGTATTGACCACTTGCCTTCTTTAGGCTTGAAAGGTGAAACATCTTGCAGGTTTCCTCATTAATTCTGGACAGCAAAAAAACTCCTTCTCCTACGTGCTCTTTCTTCATCCCTCTCTCCTCCCGTCCTTCATAGGGGAGTCGGGATAACATGAGCGTTGTGTTAGTGTGTTTGCCCAACGCTCCGAAAGTGTCAGAGGAAGCTGTGAGGAAAGACGCAGAACTCAACAAATATCTGGAGTCTCGAGTGGAAGGTGAGAATGGATGGGTGGAGAAAAAGAACCAATGTTTACTGTACGTGCAAACATAATGGGATTGCTGAATTAGTCTTTGTTGATTGTTCAGATTCTTTTAGTGGCTCACCGTGAATTTTAGGTCATTTATTTTTAGTAGGTTCTTGAGTTAGTTTATTAATGTCATGTGATAGGCTGTGAAAAATGTACTGCTTGCTTTTACAATGGCTGTGGATTTACATTATAATTAATAATCAATTTCACCCATAAATTCTGTTGTTTAAAAAGGTTTAACCATGAAAAAATGGTCTTTACCTTCCTACAAAGGTTTTTCTTGGAGCCACAGGATCTTTTTCCAACTGAAACTGTGTATCATATCTGTATGCATGCTTTCTCCACTGACTGACCATGCCACTCTCTATTGTCTAACCTCCAGCCAAGTTAGCTCCGGCTCACAGCAGAGGAATGACACCATCATGACCTCCTTTTCCATTTCAGCAAGCATCTCCCCTCTTTATTCCCTGTTCACTCCTCTCCTCCTTTCTCTCCCTAAACTCATCTTTCTCTCCCCTCACCTCACTCAAACATTCCCTGTCTTGTTTGGATAGATTCCCTGCTCCCCTTCTGTCGTTCTGTCTGTCCTTTTCTTTCTCACTTCACTTTCTCAGGGTGCACGAGTCCCCTATGATGAGCACAGCACAGCTTTTCTAGTCTTTGTTCCCTAGCTACTGCTAGTTTGTGTAAAACCACGGTCTACGTAAAATGAATCTCTACTCTTATCTTGTTTTTACAAACCTGGTGCCAGTTTTGTCTTGATCCAGTGAATGAAAAAAACTGGGTCTAATATTTTGAAGATCATTGTAATAGAATAGGTAACAGAAGGAGGTACTAAATGTGTATCACTGCCAATTAATGTTTGCTGAATGGTTTCATTGGCACTCCAAAGTGGGTCAAAATAAGTTTATATTTCAGGGTAAATTACCGTTATGCAGAATTTGGTTCGGGTGAAGCAGAGTAGATGTTTGGCTTCAGGTACTGTCTAATGCTGTAAGATAAAAAGAAAGGGGGACTAGAAAGAGAGAAGAAAAGAATTAGGTAGAGGAATGCTCTGGCTGAACATTGACCTGGCCTCATGCCACTCTCAACTCAGTTGCAGGCCTCTTTCTGTCACCATCTCTCTCCCCCTCTCTGTCTCAGACACACACTCATTTCCACAAATTCACTGGTACGGTTTCCATCTTCACTTCCTTTCTCCTCATTTGTCACATTTTTGGTCTCTTTCCACTGTTCTCCTCTCCCTCTCATATCTTTTCCCAGCTGTTCTTGGCTATCGCCAGTCCTGTTAATACTGACTTAAGTAACAACACGTCTGGTGTTGTTTTAGAGATGCTGTCTCGGCCAGCGGAGGAGGGGTTTCCTGACCTGGTAACAGTGATGAGGAACCTGTCCACCGACAGCGGCATGCCCACTCTGCCACCAGGGGGAGGCCTCGCCAGCAAGTAAGGACCACCGCCCTCAAAGGGATACTTTGTGTAGTTTTAACAGAGGAGTTCGGCATTATTCTGCAGTCATAAACAACTGTAATAAAAAAGGAATGAAAAATATCAGGGAGGCATATATCTGTATGAAACCCTTGTTTATATGAATTTATATGCCCTCTGTTGTTGCTTTGATGGATGGTTCGGATTGAACAGCTTGAGTGACCTAATCCCATTTTTATATCTATGTTCTTCCTGTAGACGCACTGTTATTGAAGCAGTATACAACCGTCTGAACCCATACAGGGAGGAAGATGGGGTGAGTATCTGTACCTGTTGAATATGACCATTGTCCTTCTTTGGCCATGTACACAACACTCACACACAGTTGTTATCTTAAGTCTTCAGGCATAACACCTATCTGAGATATCAGCTGTCCTATTTGTTAAGTTTGTATTTCACATATGAGTTTCAGTGAGTCTCTGAAAATCTTTCATGTTTATTCATCTCATCTGGTGGACCAGACTGGTACTTTCTGTGTATTGTTTATTTTCACATTCAAAACCGTAGCAGATGAAGTATTACGATTGACTTCAGAAATGGCTTGGAGCCCATCACACACTACCACTATGAAAAGCGTCTTTTTTTCTGTGCATCATGCACACCTTCCTGTTGGCTTTCACAATGGGTTATGTATGCATGACAACACAGCTTTGTCAAAAGTCTTTCTAGTGGAACTGAGAACTTTTGCTCTTTCACCAAATCCAAATGACTGCAGGTGAAACGGTTCTCTGCACTCCCTGTGCATCAAAGACTTCTTTGATCAGTTTATTCAGCCCCCTCACATGCTTATGCACAACCATGCACACACACTGAGGATAAAGCTATAGTCAAAACTAGGTACATACAAATGCATGACAATAAGTAATTCCATATACCAGCACAATTCTGAAGATTTAGTGCAACACTAGGAGCAATTGATTGGAAAGAAATGAATACACTGACAACCTGTTTCACATTTTAAACACTCGAGTTGTGTAAGCTTCAAAAATGTCTCTGTAATTGAGCTGAGTACCAAACTTTGATACTTCAATGGCACCGACCAAAGTGCTTCGATACCAGAGAGTATTGAAAAATGCCTCGTCATTCTGTACCAAATTTCGATACCTAAAGAGTAAATCTCATCAGCATCAGGGGTATCGCCCATTCAGTGATTACCGCTGGTAAAATCGTTTGACGAGTGTGGTGACCACCCTCCGGCTGCCCACCAGATCACCCTGGTGAGTAAGCGGCTCAAGGTTGAGCTGCTAACCCCCGTTAGCTCTGTTAGCTCTGGTTCAGGAGGTAGAACAGTTGTATGGTAATCTGAAGGTTTACAGTTCAATTCTGGCCTTTTTTCATACTGTTATAATTCCAAGTGACAATAAATTATATTTTTATGCTCTAAACTGCTTTGGTTTAGAAAAGTGGCAAGTTCCTGAAACATTAAACTAAAGAGTTGAAACGTACAACTGAAGTTAAACCAGATTGTAGGTTTATGTAGCTAAAAAATAGAGCTTAAGATTTGTACGGTAAAGTGTAATGTAATTTTTGTTTTAAGACTGACTATAAAATTGTAATGAATAAAAATGTATCGTTTGAGAACAGGTATCAAAGTCAAAGTATCAGTACAGAAAATCTTTGAATGACGACCAGTCCTACATTGAAAGGTTAATAGCTTGCTCCTTCATGTTGGACAGTGGCTGTAAGTCAGCTTTTTGCCAATTTCCTTGCAAGCAAAGTATCAAAATGTCCAATTATACTTCTCAGACCATTGCTGCAGCAGTATCTTCTTCTTTGCTGTCTGTCGTTATGCTAAAAGAGCTAAAGAGACCCAAATACACAGCTTCTGTTTGTCATTAGTGCAGTTAGTTGCTTACCTTTTGTCTCATGCAACAAACAACAATTAGATATAGCTAGGAAAAGGAAAAACAAAGCCATATTTCTAATCGTATCTGTCTCAAATAAAGGCTCTATGTACTGGAGGTGAATAAAGGTTGTGGCCCATATTTGTGGATTTCTGCCAATGTATGTAACAAATGTTAGCATCATATTCAAGCAAGTTATTCCAAAGGTTGTAAACTTGCCCACAGATGTGGAAATCTTTCCTTGTAGAGCAAGACCCCGATTGGCAGGGAATCAGTGACACTTGTGGGCCTGTTACTTGTTCCATGTTGTTGCAGTGTATGGCTGCATATGAGTGTGTGTGTGTTTAAATGATGGCGCAGATGTGTTTGTGTGGGAATGGCACACTGAGATGCACCGCCGTTAGCACTGTGGTTTACAGCTCTGTCCTCTCGTTTATTCACTGCGACGTCTGGTGTGTTCCTGTATGTATTTGTGTGACTGCACATGCTGGTGATAAACATATCAGAAGTCCTCAGATGGAGCTGGACAAGGAGAGGTGTGCTTGGAAGCTCCTGCTGGGGCTGTTCACCTTTATAGAGTTGTGTTGTCTTGGTTTGTCTGTAAGGACGTAGAGTTACTGTTATCATTTCCTATGCTGGGCTCACACTACTGGAGTTTAGCCGAATTTGAAATCGTGCTGCATCACACACATGAGGAGAATCTTCACAGATCTTCTTCTCTCTAATCTCAAACACACTACAAGATCTGAAAATAATGGCGGCACCACATCACACACCACAGGATTTTATTAAGATTGTCGCCAGAGGGAGTAATGGAGCACCTTGTTTGGTCGCTCGTGATCTCATGGGTAAGCAGATGTAAACAAAATGGAGACTGACATGATGCAACTCGCCAATGCTTTACCATGAGAAAAAACAAAAGGGCTAAATGAGTCCAGACGTGGTCAATATGGGCTGTCAGTTCCTCAGCAACAACTGGTGGTGAGATTTTAACCTTTGATTTTTTTATATCGCTCAACAGTACTATGCTAGCTAACGTTAGCCTCAAAGACCATCAGCTGCTCTGGGACGTCCGTCTCCTCGTAGACTTGACTCTCTCATTGGCTGTTGGAGTTCTGCTCAGAAAGTAATGCCGTTATTATCCAGAGTTAGGATCCTAAATATCAAACATGTTTGAAATTATCGGAGTGGCCTCAATGAATCTGTGAGCAGATCTGGAGCTTTAAGACTGGATCTGCAAGCCCTTCATATTAACAGATAATCTGGGCTGGACATCGGTACCAACCAAGGCACCAAACCAGATTCCTCCTCTGATTGTCAGGAGTGCTGAATCGGGGATAAATCGGCTTAAAACTCCTGTAGTGTGAGCCTGGTTTTATGCACACACCCAGAAATGAAAAGGTTATTTTCTACTTTCTATTGCCAACTTTTTGGTAGTAGAAAACTGTGACCTGGTGGAAGTTTGTGATGCTAGTCTAAACCTTGCAATGCATTGCTGAACGTCACAGTGTCTTTTTTTGACCACCCACCACCTGGGGCCACCAACATCATAAATTTTACACATAATGGCATTAAATAGTTTTAAATTATGATCACAATAACAGGAATGTATAAGTAATGCTTTAATGTCAAGGTTTGGCACACTGGTTTTAGTTTCAAAGCAGTGAGATACATAATCACATAGCAGTTAATAACACTTATTGTTTTTCTAACAGACTTTTTTAATTAAAGGTGCCATCCATAAAGTCCATCCATCGTCTATATTGCTTATCCCTCAGGGTGGCCGGAACCAATCCCAGCTGACATTGGGCGAGAGGCGGGGTACACCCTGGACTGGTCACCAGTCAATCACTGGGCCGACACATAGAGACAGACAACCGCTCACACTCACATGACAGGCACTAATAGCACTAATACGTTGTACTTTTTAAAAGCTAGCCAAACCAGAGACATTTGGTTTGGTCCAACCGTTCCACCAGTTAATGAGCAACTGGGCTCGGCTGTCATTTGTATCGACTGACAAAAAGAGCTGCAAAATGTAACTGAAGCAAGGCATAAGGTGACAAATAACAAACCCCTGTTGATTTGTTTTGTATTAAAAGATAGAAAATAATTACTGATGGCACCTTTAACTTAAAAAACAACATTTTCCAAAAAGCAAGACAAAAAGCTTGGGGAATTCATCACAGCAGCACAGTTCAAGTTCAGATTATATTTTACAAATGGTGTGTGTTAAGGTGGACACACACACACACACACATACACACACACACCTACAAATTGATAAGGGATGTATCGATTTGTCTAACTGTGTGTTCACCCTCTGATTAACGCAGCCCTCCTGTTTCATTTGGTAAGTGATCACATATATAACTGTTACACCCCTCCCCCTTCTTCCAACCCCTCATCTACACACACACGCCTACATACACACTTGCGCGCATTCTTACAGGCATGTAAGTGGCGGCCTGCTACGCATACCCCCTGTCACTCCTTCATCAGTCTCTGCTCCCCGTTGGTCTACTCTCTAGCATGTGGAGCTCCATCTAGAGTTTAAGGCGCGTGTGCGTGTGGACGTCTGTGTGCTGACATGACTGTCCAGGTTGGATGAGGATGAATTGCCGTTGTTTTTGGTCCTGTCTGTCCGTCCCTCACGTCATACGGACACAAACACGCATGCACTGGCCCTACACGCATGCACTTCTGTCTCGCTCAGTCTTTCCACAACTGCACGCAAGTATATAACAGTCCCTGTTTCTGTGTCGCTCCCTGCAATAAGATGAAAGTCCTTGGAGTTGTTGTGTTGGCGTATTGTTGCAGGAAGAACCTGTACACTGAGGGTGAACGTGTGCCCTGGCTTACACTGCTACTGTACCTGCTTTTTAACTTGTTTTTTCTGTCGTGTCGGTCATAGGAAAACCTGGCCTTGAAGTACAGGTTGGGGAACAAAATTACTGAATGTGACAGTAAAGATTGTGTTTCCACATTTGATAACGCTGCATCCTCTCTTTTTCTCTCCCTCTTTCACCACTCTCCCCCTCCTTTGTCTTGTTTTCCATCTTTTCTCACCATTCTTCCTCCCCCCATCTCTCATTTTCCTGCCTCCTCTTTCTCTTTCTCTTCTCTTGATGACTGTCCTCTTGCAGAGCGGAGCTGACTTGGAGTACCACTGGTAGCTGTCCAGCACAACTGCCTGATCTGAAAAAAAAACAAAAAAAAAAAAACACAGGACCACTTTTCCACACAAGATCACATCCACAGTCACCTTTTCCTTTCCTCTGGGATTTATTTTTTATTTTTTTTTCCCCACACTGAGAGATCAATCAAAAAGGAAAATCCCGGTTTTAAAAACAAGCAACACACCCAATGTGGAGGACAGCACTGTTGGTTGTTTTTGTAGAACAAAACGGGGGAAAAACAAGAACAACTCGGTGATGGTCTGAAAGCAGAACTACATACACAGTATATACGTCAGAGGAGGAGCAGACAAGCACAGTTTCTCTTGCACCTCGTTTTCTTGCTTTCTTTGTGGTGGTTGTTTTTGCTGTGGATTGATGGAGACACGGGAGCAGCTCTTGCTTTTGGGCTCTATGGTGTCTTTCTCAGAACTGATCGAGAAGGGGGGACCCACAACTCAGCCAGCCAGCCGTTACCAAACCAGCCACTCCAGATATTTGTAAGATACTGAATAGACTAAAGTGGTTTGTTGGCTGCAATTTTTTTTGGCATTATTCCTTTTGAAGTGTGAACTTTACTTGCACCTGACTGGCAGCCAACCGACCACACAAGCCTGCGGCTCCCACGCAACTGTCCAGTTCAGTCAAGCTCTTGGGTTTGTGGGCGTTACTCGTACTCAAATGTGGCCCGACGCTTCACCCGCCCACACACTAGAGGAAGGCTCCACAGAACTCCCAGATTTAAACCTCCCGAAGTCCTCGCTATCCAAAGACCTCCGGGTTAAAGCCTCAAACTCAGCTGGGGCTACACGCCTGAGGGCAACGCATTTCAGTTTGGCTCCTCCGCACTGTTTCCAGACTAAAACGGGACATGTGGCCGGTGTGCCGGGCTGCAGACGGGACTTAACACGGAGACAGCTTCAACCCAAGTGTGATGACTCTTCTTGCACGTCCCTGCTCACTTTCTCTCCTCTCCTCTCGTCTCTAAAAGGATATTATCAAAATGTTGATTTCTCACTCTTCCCCACTGTCTCCCTCTCTCTTTTCGCTTGGTTTGTCTCTTCTTATGACTGGAAGAGACTTGGCTGTCATTTGCATCGGCAGACATTGCCAGAATCATAAGCTTTTGAACCTGCTGTTAAAGAGATAGAAAGATAGAAAATATATATTAAATTCATATATATTATATAGATATATATTTTGATTTGTTTGATTCATCTTAATTCCCAGCCATGGTATTCGTTGTGGCCTTGTGTGCGTGTGTGCGTGTGTGTGGGGACAAATTAAAAGACAGAAAAGTCAAAGTTGCACACACAGCAGCTTTCCAAAGACAGGGTTTGGGGTAAAGGAATTCCAGCCTCAACAAAAACTTCCTCCTGGTTTCTTTTCAACAGATGCACACACACAATCCTGCTCCTGCTACAATTTGCCTTTTATATCTTTATCTAAAAAACAAACAACTAATGCCTTTTTTCTTGATTGAAAAAATTCCATCATTTACTTTTTTTTTTTTTAAATGTCTTTTTAAATGTTTTTGGTATATATGGCTCTTCAGAGTACTGTGGCTGTGGCGCGATTACAGACGGGTAAGAAAACAACAAGGGGAGCATGAAATATACCTTGTACAGCAGACTGAGAGAAGGAAGGAGAATTTTGGTGTTTCACTGTTTGAAGTAAAGGAGGGACACTGTAGGGCAGAAGAGAATAGGACATACTGTGTCCACACTGTCACTGAAATCGCTGTCCTTAATTTTTTCCAATGCTACCTTCATAGACTTCGCCTCAAAGGCACAGGGCGGTTGCTGAGAACAGCCCTGGTTTGACTCTGGTGGACTGACCGGGAGTCCATTTCATTTCTGTCAACACAAGCACTAATAAGTGATTTGAAACTTCATAAACAAATGTTTGTGAGAAAAAGCCTCTTTTTCAAACGGTTGTCTTTTTGAAACAAATGTGCTCATAGACAAAGTCGATACACATACTTTGCATGTGTATTCTTTTCTGTAGACTCATTTAAAATAGGCTATAAGTATATACACAGAACTGTAATATACATGTTTTTTTTTTTTTCTTTTTCTCTTTCAATCATTCAATGGAAGATTCCTTGTGCTTTCTGAAGTGGCAGTATTGAAAGAGATTAGGCCTAACAGAGTTTGCTGGCTGATAAATGTTCTTGTGGTACACTTGCTCTTGGTGCCATATGACAAATAGGTACTTGAATGTGTAGTTTTTATTTTATTTTATTTTTTTTGCAGTTGCATTGTTTTAATGGGATGATTGATTTTTCTTTGTTTGTGGTGGAGGGAGCGGGAGGGGTGGGATCGCTACAGTCGTGCATGTTTTGTGGTTAAGGGAGGAGTGCATTTTGTGTGTGAGTGGGAGACGTACTGGGCAGAGGGGAGATTAATGCGGGTGTGTTCAGCGTGGTGGAATACAATGTTGGAGAGGAAAGGTGATGAGAAAAGAAACAACACGGAGAAAAGTAGGAGCCCATAACGGATATTATTTTTCTTTCAGTAACAAAATTGTTATTTTAAGAGTGAAATTTATTTGGCCAATCCTTTTAACCCAAGTAAGTAAATGTCTTTCTTTGCATCTGATTTGATATTATTCCTAAAATGAAATTCCATAGTGGACTCCTACATAAGATTTCATAACTCATATTTCCTGGCCTTTTAACATTGTAGTGGGTTTTACCACACTGAACACAGCCCTCAGTTTAGGCTAATGTCAAATGTATAACAGACACTGGGCTAGGAGAGGTATTAAGAGAAGGAAGGAGGGAGGGAGGGAGAAACTTTTTTTTTTTTTTTTTTTTTTTTGAATGTAATTTTTCATTATTCACACTGATTCCACTGCATGGACTGAATACAAGCAGCACTGCAGCATCACATTCTCTCCTCATCAGTCATTTAATGACAAAACAAGCTCTCTTAGCTCCCTTTTTGTTCTGAGAAAAATAAGCAAAGAAGTACTTGATCATTGTTCTGGTTGTGGAATATTATCTCAAGACTTGTGTGGAAAGGCGTCTGACTTTTTTTTCAAAGGAGGACTTTGGAGGTGTTTTGATGCCTGAATCATTTTATTTTAAACATTTTATTTAAACTGAAAGACCCATTGAGGTTGCCCGCATTTACAATGATGTCAAGTTACAGACATGTAAAAAAAAAAAAAAAAAAAGGGGTGACAAAACTCAAAACAAGAATAAATGACTTAATACATTGAAGCAGGGAGGTTTGTGACCGCCATCGGCTGGTCGAGTCCAGTGTGTCGACGATCATTCCAAGAGTTTAGGGCACTAAAATAAAAGACTGACTTTCCTAATTCAGACCATACTGGGGGGGGACCTTAAGCATAAGCTTGATGATTTGGTTTCAGGATGTCTTTCGTGAAGAGAGTTTTACAAAACTTGTAGTCTCCTGAACCTGTGAGTTATTCTGGGTCGACGTGACCGTGACAGGCGAGAATTTGGAAACGTCTGCACAAAAGGCAAAAGATGGAAATAGGATGGAAATGAACCCTTGTACTCATTACCACCTCCCTCTGTCATCTCTGGTCACTCTTTATATACACGCTGTTGGAAGTGACAGTGAGAAATTCCACATTTGCTTTTATTTATTCCTGTGCTTTTTAGCTCGTATAAAAATTGCTCTGTTTTGAAGACAGACTGAGGTAATGATGAGCTGGTGTGCATTTTTAGAGTAACGTGTGGCCCAATCACCTTCACTTTTGAGAGGATTCGAGGAAGGGGAGGTTTATGAAACACCCAGGCTATTCACCATCCCTTCTTCCTGTACTAATTTCCCAGTATGCTATTGTGATGTTACAGACCATACAGTGAACATAAACGTCAATAAAAGATGGATTTAAGTTTAAACGCTTTGAACTCCTCTTTTCTCACAGTGTCACTTGTGTCTTCATGTGTTCACTAGAGCACAGCAGAAAGACTGATTTGGTGTCATTCAAAGGCGGTTTGTGCCCTCTGTGGTGTACCTTGCTCTTGTATTTAGCATGCATGATGCCTCGCACACCACTGGTCACATTTTGACAACAATTTGGTGACTGATTTGTGCAGTTACTGTATTACAATGTTTCTCAAAAGTAAACAAATTGTACTTACAGAGGTACCTCAGTCTGACGTTTCCTCTGTGACTCCACACACCGCGGTAATACATGGCTATCTCTATTCTCTGGTGTTTTACTGCTCATAACACAACACTGATGTAGCATTTTGGGCCTTGAGATGTCTTTTCCACATCCTGGATCCAAACGTCTTTGCAGAGGGGAGCAGGTGGCAGGTGGAGTAGATATACAGTGACTGTGCGAGCTAGTGCTGGTGTCTAATCACGTGCTGTACTTAGACACACAGCAAAAACATTGTTTGTTCTCGGACTTCTGAGATTTTGGGCTATTTTACTTCCATAACGTCTTCTTTTTGGACAAATGGAAAGAAAATACCCAAAAGATACACATTTAGGTGTTTATTTCACTTTTTTGTAGTGAAACATCTTCTGATGCATAGCTGGGGCACATCATCATCAGTGATGGACCTGAGGTCACTGGGTGTTTCGGGCCTTTCGAACATCAGACACCCTCTCTCAGGCGGCCCAGCTGAGGTTCATGACGCCTCAGCTTGTGCCCCAGCAGCATTCAACCACGGATCCGCCCTCTTTATCCAGAGCCACCTAGAGGCTTTCTCTGCTGCCTCTGTGTTGTTACAGATGGCCCTTCTCCTTCTCTCTCCTGTGATGCCGAGTGCAGTGTAGGCTCTGCACAGAGACTGTCCGGCGAAGCCTCTGCACCCTACTTCCACAGGCGAGCACCTAGCCTTCCAGCCTTGTCTGTGGCAGTCGCTGACGAAGCCGTCGTACTTACCCCTCTTCCGCTCAAAGGCCTCCTCCATTCACTCTTCCCACGGCACAGTGAGCTTCAGCACGACAACGTTCTTTGTTGCCTCTGACACCAAAACGATGTCAGGTCTGAGGGTGGTTTTAGCAACATGCTGGGGGAACTTGAGTTGGCTGCCCAAGTCCACTGACAGCTGCCAGTCCTGTGCAGTGTTGAGAAGCCCTGCTGTTGCTCTCAATGTTGTTCTTGGCTTCTCCCCAGCTCTGATGAAAGTGATGGCTTTCTTCGTGGGTTTTGACCTCTGACAGCTGGCGATGCCACTACAGATGCTCTCTGCAATGGTCTTGAGCACCTGATCGTGACGCCATCTGTATCGGCCCTCCCTCAGAGCTTTTGGGCAGCAACTCATTATGTGCTCGAGGGTCCCCTTTCTCTGGCAAAGGGGGCATGCTGGTGTATCAACCAATCCCCAGCAGTCACTACACTTTGTCCATTTGTAGATTTCTCCTAAATCCTCATCTTAAAAGTTTTGTTTTTACAGAGGGGTTTGTTCATATATCCCTAATAGCCCACTTTATATAACATATTACTAAAAACATGGTGACACTAGTTTTGTTGTTAATAGCTGCAAGTATTTTCTGAATCATGGAGTGATTAAAAAAAAACGATATCCAATTTTCTTTCTGAAAACCTATTGCATGTAACATGTAAACAAAATGAACAAAGATTTTGAACCTGGTTTTGTCCAATGTTCAGATTTCTGTTCTAGACGTGTGCAAATTAGTGCATATTTAATTGAATAATGCATCTTTTGTACATATCTAAACTTTACCTTAATGTAACATGCATCTGGGAAAGTTTTCTGTTTATTAATCCAAATGTTTACCATATTCACCTGCAGTTTCTCCTCTTTGCATCTTTGTGTAGATATTTGACAGTTTTACAGTTTTTTTCAGATTCAAGTTTGTTGTCTGTTTTCATCTTATTAAACATAGTAAGAGAAAAGGAGTCCTGTAAATCAAGGGATCATTAATATAAAATACAAATCTACATATAAAATATGTAAAATATTTGTGTTTTAGAATGAAAAAAGCAGCACAGTGTTTAAAATGATGAGATCTGCAGAAGTACTGACAAACAAGTGTGGAAATACACTCATAAACACAACTGATAATAATCCACAGCTACAGTGGAAAACTGTAAAAAGTTAATTTTGCACAATGAGCCCTTTTACTTTTGATACTTCAGCACATATTTGTGCTAAAACTTCTCCTACTGTTCCTGGTGGGACTGAACCACTTTGGTACAGTTTGATCACTGTGGTGTTGCTCAGTCAGTAAAGGCCATGAATAGCTGAGCCTACTACTCCCACCACCTCCATCAGCCAACACTAAAAGCTAATCCAACCATTCCCATCCAACTCTCCAGTTTCCCACATTCCACAGGTGGCACTGCTGTGTGTGTGTGTGTGTGTGTGTGTGTGTGTGTGTGTGTGTGTGTGTGTGTGTGTGTGTGTGTGTGTGTGTGTGTGTGTGTGTGTGTGTGTGTGTGTGTGTGTGTGTGTGTGTGAGAGAGAGGGAGATAAAAGAGAGATGTGTGTGTGAGAGAGAGAGAGGGAGATAAAAGAGAGATGTGTGTGTGTGTGTGTGTGTGTGTGTGTGTGTGTGTGTGTGTGTGTGTGTGTGTGAGGGAGAGAGAGAGGGAGATAAAAGAGAGATGTGTGTGAGTGTGTGTGTACTCTGACCCCTTTAGAGCAGATTACTCAGAGTCACTCGGTGTTGTTGGAGAAGAACTGAACCAGGACGGCTTGTTTCCAGGGTTCCCTCCTCTCAAATCTGAATCAGATGAGCACTAAGAAGGAGCCCGGTATCATGGAGCTGGGGGAGTGCACCAGGAACCCGGGCTACCAGGATGTGGAGGGCGGCGGGTCAGCCGCGGACACCGTCACCGTCACCCCCGGGGACAAGCCGGACGCCAGGGCGGTGGACGCGGACCCGGACGCGGCGGAGGAGTACACGCAGCTCAAACCGTACGCCGGGATGCCGAAGGAGGTGCTGCTGCTGTACTCCTCCCAGGCCCGGTACCGTGTGCCCCGGGAGGTCCTGTTCTGGCTGACGGTGGCCTGCACCCTGGCGCTGGTGGCGCTCACCGCCGCGGTGATCGCGCTGTCGCCGCGCTGCCTGAGCTGGTGGCAGAGCTCCCCGGTGTACCAGGTTTACCCCCGATCCTTCAAAGACTCTGACGGGGACGGGGTCGGAGACCTCAAAGGTTAGACGCCCCGACCCTGCTGCATGATCGGATAATGGACGCTTAGGACGTAACTCAGAGCTTTCGTTAAACTTCTTCTTATAATTGATTTTGCATTTCATAATTCAACATTTCCTTCTAACAAGTCACTGTTTAAAATGGTCAATATAGTAAAGGACTATAGAAAAATCTAACTAATGAAAAATCCCTAAAACTAACCATTTCACCTTATTTATCTTTATCAATAGGTCTCTATACACTCTAATGGACCGCTCACCTTCTGCAATAACCTGCAGAGCATCCGGAGTAAAATCCTTGTGTTAATCGACATCTCTAAATCTAGACTTTATGGTTTATTGTGAAGCTGACACCCATAAAGTTGCTCTTATCACTGGCTTGTAACTTCTTATAGAACACGAGTCAGTCATTGACTTTGTTTAACCATTCATGAGGAGTTTAGTTCTAACAACTCACTCACTGTTCAGACTTACTGGTACCAATGTTGATGAGATGTAAAAATAAGATATGGGGATAAGAATAATGTAAATGTATAGTCCTGGCGTATCCAGTACTCATGGCTGTGTTCTCTCTGGCCTGCAGGTATTCAGGAGCAGCTGGATCACTTCCAGTACCTGAACATCAAGTCAGTTTGGATCAGTCCTTTCTACCTCTCTCCCATGAAGGACTTCGGCTATGACGTGGAGGATTTCCGGGCCATCGACCCGCTCTTTGGAACCATGCAGGACTTTGAAGAGCTCCTGGCTGAAATGCACAACAGAGGTGTGTACCCTCTAGTGTCCCTGTGTACAGCATGGAGGAATTTAGAAGTGCATGCTGGGAGAAATGGTGGATCGTAATAATGCGTTGGCAGGGTTGGCTTGGTGGCAGGGTGCACATCTTTAACTCATGCTGATCTCTCTCTCTCTGTTTCCACCAGGTTTGAAGCTGATCATGGACTTCATTCCCAATCATACCAGTGATCGACACCGCTGGTTCAACCTGAGCCGGACTGGAGATCCTCACTACAAAGATTACTACGTCTGGACCGACTGCAACGCAACCGCACTGAGGCCTAATAACTGGGTTGGTACTTGTGTTCTATACTGTAGGTGTGATGTATTGAAATTGACAGATGGATGATTTGGAGATGGAACAGTTTTGTCTGAATAATACAGTCATCAGGTGGGTTCAAGTGGGGACACTGATCCTCTTTTCCCCTCCTCCTTCTCCTCTCTTAGGTGAGTGTGTTTGGGAACTCGTCGTGGACTTACGATGAAGTCAGAGGGCAGTGCTACCTGCACCAGTTCCTCAAGGAGCAGCCAGACCTGAACTTCAGAAACCCACACGTCCGCAGAGAGATGACTGTGAGATTACATGACCACACGCCGCTCTTCGTCACACGCCTCACATGTTACCTCAGCTGCTGACTCATCTCTAAAAGCGTGTCCGCGACTCACAAACTGCATCTCATATTAAAATCTTTGTGAGCGTTGTTCTCATCTGTTTGGCCTTCTCCACTGTCTCATCAGTGCTGAGGTTTCCACAGTGCTGGGAAGCGCGATCAGCTGATTATAATTTAACGGAGGCCGGTTAGTCCCTGTGTGTTTTCACTAACTTAAGTAATGACAGAGTGGACCTGTTGTATAATGTGTGTGTTTGTACCAATAGTCCAGGGAGGACAGCTTGTGGAAATGAGTCAAAAATACAGCCATTCAACAATAATCAGATTATGCGTCAGCACTAACTTGTTGGACCTTGTCGTACTCACACTTTTTCCCCACATTCTAGGTTTTACTGTAGACACACTACTTTATATTCATTACTCTATTCTAGGATATTATTCACTTCTGGCTGAAGAAGGGAGTGGATGGCTTTCGGATGGATGCAGTGAAGCACATCCTGGAGGCTGCACACCTGAGGGATGAACCACAGGTGGATCCAAACAAACCGGCGGTGAGTGTTACCTCCTGGTGCCTCATCACGTCTAACCTCTCTTGGTAACATTGATCACCCCAGGTGTGCACAGGCTGTAACGGGCAGAAATGTCTGCTGGCTCAGTGCTGCGTCCTCACACAGACGTGACATGGTAGCCATGCTGAGGTCTGTCTGGTCTGCCCGTTGAAACGGATCCGTGTCGAATGGCAGAGCAGGTGTGGCAAACACTCTCGCCTCAGCTTCATCTCCAGTCAAATTTCATTTCAATCACAGATATCTTGGGGTGCTTCAGTCCTACACTGTTGTAGTTACCATTTTGGAGAAAATATATGCATTTAGACATCTTTTTTGAGGGAGTGAGTCACCGCCACTTTGGAACACAACTGACACTCTTTTTTCTTAATTAAATTTAATGATAAAACTCAATTTTGCCTTTTATCCCGTTTTCAAGCAAATCGTTTCATATTCTAGGTAAAATAAAACACATTTTGCTCTATTAACCCTCATTTTCTTTGTGGAAATGGCCACAAGTTGTCAGGTCAGGCTTGCCATGTTTAGTTTTTATTATTCATAATAAAAAGTAACAAATAATATTCAGAAGGTCTGGTCAGTCTGTAAGGGATTTCTAGGATAAACAATAACTTTTGCCACTCATCGCCTGGCAGCTCGTCTTTCTCTGATTTCAGTCTCTGCCATAACATTCAATTCCATAATTATACTATGATTTTATTTTGAGTTATGTAACAGTGGACGTGTCAGAGTCCAGATTTTAACGACCTAAGGGATAAAAACAGCGCTGTGGGCAGAAGCAGCTCCACTGAAGCAGTGCTCCACAGTGCAGCCGGTAGAACAAACATAATTAACAGATGAGTGGGAGAGTTTGCACTGTGCATCATGCATCATAAGTAATTTATCTCCTGCTTTCATGTCGGGTCCATCCAGTGCTCTTCTGGAGAAAATACTGTTGTTGGAACCCAAAGGGTTCATGATTCATGCAGGGTTAAGCTCAGCAAGAAAGAGTTTTTGTTCCATGGAGACTGAAGTTATTTCTCACAGAAGAAGGATTAGTAGAAAAGAGGCATTTTTTTGTGGATTAGCAAGTCACTGGGATTTACTTACCTCTGCAGAATAACTCTGTGGTTCTGAGACTGACTTGTCTACTTACTGTTGACTGAGAGGTGTACTCACTGCTGCAGCAGTCAACCCAAACTGACCGACTTATTTTTAAGCAATGACCCACGCTAAGCTGTGCTTTATAGTAGTGTTTGAATAAAATGAGAGCAATTACAGATTTTCACGCATTTACAAAAATGTGAAACCGCCTTACAGTTTAGAGTCACAGCTGTGTGTTTGTTGGGATATTGGAATTCGACCAAAGCCTTGAATATGATTCAGCCAGCCAGCCGGTCACGACTGAGCAACTATCAGTCTTATCATTATTACCTTTGTGGTTTAGTGCTGGTTGTAACTTCAAATTCAGACCAACTATGCGCTGTATGGGCTGTTGGCTGAATGGTTTGCTCATGTGGAGGCACATCAACTCAGTGGTTAGCGCTGCTGCCCTAGTAATTAAGCCTGTGAATAGATTCAAGGCCTGGTCCTTTGTGTGTAGAGTGTGTATGTTGTCCCTGTGTTGGAGTTTCTCCCACACAAAAAAAACACACACATTAGTTATTAGATCACTGTCCCTGAATAGGACTTTCAGGAGTGAAGCATCAAAAATACTTAACCTAGTGCTTTGAACTGGTCTTTGCAGTCACAGTATTTCCCCATGAGTCCTAAGGTTAACTGTTAACCACTAACAATAACTTATCAGTTTAATCATTCTTGAGTTAAACAGTTAGACAATATAGATGTTGCTCATACAGTGCTTCTTCCCAAAACATGTATTAAATGAACACAAGAGGCAGAAGACACTATAAGGGATCTTCACCCTCTTCACACACCAGCACTGACAGCAGATCATTTCTGTGTGTGACACCCTTTCAAAACATTGGGGACAAGCCCACAAGCCTATCACTGGAAAGTGTAGGATCAGCTGTCCACCTAGGAGAGGTGTCTCTACGCCACTGGAGTTACCATGGTTACCCTTACAGGAGCTGTATGATTGTCGGGAACTTTGACACACGTGTTCAGGAGCCACCAGGGTGACTGCTAAACCACCCTGGAAAGTGTAGAGGAGACCTCTGGGTCACGGTCGGTGCGAAGAAATTATTATTATTTTTTTTAACGTTTTCTCTCCCTCTGACCCACCTCAAGAGCACCTTGTGTTCCAGGACCTCCTGATTCACTAATTAAGTGGGAGAGTTTGCACTGTACATAATGGTCCATCGAGTGTCCTTCTGGAGAAAATCCTGTTCTTGGAATCCAAAAGGGTTCATGATTCATGCAGAGATTAACTCGCTAAGTGATATGACCATTATTCTCCATCCTTTTAAATGTTTCAGTAAGCCTTTAACTAAATCTGCATTTGATTATTGGTGGGCCTTCTGCAGTGGAATATTGGTGCCTGGAGAAGTATACACTACTCCCCAAAAAGTTAGGGATATTCAACTTTCAGGTGAAATATATGGAAAATGTAAAAAGTGAATGCTACAGTGATATTATATCATGAAAGTAGGGCATTTAAGTAGAAGCATGCAATGGTAATTGTATTCATCTTAAACAATCTATTGAAAGAAAAGCTAACAACAGTGGTAGGTATACCACAACAAAACATGTTCAGTGTCTCAATAAATTGGGATGTGGCCAAAGGACGTCCACTCCTCTCCTTTCTGTGACTCTTCCAGTCTCTGTATCACTGTTACAACCTCCTGGTGACACTCTGTGACCCTCTAAGCTCAGTGAACACCTCCGTCTGAGGACTTCCTGTTTGAAGCCTCGCAATGACGAGGTGCTGCTGATCAACTGTTAGGTGTCGTCTTGGTCTCATGATGTCAGAATGTGAACAGCAGGATGAGGAGGACTCTTTAAATACCAATTCTAACTGAAGCAGGAAATGTATTGGTCGATTCATGGATCAAACCTGTTGTGAATGTTGCTGTTAAGCTTCTTGTTAGAGAACAGCAACTTGTGCAAAAAGTACTGAGACACTGAACAGTTGGACATGTGCATTCAAACGTTTAGAGAAGGTCACATTAAGTTCACCTGGAAAGGTTAGAATGCATTTTAGGTTCATCCTGAAATTTCACCTGAAAGCCGAATATCCCTAACTTTTAGTGAGGAGTGTATGTACTTGTACTATGTGGTATATCCAGCAAAGGATAAACACCCTGTGTTATCAACAGTAAGACCACTCTTGCATATTTAGTTCACCCAAAAATGGGCCAGTGGGCTACCGGGGCTGCTATGAAAGAATGCCACTGAGAGTTGGCCCCCTTTTTTAATATTCAAAGGCTTCTCTGACTCTCACACTTATGCAATGATCATTTTATATTAAGCATTTTATATGTACTATATTGGAAATGAAATGTTACACCAGACGTCACAGTAACATGGGACTGCTGAGGTAGAACTTTAAGTCTGGTCCAAAGATTGTAACAATGGTTAAGTATGAAGTTGAATTTAAGAGGTACTACGGTATGTGGGGCCTTCAGTAACAAGTATTTAATAATCAGCTGGATGAGGAGCTCGCAACGCACCACATGCTTTTACGCACGGCTCTTTATACTCTAATTTGGATAACAGTGGAAATAAAATTTTAAAAAAAGAGGTAAATGATCACGACACAGACAGAGCTAGAGAAAAAATGTGATTAATCCATCAGTGGGTCAATTGACTGACTGTTCTTTGCCATTACGCCATGCCATGACCCATGGCTACGTTGATTACATCACAGCTTGCAGTGTGATACAGACTGATGCACATCAGGAGAGGTTTAGTGGGTATAAGCCGAATGAAGACCTGCAATACAGAGAAACAGTCGGCTTCTTAGTGAGACGAGCACAGATGCCACAACGTGCCCTCTATCTCAAAAGTTCATTTAAATAATCAGTTAAATTACACTGCACTTTTACCGCTTCATAATGTTTGCATATGTTGTACGAGAACTCAACATTAATATTTTTAACTGTAAAACTGATATATAATAATAATATATAATCATTAACATCCCTTATTTTCTCCCTGTCTTTTTCACTGTATTCAGTCTTCTTGCCCTTTTAATGAAGAATATTTAAACCAATAATGTACCAGTTGTGTATCAGCACAAAACTTTGAACATTTTTAACATTCCTAACACACAACAGCACCCCTTGATTATTGAACCCAGCAGTCTGGTATCACTTGGCCTCTACTTTCTCTGTAATTGGCAATTCACTTCTCGAACTGTTACCCTCTGGCAGACGTTTCAGGACACTCATTCTTGCGTGTTTCTTTTATACTTTTTATGGCACCTAAGGAGGATTGCATCTTTTAATTTCATTGTACCCGTTACAATGACAATAAAGACATTCATTCATTCATTCATAATTGGTTTCTACTTATTTTCCAACTTCCTGGCCTGTGACTGGACCCTGTGCTTTAGCCTGACAAAGGAACACATTTATACCCAAACTCTCTTAACTCCAAGAGGGCAGGGGAAAATACTGTTAATCCACTAGAGCTCTACAGTGGTGGAAGCTTTACTGTGAATGGACCTCTACTCATATACCAAATGCAAAACCTGACTGTGGCACAAAGGTTAATAATCAAATAAACCAGAAATTCAATAATAGCTACGTTGCCTCATATTTGCTTATATTCCTAACACTCCAGGAGTCTGTAACGTCAGAGTGGGACCTCTACCATGACTACACCACCAGTCAGCTGGGCTTACACGACCTGCTGAGGGACTGGAGGGCTGAGATGGACATCTACAGCCGTGAGCCTGGCAGATACAGGTATGGTATGATGATGATGTCATGAGCCTCACATAACTCATGGTGGAAATTGTTAAGATTAAAGTCATTTGCAACCAAAACTTAATAAAGTACACGCATAACGAATTATAACCCAGAAATGCTGGTGTGAAATTGTAATGATATTGGGCAAGGATAAATGTTTGGAGAGGTATCTCAGCTTCTCCCGGTGTGGGAAAGTATTCAACTGCAATCCCAAGTTTGTAAAGGAGAAGAGCTGCCTCCTTTGCAGACCTACATGGAGGTAAAGAAAAGGACAGATAGTGTTTAATGCACGCAACAGGTTTTCTGTGTTGATTTTAAACAGTCCTGTGTATTGCATTTTCACACTTCCAAATCATTAACTTTCAATTTGTGTAGCCTTGTCCAACATATCTGTAACACTATTGTCTATGAATGTTTTGATAGTAAAGTTAGAGCAATATTAATATGAAGCCCAGACTAAAAAACCCTCTTTTCTACAGGACTAGAACATTTTCTGCTACAAATTTAAATGTAATTTCTTTGCTGGGCTGTTAAAAGGCCAATAAGCTTACATACATTTTATGTTATAAACACAACATAAGTTCTTGCTTCACTCCAGGTTCATGGTGACGGAATCATATGATTATCACGAGGTGGACAAGACCATGATGTACTATGGCACTCCACTGGTTAAAGAAAGTGACTTCCCCTTTAACTTTTACCTGCTGGACCTGCCTCAGAACACCAGCGGCTCATGGGTTCAACATCTGGTCCACCTGTGGATGGCCAACATGCCCAAGGGACAATGGGCCAACTGGGTGGTGAGTTAGCACAGTCACAATACATTTCTCTGCTCCTTTAAAAAACAAGACTGACATATGGGGATTACTGTAAATATTAGCCATTTTACTTGATCTTTTGCTCCATCATAATGGTAAAAACCACAAGATCAAATCAGGGCAATCTCAGGATGCATGCCAAGACCCTCAGACGTGAGCTTCAGTTTCCTTCTGGGATCAGCTTCCAGTGGTTTTTGATTTCCTTTGTCAAAGACAAGTGTTTCCAGTCTGAGCGACACCGACTTGCCCTCTTAAAGCACGTCAGCACAAAGGCTGAAGTGCAAGATGCTGCTCCGATTGTTTCTGTTATCTACTCCTCTGTGACAGCCTACGGCCAGTGTTTGTTCATTTCAGCAGATTTCCCACTTTCGTCTCATTTTATCTTATCAATCCATCCCGTACCTCTCACTTTCTAACTTCAGCTTCTAACGATACCAACCCATCACTTTAACCCTGCCTTTTTCCTTCCCAACTTATCTCACTCACCTCTCCACTTTCTCTTGCATTTCTTCCTCCACTATCAGGTCGGGAACCATGACAAGCCTCGGATTGCCTCCAGTGCTGGTCAGACGTACACTCGTATAATCAACATGCTGCTGCTGACCCTGCAGGGCACACCCACCACCTACTACGGCGAGGAGATTGGCATGGAGAACATTAATGTCACAGACAGTCAGATACAGGACCCTGCTGGCAAATACAATGCAGTCAGTGCTGTGCATACACAGAAAAACACATTTAAATACTCAATGAAATGTCTCTGTGCAGTAGGTGCATAAAAATGTTTAATTGATGACTTTTCAAAACGGGACATGTGTTCAGACAATAAATAGAAGACAAATGTCTTCACCACAAGATACAGTCTGGAAAGAGGCCATATAGTTAATTTGCTGCCTCTGTAGAACAATTTCATCTGAAACTAAAAAGATTTAAACTTCATGAGAATTTGTTTATGTTGTTAAGTGTGTCCATGTACATTCATTGTCAAACTTCTCAATTGTGAGAAAAAGTGCCAAAATGATTCCTGTCCTTTCGCTGCAGAGCGCCAGTCGGGACCCTCAGCGGGCTCCAATGCAGTGGAGTGCTGCCACGAATGCAGGCTTTAACAACAAAACCAACGCCACCTGGTTGCCCGTGCACCCAGACTACAGAGGTGTCAATGTGGAGGTACAGAACTCTTTTAGCACTGATCAGTACTGGAGAAATATCTGGGCAGAGCTTGCTCAGCTTCGTCTTATTTTGCATCACGTGTGCCCTTGTCACTCATTCTCTTCTAGGTCCAGAAGAAAGATAAAGGTTCTGTTCTGGCTCAGTACCGTTTCCTGAGCACCCTGCGTCAGTCAGAGCTCTCCCTTCAGCGTGGGTGGTTCTGCTATGTCCACACTGATGCCAGTGTCTTCTCTTACCTCAGAGAGCTGGACGGGCTTGACCGGGCGTTCCTCATGGTGCTTAACTTTGGGAAAGAATCTGTCATCACGGATCTCTCCTCTGTTCGAGAGTTACCTGATCAGTTGAAGGTGCTGATGAGCACAAACCATGTCAACGATGGCAAGGTGCTACAAAAGTCTCGTATCCTGACAGAAGCAGGGGAGGGTTTGGTGATCCAGTACTCCACCCACACTCGGTTTAATCCCAGCCACCCCGGACAGTGCTTCATCTCTGAGAAGGCCTGCTATTTGAGGGCCATGGACATACTTTATAACTGCTAATATGAATGGATAATGATATTCAGTTATTATTAGTGTCACAGCAGCAATCAAATCATTAAGATTCTTCTTTGGCATCTCCTCTGTAAGGGTTTTGTAATATAATAAAGAGGACCACTGCAAATACAGACACTGTTGATGTTCTCTCCCAGTAGTTTAAGATAAGGGCACCACTGTGTCATCCGGGTTGTCATTGCTGTAATGGCAGATGTTTGGCTCACTGTTATTTGATTCCTGACTGCCTCTTGATAGCCACGTTATCTCTTCCTCTTGCGTGGACGCCGAAGAGGGTCCAGGCCCAGCTCTGTGTATAGGAATGCTAACTCGAGGGCTTCCTGTGTCAGGGAGAAAAAACAGAAGACACATTTCTTGTTACTGTACCCATTATTTTAACCGACAAAACTAGTGTTAATGTTCTCAATGTGAGGAAACCGTTGAACCAAATGTAAAATACAGATGTTTTGATCGATCATGCACAGATCAGACTTGGCAGCCGTTTATTACAAAATGACTTGTCGTGATCACACCAATACAATGGTGTGCACACAAGTCATTTAGGTGGTAAATAAATAGATGTTCCACTCATTTCCACTGTACGTTGGTGTCTCAAAACCTTGGAAAATTAAATAGAAACGTATACCCACGTGGCTTGTTGGAGTAATTTGGATACTTGACTTTTTAAATTGGGGACATTTGTCTTAATAAAAAACACAAAATTGCATTCACATGCTAATTATGTAGTTACATATATTTCACACTGAGGTTTACAAACAAATGATCTTTATAGTATTGCCACTTTTCTGGATGGATTTACATTTTAAGTTGATTGAAGAGCAGTTGCTAATTGTCAACAAGCAAAATTACTCATTGAGAAAAATCAAATAGAGCTACTTGTGTCTAATCAGCTCTCAGTCAGCTTTCAGTCAGAACCGTACAGTCTAGCAGGAGAGTGCATTACCTCCTCCAGCATGAACTCAAAGTCTTCTGGTCCAAAGTGATCTGTTCCAGGTTGGATATTGAGAACTATGTTTGGTGCTGGTTCAGATTCTAAAAGAGAGAGGAAGACAGAGAGGTTGAAGGAAGAACCGGGGGGGGGGGGGGGGGGGGGGTTCTAATATTCAAAACTTCCTCTCAGACATTTCTCTTATCTTATTGCATGCCCACTTTGTCTGCTCCCCTTTTCTCTCTGTCCAGTTGTCCCAAATTGTGTGCGTCTCTCTCTCTCTCTCTCTCTCTCTCTCTCTCTCTCTCTCTTTGTCTTTACTCTCCTTTCATTCAATCATGCTCCCATCTGATATTGCCCTCCCTCCTCTCAAACCCCTACACAATATCCCCCCTCCCCGTCTCTGTGGTATGGGCTGTTTCACAAGTGCGGTCTTGACCTTGACAGCTCCCAGTCTGTGGCGTCTAATCTCTTGCTCTGATACACTATCTCTTTACCATGCTAATGGGCCTGCCCACCGCCTGCATGTGTCTATGCCATCAGCACTTTATCAAAAGACTCTGGAGAACAGAGAGACAGATTAGGGAGACATATACACACACACACACACACACACACACTTAAGCCGCCTAGTGTATGTGTGTACGAACAACAGAAAAGTGAGAGGGTGAAAGAGAGAGATAATGTGTGCATATGAAACAGGAAGAGTGGAGGCATGCTGGAGAGAGAGAGAGAGAGAGGGGTGTAAAGAGGAGTACCACCAATGTGGTGAGGGCAGATTATAAGTGAGAGGGAGAAAGAGCTTGCCAAGGGGGAAAAGAGAGCAATTAGCTGACACACACACACACACACACACACACACACACACACACACGTGCAGACACGCTATACTACAAGGTGACCTATACTATACTTTGGTCATGAACTTGAGATGCTCAGAGCAGTTTCCCCTAGACAGACCGCTGTACGTCTGTTACCGCTTCCTCTCCACACAAGCACACTGACACTACAAATGGGAGCTGACCCTGAACTATTAAAATGTCTGATGATGCAGAAATTACCCCTAAAAGAATGAGGAACAAGTGGAAAATAAACATATGAACATGCACACAGACAGATGTACAAAAACACAGCCATTTATACAATTGTGTGCATGGGTTCTTAAATATGCATCCACATGATCAACAAGTGATTAAACGGTTGTGATGAGCATGTGTGAGAGTGTGCGTGTGCACGTACCCGACTTTGGATTCATGGTGAAGTGTGTATGAATGGCGTTTTTTAACCGCTCAGTGTATTTGAGGACGCCTGCCAGAGGAACCCTGGCATCGCCGCTGTAGGCCGTCAGCAGAATTGATGGATAGCACTAAGTCACACAAACACACAAAATGATGGTTAAGCTACAGCAGTTCATTGTTTTTCTAGTTATACATTTCTAATTCTTCATCCCCAAAGTCAAAAAAGATTTTGGGTACATCTTAGTAAAAATTAGCTCTCAGTGGGACATGGAACTAAATAAGCAGAGCTTCATGTCCTGTGTTGGACAGATGTCAACATACTTGTTTTCAAAGAGAGCCTGAAAAACACCAACAGAGTCAGTGCTTTTCAAACAGTAGCTCTCAGCCAAAATGTGGGTCATGGGAAATGGGCCTTACAAATAGTCTGAATGAACTGCCTGTTACCTATCAGAACAGGCCAATTTAAAGTAGTAAAACTACTTAGTAATAAAATCTTAATCACAGTAGAGAAACCTGAAAAATCCCATGCTAAAATGCATTTCCCGTTTAATGAAAATGGAAAAATTCAAAGGATGCAGCAAACTGACCAAACTGACTGACCCTAAACCTAATAAAAACAAAACATTAGTGCAAGTGGCTTCACAAGCACAAAGCTCCTTGTTTAAAGCCAATGCATAAAAAACTGCAACACTCCTTATACTGCCTTTCTCTTCATACCTGAGGCGTGATGTTGTGGAGGGGGCAGTAGGAGGAGATGGTGAGTTTGTGATTTGGGTTTCCTACTGGGTCACCCCATTCTTCTCTGTCTTCCAAAGTCAGAGGCAGGCTGGGATCCTCCATAGTTCCCAACACATCTAGGAAAGGGGCCTGGACACAGGAAAAGGGATGACTTTGGATGCACTCGTGTGTGTTTTATGCCATCTCTTATGGTATAATTGGTAGGGAGGTTGTCCTTCAGTCTCTATTGTATCTGTAACCCTTACACTCCAAGATGCAAATACACAAACACACAAATCTCTGCCCATCTGGCATCTTACCTGCAGTGTGACAGCCCGCATCATGTGTGGGTGTCTGTTGCACAGTACTCCTACTGGCACAGCTCCAGCACTGCAGGCTTTAAGCGCAGTGAGAGACGGTGAGGAGACTCCTAATGAGTAAAGGTGATGGAGACAGGCTTGGAGGTCCTCCACTCCTTTCTGCTTCCCCTCCACACGAGCTTGTCTTTGCCATGACAGACCCCGCTCTCCTCCACCTCTGGGAGGTGTACACGTAAAGAAAGTAGATTCATGTAGACAATAGCACACGTTTGAATTTCCGACTTAATTACACCTCAATAACATTTTGCAGCAACTTCCAGCTGCACAACATCAACACGAAACCAACGTAAGCACAAGCTGCTGGAGAGGTGGGACGTTACCTGATGTGGCAGTAGGCCAGAGCCCAGCCTTTCTCCAGCAGCAGCCTTTTCTCTGGGCAGAACTCCATGTTGAGATCTCTGCCATACGCTCCGTACACATGGACCAGTAGTGGTGCCCGTCTCAAATCCTCCACAGATACAGAATGAAACAGTGTCACTGGCACCAAGGTACCATCCTACAGAGGAAAGCAGAGAGAGACAGGTCTGGAGACTGGAAGGGGTAGATGTGACTGTGTTATAGTTTTAAATGGTCTTGAAACAAGTGTGTTTGCATGCATGTTATGTGTCAGCGGCTCTCACTTGATTGCAGGCCTCTAAGCGTGTGGTGGTATAATTGCCCTGGTTATCTGAAGAGGACCCATTTTCAGTGCCTGATAAAAGAAGCCCATTCTCAGGGTATAGGCAGTACGGCACAGGGGAGCGGACCGGAGATGAAATTACAAACTCTAACACACTGCGTTGGTCTCCCATGGCTGGTTTCTTGGTTGTGATGGCACAGGCCCAGGAGGGGAGCTTGGGAGTGTAGAAATATAAGGTTATAATAGATTAATACATTAAAACAAGACACATGTAAGGGATAAAGTACAGACATTATTATTGCAAAACAAACCCTGATGGGCTGATGCAGGATCCTCACACATAGCAGAGGGTCTTAAGCAGAGGGTCTTAAATAATCCTGAAGCCGTTCGTTTTGCAATAATGACTGGCTCGCTGTACATTATCCTGCTTATTACACAGCTTTGTACTAAAGAAATTACTTTAAAATGATCTTACTTAATTTAAAAATGTATTGATTCTGCTATAAGAATGGCGTCCATAGCAGCAGTCTGTTACACATGGTAACTGTCTGCTATACAGAAATAACAGACACAGAATGCCAGTAATCGAGTATTTAACATGGCCAGGTGACAAATACATATAGACGTGACCAAGTGTATGTTTCATGTATTGTGGACATCTGTATGTTTCTGTGTGGAATATGTACTAGCTGTGAAATCAAATCTCCATGTGGGGCAATAAAGACTAATCAAAATTAAAAGTAACCGAAGCAAAATGGTAAAAAAACAAGATACATGACTAAGCAGGCCAGCAAGGTAGTATGAAAGATATGGAAAGAAAAAATCATTCCAATGTAGTTTTCTGCTACACCCACCTGTACAGTATATGCTTCTTTGGGATGGGCCAGTGGGATCACGATCAGGGCGAGTTCACCGGATGGTGTTCTCGCAACCAACACGCAGTGATCTCCAACCACGTCCATGTCTTTAACTGCAGTGCCAGGGTCGGGGGCAAACAATGGCACCCAGGAGAACATGGATGGCTCTGAGAGAGGGGCCTGCATCACCTGGTGAGCACACAGGAGGATGAAATACAGTCCAACATTAAACATTAAACAATGATAACGACTCCAGAAGACAAAACAGAGATGCACATTTTTCATGTTGTATGTATTGTAGAATCTACCTGATATTCCTGCCCAGGCACTCCATTAGTCAGTATAATTAGCCAACTTCTCCAGTGCTCCACATGGTACAGGAGGTCCAGCTGGCGTGGCTGAACTAGGAGAGGCTCTAAATTGGATGTTGTTGTTGTATCAATTAGCAGCACCTCTGAAGTGGTCCTGCTGTTGCAGTTGATGGTGAGTAGCTTTCGGCTCCTGGAAAGGGCAACCTCCACAAACACACTGGGGAGATGACAATTAGAGATGGTGTTGGAGTAGAGACAGCTTGCTGCAGATGTCACATTACTTACACTTACTCAGGCTGCTTTTCCTCATACACAGAGGTTATCCTGCTTCCACTGGAGGTCAGATCCATACGAAACACACTGCTGCAGCGTAGACTCTCCAGGGTTGTGTAAAAAAGGATCTCGTCGGTGGCCCACTCTTCACCCATGCAGGTACAGATAAACACAAAAATGTATTTCTATTTTAGTCAGTCCATTATTATCTCTTTATTACTGAAATACATTTTTAGAATGGTAGTTACTTAAGACATACCAAAGCTGAAGACTTTGTGCAGTGTGCACACAATGTGTGAGGGATCCAGAGGCGACATTCTCTTTCCAAGCCTCACAACCACACACCTGGATTGTCACAGGACAGTCATCTATTTTTTTTGCATCCATTTATTAATATACTAATTGAAACAGATTTAAATTTGACAATTAAAGAAAAAAATATTTGGATCATTTGTATGATAAATCCTGTTCTATTCTTTTCACCTGGGCTCCTCTTTGTGATTAGTTTTTAGTGTGGCAGCAAGATGCTTCTCCTGTGGGGACAGACGTATTCTCTGGACGGACCACTGAAACCCCTGCTTCCTGTCTTCATTATCAAGCCCTACATTCTCCACCTGCTCAGGGACTTGACCCAGATTTAGCACCTGCTCTGGCTCCAGCTCACCTACAAACAAGGAGTGGAAACTGAGTCAGTCACAAAAATGGGAATGCCACTATTCTTAACAATGGATTGCATTACAACTCTAGACGCAGAGGTGGGAACAGGGTTGCAGCACATAAGAAAAAGCTACGGCAGTTTAACTTCTGTAATCTTATTTTTGGTTTGCATCAAGTCCCCCTTAACATGTTTTTAAATTAAATCTTAGTGTTAAATCTCTTAGTGTTTACACTGCAATATCACCACAGGTCTCTGTTCCCAAGTCTCTGGCTTTAAGAGCTGAGATGTTTTCTCCTTACCCCGTCTCTTGTCCATTCTGTAGACGCCATCACTTTCGATGAAATACACATGGTGACGTCCACAGACCTATGTCAAGAGAAATCAATCACTTGTATAAAAAGTTCATAAATGTTACAAACTTCTTAATGCATCATGTACGCAGGGGATGGGTTATGTTTTTTTTTGTAACTGCATTGTCTCATCCATCTGTCCCACTGAGGTAACGAAATGGTTCAAACCCAAAGCAGGCGGCAGGCCTCACCACTGACTGATCAGGTGTGTTGGAGAAGCGGCGGTATGCTGCCCTCAGTCTCCGGCTGAAATACTTCTGCAAGTCCTTGTACCTCTCAAGTCCATGGCTGAGATGGTCAACTGATGAGCTTGAAGTGTCCTGAAATAAACCAACCATCATGAATCATGGAAAGACCATATGCTCCAGCTGCGAGAGCCATTGCTGTTCCAATCAATATTACTGTATCTTGTGCAAGAGTCAGTAACACAATGAACCTCTGCATAGGAGGACTGTAGTTTGTAAACCACTTGATGTAAAGCTAATATTTGGCAATGTGGATGTGGTAACTGGAGAGGTTTGCACTGTTGCAATATAAAACTAGTTTGCTCATGTATCAAAATGTATGCTAAAGTAGTTGAATATGTGAGTAAGCGGTATGAATCATGTTGTTTATAGATAACTTGACTGGTGAACAATGGCTTTTTACCTAAACTCTATCAAGTGGGAACACCGCCGTACAAGTGTTTGTGTGTCAGTGCAGTGAGCCACAACCAAATGGGGGGTCAATTTCAGCCCTGTCTCCTTATCTGTGGCTCCTAACACGACTAGTTTTGTCCGCCCGGTGCAAAGACACCGTTTTGAATAATGAATGACTTGATGTTATCGACCCGGTAGCTTGACACTCAAGTAATCTTACACCAAACCTTAGGTGAGTAAAAACAGCATCAACATTAGCTCAACACACTTACCGACGTCCGGGAGAGCCGTGCTATCCGCTTGCAGACGGCTACCTCCCCAAATCGGAGCCGGGATGGTGTGAAGAGACGGGTACATGAAGACAGCAGAGACGAGAGGACGGCCATTATGAAGATTTAACAGTTAACCTGCTAAATTAAGTTCATAGGTGTTACGTGGATTTGAGCTAACGGTTATTACCGTTGTACTCGAACGTTAGGCCATCAATAGAGGCAACGCTTACATGTTAATAAGATAAATGAGTGCTGCATTTTAATCTATAATATCGATTATTTCGTTATTCATGGTTAAAACAAAGGTTCAGCCGTTGGTGACAGCGTCGGGCAAATTCCATACACGTGCGTGATCCTATAAACAAAGCCCGCTGCGGGTGACGTAGGCAGCAATACCAGACTAAACTAATCAAATTCAGACATGCGCAGCAGGCAACTCTAACAGAAAAATCGAGCGTGATTGTTTCGACAATCCATTGCTATGTCTCGACTGCCAAAAGTGTACGGAAGTAGCATGCATCCATTATGTGTGTAACAGGTGATTACAGTCAAGCCATGTCTTCGTTGATTTCTGCGTTGGTGTAGTTTATCGAAAAAGCCTTATTTTTGTATTACCACATTGCAACCGATAACTGTGTCAGCCCCATAGCCTGGTATTTGGTTACAGATTTATTTCCGTCCACAACTTCGAAGATAAAATGGAGAGGGGCTCCACCGGCACTGCAGAAAAGACCGAGCCGGCTTCGCCATTGAGGAAAAATATTAATCAAGACACCTGCACTGCTAATTCCCACACCGCCCGGGCTGGGACCTGTGCTACTACTGATGTCGCAAGAGCCAGGTGGACTCTACTGAGACAGGTATTATCCTAAAAGAAAGCACAAACCTCTTACGGTTTTAGACTATTTTGGCGAACATATTTTCAGAAGGTCTTGAATGCTCAACATAAAATGTGTGGTTTGACGCACATAACCATGGAATAATAAGGACAGTCTTCCTCCCTGTCATGCTTTGAAATACGATTGTACGATGTAGTTCAACTGATAATCATTCCTAGCACAAGCTGTGTGAAATATGGAGGGAGTAGATGTATTGGAGGGTTTTCTCTATGTCTTATTAGTACAGACTTCATTACAGTTTGATAATCTAGCAGTTATGACACTGCCTATGTCATATACCTGTGATAACAGTCTCAGCAGTCTTAGTTCATTAGTACTCTATACGTTTTTTTTGACAGTAAATCTTCATTCTTTACCTTCTGTTATACTTATACAATACATCACCTCCAGCCCTACAGTAACTCTGACACCACTTGGACTCTCTCTCCTCTGACCACAGGCTCTGGTTAGCCATGCATATGCAAGAATGTTGTACCTCCAAGAGCAGTGGCTGTAAAAGTAGGGCTTTTATTTTTGCCCATAGATGGGCATTACTCAGACGTTACCCGCTCCTGAAGAGGAAAAACTTCGTCCTCCTAGTGCAATAATGACCTCAGTGTGTGTCAACGCCAGGATGGATGGATGGATGGATAGATAGAATAATAAAAATATGTAAAATTCATTACAAATTTCTGTCACTTCACTCGCAAATAATAGTCTTCAGAGAGACTTGTCTGTTGGACTGAATCCTCACACTGGCAAAACAGGAAAATGTCTGAAAAGGTAAAAATTAAAGCACCACTTGTAATATACAGAATCTCAGCAACGCGTTTCAGCTGTGGGCCTCATCAGGGTGATGCAAGAAGGCCACAAGCCAAAATCTGTTGGTCTGACAATAAAATTGTTCTGTACGCTACAAGTGTTGCTTGAGTTTTGACCTCTTTAAACTTTTAACCTTTTCCATGCACCCTAGAAGTAGGTAGGTGAAACTGTGCTGGAAATCCCTACTCTGCTAAAACGGGAAAACATGACTGAATCATCCTGCAAATGCTGAGACTTTACAGCTTGTGGGAAGACTTAACAGTAAAGGGATGCGCTACTGTAACTGCCACTTTATTTCCACTCCTGACTCTTACAGGTGCTGCGTCAGAAGCAGGTGGACAGTGCAGAGATCAAACAAGTGTCTGTTCGCAGGTTCGCCACGTTCGACCTTTTCAGCAGGAAAAAGCCTGTTACACAAAACCCTAGTGATACCTCAGACGACCAGTGGGTGGAGTACAGAAGTGTCTACTTTCCGGAGTACAGTGCCTTACTCAGGTACACACAATTGAATGGAGCAAAGTGGAGCACACAGGGCTCGGGTTTCATGCGGGCACAGATAAAGCATGCTGACAGTGTACCACACAAGGTGCCACCTCATGATGCCTCAACACATCAGACTAGTTGGGTAAAAGTCAATATGGAACAAGTTCTAGATTTATACGGTGTCATGCTGTTCATATCATCAAGGGTAAATGAGTATGATGATGGCATTTACTAATAGTATCTAAAATCTTGTTGTTTGTTGTGAATCTAGAACAAAGCACATTGCACATGCCCACCTCTGAGCCTGGTTCTGTTCAAGGTTTCTTCCCGTTAAAGGGGAGTTTTTCCTGCCACTGTTGCCTAATATCATATCTGATGCTTGCTCATGTGGGGATTCTTGAATCCTTGATTTTGAATTCCTGAATCGTTGGGTCTCTCTCTTAATTAAAGAGTTTGGTCTATGAATTGGTGCTATATGAATAAAGATTAATTGATTGATTGATTGACATGTTGTTAAGGCATGTCCTGTAAAACAGGTTGCAATTTAGTAATTGAAACACTGTTCCATGAATGGTTATATATGACTTTTGTATCTGCACAGTTACCACAAAAATATGCACGTACTGTAAATGACAGTAGATATGAAAACATGTTTAAAACAGTTATTGACTTGCAGTTTGTAATATATTTTTAAATCTCAAAAATGTTTTACAAATATAAACACCTTCATCAACAATGGTGTAGGTTCAACTTTTGAGATATGGAAATACTCCATGACCCATCACATCTGTGCTTACTTTTTGATACTTTTCCTTTGGAACAATTACCACAAGTTCAAAATGCTAATTAAGATTCTTTGTCTTGTTTCACTGTCTGTAAGAGCAAAAAAAGCACAATATAGTATTCTATTCTATACTATAGAATGCTGCTGTATAATCATCTTTTTGTGTCTCTCAGGGATAACCTGGGGCCTCTTAGAGTTAATGAAGTGCTCAACAGTTTTGACAACACTGGTAATGTCTGTAAGTACATACTCACTTATCTTACTACTTTAGCGCTTTGTATTATGTCTCTGTGCGTATGTGTGTGTGCTTGAAATTATGTTCACAGAGTTTGTTTTACTTTCATAACTCCTTCGCTTTTATCCCATCTCTGTCTCTGTCTCTCTCTCTCTCTCCTCTTTTTCTATCCCTTTCTCCCTCACACACACACTACAGCTTTGAGTTAGCATCATGCTGTGTACTGTTAGTGTTTGATTGATGGTTTGATGGAGGTGGTTTGATTCCATCTCTTTGAATGGGAGTATGTCTCTTGTGTGGCCTCTGCAGCGGTTTATCATGTACTTATTCCTCCCAAATACCTTCAAATGTCCTTTGGAAAGGAAGTGGGCTGCAGTCTTCTTATTGCTCCAGTCGACAGTGATGAGCGGTTTGGAGGAAAGGAGAGAGTCAGGGATTTGCTCTATGATATGGAGTGGAAAGCATCACCTGAAATACAAGAGCCTTGATTTGACCTTCATTCGGTGATGTTTTTGTGAGGCATTTGGCTTGACCTGAGTTCACTTCTGGTTGAGTTGAATTCAGTTTTAGTCTGTTCTATTCAGTTATTGCTTAGGACTTTTAGTAATGTAAATCCAGTCAAAGAAATATTTCAACTAAACACACACGACTGCTGTCTACATGAGTGAAAACAGTTATCTTGGCTACACACACAATCTGTAATTTTGGAACAAAGTAGGATTCTCAATGAGATTACAGACAATTTTACACCCATGCTTCTTTATAGCATGCCAAGTTAATGTCTGTGTATATTTTCCATTACCAATATTTTGGGGTTAAATAGTTACGTATGATATAATACAACTTTATTGTCTAGCCAAGTGTTTGTCTTTGACTACACCTCAGCAATATAAAATAATGACTTGATCCCTTTCAAGTCATTATATACCTCTTTCTTTGCAGGTCCGTCCTCACAGGCATGTGGTGGATTATAACAAAGGTGATGGGTTAGTGTTAACCAGCCAGATGGCTCCACAGGAGAGTCAGGGTCAGAGGTGAAGGTCATTGCTGGGGGCTACTTCATTGCACACTGGGATCACACTACATAAGTCATGATAGAACCCAGTGGCAGCTCTCAGTCCAACCTGCTAGAATGGATAATCCGTTTTCTTTACAAGTACACAGTGTTTGGAGAGAGAAAATGAAGACCTAATCATGTTTCTGCTGTTTGGAACTCAAGTAGACTTCACTGTGTTTTTTGTGATTTGCATATACCTAATTTTCTTTGTCTTTTCTCCTTCTTCTTTAGTGTATATATAAAGTAGTAAGTGATAGAAAGATCTCCTCAAACGAGATATCTCCATACCACTGACAGCATACCCCCTCGTTCCTGTCTCTCAGTCTACCCCTCTTACCGTTCCTCCTCTTTCTTCCTCCCACCCCTCCATCCCTCTCTCCTCCCAGCTGGAGTTGTGCTCAGCCAGATGGGTAACTGAGTTCCTGACTTGGCCGGTGGATTAGCACAGCCGGAGATGAGAGCATAGAGGAGGGGAGGGGAGAAAAGGGGTAGAATGGGAGATGGTGGGTGGGCATGCCAGAGGTATAGTGTGTGTGTGTGTGAGTGTGTGAGGAGTGAAGAGCCACTAGCAAGGGAACCTCGTTCCTCAGACAATGAGCCAGCCATCTCCCTCCTGTTCTTCATCCCATGTTTGGGACTAGTAATGCGTGAGATCAATTAGGATTGGTTGAGAGGAGGCTCTGAAAGGCTCAGAGGTGACCCTGTCAGAGCTCTGGGCTATATTTTTTTTGGACTGGGAGTCAGGGAGAAACCCATCTAAATAGACAAACACACACATATACCTACTTATGTGTGCCCCACACAAAGATATACAGTCATGCACTGCTTGCAAAAAATCGAGACAGTCTTGCTACAGTAATGAGCACGTATTCACTTTGCCCACCATTACACCCTCTCCACAGTTCCTGCTATCTTGATAATCCCCCACCCCTGAGGTGTGGACAAGCCCAAATCCTAGGGGTCCTTGTCCTCCTGAATAGCAGGCTAAAAAGCCTGGCCGGATTAGCCCACTGCCTCCAAAATGTGTGGACTCAGCTTAAAATTGCTGCCCCCGCTCAGCAGGACCCTCTCTCTCAGCTATTGTGTTTGTCCCACCACTGTGCACGTATGTGAACAATATGTTGTTTCTTAAGGTGACGATAAGCTGGAGTCAATGGTTTCATTTCAAGACCAGAGAAGCCGGCAGGGAGTCTCAATGAAGATGCTTTAGGGAACGGAGAGTGTATGCAGACAGCCTACCATTTTGAATATTGGCAATATAAGGGCACCGCTGCCAAAATTTAACCAGAATTCATTTCTTTTGAAGAGAGCTTCAAGCCTTGTTGAAACCCTATATATGAGGGGACGTTTAATGGAGAATACTGGTACAGTATAATGAATGTACGGCACATCAGTGTGGACATTGTTGAGGATTATAAGTACTTGGGGGTACACATTGATAACAAACTGGACTGGGGGAGGAACACTGATGCCCTTTATAGGAAGGGCCAGAGCTGCCTCTATTTTCTGAGGCGGTTGAGGTCCTTCAACATCTGCAGGACTATGCTCAGGATGTTCTATGAGTCTGTGGTAGCCAGTGCTATCTTCTATGCTGTGGTATGCTGGGGCAGTAGGCTGAGGGTAGAGGATGTCAATAGATTGAACAGACTGATCCGCAGGGCCAGTGACGTTGTAGGAGTGAAGCTGGACTCTCTGACGGTGGTGTCAGAGAGGAGAATGCTTCACAAAGTGGGAGCTATTTTGGACAATGTGTCCAACCCACTCCATGAAGTGCTGGTTAGATATAGGAGTTCTTTCAGTGCCAGACTAATTGTACCACGATGCACTACAGAGCGCCACAGGAAATCATTCCTGCCTGTGGCCATTAATCTATAGAACTCTAGAAGAAAGTGTACATGTTGTTGTATGTTATTACTGTTATTATTATTATCATTATTATTATTATATGAATCAGCTCCTCACTCTGTGTGTACATGTTGTTGTATATATTGTATTGTTATTATTATTATTATTATCATCGTTATTATTATTATTATAATTATATAGTGCATCTCCTCATTCTGAGTGTACATATTGTTATATATTATTGTTGGTAGTAGTAGTATTAGTATTATATAACACATCTCCTCACTCTGAAGGTACACTTTGTTATATATTATTATTATTAGTAGTGGTATTATTTGTATCATTATTATTATTATTATAATATGGTACAGCTCCTCACTGTGTACATGTTGTTATATATTATTGTTGGTAGTAGTAGTAGTAGTGGTAGTATTATTGGTATTATATAGTACAGCGCCTTACTATGATTGTGCATGTTGTTATATATTTTTATTAGTAGTATTATTAGTAGTGGTATTATTGTTGTTATTATTATTATTATTATTATTATTATAAGACTCTGGACTCACCTGGTGCAGTAATTTACCTCTGTGTAATAATTTGGAATAATAATTTTTAATACATCTTTTTTTTATTCATACTTACATACTACATACATACATACATACTTATTCATACTAACAAAAAGCAATTTCCCCCTGGGGATTATTAAAGTAATTCTGATTCTGATTCTGATCCCCTATTGTGTGCATCAGTCTGTACACTGTAACACAGAGCATGCACTCATAAGAAAATACTTAATTGGTCACAAAGAAATGAAACAGTAACGCGGACAAACCAAATGAAGGTTTTAATGACTTTTCTGAGGAACTGAGACGATACCCAGGGCTGAAGTTGGTCAGGGAAGGGGTTTCGTCTTGCTGCTGTGGGTCTTTGGTCTGTGTGTCAGTCCCTGAATGGATCCAAAGGGATCTTGTTGGCCACAGAATCTTATACTGTTGGCGCAAAAAATGAAAATATGACTTTCAGCTATTTCTGTAAATGTGTCTTTGAAACATTCAAACCAATTATCTCTGACTTTACAATTGCTCCTAGGCCATTATTATTATATTGCTGCTCCCTTTAACTCCAGCTGCTTGTTGGAGCTGGGGGTGTTCTCTCTTTATTGTGGTGTATTTGGTTTGACCACATTGCGTGAAGACCTCTACCTGGGGGTACCTTGGTGTTTTATTGTGGCACGTACATCAGCCAGGTGTCGGGTTTGCACCTACGTTTGCACTTGATGAGGTATCCAAGCACAAAGCACCCCCTCTGGTGGACATCAAGAAGTCATGGAGCTGCATTTACATTTGTAACTCGTTATATGTTGTCAATGAATGATCATGCCCATTTCGAACTGGTCTTGATCACTTTGAACTGCTTGAACTCTGAACTTCCGACCTTCCTGGTGCTTTAGCTGACAGCGCGGGCTTGTAATTGTAAGAGAGCTTTGTGTGGCTGCTATTTGGGATTTTATGGGTACTTGTTTCCTGCTGGGGATCAGGATTTTAGGACACAATACAGGCCCTTGGGGATGGGTGACTAATGCTAAAGCATCAGAGGAGGTTTGTGCATTTGTCCATAGGAGAGGGTTTAGGTAGAGCTTGTTGACATTGCAGGGCTTTTGGTAAGAGGTCTTGTTGGGATGTGGGGTTACTTGTTGGGTTCATGTTGCAGGCAAAGGTCATAATGACAGAGCTCTGTGTCTGCACACACACACACACACACTTAATAAATTAAATTGCTGTGCATTTTAGTGTTTGCGATCCTCCATTGTAAGCCATGAATGCATTTAAGCTCTGACTCATTTATTTAGAGCAATGCATTCCCTGTTCCATCATTAGTGTGTGTGTGTGCATCTTTAGCCTCTTTCACACATAGTTCCCATCAAATACTGGGATAACCTTTCAGTTACTGCTGGTGATCAGTCTGCACCTTTTCACACATGCCATGGCAATACTGGAAGAGATAGGGCAGGGGACAGTGCAGCAAATGGCAGTAATGAACTTATGGATGCCAACTGCCATAAATCTCAACAAAAGAGGAAGATTGGACAAGGCCATGTGCATGTGTACAGTGGAAGATGCCTCCTATTATTTTCTGGAACATGGTGAACGAGGAGCTGCTTTTGTCAGGTGTTCTTAAAATACATCCAATATTTAATTTATATTTATATTTAGTTTTTTTTTGTGATCTACTGTGAGGTAGAAACATGCATTCAATACATTAAAATTAAGGTTTGTGATTAAATCTCTTGTGAAAGCATCAGCAGGGCAACCATAAAGTTAAATCTTGTGATTGGTTTGATGTGGAAGCTTCTTTCGTCAAACAGGCGGAGCCCTTTACATGCCTGCCCCTGCTTTCATTCACAACAACAGCCATACCAGCATTTTCCCAAAAACGTTAGAGGTGGGAAATTGGCAGTACAGATTTCCCAGAATATCGATCACTGCTCCCATTCACACAAGACCCCATGCAGGAAATGTTCCTGAACATTTCAGGAATAGATTGTATGTGTGAAAGGAGCTTTTGTGTGTGTATGTTTGTGTAATGAAGAGCCAGGGATCCTAATGAAGCCTAATAGAGCCTTCTTCACTACAGCTGTCATTGTCTGAATGGCGACCAGCCTTTCAGCCTCTCAGTCATCCTTTTTATCTCCCACTGACTTCACCTGTCACTCCTCATAGTAAATACTATAAATCCAGATTATCTGAGTGTTGTGAGGGAGAGCAGTGTGGAGGGGGGGGTTAGTCGGTCATTTCTGTGTGTGTGTCTGATATTTACTGTCGTACGGGGACAGTTTATAACAAGACGATGTTCGAAAGAGGAGAGGTGATAAATGTCAGCATAGGCAACATATTTAGTGCCTGATCCACACACATAAATACAATATCAAAAAAAAGTCATCGCTGTTCATGGCAGCCTTGTGTTCTTGTCACTCCTTGTTGCAGCGTTGGACAGGTGTATGTGTGTGTGTTTTCTGTATCCAGTGGATCTGTCACAGTCATCTGTGTGTGTTTAATGTGTTGTACAAGTGTCTAAGTGTTCTTAGTGACTGCGTGTGTGTGTGTGTGTGTCGTAATGGTTGCCCCCCGTAGCCTCCCCTTGTGCCAAGCCTTTAGCGGTGCCCTGTTTGCATAATTATGCTAATTCATTGTGCCACAGTGCTAATTAGACCTTGTTAGACAATAGCGTTAGACTGGGAGCTGGCAGGCATACACACACATACATAGACGCGCACAGACACACGCTCACTCAGACTGTTGTGTCAGTGACAAGGTTTGTGGTCCCCCTCTGCGCTGTTTATAACGTGCTCTCTATAGAAATGGTTCTCTACCAGTGCGCTCTGGACTGAGCTCAGGTGTCTCAAACGATTTTTGATTAAAGCTAATGAAACAAAAATGTGAAAGAAGAATACACACATGCTTCCTTAGATCTAATAAAATTGGTCCTATATTCTCATTGTCATTCCTCAGAGCTGTTAATAGCTCCTTTGCCAGCAATTTGTTATATTTTTCTGAACTCCACTTATGTTATCATTGTACATTGTGATGATAAGGAATAATACACACCTCATTTACCTTCAGTTGACCATTTGATTTGAGTATGAGTCAGTCCAGGATCCATTCTTCCAAAAACAGTTCCATTTTTAACTTCAACTTCTTGAATTGCTGAAGAATTTTATTTTCCAAAGTGTGTGTGGCATTTTGTAGGCACTAAAATTCACATACTACATACTATTAGAGAGCAGAAAAACACTAATGATATTGTTGTTTTCAAGACATTTGATCTAAGTATCATGTAATGTCAGACTTTAATACTAATCTAATTCTATAATTCTATCGCATGAATTACTTTAAATGAAGATCAGATAACCCCGACTGGGCTTTAGAGTTTTTTCATAATATACAACACATATCCCACTAACGTGCCTCGGTAGAGTTTGAATGATTGGCTCAAACTACCTGCAGGAGCTTGTTACAGGACAAAAACAACCAATCTGGTTTTACACTGAAGCTTTCACAAGGGTTTCACCCGTCAGCCACTGTTGTTTAACATTCTGGGGTGTGATAGGGAGTAATTAGATCCAAACTGCATGTTCAGCATTGTGATTTTTTGAGCTGCAGTGTTTTTTAATATGCCATGTACCTCAAAGTGCTAAATCATGGATCAATAAATAAATAAATAGTTTTTTTTTCTCTAATAATTGTGGAAGAAATGGTTATTATCAACGTGAAGTTGTTTGATTAACGTGTTTCACATAAAATATAACGATACCAAGCACAATTAAATGCAATTTTGTATATTTCCTATTTTTGTTTGTTCTTTATAGTTAAACACAAAAAGGATAGCCACACAATGAGTGGATGTGCCTTTAAAGTGTAATGCACATCTGTATGTAGTGTGTGTGTCACTTTGTGGTGTAAGAGTGGGGGTTGGAGGTAATGTAAGCAAGACTTGAGTGGCTCGAGGGCATACTGAAAGAGTTGCCGGTTGACTTAATTGAAAGTAATTGATTTTCGCTTCTGCAGCCTTGTCTCCTCCATCCGTTCACGGGAGGAAACAAGGAACAGGGACTTGCCTGAAGTAGTGTTGGGTGTTGGAAGCTTCTTGACACTCGAGAAGTAAACAGTTGCCACACTTTATCTGAACACAACTTGATGCTAATGAGCAGATGCAGACACAAATGTTTATGTGCATGCACACACACGCAGACACACACAGACACATGCATGCTGAAATTCCCTGCAGTTAACCACTATTATGACTTTGAGCACAATTGGGATTGAAGGTGAGCTGTTGAGTGTAGCTTTGCTCAGAGTCCTCTCCTATTATAGCCAGCAGTTGAGTATGTGAATTTGTGCGTGTGTGTGTGTCTTTGTGTGTGTGTGTGTGTCCAGATGCGTGTGCATGTGTTGCACTATTACCAGTAAGCGCTGGGGATTAAGTTCAGGAAATGAGTAGAGCGTTAAAGGGTGCTTCCCTGCCCAGTGCTCTTGCATTGTCACCACTGCTAATACTCAGCTAATTACAAGGACATACTTTAACAGCAAGCTCAGCCCGTAACCCTCATGTCCTTCCACTTCGTTCCCTCCCTTTCTTAGGTTACCCCCTCACCCTAGAATTAGGGGATGAAATGAAAGAGGGAGAAAAAAGAAAGAGTAATAACAGGTCGCTCCCCTCCCTAAAAGCTCGCCCTCCCTCTGGACGGATACAATTATTGGATTTTTCTCCATTTAAGTCACCCAACCCCTATGTGCCCCTCCTGGCAATGTCCCCTATGGTGCCTAAGCCCAGCATGCACTAGCCCCTCCAACCATGTTAAGCACACAAAGAAAGAGAGTGAATGAGAGTATGTATAATATCATTTAGTTGTGATTAACAGTTGGAGCATCATGTCATCAGGTATCACCATCATACAACATACTCCACTCCATCCACCCTAGGTTAACTTCAAAGCTTTCATCCAAACAAAGGCTTTTTATGTTTGAAGTTAAAAGTTGTTTAAAAGCTCAGGACTCTGAACAAAGTGCTTAATTCCCATATTGCACAAGTAGTTATGCATTATTTGTTGCTATGCCAACCCTTTTTTTCACTTAAAAATCAAATAATTTTCCTACATTCTATTGTGTAAAGCATTTCAGTAAGTACAGAAACATAATGATTCAAATGATTATAGCTACTTAAAGTATTTAATTTTGATTGATGACTTCTGGGCTGGCTCTACAATAGAATCTTTGACATCTACCTTCTGCATACCTGCTGTCACTACGATGAATACCCCCCTTGGGTGTCACTGCACAGTCATACACAAGAGTGGTGCAAATTCATGGACCTTCCTGACTCTCTAGTTTTGCATTTTGCTAGCGTCCTTGTTACTACTGGTAGCATGCGGCCATACCTGCAGCTCATTCAGTTTGCACAGGTAGTCCAGCTCATCCAGGATGGCACATCCGTACGTGCCGTCGCAAGAAGGTTTGTTGAGTCTCCCAGCACAGTCTCAAGAGCATGGTGGAGATACCAGGAGACGGGTTGTTTCGCGAGGAGAGCTGGACACGGCCGTTGAGGGGCATCAACCCAGCTGCAGGACCGGTATCTGCTCCTTTGTGCGAGGAGGAACAGGAGGAGCACTGCTAGAGCCCTACAAAAAGACCCCCAGCGGGCTACTGGTGTGCATGTTTCTGACCAAGCTGTCAAACAGACTCCATGTGGGTGGCATTAGGGCCTGACCTCCTCTAGTGGGACCTGTGCGCACAGCCTAGCACTGTGCAGCTCGATTGGCATTCGTCAGAGAACTCTGTCTGCCATTGGCACCCAGTTCTCTTCACAGATGAGACCAGGTTCACACTGAACACGTGACAGACATGAAAGACTCTGGAGACGCCCTGGTAAATGTTATGCAGCCTGCAAGAACATCCCGCATGACTGGTATGGCGGTGGGCCAGTGATGGTCTGGTGAGGCATATCCTCGGAGGGTTGCACAGACATTATGAGTTACCGTAATGAAATTCACGTTAGTTGGATCGGCCTGTGATTTCAATTTTTTACATTCATTTTAAATCCAGCCCTCAGCCAGTTGGTGATTGTAGTTTCCATTGACAGTTGGTACGTCATTTTGTTCTCAATGAATTACACAATGTATAGTAAAGACTTTGATCTTGAATATTAATTTCATCGAGATCCGATATGTGATTTAAGCGTTCCCTTCATTTTCTTGAGCAGAGTACATACATACAAAATACTGTCTCTTAAACCAGGTTGAAGCTAGTACTCAGTAGAATGCAAGATATCTTGATGAATCTAGATGAGCCTGTCCATGTATGCACTTTGTTTGCCAGTGCACCTGCATGCATATTTGTGTGTACCTTAAATGTACACGCACTCGCAAATATGCTGAGTCGCTTGCATTAGACCGCTACTTCATTAGTGCATGGTAGTTGATTTGGCTCTCCTCCGTCTTGTACCCGTCAAGTGCACCACAGTGTACTTCCAAAAGCCAAAGTGTGCAAAGCGCCCGAGTGTGCGTGTGATTATTTATGTGTGTGCAAGTCTGTGTGTGATGGTCCCTGATGATGTTTTAAAACAAACGGATGACTAATGTGATTAGTGTGTTGGTCGGGGAGTGAAATGAGCTATAGTAAATGGCAACATGGGCATATGGGAATAGGTTTGGGCACCAATCCAAATGCTCAGCTTGTGTTTATTTGTGTTTCCGTGTTCCTTGCTTTGCATTGATTTACCAATTTTCACCTGATGTTAAAGGATTAAAACATAAAAAACTTTTTGGATAGTAGCAGAGGTAGAGGCTTTGATGGTTATGCAAAATACATTTTTCATTGTTAATCATTGTTAGTATGGTATATATGGTATATAATATATCATTAATTATCGATAAACTGGCCTTTAGTTCCACAGGACACCCCAACATATAGGTGGACCAGCTGTTTGTTAGTCCTCAACATGTCTTTGCTGAAACTGCTAATGTGTTTTTCTATTTAGCTACCGAGCCATTAACTTGCTTAGTGACTCACCATCCAGCTTTAATGCACAAACTGCTACAGTACGTGTTCTCTCTGTCAGTCTCTCTATGTCTGGAGACTCCCTAAAGAGCCCCACGGGGACCTTTAACTGTCAGTTGGCTGTGCTAACGCTAAAGTAGGTGTTGACGCTAATGGGTGTGCTAAATGCTAATGTGAGCTAGCATGGGCCTCTGAGGGGAAAGTTAACTGATTTTCAAGTGGCCCCCTGAGACACTTCCCTAATCGCTAACTAGCTTTAGCATCTCTGAGGGGCTTGAGGCTGACGGGACTAAAGCTGCAATAGCTATTCTAATTGCTGACTGCCATACTGTGCTGTGGTTTTACTCTTTCATTTTACAATGTAATGGGAAAAAGATCAGAAGTGGTCTGTTTGTGTGTGAGTGACATTGGCCATCTGAGGAAAGTTGAAAAGCTCGAAGAATTACTAAGTTCTATTTTTTGAGTTTTAGCCCTATTGTTTGTTCTCTCTCTGCCACACACACACACACACACACACACACACACCTTTTTACTCTCTTATTCTGTCCATCTAACAGCAGGCCATGGCGCCACAGACCTTTGTGTTTGCCAATTGAGCCTGAAATACACCCCCTCTCCCCTCTTTCTCACTCATACACACACACACACACACTAGATGAAACATAATCTGCACTGAAGGTCTTCCTATATATATATGCAAGCTGTAATGTAATTTTTATGTAACTGCAAATAGACAAATATTCACAAGAAGTGTGATTTGATGCAGATCCAACAATAAATCCTACCCTCATGAAGGTTATAATGTTCAGTTTTTGATTGAAACTGTATTGTATTATACTGGCAAAGTGTTTCTATGAGAATAGGCTAAATAAAACACCTCTCTGTATAATGCAACACAGTTCATCACCACAAACTGCACCCTCCAAAATGACCATACAGTTGATACATCACATATTCACCCGATTCAGGAAACTAAGTAGGTCAATAGCTGGAAAGACACATCCCTGTTATGAATGTCCGATTCACTAATAACAAAATTATTTTGGAATATACACAGAGCATCTGATGACCAGTGTAGCCTTCACTACGGTGAGTAAATATTATGCCTATCCCTAGCATGTGCAGAAGGTACACTCTTCTCGGGGACTAAACAATAAAGATTGTTTGCCAACACGTCAACAGCAACTAAAGCGTATTGACTCAACAAGACAGTGCCACTGTCCTTGGCAGAGAAACAAACAGCCAGAAAAGTCCAGATACAAAAAAATCACTCAGACTTAATGAAATCACAGCAGAAATTCGATGACAGGACTCATGTAAAGACTAGCTAAAAATTCAACAGGCATGACATTACTTATACTTGACTGATGTATCGGATTATATGTTGATTGATCATTTTGCTCTGTAAAATCTGACATCTGTCTGAATAATAATTATTTTTAAAATCCAGTCCAAAACATTAGGAGTCTGTAACCAGAGAATATTTGATACTAAAGCACATGCACTTTATGAAACAGGTTAGGAGCCTTCACAATGATTTGAGAAAAAAAAATTCTCCAAAATAAAACGCTGCTTTAACATACATGTTTTTTTGGATGGGAGGAAAGCAAGATTGGACCCTTTCTAACTTTGTGTTATTCCCACTTTTCCTGCTGTATCCAAGATGCAGTGGCATTGGTCTGGTACACCACTATCTTCTGATGAATTTTTGAAGGTTCATATACACGTACACATCAAACCTATGTGCGATATATGTGTCTGCACTTGTACATGTAAGTGTGTGTGGGTGTGTCTCAGTAGGGACAGAGGGGATTACAGGAAGATTGGTGTGCAACCATGTTGCTAGACGGATCCCCTCCAAACTCCCAGTGCTGCCCCACTGGGCTTTTCTGTGTGTGCGTGTGTGTGTATGTGTGTGTGCACGCGTGTGCGTGTGTGTTCGTGTTCGTGTTCAGACCTGGAACTAGCAAGGGAGGGTTAAGTGTGGGATCACAGATGGAGACATAATTTTTCACAACCCTCCATCTTCTTCCTCCCTCCTATTCTTCCGCTACCTTGTAAGTCTTTGGACTTCCTTTCCTTTCTATTTATCCTTCTCTTGTTGATGTTCTGATACTGCTAAAACAGATGTGAAGACCATTCTACTCACAAATCCCACATTTTTGTATAAGAGCTGGATTTTGGAAAACCTGAATATAATTGATGTAGCAAACGTGGGAGAAAGTGCTGCTTTAGATGTTTGCCTATGGCTAAGAAACCACAGGACCCTTACATACTGGACATGAACAAAAACATTTGTCAAATACAAATCCTGGGCTGTACAACATATAAGTACAACATATAAGATCTTCATAAAAGGTGTATATCACTAGTTTTTTGTTGGTTCCATGGACAGCCATGAATCCTAGTAAGCTCATCGATTAATTAATGAGATCTTTTTCTATTTTGATAACTGATTAATCGTTTAAGGAAAATTTTAACCAGAAAAAAGCTTCTCAAAAGTGATAATTTGTTGCTATTCTCTTTTATGAATAATTGCAAATTTAATATGTTTTGGTTTTTGACTGTTGTTAGGATTAAACAAGAGATATTAGGTGTCAGGTGTCTGAGAAATTGTTATTTTTCTAGATTTAGTGAAACAGGATGTAATAGAGTACATGATTAAGCAGTCAATCAAAAAAAAAAATTGTAGGTTTATTATAATGAATTCAGTTGTTTGGTGATTTGTGCAGCTTTGTTCCATAGTAGGTAAAAATCAAAACAAAGCGCTGTTTCAGAGAAAACATTGCAAAAACCTTTGCTCGTCATTTGTGCCATTTGAGTATTGTCCAATACCATTATTAGGCCTACAGGAGTGATTCTGTCTAGCATCAGGGGCATTGTGTTTCAACATTTACCGCTGCTCCTTAGCCACTACTGGCAAAAAACGGCAAGGGGAAGATTGGTAAAAAGATGTTTCACTCCTCAGCAGCAGAGTTGTGCTTCTATGTCAGTGCTACAGGTTCTAATTTTCTCTTCCTGTGCTGCTGGCAACATCTTCCCTCCCAGTTTCAATCCTTTCCATCCTCTCTGCTGCGCTTCTTCCCTCCCTCTCTGCCTTCCTCTCACTCTCTCCACCCACCAGTGATTGCACAATCTTCCCATCACCACCATAATCATAACAGCCCAGATTCTGTGCCACTGTGTAACCACTGCCAGTCTACACACACACACACACACACACACACACACACACACAAACGTGTCGTGGAGGAGGAATACAGTTGGAGCTTTTATGCTGCTTTCCCAAGTGGCTGCTTTCGAGCGCAGCCACAATGGAGGGCCTAATGTGGATTTGTTTAGAGAGCTGGTTAATTGGAGTGGGATGCTCTAATTGCACCTCTTTCATGGTGTGTGTGTTTGTGGGTGTGTGTGTTTGTGGATGTGTGAGTGAGTGAATGTGAATGTCACCTGGCCTTTGTTTGGACTGTGCGGGAAAACATTTGCTCAGCTATAACCACACTACACAAACACTATAAGCTACATAACACACACATAAGGAGTGTGAAGTGTCTAAGTACAGAGAGCGGGAGGGAAGCAAATAGAGAGAGAAAGAATACACCAATGGTACACCTTATAATAGATATAAGCTACTGTATGTGCAGAGCCCCCTTCCCATTCATGTCAATGCACAGTTTGTGTTTGTGCATGTCTATCTGTACAGTGCCTCCCTCTGTCTCTTTTTGCCGGTGTTGTCCCCCAGTTGGGGGTGCTCTAAGTCTTTGTATGACTCCACTGCTGGCTTGTGTGTGTGCACATGGATGCCTGCTAATTGTATATTGAAGCTACTTGCCAGTTTGGCATCTGTGCTGTCATACCACAGTGTCCTGATATGCCTTTTGCCTTTTAGAGAGGCACACTAATGTCACAGACACAGACTGTTATTATACACACATTTTAGATATAGGACTTGTAGTTTTCAGTGTGGTTGATAAGCCTACCGGTTGTCAGCTGCTCAGCATTTTATAAGATACATGATGGTTGACAAATAAAGGAGAGACCTGACTAAATGAGTGGGTGAATATAATGAAGACAGACACTTCCACACAGGACATGTGGGGTCACCGACTATGAAGTAGAGTACGAAAAAAGTGAGTGCAACGAAGCAGTTTAATTGAAGGAAAAAGTTCAAGATGAATCGGCAGTCACTTTTATCCACTTTCCTCTTTCTGAAACTTTCCTTTCATTCCCCTCTACTTTGTCCAATCTGCATTCCCTCCTCTGTGTCTGTTTCCATGTTTTTCCCTTCGACTCTCCCTCGTTATTCTCTGTCTGTCCAGTTCTCTTTCAGTCTCAGTCGACCATCCACTTATGATGATTGTGTGTGCGTTTCTGTATATGTGTGGGTACCTCTGTGTGAGTGCAAACACATGGCGTGCCCTAAGTGGGCCATAGGCCTACAGCTAATCAATGATCGTCATTTAAGCCCTTTCTCACCCTGCACACACACCCTGCACACACACACACACACACACACACACACACACACACGCACACACACACACACACCAGAGTGCTTTGCTGATCAATTGAAAATAAGTGTCATTCACTTTTGCTTGTTTGCAAAAGGACGTGGACAGAGCCAGGATGGTCTGTCTCAATTTCTGTTTGGTCTTTCTCTGTTTCTTTGTGCACTTCGGTGTTTGGTTGTCATTGTTTGGCGTTATGAGACAAGAGAGAGTTCTCTTTTGTCAGCATAAGTGTGTGTATATGTTTGGCTTTCTCTTTGCCTGTAAGTGTATATGTGTATGTTCAAGTGTACACATGTGTTTGGTGGCTCAGTCTAAATGGCGATGTATTATTAGTAACAATTCTGAGCACAGTCACTATAGTTCCCTAGCAAGGCAATCAGATCACTTAAGAGGCTGCTTGGTCTATGGTCTATGGCCTAAAGCTTCCTGTCTCTCCTTGTAAGTCTCTCTCTCTCTATATATCCTTTAATGCCCCTCTCCAACACACACAAAAACCCCAGCAGCAATGGCCATCACCCCTTATCTTCTCTCTCTTCACCCAGCCTCTTCTCCTCTCTACCACTCTCCTCCCGTCCTTTACCTCCATGGGTGGAAAAACGGACAAGGTCATGAAGATAAACATAGAAAAGTGAAAGTGGAAGAAAGAGACAGAGACAGCTGAAATGAACCATCTCATTTGGACATTAGCCTCTGGGCAGCTGTGGCGAGAGGCTAGCTAGCCCAACGGATAATGCCCAGTTGTGTGTAAGGCATTATTTAGCTTTAGCTAGCCCGCTGCTTTGACAAGCTATTAATGGAAAGAATAAAGAGCAGGGGAATGCAAGACTCCCTGTGTGTGTGTGTGTGTGAGAGAGAGAGAAAGGAAGAGACAGGTAGACACCTGGGACCACACACAAATACACACTAATGCATGTGCTGCATTTGTGTGTGTCTTGGCAGCATGCTTAGTGGACCGTTTCCATCCATGCATGCGCAATGACGACAACATCACCGCAGAGAGTCAGCTTTTTGCGCTGCATATAAACCATGTTCACTTGAGTAGGCTTAAGTGAAAGGTCCCTTAACCCTGGTGACACTGAGGAGTTTGATAGTGAAACCTACTCCAGGCAGAGGAGCTGTAACCAGAATCACAAATGAACATCAATATCATATTCCCATCAGTTACTAAAGCAATACAAAGGCAGCTTAATCTATATTGTATCTTGAATTATGTTGTATTTTTCCAAAGTTTTTTGTGTTTTTTGCCTTAACCATTCATCACCAAAGCATTGAAAACCCCTCTTGAATCATACCCTCTTGCCCAGACCTTCCATCTCAACTGAGTCTGCAGTGAGCAGCCCGCTCTCACTCTGACACAGCGTCCCAGGACTATATTTGGGCACTATGGCTCCAACCTTTTCACTTACACAGATGCTTTTTAGTGTATTGTCTGCAATGGTGTGAAGCAAGGCTCTATTATGCTACTGCTATCATCAGCAATTGCAGATGTTTTAACCTCTATTCTTCTGCCTCTTCTTCCTTCATTATCAGATACATGTATTTTCATGATATCTACCATAATACCCATGAGACTCTCCAATTCCTGACCACTCAGAGGATCCAAACAGCCAGGCCTATTATGCTGTTGTGAATGTTCCACTTATTCTTAGTGCTTATGTGACCCAGGCTCCTTAATAGCCTGGGTATCCAAACACTCTGCATTGCTGTTTGTAAGAAATTTACAGCAACCATGTCCGTCTGTGGACATGAGAGAGTGCTCCTTCTTAGGGATTGTGTAAAATGCTCTGTAGCCTAGTTGTTTGCAATTTTTGGCTAAAGCACACATTGGTGGAAAGCACTATGATAAATTGAAGCCTGAGCTAGTGTATAGTATATATGATGTAAACACACTGGATGAGTGGTGCCTTTATTAAAGCCAGCTATCTTTAAGTCTCAGCAGAGAAAACTGGCGATGTTGTTACTCACACAAATGAAGTTAAAGTTGAGTAGGTAGAAACTCACCTTTTAATTATTCATATTTTTTAATATTTAATCTAAGATTCTGGACTTTTTTAAAAGGTTATTCTTATTTTAATTTTTTTTGCCTTTTATAGGACAGAGACAGTGAAAATAGACAGGAAACAGGGGAGAAAGAGGAGGTATGACATGCAGCAAAGGTCGCTGGCTGGAATCGGAATGGTTGCAACCATGCGGCCATGTTGCATGCGGTTTAACCACCTGGCTAACAAGGCGCTCCAAATTCTGCACTTTTGGTAATTTTCTGTGTCTTTTTTAAGCAAATAATTACCCTAATAACATAAAACGTCCAGTAATAATGACGATCCTATCCTGCATATATTCAGAGCAAAGTAAAACATAGATGGGAAAGAGGAGGAGAGAGGCCAGAGGCGAGGAGGAGAATGAGAAGAGGAGAACGAGAGATATATCATTACACTGTTATATGTGTAATCTATTGTGCTGCCATTGAACAGCAGCAGCATGAGTTTGGCAGTAGGCCATGCACACACACACACACATACACACATGCTGTGCCTCCAGTGGGGCAGTAATAGAGGGTGTGAGTGTATTAGTCGCTACAGTCCAAGTGTTAAGTGCTGCCCTGGTGTGTGTGAGATCGATGACAGCCAGGCGGCCCCTCATCCACACACACGCACACACATAAACACTCACAGAGCTTTGACACATAGCCTGGGGTCAGGGGTCATACACAAACATCTCTGTCTCTCAAACGCACACAGACATCTCCCTCTCTACTTCTGCGTGCATACGTATCAAAAACACTTTCTGTGTCTATTACACACATACGCACACATACACACACACACACAGAGCCATACGTATACCCATCCTGTCCTGTGACCATAGGGAGGGGCCTGCTGTCAAGCACCGGTGGTCCATCGATACTCGGGCAATGCACTAATGCCTGCTGCCTGCTGATGGACGTTGGCCTGCCTCCAGGGACCATTATACCACTGGGACACAGACAGACACACACATACACAAACACACATCAGTGCACTAACATGGAACACATAAACAAACCTACAGTAGTACTTGCATGCACACACAGTACATAGTATTTGCAGGCTTTAACACACAAATACATGGACGTACAGTAGATACATGTATACACATTTGAATTTTAATGTGTATTCAGACTGTAATACTCACTCTACTGGATGCAAATTGAACATCCTAAACATAGTCACAGCAACATTTACAGTAGTACTTACATTATGGCAGTTGTGTAACAAGGTCATGCCAGGTAAGGAAATGATAATGCATATTTATGATTGCCAGATATGGAAATTGAAGGGCTCACAATAAAATGGGTACTGTCAGGATAGTGCATTATCAGTGTGGTCGGCAATAAGCACATAAAAATGAAATTCAAAATCCAGTACCATGTCGTTAAAGCAATTAAAGAAATTAAAGTGTCTTTTACTTGATGTAAAAATATATTCCTGAATGAAAGTCAACTGTAACTTTGTCCCTTTGTAAACAGGGAGAAACACAAGTAGTATATAGAAATGAGAGAAAACTGTTTGAAAAGGTTCTTGTGTTTAGGATTTACAGAATCAGACAGACAAGGAAATTAATGCCTTTGATGGTCTTAATATAACTCATATTCTGACTTTGGCCACTTCTTTTGGCCAGAGCAGTCTGTGCACGTCTAAGACAGTTGATGTCATTTGCTGTAGCACACTGCTGCTGTAGTATTTTATGGTAGCATCCCACACAATCCTCTTCTTGCCTCAGCCTTGCCGTAGGGTCATTAGGTCATGAGCATTCACATGGCTAAATTCACTAGAGTGCTGCAGGATCAAGTGCTATGTGCTGATCCTTTGCCTTGCTATCCATTGAGCTGCCATCCAGACACCATTAGAGGTACCTATCCTCTACTTTACTGGGGCTCTTTGGTCCTTTTCTTCGTTCTCTTTTCCTTAACACCAGACCCCTCGATTTTGCAGCTCCCTCAAATCCATCCAATTGAACACTCTCACAGATCTGTATTACTCACTGAGTGTCAGGCTCAGCACCTTTTTAGGTGAATTAGCTGAACAGCAGATGTGCTGAAGTGTGTGAAAGATAAGAAAGATGACAGAACAGATACCCAGGAGACCCCACAGTAGATGAAGTGAAGTTGGACCATGTGTCTGAATTCTTCAGGTGTTGTACTTTCATACCTGGTTATGTAAAATCAGCCATGTAATAATCAAAATACAATAGGCTGAGCAAAGCTAACAAACCAGTGTTTTCTATTCATGGGCGATATTTGAACTCCCTCGAGAATATAGGCTAGGCAAGTATTATCTATCATATCATATCTATCAACAACACCACCACCAACAGATCTCAGACCCAGCCTACAACAGTACCCATTACACATCCATACAAACATTTTGAGTCAAACCACCTAGTAGATTGTTGAAACATGTCACAGCAGAAGTGACAACTTTGCTTGTGGCACCACAGACGAAAACAGGAGATCACTGAAGTCATGAAAATGCATTCTTTAGGCGCCATGAATATCTGTGCTGAATCTGATTGCAGTCCCTCCAATAACTGTCAAGATATTTCATTAAAAGCACAAAAAATCAGCTCAGCTGTGGCCCAGAGTACACTCGGTGACACCTCCAGAAAGTGAACTCGCAGGCCTGGAGTTGTCTCAGACTACAGTATCTATGGTTATTGTATGTCACCAAATGCAGCAGGTCTATTTTATATGTATTAGTAGTATTTATGTGGAGTTAACATCAGACATTACAGTATATCAGGCTGTTTCGAAGGATAAATGTACTTTCCAGGTGATTTATTGATAATGATAATACCCCTTAAACATCAAATAAATTCAGTGTTAACTGTTAAATTGGTGTGTGTGGTGTATGTATGCCTCAGTGTGTGTGTGTGTGTGTGTGTGTGTGTGTGTGTGTGTATATATTTAGCGTACCATAGTACCAGCCTCACTGCAGCTGAGCAAATGCCTGAATAACACATTCAATGAAAGTGCTATAAGGAAATGTAACAGCACTTTCTTTGTACATGTTAAATTGTTTGTATTGGAACAGCATTGATCTCCATGCCTGGCTGCATGCTGTCATTACCAATACAGATTTTTTTTTTCCTGATATTTTTTTAATAATACAAATGTTTTCCTGGCTGAGAGAGCTGCTTTTATGTAAAGTAACAATTTGACAACAATTTAAAACAGAGCTATTATTCTTATTATAGAAATTATCACCAAAAGGCATTGTGATCTCATTCATTCCTTTGTATTTGTGTTCAAGTCTGGTTTTGTTCCAATATTGATATCTGTCCTCAATGAATTCTTCATTAGACCAGCTAATTACTACCCAACACTACAACAGAGTCTTTGTTTTATTGGCTCAGCACAATAAAAAGACATCCCTAGAGCTCAGAGAAACCACGGTCCCATAATATAATAACATAAGGGAAAAAAGGAAAGTGTAACAATTACGCTCTTGATGGTGTTTGGAGTATATCCATATTAGATGAAAAGAATAATTAGAGTTGTTGGAAATTTATGGCACAGGGGGAAGCTGACGTCTTCTGTGTATGTAAGTGCTGTGTATGTGCCGTTAAGGGTTACATGCTAAGTGTGGAAGCCACTCTTTCTGTTTGTCTCTGTCTTTCTGCGTCTTTCTGTTTATTGATTAAAAAAAACAATAAAATGGCTCATTAAGCCCCGCTGTGGACAACGAGCAAGAGCTGAGTTGTAGGCGAGACGGGGACAGGGAAGAGAGGAATGAGCAACACCGAGAGGAGAGATGAAAACAAAGTGAAAGATGATGAGTGAGAAAACAGTGAAAGGACACCTTGAGAGACAGAGAAAAGAGAGAGATGGGTCCTGACAGGAGAAGTGGGCTGTCTGCAGATTTGCCTGCATCAAATCCAGGCGCCTGTGGGCATCATCACAGTACAGGCACACACACACACACACACACACACACACACACACACACACACAAATGCACACACAGATGCACAGTGATAACCCATCAGCACTGGCCAAGTGTTGTTTAATCCAACCTGACTTGCACTCGACAGAAAAAGCAAATTCACTTCCACTCACAGTCTGGAAAACGGAGCGCTCTTCACATAAATGGCAGCGCTCTGAATTACCCCGTTTATGTGTGTGTGTGAGTGTGTGTGTGTGTGTGTGTGTATGTGTGTGTGTGTGTGTGTGCCCGCTGGCATGCACGCACAGCTCATGTTTTTATTTTTGTGATGATTTTTTCAGTGTGTTTGTGCATGTGTGTTTACATGTATTGGTGGTGACAACCTCTTCAGCAGTGCCCCCTTCATTGTGTGACAGGCAGATAGCTAGGCTGCTCTGCTCCCTATTGTTTGGGAGCTGTCATCAAACCCTGCTTGTACAGCCAGTTATACTGCCTGTGTGTGTGTGTGTGTGGGGGGGGAAGTTTGCACTTTGTTGCGCATCTTCATGTATGCAAATGCATATACTTGAGCATGTTTTTCTGTTTGTGTGTTAATGAACAAGTGTTTTTCTCTCTTTTTTTGCAAAAACAAGCATTCACTGTGTATATAAACATATGTGTCTAGGTGAGTGTTTGTTTAATGTGTTTATCTGTGCTGCAGTGAGAGAGAGAAGAGAAGATGAGGGCTGACAAGCCATTGTTTGACAGACTGATAGTTTGTCTGGAGCGCTCTACTGTACTCCCCTCTCCTCTCCATTGTTATGTGACTTGTCATTAAGCCCTTGTTGGCCAGTCAGAATGGGCCAGAGTGCTTGTTAGCCACAGCACTGTCATTTGTTGAGAGGAGTAGGTGAGCCTTGCGCACACACACATACAACACACACACATACGGCGATACAAGAGGGCAGATGAACAGAGTGGGTTCCACAGATGTGAAAAATTATTTTTGCTCGCTATCTATGGTGCTCGATGTATGATTAACATTTTCATATAGTACTGTTAAAAAAGACACAAGTTGTGCTGATGAAATTAGGAAACCTGCAGTGTCAGAGGAGCTTTGGAGAAAATTCCCTACAGTTTATGAAGAATGAAACAGGTCTGGATGCAAATTTGGTATTTACGTAAAAGGTAAAGTAAAACTGCCATGCGTATTCTTCTCTTTAGAAGGAAAGCCTCACTCGTCAACAGACTTCATGCGTTTTCTAAGTATTGTAAAGTTATAAACTAATTTGAAATCTTTTACTTGTATAAGTTTGGTTGGGTAGATTCTCTAGAAAGAGAAATTGTTATTGTTTAATGTAACCAGAAGTAGCCTTTAACTTAAACTTAAACTAAATCTTTGTGAGCAAAATCACTTGCCATTACATGCTTTGGATTTATATTTCCCTCCCTACCTATAAGGCTGGAGTTCTGCTTCTGCGATGATCAATGCCTCTGCAGAATTATGCAGAGGTGTGTTATGGACAAATGAAAAACGAACCCTGTCCATGTTTGTCTTTGCGTAGTAACGTTCAGGACACCTTATATGATGTTGATGACCTGCACTGCTGCACCAGACAGATGTACAGATACAGAGATGGATTTATAGCCAGCCAGTCAGCCAGACAGACAGCCAGACTGACAGCTAGGCCAATATCCTCCTGTGGTCCATTTCCTGTGTCAGGAGGAGACGAGGACAAACAGGTGACATCACTTCCTGCTGAAGACAATCACACAGGAACACGCTAGGAGCCTCCAAAAGTGCTGTCATCGCCATAACAACCCTGAATACAGCCAAGAACACACACACACACACACACACAAAGACGCTATTGTTAGCTCCAAACTCTCAGTAAGCGCAGTTTATTGACATAATTTTGAAGCATTGTACATTTCTGTCTGTGTCTTTTTCCCGATCTCACTTCCTTCATACTTTTCTATGTGCCTCTTATTTAGTCAGTTACAATGTTGTGTGTTTCTCTGTCAGCTGGAAATGCAACAAATTTGGTCAAATATCTCTCTACTCCCTCAGCTTCACACTGCAACAAATGTGGAGTTATGTGGTGTCAGTTTTTACACAGATTACTCTTCATCAACAAAGCACATCAGTCTGAAACTGCTGGAAGACAGTAAACAGCCTTTCATGAACAATCTCAAATCTTGTCATTTTTTTGTATTTGAAGGCCCCAGGGTCACTAATGAAAACATACCAAACATAATAGAAAACCATGGAAATATATACGGATGATACAACAATATTTGTTGTCCCGCTAGATACATACCAGTGAAGTGGCACACATCAACAAAAAGCTAAGACCTTGTGGAGACAGTAGAAGAAGGCCTTACAGGGCCAGAGTGCTGCTCCCCCGACCTGCAGTACCTCCTCTTGCCTTAAGGTGGGAGCAGTGGCTGCAGTTTGACAGCTCTGTCGCAGCAGAGGAAGACCTACAGCACACACAGAGGAGCCCCTACACAACTGTCTACTTTTCTTGTTTGGGCACAAACAAAACATACATAGGAGGGAATTACAAAGCATAATAATCTTATTCAAGTAGTTGTGTCATTAATTGTCTGGAATTATTTATTATTTATTATCACTATGTTTTTACTCGTTTAGTTGATGTGACATTTAATGGATTTAATGTAGTTTATTTTGTTTCTGAGCTAACCTGTCCTATGCCTAAGGGTCTCTTGTATCATATTCTTCTCTATTCTATTCTGTTCTAATGACTCAAATACAGGGGAAAAAAGGTTATAGTGAACAGTTGATTGTCAGTTGACACATTGTAACTCTACGCGTTTGCCTTGATGTGCACTCTTATGTTTGCTCTTAATTGATTGACTTGTTGTTATAGATCGCCTTATGGTCGGCACCAGTCAATACTGCCAGGCCTTAGTATTCCTGGGTGAGAGGGGGAGAAGGAGAATGGGGAAGAAAGAAAGAAAGACAGAGAGAGGGAAGATATTGATCAGGCACCGTGCTCATCATATTCCACGTTTACCTGACCTTCCAAACTGCTGGCATCATCACAGTAGTACGTTGCTGATGTTCATTCCTCTCTCGCTTTCTTCCTGCCTTCCTCACTTCGCTGTCCTTTTGTCTCAGCCCTGTGTGGATTTGTGCATTTGCGTGTGTGTGTGTGTGCGAGTGTGCATATGTGTCTGTGTATGCATGCTTGAGCTGCAGATAAAGCCTAAATTGAGTTGTTTTGATTGTTCACTGAGAGTGCCTGCAGCACAAGGCCCCTCGGCTGAGGAGCACACACACACACACACACACACATTCAGTCCCTCTCTATTCTACTCTGCACTCCCTCTGCCCTGCTTTTTTTTATTAAGTGGTGTTGGCAACAGCAGTGAAAATTCTTTTAATTACTAGTCAGAATAACTTTCTGTCTTTGGAATGAAGCGGGCTACTTGTTAACACCAAACTCTGTCAAAAGCCTCCTGCATGTCTTGATGTCTCACCACTAATATTCATGGGATTACACATCTTGGTTTTTGGGACTGAAGTGGCTTTAGGCTTAACTATAGGGAGGTTGTTCTTTGCTAGGTGACTTGGAAAAGAAATAGTTTACAGTGACATAGCTAAAGATTAGTTCTCAACTAAAGACATTTATAGTTGAGTGGTTGTCCTGAATTTCTTTGGCTAATTCATCTGATGACTAAATATAAAAATTGGTCAAATTGTCTCTCTAGTGTTATTATTCATCTGCAAATGGATTGAGTCACATAGAAGGATCTCTTGTAATGTAGTGCTTATGACATTTAAAAAACATTCACTTGCCAGGGAAGTGAATTTCTTGAAATAATCAGGTAAGTTTTTCTCAGTTGACCCTAAAGACAAACTAGTTGATTAAACTGGGCTTTGAAGCCCTGAGCTGTAGCCTCAGTTATTTCTTTTATTTGTTCATTCATTCATGTATGATTTTCATCATTCGCTGTTTATGTTCTGAGGGGTTAAGATGCACAAAAGAAGTAAAATAGAACAAATAGACCAAAATAGACTATTTCTTACCTACATAGATTCACGGTCAAAAGTCAGTGTATGAGTATGAAACACAGGAGTTTTCTTAAAATCAATAAGATCAGCACACTCATCACACCGTGGAAAAAGGCCAAGACATCAAAAGAAGGAGAGCAGAGGGCTTTGGGCACAAAGGTCCAATACAGGTATTTAATGATAAAGCTTTTGGTCACATATTACTTTTATGAAGTAACTTAGATCTTGGCGTTATCATTACATACTTTGATTGGACCTGAGTGTGCACAGGCTTCTGTTCGCCCTTGTTTTTAAATACAATGAAATTTAGGCAGTGCCATCCTAGCACTCAGCAAAGGTCTCCCATGGGAATTCCTTTGCCCATATACCAGATTTAGAAGAGATGCATTGGCATGTCTGGTTTCACTGGGATTTAAGAGGGGAAATACATATTTGTTGATTTGAAAAGGGAATGAACCTGAACCAGAGTCCAGTGATACCATACAATTATGCAAATGCTCGGTTAAAAACAAACTGCACACAAATGATTTGGCGAAACCGCTTCAGGAGAGTGAGAGGTGTGTATGTGCACACATGCATGTTGGCATGTGAAAACAAATGCACTGGACATTGTTCTGTGGCTGCACACACACACACACACACACACACACACACACACACACACACACACTCCAGGGATGATGTCTGGCTAGGTGGATAAAGTAGTGCTATTGTAATTCGATAGATGGCTTTCCCTAAGATAATCTGCCTTAAACAGATGATCATTTTGGGAGTAGATTTGATTGATGTGGGACAGGCGGAAAAGGAACAAGAGGGAGTGAGAGAATGTCTGTATTTTTAAGTCCGTGTGCATGTGAGAGAGAGACAGAAAATTAAAAGGGTACGTATGGTGAAGAACATTTTGTGCCAGCTGGACTCTAAATGATGCTCAAACTGGGACATCTCTGTCTCTCTCTCTCTCTTTCTCTGTCTCTCTCTGTCTCTCCGGGTCTCTTCATGTTGTCATTGTTCATTTGACCATTTACACTTTCCCAGTTTCCCTCGTTTTATCTGCTCCCTTGTAGTGATTCTGATGGTGTGGACATTTGTGCACATTCACGTTTGACTCACTTAAAAAACTTTCTTCTTCTTCTTCTCAGAATTAATGCACATTTTGTTTCATGATCAAGATATTCTAAAATTTGGTTTGAGTCATGATAAGTTTTGGCTGCACCAACATGATGAAAAATAATTTGTGTTTGATTTATCAAGAACAGCCATTTTCCTACATTTCCAGGAGGGGCATTGGGACATGTATGATCAGGATTTGGATATGGTTCATTAGGAGTTCATCTGATAGAATACAGGCTGGCTTTTTGATTGCCATAAATACACAAATACTTTTAATATAATTTGGACCTGGCAGGATTTTAAAGAGCCAGTTGCCCTAAATGACAATGAATTGAATTGCCAATTGAAAAATGCTTTCTCTCACTTACTCCTTGTGGTATCTATCTACACATAGTTTTGTGTAGTTTGTTGTAGCAAATTAAACCAAAGGTGTTTGCATAGCTAGATTACACCTGAGGTAAGTGAGAAAATAGGTTTTTTGCTTGAAAATTCTTATCCCTGCCAACCTTTCACAAACCGCTATTCATAACATTCATAATTTATATAATTAATTATCTGAATCTTAAACAGATGTTGAGGGTCAGTTGCAGACTCATCACCCTTATCAAACATCATCCACCCACCAGTCCTTTTGCATCCCCTCTTATATTCTAAGTGGCCTTTCATTTTCTAAAAAAGGGAGATATTGAAGTGAAAAAAAAAAAAGCCTTTCCGCCTTCCTTCCGCTCACTTCCATCTGTTATTTGTTTTGTGTTTTCCTCTCCTGATCTCGCTCCCTTTTCCTCTCTCTCCCTCTCTCTCTGTCTTCCTGTACCTCTCTCCCAACATAATCCTCCGCTCAAGCCCCTAGGTTGCCGTAGAAACATCAATAACATTCCTGCTTGACAACATCTTAGTGCATTAAAGTGGTCGTAGGGAGACTCAGCCCAACAGAGACACACGCGTGCGCACACACACACACACACACACACACACACACAACACATATACTAACTGAAAGCTCTCTCTAGGATTCCCACAAAAATAACAACTGCCACATCTGAGAAACAGAAAGATGGGGTAAAAAATTCAGGAAAAGTTGTATAGACATTCAAACTGAAGGATTAAACAGACTATAATAAGTGTAACAGTTCATACAAGTGAAGTACTTTTAAGTGTTTTACTTACAACCTGTCAAATTGAAGTTTAATACTTTAATTCAGATAAGTATTACTTACTTAGTTATTATTACAGGAGTCACCTCATTGTACAAGTAAGCTATAATTTAGTTCATTATTTCTACTTATAGATTTATATATAGATTTCAAGTGAAATCGGACCTAACACACAACCCTTCTGTCTGTGCAGCGTTTGTCAGGAAACACACTTTCCACTCTCATTGTCAAAAGATAAGGAGTATCTGCATTTCAATACATTTCCACAGATTTGCGTTAAATTTGGCTCAGACCTTTTTGGCAGTGGACACTTGAATGCACACATGTGGTGCAGACATTACAGAACAAATGTTTATGTCTTAGCTTTTGTCTTTATTTTGTTGCGGCATCTTTATGTCATAAATGTTCTATGTTACAGCAGGATGTTGTGGTGAGCAGCAGAACTAAGACCCCCACGGCAGCACTTGTCCACTCTGCTGCTTTGTTGTGGAGCAGGATCCTAATTGCCTGGTGATGCTGCTCTGTGACCTGACCTCATGTTTAGAGGCCCTGACCTCCCTGTGGACGGGGGCAAGGTCTTCAGGCTGCAACCAATGATTATTTTCATTATTGATTAATGTAAAGATTATTACCTCAATTAATCCTTTGGTCTATAAAATGTCAGAAGTAAAATGCACATCACAATTTCTCCAAGCCCAGTATGACATGAAATGTCTTGTTTCCAAAAGAGTTCAGAACCAAAAGATTTTCAGTTTACTATGCAATAAGATAAAGAAGAGCAGCATCATATTGGAGAGGCTGGAACAAGAGGATGTTGGCAATTGTGCTTGAAAAATTACAAACAATTAATCGATTATTGAAATAGTTGCAAATTAATTTTCTGCTGCTTGACTGACCGATTAGCTGACTGCTCGTTTCGAGCTTTAAAGGGTTTCTTCTGGGTATCAACAAAGCATCACAAATTTGTCCATGTTGCTTTTATATTTAACTGATGCTTAAAAATGGCTGGCATTTGGCTGGCACTCATTTAACAGCGATTGAACCAGCTGCCTAAAGGGTTTTAATAAACCTTTTCATAAAATGTTTTAGTCAGGCATCAAGAGGGAGAATAGTTAAAACTACTTTGTGGTAATAGTTGTAGTAATAATAGTTATGGTAATAGTTAACTACTTTATCTTATTGGTTGCCAATATTTCCGCTCATAAGGAAGAGTTTTCTCCGTTTCCTCTCGTGAAAGAAGTTCAGTAAAATAAACAGTAAGTCGTTCCTGTAAGACAGCAGCGTGGATATGGACTGTCTCTTTTCCTTTTCTGTCGCACACTGAAGTGGATGAGTGTGTGTGTGAGAGTGACAGCATCCGCTAGAGTCCACTCTCGGCTTAGAGTAACATCACTTTTTGTCTCTCTCTCTCTCTCTCTTCCTCCTGCCCTCTCTCTCGCTCAGTCCATCTCAATTAATACTCTCCCACCTCCCTTCGAGGGCCTATTATACATTAGCCCTCTAAATCGAATCTCATGGAAATTGCCAGGGAGACTAACGCTGCCAGTTTGACTGACGCACCACTGGATTTGTATTCAGCGTGAAGAACAGCCGAGCACCTACACATGCAAAATGACATACACAGACGCATGAACACACTCGAGCGGTCAGCCACATGCTCGCTGCATTACTGAACATGCCAACAGTTTGGACACACACACTCACACAACAACAAACTGAGCAATAGGCAATGCTTTGGAATATACACAGATAGTTTAATGTCATACATACTGTACAGTGCAGGAGCAAAGATTGTGTGTGTGTGTGTGTGTGTGTGTGTGTGTGTGTGTGTGTGTGGTGATAACGATGTTCTCTGTTAGTGACAGCAGCTGCAGATTGTTCCTCGGACATACCTGTCATCATCCCAGTCAAATTATTCTGATTGGCTGCTGATTTCCTGATGGCATCCTTCTGTGTGTCCGTGTGTGAGGGAGTGTTCTGTGCGGTTTTGTGTTTGATTGAGAGCCTGTGTGCTTGCATTCTTGCATATGGGATATGTCTGTGTGTGTGTGTGTGTGTGTGTGTGTGTGTGTGTGTGTGTGTGTGTGTGTGTGATTTCTTGATGGAAGCCCTGTTTCATCAGCTTTTGCCATTCCCACCTGTCTCCACGGTGACTGTGCTGTGTCTAATCACTTGATGTGATTTGTGTTGGTAAAACAACGCACCTTCCTCTGATGAGGGCCTCCCCCCTAGTGTGTGTGAGTGTGTGTGTGAGTAGATGTTGATGTTTGATGCAGGCACCCTTTGGGGCTTCCAAATCAACATTGTCAAGATCCCGCTGTCCCATTATACAGAGACAAGCCTTTTTGTCTGATACACACACACACACACACACACACGCTCCCCAGGCCAGATGCATACTGAATTTGTGGCAGATCCTCATAAAACACTGTACAGTTGCCTTGTGAAGCCAGTTTTACTTTACTGTAAAATGTAGATTACTTTTTCTCATACGCACACACACACACACACACACACACACACACACAAACACCTTGTGAAAGCTCCAGTCAGACAACCACATAATGGGCTAAAGAGGTACACGAAACAGATGGTTTTCCAGCTAGCCGCCTCACTAATGCTAACAGGACATGTCACCCAGGGAAAGAGAAGAAGAGGGTGAGCAGGATAAAGAGGCAAAGTCAGGAGAGATATTTATACAGGGACAGAAAGTGACAGAGGCAGACAACCAGCATGGAAAATTTACGTTTGAAAGGTTATGAAGAGAAGCGACGGAGTCGTAACCATGTGAGAGTGGGTTCATAGAAAAAGTATTTCATGAAAAGGGACTGCAAGATTAAAGTAACTAAACCAGAGTTACAAACTCTGCTTTAAAGATACGTTTGTCCAGTTCTGATGGCAGTTACATATGAGTATCTGCCCCCCCACCCCCTATGTATTTTGTTTGTTACAGTGCCTTTTGAGCTCCAACAGAAATGTGTCTGTGGAATCGAGTATGGAGAGGTGTTTGGTAGTAAAAGCTGGAACTGAAGAATCAGTCAGATTCTTAAGCTGGTTTACTTATTCTTCCTTTAGATTTATCCTTATCTAAATCAGGATTTTTTATACTTCTTGCTATTTTTGATTTGGTAAAAGTTCTTAATTTAACACTGATGCATCAAGCAGTTTGGCATATTGTTCTTAAAATGAGAAAAAAGAGTTAAAGCATGTTTATGTTTCTCTAACAAAGAGCGATTCAGACCAAGTGACCACTGTTTGTCTATGTCGATCCTGTTTGTGAGACCTGCCCATGATGAAATCTTCTTGCATTTTTTTGACACACATACAAAGTTACTTCAGAGTTGAGTCCTTTTTTTATGAAAGGTTATTTATGATTACCATTATTTTGGTAGTCAGTGGGTGTATGGAGGAGTGTATGAGGACACGTGTTAAAGACAGAAGAGCAACAGGAAGGAAAATATGAGATTAAAAAACACGCAAACAGAAAAAAAAGGCGTAAGGACAAAGGGACAGGAAATGAGACAACTGTGCCTTTCCACTTTCTACTACACCCACACTTCACCCAGGAGACTGTGTGTTGCCAATCTGTGCCAGGCTGTGAAACATTAGCGCCATGCAATATTCAGCAGGACTAAGTCAGGCTTTTAGCATCAGGCGGGTGTAGGCTCTATATGTTTAGAGGCAAGCCTGCAGCAAGAACAATCTGATCAGCTAACAAGCGAGAGCTTTCACTGCTTAGGATAGTGTTTGATGTTTGTGTGCAGCTGTGTGCATGTTGCTTTTACGTGTGCACTCTTAAAGTGTATGTGTGCCATTAAAACAGATGCTCTGTCTCCTTGAACTAATCTGAGGGTTGGAAAGCGGAAGCAGAGATTGTGAAATGTTGTATTGTTTCTTCGGAGTTCCAGAAGTGTGCATGCCTCTTAACTCCAATTTTACTTTTTGATATCCAAATGTGACCTGCAGTACAGAATTAAAAACTAGTGAGGAAGTTATGGTTTGCGGAACCTGATGGGTCGGGCCAGGCTTGGACAAAAATTTAGAAATGATCTTTAGGTTTTGGTCGGATTCAGTCACGTCGGTTCCACTAGTCTACTTGACATGGTGCTTCAAAGTCTCTTTAGAGAAAATGTAGTGTGAACATAAATAATAGGATGGACATACTGTCCGTGCTGTATTGCTTCTATTCAGTGCTGTAGTTCCTCATTTAGGTGTCAACACATGAATGCAACACATGTCTATGACTATGTCAGGCAGTAAATATTCACTTAGCCTAGCTAAGGATGGAGGACATCAGACAATATTAGTCATGGGGGGGCGGGTTCGGACCTAAAAAACGGAGAGCCTGTCGCTTTTGGCTTGTGTTGGCTTACTACTCTTGGGCTTGGGTCAGGTTTGGACAGATAGGGTGCAGTTCTGGCTGCAATAGCAGAGGCTGAGCTGTGCATTCTTCCCTGGACAACCACCTCTGCCACATGCAAAGACACCCATGCGGGTACATAATCTTCCCTCCTGCTATGTCACAATGCAGCAGGCTTCTTCCTTCAACAGTAATCTGCAGAAAAACCATTCAAAGCCCTCCTAACTTTGTATTGAAGCAAAGGACAGCACAGGCTGAAGAGTGTGCAGACACCCAGAAACAGCACAGTAAGTAATGAATAATGAATCAATCATCTATACAAATCAAACATTGTTTAGAAATATGTTGTTATCTCACATAGGGACAACATTGTGAATAAAATAATGAATGCTTTTATATTTTATTCAATTGCCATAAAACCATAAGATTTTCAGCCTACTCTGCACAGAGGCAAAACAAAAATGCAATAAATGAACAGAAACACCTGGATGGTTCAATGTTGTCACTGTCAACATAGTATTAAACAAACATTTCAGTAGGTACTTTTTTGCATCTTGCTGAAATGCCAACAGCAAACATAGTCTCCAACACAAAAGTGCGATTGATGCATCCAAAGACACAAATCTACTTAACATGGTGGAGTCACATGGTACTTGCAGTGTTTGCAGTGCATTCTTCTTTCTTTTTCCACTTCTTTTTCTGTCCCCACTCTCTGTTTTACCATCTCAAATTGAGACTCCATTTCTTCTTTGCCCTTTCCCTTACATCTGTACCCTCTGAAGCCTTTCCCTCCTCTTTTGTTTCCCTCTCTCCTCCTCTCTCCTCCTCTCTCCTCTACAGTTCATGATTGTTTCATTACCTACTGACACTTGATATCTGCAGGAGCAGCCAGGTCTCTCTTATGTACATACAGTATATCTCTTTACATTTGTCTATGTTTTACTCACTTTGTCCACCCACCCACACTCACTCACTCACACATATTCTCATCCTAGCATCCTGAATTCACTGCTGTGGTAAACTGTTAAACCTACCCACGCCATCTAACCTTGTGTTAATCCACCATCTGACTCTTCTTTCTGCCTCTCTTCCTGTTGCTCATCCCTTTTCTGGCAAACAGCAGCTCTTGAATAATTGCAGTGAGGAAGAAATTTTCAATGCATACGTGATGGGCTCTCTGAAGCATCTCTCTCTCTCTCTCTGACAGTCTATCCCTTCTTCTTAATCCTACCTTGTCTAACTGAAGAGCCTAGTTTTAGACACACACACACAAACGCATACACAGGCTACACACAATTTGGATGAAAGCAGTTGACTGCAAGAGGAAATGCATATGGAGAGAAACTTATCACTCAGTGGCACTGTGTTACTCGATACACACACTCAACTGTTTGGTAGCACCCACTTATTCATGCCCTCCACCTATGCATACATGTACACACATACGGGCACACACACACACACCCAAACATTCACATACATTCACAGGTCAACTGCTGTTTGTAACATGACCTTAATGAGAAAGTGGTTTTCTGTATAACAAAACACTTGAGTTGTTGATCATTCAGTTCACACATACATCTGTTCAGTAGTGCAGTGTGTGTCTTTGTGTCACCGTGTAGGTGTGTGTATGCAAGATCACACATTATGTGGAGTGTTTTAACACTGTCATGATTAGTGCAGTTGTGTGTTGTCAAGTGGGAGGAATCACTTCCATTTCTAAACAGGTACAAACATAATGATGTTTACACACACACACACACAGCGACACACCAGCACACGCAGCAACAACAATGCATCCGGCAGAGGGATTTTTTGAGAGGCAGAGTGCTGTGCTCACTTGACAAATAATACAGACAAACCTTAACGGTGGTATGTGGTCGTGTGTGCGCCACCAGCTCACAGCGCAGTTTTACATCAGTTTTATGAGCACACACACACACACACACACACACACACCTCTCATTCCTGTTAGTTAATCCCCCCTCCCTCCAGCTGTGCAATCATAATTTAAAGGTGTTGTCTGTATAATTTCTGTGGATTATGTGATTAGGAAGCTATTGTGGCAGATTAATGTGTGAATGAGGTTAACCCGTGATGAAATGGCTTTTGTCAGCCTGTGCCCTCTGCAGGGTATTGTAACGTTCGGTGCTTGTGTAAGTGTGTGTGGAAGAGAGAGAGGGACAGGTGGAGGCCAAAGCCTTCTAATCTTTAAGCCACTGCATTTATTTATGATCATATGTCTCAATTTATTTTGTTAATGTGTTGGGTGTCATTCCGGTTTAACCCTCACCTCGCTTAAACTCTCCTCTCCTCTCCTCTCCTCTCCTCTCCTCTCCTCCCCTCTCCTCTCCTCTCCTCTCCTCCTTTCCTTTATTGCTCCCCCTCTTTTTTCTACCCTCCACATTAACTCCATGGAAGGAGTCTGGGTGACAAAGACACAGCTCAGAGCAAGTTGGATCAAGACGGAGCTCTGAAGAGAGGAGGCATGGCTGTGGCAGAGCCTGGAGCCAGCTGTCACAAATAGAACATTTAATAGTGTCTCTCTTTCTCTCTGTCTCTCTGGAGCTGGTCTGCTGTCGGCTCAGGTCATTCCAGATAGGACTCTATCTTAGGATGATCTCACTGACAGCACCCACTTTAGACTAATCACTCCATTTAGACTGGAGTGGCCCTGAGGTGGGAGGGAGAGAGAGAGAAAGAGAGAGAGAGAGGAAAATAGACACAGAAAGAGAGAGAGAGAGATGACAGAGATGAACAGTTACTACCCCGCAGGAGTAGAAGGAAATCAGGGAAGATCCGAGCGAGAGAGAAAAACGGCAGACGGATTGTGAAAGAGAGAAAGAACGAGATGGCAAGGAAGTTTATTTTAGGGGCTGCCTGTGAAGCATAATGATTGTTAATTGAAATGAAGAGTGTTTTGCTAACCTTGGGATATTTGTGTGAATGTACAGTACATGTCTGAGTCTATTTATGCAGGCCTGGCTATTTGTGTGATCTTGTTTACATGTGTGTGCAGTAAACAGGAGAAAGAGCGTGTGTTTTAAAGCTGAAGAGTCTCCTGGATTGCACCCATCATCTCTGTGTGTTTCTTCACACTGCTTCTACCTGATAGTTGCCGGGTTCCACACCTCTAAATTGTTGCCCACACCTCTAATTTTGTATAGCAATGGGTCTGCTGTTGTGCTCATTGACTATTGCTTCCTCAGTTGTAAACTCAGCAAAACCAATTAGAAGTTTGTATTTGGGATTACGAATGGAGACGTCTTTGCCCCAGCCAGAAAATTGGCTGCACAAATTGGTGACGAGTGTGGACAACATTGACTCAGCAATACAGGCTGGTGAAAGTCGATTTAGAGAAATAACTCTTAAATCGTTAACTGCTCTCAGCAGCCACTACTGTGATATGATGACAACTAGATGGACATGTCATAACTGATTGGTTTATGGCGAACAGGGACACGATTCAGACAGAGTAATGAAGTGAAAAAAAGCTATTCTGAGGTTTCATTTTCCTGACCTGTTTCTTTTCTTTGCCCTCTCAGCCACAGTAAGCACTGCTGCTCATGCTAACTGCAAACTACCCAGGTCCTCTCTCAGTTTCATCCAACAAACCATAGTGGTGTAAAAATATAATTTATTTATGTCTGTCTGAGTATTATTTTATAGTAATAATCCACCACTGTAGAGTTTAGAACAATAAAGCAATGCATTTATGAACATGCCTGGGGCTTAATTCATTGTTCAGTCTTTAAAACGCTAGAACGTAGTGTAAATTACAACATGCCATAGTACAAGCACATGATGCCATCTTGAGATTGCTTGCTTTGCTTTTGCTTGAGAACCAGTACAAAATTCAGAGATATTCAATTTACTATGATATAAAACAGAGAAAAGGCCTCACATTATGAATTAGTACTTTTACAAATGTTTTGCTTGATTCTCTCACTGACCGTACTAGTGTGTACATACTGAATAGAAAGTATTTAATATGTTATTCTAATGATTCAAGAGTGGCTATGATCTATGAAGTAAACTATGTAAGTTTTGATTGGACTTTGATAGTTGTAACCCAGCAAGGGCAATCCACCGTCACTAACTGCACTCCCTGAAGAAATATCTGATTTTTGCAAAAATCAAAAAATGAGTTCAACCGAGAGCGAGAACCCTGTAGAAGGGTCTACAGTATGTGTTGGAAGGATATATCCAGGATGTCAAACTGACTCATCAGTGAAAACAGGTCTCTCTCAAAGAGAGAAGCTAAAGCCTAATGTTGCAGATCACAGAATAAAAGTGAACCACCACATCACCTGGTGATGGAGACAGAAGAAAATTTGATTAAACAGACACTTTGATGATTTTCTGATCGCCTCTCATGCATCTTTGTCGCATAATGATCGTTGCCCATGGGAGCGCGGATGTGATGTGCCCTGGATATCTGTGTGGTTGGTTTTCAATTACTGAGCATGAAGAAGTTTACTGTCAGGGCTTTCTGCTGGAAAGCTTTCAGGACACCAGGCGGCGGTTTTAAGTCCGACAAAGTCAGTTAGTGAGATGAGGCCACGGTGGGTGAATGGGTCATGAACACAAGTTTGGTTCGCGTCCCACATTGATGTAAAGGGGTGATGTTGATAGTTTATTTTTATACACATACACACACACAGTGTATGAGGGGTTAGGATTTGGCTAGTATTCTTTAGGGCTACATTTGTTTGGGTTTTTAGGTTTTATAGTTACTTTCCAAGTTTATTGTGGATTAGAAACTGAAATGCACAAGCTTGGTTTTGAGTCAAAATATGTTCAGATGAGTTCAGTAGCTTTGCAATTTGTCTTGGCTGTAGCCATTTCATGTCCTGCCTCAACAGGACATGAAATGGCTACAGAAAACTTGCACATGCACTGACTATTGAAAGTACACTGTGATCCCTGGTGGAACTGTCTATTCACTACAGCCCAGTGTGTGTTTGTGCAAGCATGAGGTCTTTTTACTGTATGCCAGCTAATAATGTACAATAGCTGCCTCTCTCCATGCATGCCTCCCGTCCTCTCTCAGATAACCTCCACCTGTCACTCCTCATCTTCTGCCTCTCCTCTCCCATTCTTCCATCTCTCTTTCCATCCGTTCATCCCTGGGTGTCCCTATTCATCCAGAGTGATAGAGTTGGTCTTACTTGCCATTGCCTTTCAGTGTGAATGAACACACACACATACACGAACAAATACACACATACTTTGTGTTTGCCATCCATTTACCTGACTCAATGCGTCTATTCTCTGGCTCCAAATTGACCGTTGGCTGGACAGATGGACGGATGACCCATGGTGGTCCCTCTCTCTCTCCCTATCATACACACACACACACACACACACACACACACACCACAAGACTATACTCTATAACTATACTCATGGGCATACACAATAAAGATATGCCTATAGGGAGTCTTTAAGAGAACAACTGTACAATTCTGCCCACCTTCCCTTTCTTATTCACTCTCTCTCTCTATGCCTACCTTCAATTTTGTTGGTTTTAGAGTTTCTCCACAAGAACATAAGATAAGTGTGGTCATTTCCTTTCGCAGTATGTCAAACTTTCATTGTGATACTTGTCATGGTGAGAGCATCTTAAGCTACGGTTCCTTGTTCCTAGTAAACACCCATCCTCTTTCAGAATATGAATCTGATTCAGAACTGGACTCTACTTTACTTACCCAGCTTGTTGACAAGGAATGAGCATTAGCATGCAGTATATTTACACCCAGTACCAAAACTATGCAAATATAAACAAACAGCTTCAATTAACAAAGAGAAAAGCAGCAAATCACACATTTCAAGCTGGAATCAGTGAATGTTTGACAGGTTTCTTGAAAAATGACTTAGATGATCAAAATAGTGGCGCGCTGTTTCTTTGCAGGTCATTAATTGATTAAGTGACTCATCATTCAGCGCTGAAACAGACACAAAACAATAGCTAGACAATACAGTGTCTACACACAGGTTATCTATATTATGTGTGTTATATGATGATATATTACTTGCTATTGCACAGTGTATGAAATTTAAAATGAAGCCTATGGTTTGACCTCAACATGGCATGCGTTTGCCGAGCTCTTGTATCATACATAACTGTGGCTTTGTCAACAGTGTACAGACCAGATCTTTTCCATCTGAGGTTAATCCTACAGAGGGAGAGGGATACCAAACCTGAATATTACTGCAGCTCAAATCTCCTCACAGTCAGACGCCACTACTCACATCTCACACCTTCACACAGAGGGGTTTGCATGTCAAGATAAGTGGAAAAGGTAAAGGGAGACAAACACACTCCGGTACAGTACACTGAATGGCAAATGCACACATGCGCGCACGCACACACACACACACACACACACACATGCACACACATGCACACATACCTGTATAAAGACTTATACATGCACACAGATAGACCCATAGAGAGGGAAGACACACATACAGCATGAACACACACAGATGCGTGCACACACACAGACACACACACATGCAAGGACACACACTGGCAGCGGCGCTCATCTGTGTGGTATCTGCTCTCTTCTCTCTGCAGTAGGCAGATAAGTGCCATAGTCAAACCAGCGAGGGAGAAACACTGTACTAGATAGGCCCTGTAACTACACTCCGTACTCCCTGCGGTGGCTCTGTGCGTGTTTGTGTTTGTAGAGACTGAAGCAGAAATGTATTTTGAAATGTGCGGAAATCCCTCTTCCTGGATTTCAGTCAAATTTTAATGTAAACTTTAAATGAAAGTTGCCATTTAAACAGAAAACTACATATCAGAGCTGATTTGATTATATTCAACCATGAGTTTCAAGTCGTCTTCTATTGTGCACACTTACGGGATGTGTTTACAGACAAAGTAATGAGCATTCAACTGATTGTGGGCAGTAAATACCACAAGGTCTATGTTCTTCTAAGTTCCTTCTTTAGCTTGTATTGCATTTTTGTTGCATGCAAGCATTACTTACCTTTTGTTCTGCCACCGACTGTCCATCTTAGTCCCAACAAAACTTTCTCTCTTACATTTGACATCAAATCATTTGGAATAAAAAAGTACTTGTCCTGCTGGTTAAGAGAACATCTTTCGATCATTGTGAATAACTCTCATGAACACGGTGCACATGGTATCACCTAAAGTCACCTCCTCTGCTCTCTATTCCTATGCATGACATTCTTTTATGTTTTGGTTATGTCAGGTTTCAGTAAAGACAATGAAGCACATGGTGTTGGGCACCAGCACCAAACATGGTTGTGCCATGCTCCCAGCTAAAACCTTTTGTTGTACCAGTCTTTTGTGTGCTGTAATGGGCCCTGCATTTCTGCATCCTACCCTGTTGTGCCCTTCTCTGTGGTGTCCATCTCATTCTGCCCCTTCACCGTACTTTGCCTGACTATCCATATCTCCCCTCATTATTTGTATAATCATGTGTTTACTGTCTGCACAAGGATTAAAAGGACGACCCCAGACTGCTAACAACCGATAATGAGAATGAACTCAGTAATAGCCAGATGACTGTTTTGCTGCTTTATAGTCTCGTCTTTGTTCTTCCTCACTTTAGCCTGTGATCTCTGTGTCAGTGCACTAGCATAATTTTACTCCATAATTTTACTACCAAATTTGTGAGATTTAACTACCCTCAGACTAAGGCACATAAAACTGCTCTGTTGTCATTCGTGGACTGACTAGAAAAAATATTGTTCATTCAATACAGTCGCTTTCCTGTTCTGACCCTGAGTTTGAAAAACGCAGCTCGTGTGGTAACTGAGAAACTCTGAGAGCCTCATTTTGATTAGTGTGCTATAGCTGCGGACTATGTGTCTTTGTTAACTGAAGCAAATAGTGTGTGAAAACCTGCTTCCTAAACAGCAGCAGTATGTGTGAATCTCTGTGATTTCTCCTCCAAGATTCTGTCTGCCTCTGTGTACTTGTGTGACCTGATGTGGTATCATACAGTAGAGCACTGGTCTGAAGAGCTCCATTGATCTTTACACTGACCGATAGACCCACAGACTGCTGCAAAGCCCTCTGGGTAAAAAAAACAACAAAAAACACAGCAGCAGTTTATCTCCTAGCAACATACAGTAACATTATCCTGAGGTCTTTCTTCCTTCTTTCTGTGTCAGGCTCTTTTCCTTTCTTTCTCCCAATTTTGTTTTTCTCTGCCTCCTCAGACCCAACAAACACTTGAGTAGGCCCCCTTTTGACTGCCACTACTCCCCTTGTGTGTGTACGTGTGTGTATGTGTGTGTGTTGTGTCCCTCAGGGGTCCTTGTGCATGTCCATCTCTGTGCTTTCTACCATACAGGATAAAAGCCTTTCAGCTGTGACTGCTGCCAAATCAGCCCCTGCCACACCACTGCAACTCCACTCCAGCACCAGTTAACTATCACACTGCTGTCATTAGAAACAGAGTGTGTACGTGTGTGTGTGTGTGTGTGAGTGTGAGAGACGGAGAGAAAGGAATAGCAGGCTGAACAATCTGGGTCACAGGATTCAGACGAGTGAGCATCAGTGATAGGTTTCTGATCAGGTCCACTGGCGTGAACTCCCTCAGCACTAGCTAAGAAAACACTCTCGATAGACTCTTGCATGTGAGCATGAGGTTCAGTGAAAGGGGCAAATATGGTGTATTATAGGGTCGCTTTATCTACTCACAATCAGACACTGTTTAAATAGCATCTTGCTTCCTTGAAGGATAAGTCTGATGATATTCTGTTTTATTAAAAAAAAAAAAATCCCATGAAAAGACCAAAGCCAACACTCCTAAATGATTTTTTTGATACTAGCAGTATTACCTGTGTATCCATAGCGTGATATAGCTTAATCCTCTGTGCCATGGACCTCGGTTGTGGTTAGTAGAGTAGTGAGTCACACCTTTGGAGTGGCCGACCCCAAGGCCCCAAATACATTAAATCTGGTTGAGTACAATTTACCAAGAGTGACAGTGCCCAGCTGTTTTAAGAAATTCATTTATAGTTAAAGCATATTAAATAAGAACCCACGGTGCCACAGACCTTTTAAATGTTCTGGAAATTTCCCTATACAGCTTTATCCTTGAATTTAACTCAAGAAGTCTCTAAATGAGAGCCACTAAACATCCTGGTGCAGTCATGTGACCCAGTGTCAATTTGTGTTCCCAGGACACCATTTCCAAAATGTTGGTCTGCATGATTAAAACAACTAGCTAATTTTCACAGTATCACAAAAATAAGTTTAGAAATGTGTTCCTTGTGGTCCATTTAGTCTGTTTTATATCCCCCATAATTTTACTTAAAGAAGAAATGGGTCCAGGTTCTTATGGGGTAAAAATATATATTCATGACCCATTTTTCATGTATGTCTTTAGCAGGAGTAAATGAGGGTAAATGCCACAGACTAGAGAAGTTGGTACGTATTTAGAGACAGACTAACGGTTGGTTGGTTGATTGGTTTTGGTAATTTCATGGTATTTGTTTAGGTATATCCTAGATATAGAATATTGCCTCAACCTTTATTATTGGTATATATTGATGAATGTATATTGTGTTGAAACAGAACAATGTGGTGAAAGATAGCTGAAGGCTAATGGGATCTCAGTTTAGAAGAAAAAGACAGCTTTATTTGTCAGACCTTTGTATACCTTACCTGTGACTTCTTATGAAGATAGTAAAGGATTTTGTTTTGATGAAACAAGACAAACAAGATTATCACATCATTTGTTACCCTTTTGTGGTAATAACACTTGAAGCACTAATACTTAAGGTTGAATGTGCTGTGGCAGAAAGGGGTTGTTGCAGCTACATGAATCACTGAAATTTTATTTATTTAAAAAACTGAAGCCAATACAGTTTGACTGGAGTCATCTTGTTTGTGGGAAAACTTTGTTTGATTTTTCTACACTGCTGCTTCTCCTTGGAGTCATCATAGCTTAGGTATCTACAGTCATTTTGCATTACAAGTAATTGAGTTTCACTATGTCAAGGATGGGTTAATTAGGGTTTAAGTTAAGGTACTCTGCTTCATTGAACTGTGAACTGCTTTTTTCTTATTTAACCAGAAGGGGTTTCAGTTGTGGCTGTCCAATACATGCAATTGTAAAGGTTAAAGGGAAGCTTCCTCATGTTATGTTTAAAGAGTTTAAGTTACAGCCCCCCAAATCATCTGACCGGAAGGGTTAATGGGGCACTACCTTAACCAACTGTTACGTTAGCAACTTATGGTCCAACCAAAACATGCAATTTATAGGGTTAATGGGCCACTTCCACTCTTGACCTTTCCTACTAACCAGCTCATAATCCAGGTAGCTTGCCTGTTTGACAATTGTGTATCGGAGGCCCTAAGTAGCTTTACGCAGTTAAGTCCCTTAACAGATCAGACAGCCTTCCTATATGTCCCACATGAGCCATGTGTAGGATAAGTAGGGTCGCTACACTACACTACATGGTATGTATCAGTTCGACTCAATTATTCTTGCTTGGAACAGTTCTTTTTGGTTGTCCATGACCATTATTGGTCAGAGAGGACTGCCATTATAATTGTCATTTGTATGTCACGGGACATCCCGCAAAAACATACCACTAGCGTAATTACTAAGTAGTATTCCCTGCAGTGGAAAACAAAACCAAGAAAAGTACCTGGGACCAAAAAAAGAGTTGAGAAGAGTAGAGTTGAGCCTTACCATGAAGTGGAAAAACAACTTCCAGCAAATGAGACAATAAAAATCAGTTTTCCTGTTCCCATTGTTCCTTGTTATTGATTGTTTCCATTGCATCTACAATCTTCTCAACCTTTCTGTCTCTTTTATGTCATCTATTTGTTTAAAATGTGTATAGCACAGTAAAGACCTCAAAGACCTCACAAATTCAAAGATTTGGGGACTTCTGAATAAGGATACTCCCAAAGAGCCTTGATATGTCATAAAATCTTGGAGAAAATCCAGACCACAACCACAGTGGTTAACAAAGTGGCAAAGAGGAGGGGGGTTTAGAGCTGAGAGGAGAGAGGAGCGCTTTTTGACAGCAGAGGTGAGGGGTCAGATGTAATCAGCACCTCTGTAATTCTTCTCAGCAAGTCAATTCTCTGTTTGTTTGTTTTTAATATTCTCTCTCCTCCCAACCGGGGTATATTTGTGTGTGTGTGTTTGTCTGAGTTGCGAGGTTGGGTGGGGGGCTGAGGAATGAGGAGCTGAGAGGGCGACTATCAGATTGCACGCAAGTGTGTGGTTAGTCTCCTTACAGCCCACGTTTTGGGTCTTCGATTATTTTTTGGGGGGCAAAGCCGGAATAAATAGTTGCATTTTTATCTTTGTGCGGGAGTGTGTGTTTGTGGGGTGGAGGGGTTAAGAGGATGCATTTGGTATGAAAAATCCCAACAATCCTTTTCTCTTTCGTTCGTGCCCCCTCCAACCTTTGCTGTTCTGTCAATCATTCTTGTTGCCACGGTGACGGAGAGGATTGCATTAACATGGAAATAACACATTAGGTATGCTTGAGTTTGTATGTTTGCCATATGGCATATGTTATGTCTCATCCAGTGTGTCTGGTGTTGTGAGTTATGAGTTAACCCCGTTCTGTGTGTCTTTCTGTCTCACTCACACACACACACACACACACACACACACACACACACACACACATGCACCCACAGCTGTCATTAAAACACAGCTGACTCCATACCTGCCATATGACATATGACCCTTATGCTCACAAGCAGCCCACAGCACACTAACCAGCTCGTTCTCCCAGCAAGCACAGCTGGCTCATATGAATGTGTGTGTCTGGCTGTCTGTTTTTGCATGTTGAGCAGTCAGAGAGCGTTGTTGAGGAAACAACAGGGTTGATAATTGGACATGTCCGTCGAACACATGCAAACAAGCGTGGTCCCCTCCCTACCGAGGAGCTATAAACATGTAAATGAGAACAACACGGCTATCCTCTTTTTCCACCTCCTCGTCCGTCCCCTCCATTCCATCATTCATCACTACGTCCACGCTGCAATCAGCATGTGTGGGAGAACAGGTCATATCGTCTAGTTGGACCTCGCAGGGACACTGGCTGAATATGTAGGCGGGGGGCTCTGTGTGGTGATTAATATAGCTGGCAGGGGACAGTGTTAAGATAGACAGGAAGGTGATGGACAACTTAACTGTTGGAGTTAGAACAAACAAGCGCCATCCAAGACGTGGTAAGATTTTAATAAACAGAAAAGGATGCTGATAAATAGGAAACTAAAAATGCAACAAAAAAATAAAAAATTGAGGCAACCTTATCCAATGCACTACCAAGGTTTACAGGTTTTGCACATAATTGCCGTATGGATTATGTTGATTGGCAATGTTTTTTCCACTCCACATAGTGTTATATATTCTTTTCAGAAGTCATAGTGGTGGTAAGGTGGATTGTGGTATTATTGGACACTGGGCTTCGTGTCCAATACCCTGTGTTCTTAGGCTGAGGTTACAAAAACACTTTGATCAAAGGCAAAGATCATGGTTTAAGTTAAGTACTGAAAAAATATACGCCTCAAGTCACCGTTGACAGTTTCAATATTTAACCAAGACAGCAATCTTTCCCTGACTCTAACTAAGTGCTCTGAAATTGCCTAAACACAACCATAAACGGTTATAAAAAATAGACGATTTGTTAGTTACATAATTAGTAATTTAAGGGGAAACAAATGAAAAATGTTGTGAGTGAACATTTTACAGATGTGTTCAGAACAGTTTTGCAGACAGATGCATTAGACACATGTACTCATTATGCTAACAGAAAAACAGAATCTCGGCAGTATTATGTTTCTCTTAAAACAGATTTGCCGTTGCAAATTAGTTGTATGTAAATGTCATTTTTAGGAGACTGTGTTGTCTACAGGGGTTGTCTACAGAAAGTTGATCAAGGTGGCTAGTGCAATCACTGGTGAGCTGGCTTTGTTCCACATCTTTGGCTGACATGTTTCTGTTCTCTATTAAATGATCTTGACATCCAACCTCACCTCTGTTCAGAAAAAGAATTTTCTGAAAAACATTCACGACTGGTTAAAATTTTCTATTATTCCATTAGCAATAAACACACATAATTTTAATATGCCATAATCTTGGCTTGGCACCTGCTGCAGCTTGTCTCACAGGGACACTTTGTTGTATTTTGTATTGTATGTATCGTGTTAACTTTTTAACTTTTTAGTGATTTTTTTTTTAAATTGTTTTATTCATTTCCTGGTGGGACAACAAAGATATGAAATCCTTGAGAACGGTGGGGACAGAAAATGGAGTGACAGCCAGTCAATGAGACACATTCAGTCTGTCAAATATCTGTTGTCTGTCTTTCTGTCACATAGAAGTGTTTGAGTCAGTCAATCGGGTAGTTAGGCAAACAACATTTCAGTCAATCTAGAGTCAGTCATGTATCTTCCTGCTCCTCTATAATAGGCAGTATTAGACTAAGTAGTGTTGACTAGCTGGGCTTGTAGCAGTGTTGCATTTACACAGAAAAGCTTCCATCAGTATCCATACAACATCTGCAATTGTGGCGTCTGGGAGGCCACGAGAAAGGTAATTTGAGCAAAAGAAAATGACACCTTGAGAAAAAAAGGGAAGATCGAGCGGTGAAATAGAGAAAGCAAGTAGAAAGAAAAGAAGAGAAAAATACATGGTGATTTACGCAAAAGTCCAAATGACAGGGAATTGGCCACAGACACCTGACTGTGTTATTATATCACCATCAATGACGGCATGCTCCTCTGCCAGGGGGAAAGACGGCGAGAGCCTGGAAAGAAAGGAAAATAAAAAAATAAAATGAGTGAAGATCTCCCCAACACAAACAAAGCCCCAAACAAGTGTGTTTTCTTTTGGCTCGTGCAGCGAGTGCAAGGCTATCAATTCAACCTCCCTGGGGTGTTTTTTAAATGGCACCATTGCTCGGCTCTCGTTGTTGTCGTATTGTTTGTCAGGGTCCAGGCGGGGCCAGGCAGAGGAGGTGGTATCAAGAAGAAGAAGGGACAATTTGATGGATGTTTGTTGATATCTAGACCACTAGGGCTCTGATTGCCCAACATTAAACCAGCAATAACAGGCCAATCATCCCACTTACACCTCCACACGCCAAGCAGCCGAATTGGATCAAACTGGCTTTTTTCTCTCTGTCACTTTCTCACTCATCCTCTCTCTCTCTCTCTCTCTCTCTGTCTCTGTCTCTGTCTCCCTCTCTCTCAGTCGATTCCTTGCTCTTTTCTCCTCTCCCCTGACATGCTTATTAGCTGATATTGATCCAGGCTGGTCAATTGTCAGCTCCTCTCATCCGCACCGTATTGACTGCATAATCAGTGAGAGAGGTATGGAGGGAGAGATGGAGAGACAGCGAGGGAGAGGATGATAGGCAGATGAAATTTTCTGTCAGTGGGTAAATTATTGGCTGCTGACTTGTTGACCCACGAAGCTACTCATACCTCCTGGACACACAGAACACACACACAATCGGTCTCATTCATGAAAATCAAGTTAATATTTGAGTTTGTTTATACATAAATGTTTGTTGTAAAAACCTGTGTTAATGTAAGGTTATACATGTTACGTTCATCATAATTAGAAATACAAATGCCAGCATTGGAAAAAAATGAAAAATAAGGATTTTAACCAAGAGAAGTTGATTACATTCCTGTAAGGTTAAGGTAATAAAGAGACGCCAACACATTTAAAGTCAGAGTCTGCAACAGTGGAGAGACCAGCAAAAGTCACTCGATTTTAAAAGTGTCCAACTGGAAATATTCCAACCCCTCCCGTCAGGCTGTCCTTCAAAGCTTCTCCCTCACGACACAGGAATGTGCACTACCGTAGTAATGTTACTGCTCGAGTCCACAACAGTGATGAGAAGGCCACCGTTGTTTGTTCTATGTGCCTTTTGCTGTTCACTCACGACGGTCTGCTGCTGAGCTGTGATTTAAATTTTGACCCCACTTTGTCTGCCATTCTTGTGTGCCTAGCTCGCTAGTTTTAGCCCTGTGGAAGACTCTGGTCGTGTGCAATGGGTGCACTTTAAGTGCGCGCACAAGTAGGCAGTTATGTAGATAGACAAGCAGGTCGGCTGTCCAGTCGTTTCATTCGGTTTGAATGAAATGATTGGAAAAGTTTATTATAGTCCTGTAGCAGCAACAGACACCAGATTTATTTATTTTTTGTCAGACTATTTCATTTATTGATTTCTGTCAGGCTATTTCAACCAATATAACAAAAAGTGCTTTTAAAATAAGCTGCAGATCCTGCCTTTAAAATGAAGCACTGAACAGTATTGCTGGTCTGGGATGACGCTGTGACTGTTCTTCTTTCTGCTCCTATTGCACACACACCTGACACACTATCTTTAAACAAGCTTTTGTAAAAGTGTTTTTCTATATTTTCAGTAAAAAACATTTTAACTACCAGCCTCAAGTTACATGTTCAGTAAAACAAGTATGTAGAGTGGTTAGGACTGTGCGCCACAGACAATGTACGATCTGATGCACAGAATTTCCGCCAACACAATCAGTGTTTTACGTGCGTATTAGACGTGTGAGTGATCAACTGTGCATGACATGAGCTGTTTTAATGAATATTGATTTTTTTTTTACTTCAGGAGGCATCTGATGACTGGTCAACCAATTGATTTTATGTTCTGTTCCTTTGTAAAAAGAAAAAAATTTAATGAATTAATTCCCAACATCTTCATGCAGTGGTTGTGACATACTATTAAAACAGCTAATGTAACCAAATATGAAGTGTTTAGCTTGTTTTACAAATGGTCTGATTCAAGTTTACATTTTCTTTAAAACATATCCATAATTGTAGCCTCCTTAGTTAGATGTTTGCTATTGTGTGTGTGTGTGTGTGTGTCCTGTATTATAATTAGAAAATTAAATCTCATTTGATAAGTGGAGTGTCTCGTCACATATGCCACTTGTGTTGTGACTCTGCCATAGCCCCCCCAGAGCCTCCCCTGACTGCCCTGCCTCGCTGCCCAGCTTCAGGGCTCCGTCTCTGGGGACAGAAGCAGCTGGCATGGCCCCTGTCTCGCTGGAGGGCTGGCGCCCATTTCATTTTCTCCCTAACACTGTGCAACACACATACACATACACACTTGCAGAAAAACACACACTCGCACACGGCTCCTTCTGCACATTAAGTTTTAATCAGGCACTTAGCTGGGCATCTGTTACGGCTCTGTCCGCGCGGCGCGTTAAGGACCTGTCGCCGCAGGTTACAAGCCCAACAGATCCACTGACTGATAGACCCCTGGCCCACTTAGCGCCTGACGTCACAGCTGTATCTGCTTGGTCTGAGAAATCCGTCTAACTGCCTGGTTGACCCCTAAACCAGAGAAGTCAGTGGCATTCATTCAATGGCATTTTTGCTCTGTGATTATTCTGACGAGCAAATGAAAAGATGAGAGCATGAGAGGCTTTCAAATACAGAAAATTTGACTTGATGCCCATGGTAAAAGGATGATTATTGGATTTGTTTTAACCATAGTGGTGTGGTGTTTTTACTGAAGATGATGTGCTGTTAACAGTGTTTAAAGAAAAACAGGTGCATACAGTATCTAACATAGCCCAGCGTGCCTATGAATTACGTTTATATTAGATGATTTTGCAGCACACATTTACGTCCAAAGCCTATGCTCAGTGTCTCATCCATCACTTACCAATATGCAGATATTTGACATAAATAATTAAAAAATGTTGCTGTTGAGTGTGAAATAAGTGGTAATTCAGCGTAGTCCCGGTTTCGCAGAATAGTTTAAGAAACAACTCTTTGTGTGGTGATGGGGTTTTTTCTGTGTTAAGAAAATCTTTTATACAAGTAGCTCAATCCATGGTTTTGTCTGTGCAGTGTTGCCTTGTGCAACATAAGCCTCTTTGTATCACTGGGGTCAAATATTCTCTTTTTCAAATGTTGGTACAGTGTTGAGAACATCCTTGACTCTCTAAAACTGTATATTTGTCTTCTGAGACGCTGAATGCGCAGTTATTGCAAATCTGCAGTAGTACACTCTAAACACAACATTTGTGTGTCCACTCAATGTAATTGCTCTATGCCTTGTGTAGATGTACTGTATCCATGCAAAGGTCTCACCTCAGTAAAAAAGCCCCCTGCTAAAAAGAACCAAGATAGATAGCGCACAGCTCCACACAGAACGCCCACATTTTCACTTATTTCAGGATCATGCTCACAAGGCCAGATAACAGGTTTTAGTGTGAATTCTATGTATGAGCATTTATAAGTTGAACAAAAGAAGCACCTGTTGAAGGTTAAAGTTAATAGGCAGGTAGATGATAAATGATATCAATTCACTCGATAAGCTGTGACACTAGTCAAGGTTACTCGTTGAAAACATGGAATCATTATCCTGGATTAGTTTCTCAGTGAAATGATGAAGAGGTATAGAGATCAATGGGTTTTGTGTGAGTAGGTTGAGTGGAATGTATGCAAGTCTGTCTGTCCTGTTTCTCTCCTTTTTATTCAAACCAAAACACATTAGGTATAATGTTAGCAGCAGGTATAATGATTATCATCAAGTACAGCTGAGGCTGATGGGAATGGCATCAATTCTGCAGGCTTTTGTTCAAAGTATTTGACTGATATTTGGACCTGCTAGTGGAGCTTAATAAAAGCTAAGGGGATCGCCAAAGCTGTTCATCTGGTGGGGAGCATGAATGCCTTTAATGACTTGCGTCAGACTATTATTGATTTCCATCTGGACCAAGGTGGTAGCCTATTTATTTCTAAATTTGTTCCATTCCTCTAGCTGGCTAAAGATGGATGGCTCTGTTGACAGAGGACATCACAGAGAGAAAAAAATGTGTGTAATATGATAAAATGAAAGAAAATACCAAGAAGGAGAGTAAGTTTGAGATGAAAAGAAAGAGAGGAGCACAGGTGAAGAGTTAAAGATATCAGACAAACTGAGCTGGGTCACCTTGGCAAGTTCTACATTGATCAGAGGAGCACACACACACACACTGTACTGAGTGAGCAACCTTATTGAATCTGACATGAGGAACTTGGCAAGTACCGTAGGAGTTGTTTTGCGGGTGTGCGCGCATTTGCATTTGAACCGACAATATCGCAAAAAGGGCTCTCCCTGCTCACACACCTGCTACACAAAAAGACACTCTGTTCAAACATTGTCTTTGCTTTTCTCTCCTTGTGCATCCAGTTCACACACACATTTCCTATTCCCATCTGTCCTACGCACACACACCTTCCCCTGGGTTTTGCGGTGACAGTGACGTTGACAGTTTGAGCAGGGGTTGGGTGTTTTTTTTTTTTTCCTACGACAAGTAAAATTAGCAGTCTGCCAGCAATTCTTTCTTTCTTTCCTTGTTTTTTCTGACTGCCTGTCCACTCTCTCTCTCTCTCTCTCTCTCTCTGGCTGCTCTCTTCAGTGGCCCACCACATCGTTTCTCTTCCCTGCCACCAAACACACATACATGCACGCTGTTTCTCTCCTCTGTCAGCCTCTCTGTGCTGCCTGACGACTTAATAGCTCCAAGTGAGTGGATTTGAGCAATCCGCCTTTGTGTGTTTACACGCACTTGTCACGCCCGCAATATTCATATGGTGATGAGAAATATTCATTTCTGGAGGGGGAGAGGGGTGGAAGGTTTTGGTGGTGGCCCGTGGGAGGGAGGTGAGGAGGGAGACAGGCGGAGAGCTCAGAGCCCTGACACCTTCTCTGCTTTAATGCGTTGATGCTCTTCTTGTCTATGATCTCTCAGTTGCCTTCGTGCACCTCGGTCCTGTTCATCGTCCCTGTCTCTCCTGCTTTTTACTTTTCTCATTTCTTCTTTCTTTATTTCTGGGCCAAAGCGTACACATCCTTCAGGTTATATCTGCCCATTCTGTCATTCGTAGTTTGTTCTGGTTTCATTTCTACATTGCTCCAATAGCAATCACAGTCTTTAACCGTTGGCTGCTGTTAATGGAGCACTCGGCGCTTAGGTGCCTTGCTTAAGAGCAAACTTCAAACTTCTCTTCTATGATGGCACCAGTATATTGTTAAGATTTCTTAACAATCTCTTAAAAATCTTCTTTAGGCTGCACCATTTTATTCCAGTGTTGTCCCTCTGGAGCCAGGAGCCTTGGTTGACTCTGATGTTTGGCACTGAATCTGTTCATGGTAAATGGTAAATGGTCTGTATTTGTATAGAGCCTTTCTAGTTATTTCAACTACTCAAAGCGCTTTACATGACATCCTCATTCACCCATTCACACATCATTCATACAGGAGGAATGTAATTTGGAGGAGACTATTCTTTCATACTCATTCACACACTGAAGCCATGCTTCAGGAGCAAGTTGGGGTTCAGTGTCTTGCCCAAGGACACTTCGACATGTTGACCCATAGGAGCTGGGGATCGAACCCCCGACCTTCTGATTGAGGGATGACCCACTCTACCACTGAGCCACAGCTGCCCTAACCATGTGAGTGGTTCATGTGAATGATGTCTGGCATGTAAACAGTGCCCTGATGGTTGTGCTATTTTGCTGCACAGCCCACAGTGGAGTAGCAAGGTACAAACAGGCGGCGGAGGAGGCTCATTCAAAAGGAGCAGCACTAAACGAGTTGTTAGTATTTTGGTGGAAAATGTGTGTTTGTGCTGAGAATAGTCTCAGAACATCTATTTCTGGCGCAAAACCATCATGCCGCTGCCACTTTGGTGACTTTATCAAGAAGAGCAAATGTACAGGAATAATGCTTTAAACGTACTTGTACTGTAAGTGCTTTCAAATGAGATCTTTAGTTCATTAAATCCCTGCAGCCACCTGAAGGTAGCAGGACAGATATGGTGATAAATCTGCGGCCTCTGATGTGAAAAGTACTGTGCCAGAGCTCAGTGCCATATTGCGTGGCCATCCACTGTGTTTGCCTTGATTAAATGACATGCAAATGACATCAGGCTGCTACAAAATTACTACACAGGATATACTGGATTGATGCTATCATATAAACTGCTTCTTCTTTTTTAGAGTAGTTTCATTAATCACCATGGCCTCCGATCTATATAAGTTGTTCACTGCTGTCCATACGTGAACCTAAATAGCAGGCGTGCTGAGAGACGGCCACATAGTTCATGTCCTGAAGGCCTACCACTTACTACTAAATTAATATAGTGCCCAAAGTCTTAACGGTAACTTGTTTTAGCTCTAACTGTTTTCTACAGAAACATATGAGACAAATGAACTAACAGGAGAAAAGGAGGGGACATCTGAAAAAGCAAGAGTGAAGAGCCAGCAAGCTGCCGTCAAGGCTGCTCCAAGTGTGGCAAGGCTTCTTGGGACTCTGCAATTGTCTGAAAACACCAGGTGCAAGGTTGAGAGTGTGAGTGCAAAAGGAAATTTAAAGATGGTCTGCATAATCATCTGATCTCTTGTCTCAGTGTGGAAGGTTTTTTTTTTAGAAGAAAATCTGTGAATTTATTTGTATTGTCTGTTTTTACAAGAGCAGGGTTGGAGTAAGATTTTGGACACAGGTGACTGTGCAAACCTCAAACTCAATGCCTGCAATGTAACAAGACAGTTTGTACATTGATAATAGATTGGTAGAGAGAAACTAACACGCAGAGAGAGAGTCAGTCAGATGTTCTGTGTTTCTCCTCTTTTCTGCTCCTCCTTCTCTTTCCCCTATTTTTGAACACGCGGCCAGTCTCGGCTGCCACCAGCACAGGACTTATCTTGACACCAGAGCAGCAATCACAGGCCGAGAGATTGAGTACCGTTTATTTTGTGTCAATATGTCTGCTTCGACCCCAGGGCCAGAATGTGAACACGCAAACACACACACACACACACACAGATTCATTCACAGCCTTGCTGAATCAATCACCCCTACCCCTGTTTAAAATGAATGAATGTATGATATCTCGCCTTTCACTATTCACATCTCTGTTTCTCTCTCTCAGCAGTGTGACGCTTAATCTCAATGTCACTCTGTTTTGTCTGATACGGGGCAGCACCAATGCATTTTTATTCTCTATCTTATATTGCTTTTTCATTCAAGGCCATGTGTGTCTGTTTGTGTGAGCGCAAGTTTGTATTTTTCTGTTCCGCAAATTTCGACTGTGTGCGCATGTGCCCCTATGTGTGTCTGTGAGTTGGCTTAAGGTCGCTCACTGCCTACGGAGTAAATCATCTCACTAACTAAGCAGCACCATCTGTAACCGCTGGTGACCACCACGCCAATGATAGGCTTCACCTGCTCTGACTGACAGCTGACATTGTCCCAGCCCCTGCTGGTAACTCCTGGCAACAAATTGGTCTCGTTGGGTGATGATGGGGTGACTAGTGTTACTGTGTGTGTGTGTGTGTGTGTGTGTGTGTGTGTGTGTGTGTGTGTGTGTGTGTGTGTGTGTGTGTGTGTGTGTGTGTGTGTGTGTGTGTGTGTGTGTGTGTGTGTGTGTGTGTGTGTGTGTTAGGAACACAGGATGGGGGGGTTGGCAGGCAAAAAGATAGAGGAGAGCCTATCCCTCCCACTCAATTACTGACCCCAACTCTGTGTGTGTGTGTGTGTGTGTGTTCTTCCCTCCCTCCTCCACGTCTTAAGGCTCTGACAGTTTCCTATTGTCATCACTGTGTGCATTATCATTAGCACCATAGTATAAACCAGCCTTTTTTCTCCTCTCAGTAGTGCTACACGTCCATTGCCCCATGACCTGTAGGTTTGTGCTTTGCCACATATAACAGCACACTCTCTCACTTGCATCCTTTCAACTTTGATGTTTAAAAACTCATTGTAAACTCAAAGCATCAACCGTGATCTTGGAGGAAACCTATGAAACCTATGAAATGAACAGAAATTAAGGAATGTCTCCTTCATTGAAATGTTATTGTCCAATTTAATTTTTGTGAGAACATTTCAAGACTAAAGATCCTCTGACTTATATAGAAACAGGCATTGTGCATCATGACGCCATCGATCGGTCGCTGTCACCTGCTGAGCTGAATCAGATCTATCAATCAATTCAGTCATTAGATGATGTCATATACAGTTTGCACACAACACTTGGCCTTTGCTATGGCGGCTGTACTCTTTTGCTATAGTCCAATGTTATATTTAATAAAAGTGAAAATTTTAAGTTAGTTGAGTCCTTCAGCAAGGAATGATACACTGTGGGAAGCCCCAAATTATAAGATGTGAGCACACAACACACTAATTCTAATTTATTATTGAAATGAATGACAATGAAAATTTAAATATAAAACTTTCCCCTACGAATATAGAAGGATATTTGTTACCTGACTGTACTTTTAAAAGTGGTAATCTGGTCAAGTCCTCTGTCTGGGCATCCATCTCCAGACTGACACACACACACACACACACACACAAAGACTTCATAGGAGCCATTTCAATAAGTTCCAATCTCTGATATGAAATATTCATCACAGCCTTCTGTGCCCAGTTACACTGCCATGCTCTCTGTATGTTGCCTGGGTTTGGTGTCAGACTACTGATACGTACACAATCTCACTCACACTAGGTGTTAAAGTATTCCTTTCTTGTTGCTGTCCCGCCTGTTCTGCCCTTCTCCATTTCTCCATTTCACTCTCCGTTGCTCTGCCATTCTCAGACAGTCTTTCTCTCTTGTCTTCATCCTGTCTTCTTATTTTTTGTCTTTTCTACCCCCTCTTCATCTTTTACTGCACCTCTTTTGCCTTAGGCCTCCGGCACTAAAAGGCTATAATTTTTTTTTTCCTGATCTTCACTGTTTCCTCCAATTAATGTGTCATGAAGGTGGACTCCAGTGTGACATACAAACAAACCTTCCACTCAAACTACTTCTGTTATTTAGGGTGTGGAGGATAGTAGTGTGTCTTCTGTAGTAGACTTACTTAGCGATGTCTGGTGTCACTCTGATATTCAGAGATGACATGCACATGGGAATTCTCAGGAATCTGCTGAACCATCCAGACATTCAAATGATCTTAGAAGAGTTCATCAATAAGATCTTAAATAAATATTCCAATGAAATGTTTTTTTTTTTTTTTTGTAAATTCTCACCTCTTTTGGGGCTAAAAGATGGCTCAGAAAAGTTTGTAGCTTCCTTTGTGAAGATCAGCTGTTGTCAGCTTTGATTCAACAAAGTTATAATTGATTTCAATACAGAAATGATCAGTTTCATAGCAAAAAATACAAACTTTCCTAACAGCAATATTTGAGCAAAAATATTTTTCGACATTTATTCTTTCCTCTTTGATTTTCAAAGAAAATGAATTTCAACCTTAAAAGTCCCATATTCTGCTCATTCTGGAGTTCATACTTGTCTTTGGAGGTCCTACTAGAACAGGTTTACACAGTTTAATGTTCAAAAAACGGCTGCAGCAGCTGTTTCCAGCCTTTATCTGAACGCTCCGTTTTAAAAGAACAGAACAGTCTGCATGCTTCGCTCTGTGCTTTGACATCTTCGTGTTACTGGGAACTGGTGTAATTGAGGAAAAAACAATGGCAGTTTCAGAAGATTTTCAGTGAGGGGGGACAGTCGGCCTGCTGAAGGGCTGAAAGAGGTCACATGCTCAACAGATCCCCTTATGACATCATAAAAGGAGCCAAATCTACACAGAGTGTTTCACACACATTTACTAAAAAATGGAGCAGGAGAAAGGTTGTCGGTCTGTAAGCACACCAGGGACACACATTTATGTTGAAAAGACATTAGAAAGTGGATTTTGCATAATATGGGACCTTTTTAAAAGACCTGAAAAAACAATCATTAATCAAAATGTAATCCATTCATCCTTCTTCAGTTTTTACTGTTGTTTATTTTGCATGTGTAGAGACACTGACCTCTGTTTCCAAAACTGTTGCCCACCTTTTCCTTCAAAAAGGGACAGAGGACTGAGAAGTATGAGGTATATCATGTTGTACAATAAGTAGTGGACCAAGAGGCCACATCCATTGTGTTTCAGCATGGCTGTATGAGCGCTACTTTGTCACTTTACACCCTGGACACCCTGGCAAATGGCACAAGCAACTTTGTTATATATTCATGTTTTTTTTTTTTGTAAATAATTTTTCTGTTCAGTGTTATAATTTCTATTTCAGTGATTGCATATGTGCCTATCATTGTGATTTTCTAGTTTGACTGTAGCATGGACAAACCCACATCTATAGTCACCTTCAGTGGCTCCCCATCGGCCCAGTAAAGGCCCTCCCTGCCTGGACATTTGAAAAGAGACATGGGGGAAACAAGGAAATGACCCGTGCTTAGCCACACAACATGCTAGCTGTGCTCAGACAATCAGCATAGCATTAACAGGACTGTTGAATAGAGCCATTATGGCTGCCTACCCTGAGGGAGCCAGTGATCTGCCTATGGGCTTTATGGAAAGTGGAGGTCCTGCAGAGGGTCAGAATGGAGGCCAGTGTGGACTCTTAGAAAATCCTCCTAGCTGTTGAGGAGCAATTGAATTGTGCTAAGTTCCTTTCCTTTTCTTTCCTCTTTTATCCCGTTCCGTCCGTCCCGTCCGTATGTTGTATGATGATAGTCTACCCATAATGCTCTCACTTTTAATCAATTTGAGTGATTATGACTTTTGACCAGGATGTACATTTAGTTGCTTACACACACTGTATGACACAACTGTATATGTGAAGTCTACCTGTTGTGATATATCTGTCTGCATATTGAATATGTTATAATATTGTATATATTTATTTTTCCCTCACTTTCCTCCTCTGTCTCTCTCTCTTTCTTGCTCTGTCTCCCTTCATCTATCAGATGTTGTGAAAGATATTATTTTGAGGAGACCTGCATCTATATACAGTGAGAAAAAGGGAGAGAAGTAGATAGACAGAGGTAGAGAGGGAGTCAGATGGGGCTAAGTGGTCTTTCGTTTCCCCCTAGGGTGTGCTCTGTTGGCGTCCATGGGTGCTCTTTGTCCAGAGCTTTCACTGTGATTAGAGCGTTTGAGTTGACAATTCACTTAAGACCTTTTCTTCCTCTTTCTCTCTCTCCCACTCTGTCTTTCCCATGCACCCACAAAACCCCCTCGTCCCTTCATCCTCTATCCACTTGCTCTCTCACACACACACACTCTCAACAACAATGTTACCTGTTTTTGTAATGCAGTTAAGCTCAGCTAGAAGCCTTTCCTCGTAATACCACTTAATTCCCCATGTGGCTGCCAAGGTAACTGCAGAGAAGGAGAGTGTGAGAGGGACAGCGAGAGATGGCCAGTATTTGTGAGAGAGGAGGTGGGAAAGGTACCATCTACGCTGCTGCTGCTTGGTGGGCCCTAGCCATTGGCCCAGCATGATAATGGCTCTGATTGCAGAAGATCAGTGTGTCTCTGTTTGAGAGTCTCATGTAATAGATGGGGCATTACGTAAAGGTAATAAATACGGAGGACTTGTAATGAGGCATTCCTTATGACTAGGAAAGTCTGAATGTCCAACCTCCTACTGGGAAAATGCAGTAGAAAGCCACTTACTGCAATGGAAGCTGCTTAATGCTAGTGTTTCTGATAAGGAGATTCACATAGATTTCAGACATGACAGGCAATCATGTTACATTATCTCAGGCAGAGGTACACAAAGAACTCCATACAATGTAATTTAAAGCTGATAAATAATATAAATCCATTGTTGAGTAAAATTTCCTGCAAGACAGGTGCATCAGTGCATCTATTCATCTTAAAATGTTACGCACAACTTCTGTAGCATGCAAATGTGTCAAATACCTTTACAGCACCCACGTTCCTTCTTCCTTTAGCTTAGGTGGAAGATTTGTGCAGAGCTGAAAAGATTGGATTGACAGAAAATTAATGTTTAATTAATTACATCATTTTTAAGCAAATCTGCCCAGACTTGGCTGGTTTCTGTTTGAATATTTGCTGATTTTCTCAGTCTTCTATTATACTAAACAAAATATCATTACTTTATTATTTTCTGACATTTTTCACACCAAGCAAATAGCTGAGAACTCCAGAGATTAATTGGTAATGAAAGTAATCGTTAGTTGTAGCCTTTGACTTGAGTAGGCAAATTTAATCTGATGTGTCTATTTTTCTTTTGCTCCCTCTCTCCTCTAAGTATAAAACAAGAATAAACTGCTACTAAAAAAGCACACAATGTCAATAAGACAGCAAAAGGCAGAGCAAACACCAGGAAATGGTGAACTGGTTTTGCAGCTGAAAAGGTTTTTTAACTGTCGTTCTCTTTTCTTGTCTATTCTTTTTCCTGTTAACAGCCAATACCCAGCCAGAGAAATAAAAAGTAAGGAGAGATGAGAGGAGGGGATACAAGAATAAGTAGCAGAAGACAGGAGAAAATAACAAAGTGACACAGAAAGAACGGAGGAAGGAGAAAAGGATAGGGAGAAGAAGGAGGAGGATGAGGTGACATTGCTCCTGGGTTAGTGCTCCAAAACGGAGTGCTAAAATCATTTCAGCTCAGATAAAGCTCTGGCCACTGCCAGGCCGCCCCAGGATATCTGCCCTGCTCATCTGCCTCTCCAATGAAACGCCTGCACACAGGGAGCCTTCAGGCAGCCCGCCACACACAAATATGAAACGCGCCTGCACACACAGATGCAAATCCACGCAGACACTAACTCAGTCGGAAATACACACGGGCACTGCTGTATCACATGTGCACACACTCGCTGGCCTCTCATGGCGGGTTTGTCGCAGTGCAGTTTATTTCAGTTGAGAGGGAGAGAGCGACAGAGAGCCCCGGGGGTCTGCTTCCTCTTCTGAACCTCCCAAATTAACACCCTGCCACCACCACTCCTTCACCCAATCACTACTGCCCGCACCCATTTGAATCATCCTTACTCTAGCCCACAAACTCACCCCTATCCAGCCCATTAACCTTTTTGTTACCATGCTCTCACCTTTTCATAGACTGCTTTCACCCTGCACTCACTGCTGGTTTTTGCTCAGAAGTTCCGGAAGAATTTCTGTTCACTCACTGTCAAGGCATGCATGGCACTTTGGCTCGTTGTCCTCGCCAAAAGCCTAAACCAGCTTTTCTTAATATTTCTGAAATGGCTGGACTGGGACCAGATTCAGGTGGGGATCGGTGAGGGGATGCAGTTGGCAAACTATTCAAGTCAAATCGAAGTCAATACGAGTATTGACTATTTGTGGTAACAGGCAGCTAAGGCAGTGCATCCAGTGGGTGACTTTATAGCAAATCTTCAAATCTAAATACCTCAAACATTAATTTCAAATCCCATCTGCTTTTTTAATAATTATATTACAATTTCATGTTAGTCGACAGAAGGTAATAAAATGGCATACACAAGCAAGCTGACAAGGGCTCAACAGTGCAGCATTAGGGAAAGCAGCTGCTCAACTGAACAAGCAAGCCACCAAATATGTCCTTAGGAAATTTAAAATCAGCCAGCTTGACGTTGATTTGAGCGTGAAACTAAGCGGCCAATCATGAGTTGGACTGACCCTGCAGGCAGCCAATCATTCCCGTGGATCAGCACACCAGACACAGTACATGACTGCATTTCATAAGAGGTATGAAACCTTCTGTATGGAGTCTCTGCTGCACCAAATCAGAGTCTTGTCCCACATTGTGTGCTGTGGCATCTTATCTCTCATAGAGTTATGATGCAGCAGTTCTACTTTCATGGTCATCTTTGATCTGGTGTTGCAGCTAATCGTCTTTGCTGTTTTTGCCATCTTGAGCCCCTTTTTCCACCAAAGCAGTCATACATAACTGTTCATGAGTTAGCGTTCATCTATCAGAAATCATCAATCTATCCATCATCAATACGACACCCAGATTGCATCAAAAGTGTTGTATTCGGAGTGAGGGTGCAGCGAGTAATTCAATTTAAATCTCTTTTCAAGCAAAAAAAAAAGGCCAAATGTTCTTTATTTCTAGCTTCTTCAGCTGCTTTTCTTTGTCCTGTGTTACAATAAACTGAATGGGTTTTGCACTAATAGACATCACAAGCAATTTCAAGCTGTTACCTTGGGCTTTAGGAAATTGTAATTTACATTATTCACACAATTCTTACTTTTTTGATTAATCAAAGAAATAATTACCAGATTAATTGATAATGAAAATAATAATTAGTGGCAGATTCAATTAAGACACACTCTCGCCTCCCCTAAAAAGTACTGTTTGTAGTGACATCATATAGATTAGACAGTTAACAGTCAATTTACACAGTTCAACTATATTCCACAGTCAATTGGACAATGTGTCCCACAGCAGCACTGTCTTCATATCCAAAATGGATCTGCACCCTCTTGCTTACACCCCCACCCTTCCCTTTGCCTCTATAACATCTCCTCTATATTATGTCTTCCCACATCTCTGCCTCCTCTCTTCTTCCCTCAGCACCTCTTCACCGAGATAGAAAATCTGGGTCTCATGTTTAAGGCATCAGTGCAGTTGTTGGGCAGACTCCTGGACGCTCTAGTAGTGGATGTGATTTCTGTCACCCACCCCCTGTTTCTGTCACTCTTCCTGAATATATCCTCTTCTCACACCGTCAGCTATCTCCCTCTTTGAATTTTGATAACTTTGTGGTATACAACTCCTTCACAGCGCACTCCCACACTGATGTGATCACAGAAGTACAAACACACAGGGTCAGCTATGTTGTCGCTCAAAACTACGCACACCTCATACTGAATCTTGGTCGAGTGGGTGTCGAATTTTGTGCTATCCTTTCCTGTCAGTCTTATCTTAAGTATAACTGGATGACAGCGTCAGAGCCCCACAGGCCAAACTTTGTTTTTCTTCATTTGGTGTGACTGCTCTGTGTGACTTACTAATCTTGCTATGACCTTGAGTATAGGTAATTTATTGTCACATTTCCCTTGCTAAAGATATCTCGAGCTTACTGTACAGCTAACGAAGTACACAAATATGTTGCTGGCTATGTAGATTGCCTCAAATGTTATAACATTATCCAATGAGTTGATTGACAGAAACAATTTCACCCACAAGGTTGAATTTGTAGTTGTTGTCTAGCTTTCAACCATTTTCCAGGGTCTGTGCACGTCGCTGCACCTAATTGTTTTTTTCATTTTTACATGGTTCTGTTCCCACTACTGCTTTTCTCTCCTTTATGTCATTGTAAACTGATTTTTTGGGTTTTGAACTGTTGGCCGGGAAATTATAAGAGGCATGTATCACTATTGACAAAATGGTTAATCGATTATCAGCACAATAACAGATGATGGAAGTCTTGGTCTGCATTTACTTTTACAACCTAAACCAATCATTGGACAGAATCCATTTCCAACACTGACATGTTGCAGGTTGGAATAACGTTCAGTAAACAACATTTGTATGACAGGCTACGAGAATAGTTTTCTTGGGTGGGTGAACAAGACATACAGAAACTACAACTTGCATTATTTGCTACAAATGATTTTATTGTAGTTGATTCTAAAGCAGGGAAACACTGGCACTCCCAGGCACAGAGGTCACAGACTTACACCAGACCCACTAACAGAGCTTCAGCTATTTGTGTGTTTTCACCCTCCACAGTCTCATTTAATTGGAGATGGGGCTGGTTGGAGAAGCGTTTTTTTAAAACAAAGCCTACCTAAGCCAACAATTTTAGCTGAAACATTTGATGTCAAGTAGGAAGACGCTTGCATTAAAATGACTGGGTGGCTGAAATTTGTATCTTCAGCAGTGGTGGGCCGTCAGGGCCAGCAAGGCCTTCTCTGCTGGCCTAAACTCAGAATCACTGATTTACGTTTTAATATTTTCCCATTAATCATTTTAGATTATTCCTAATAGTCTATGCTCTTCATTTCATAGCGCGTCTCTGGGCTGGGGTGTTTCCAGCAGTGTATGTCTACATTAGAGCTTTTATCCAATCATATTTCAGCCATCATGTGTTGCCAGGGTCAAAAAAATCTGCCCTGAGGCCTTCAGAATCAAAAGTGCAGGCGCCCGTAGCTTAAAACACATCGCAATGAAACTGTTGCTTTAACCAATCAGATTTCGAGTTGGTGACCCCAGGGCCTTCTAGCAGGCGTACGATGACGTTAGTATTTTCACGTCCTCTGATTGGCTGGTCAGAGAGCTTAGCCAAAGCTAGCGATTCTTACCTGTAGCGACCTGCACAAGCTAAAACTTTATCATAATCGTAAGTATTAATAGGAGGAGGAGAAGATGTTCATTTGGTCGCAGATCTACTTAGAAATCCATTTTCAAGGCGGACTTTCCAAGAAAAGCTGGACATTTTGAGGAAATGCCGGCCAACCCCGAAGCTAGCAAGCCTGTCCCAGCCGGGAAAAGGGTTCATCCGCCACTTTCAGGTCAGCAACTACGAGCGGTACCCTCGGCTTACAGGCTCCAAGGAGCAAATTGTGTTGCTGAGAATGTCTGGTGTTGGCAACTGAATGACTCTGTGTTTGGAGCCGAGTCGGTGGTTAGAGTGTTTGGTGACTTGTTGAATTCTTTTAATTGGGTTTCTTGCTTTAGTGATGTCATTCATTCTCGTAACATGAGATACCTGTCTGCGATGCAGCGTCCTGTTATACTGCATTTCTGTATATTATTGATGGTTTCTATAGCCGTGACTTCATAATGATGGTGGTTTGATTCAGGTAGGACGCCACTGAAGGCCCAGGTGTAAAATGAACGGCCTGCCACTGATCTTCAGTATCATCAAACCTCACAGTTACAGGATACTGACAGTAAAACAAAAACAGAACAGTTGTTGCATGTATTAGTTTGGATTTTCTTTTATTAAAACTGCAGCAAGCACAGAAATATAGACGGTAGACCAAAGAAATACACTGATATTAAGCAAATGATCAGGTTGTATTGTATTTTTCCACGTATTGTTCCTGGACAGGCGAAACAGTTCTGCTTTTCCATTTTACATCGGTTCACATTCAAAGAGAAATACTGCAGGTTGGTGGGAGGGAGCGGTGCAATGGCAGCTGTCATGTTTTCTTGTATTGTTTCATTCTTTTTCCGTGATCCAAGAAATGAGAACCTCTCATCAGCCATTTTAATCTCAACTGTCGTATTCTTGTCCTCCCTGCACACTTTTCTCATTTTCCACCATCCTCGCTCCCTTCACTGACTCCCCTCTCCTGCCCCTTTCACCCTCTTTTTTTTTTCCTCACACTATCCCAACTCTTTTCTCCCTCTTTCTTTCTCTGCTCTCCACCTTTCTCTCTGTCAATCACCCCCATTCCCCTCTTCTTCCCCTCTCTTTCTCTTTCTTCTGTCCTAATTGTTTATATACATTAACATTCAAGAAACTAGATAGCTTGGAGCAGGTGACACCCTGTAATTTGACATCCTTGCCTTTCTCCAAGGAAGGAGAGAGATGCAATCTGTGGCAATCTACATTGTGTGTGTGTGTGTGTGTGTGTGTGTGTGTGCGCGTGCAGTGGGTATAATCTGGGGTTGTCACACGGCCCCATGCCACTCTCCGTATGCTAATCAATGAATGAAGCTCTGCAAAGCTCTCGTCTGCCAGCTAAACCCCACACCTCAGTGCTGATATGTCTATTAGCCACATGTCAAACTCCCTCTTTGTTTCTGCCTCCTCCTGTCTCTCCCCACATCTCATTCCCTCCCCTCTCATCCGATCGTTCCTCCTCTCTGTAACTCTGCGCCGTCGTCTCTCTCACCACCTCCTTCAATTCTTTCTCCATACTTTATTGAGCTCTCCTCCCATAACCCTCACTTCCCCTGTGTTCCTCTGCTCCTGAACACTTGCTCTGTACCGACAGTGTTTGCAGATCAAATGTAATTTCACTCTGTACTATTCATTGTTGATGAGAAATGCAGGGCATAATGGCATAGGTGGTGAAGGAAGCTGGTTCGTTAAAGAAAAAAGAACACTGAAAACCATTTATGTAAAAAGAATACCAATTACAGCCTGAGAACCTATTTTTTTTCTTCCGCTTCCTATGGATGGAAATAAAGATAGAAAGATGTGCACATTTTCTAAAGTTTATCAGCCATTTTTGTTGGTTTTTACCAACAGATTGATGAGGTAGGTTATTGGTTTAAATGATGTGTAACTATGTGTAAAGTAGCCTTTAATATTGGGTTTAGTTCTTACACACTTAATAGGAAGGGATGACTTTCCATAGCAGTGCAAAGAAATGTGGCCCTGCTTGCTCTATACATATCGCTGCTCCTCTTTTATAATATTACTCCACTGCAGTATTGTCCTCTGCAACGTCAACCAGTACCAGATGAGATTCAGAGAAACTGTGTGTCATGTAGACAGACATGCTGACAGACAAGTAGAGGAGAGATAAAATGATATGTAGTCATGCATTTGTCTAAATGCTTTTGCAAGCTTCAACACAGACAGACAGACTTGGAGCCAGGCAGACAAGAAGGCAAGCAGACAGTTAAAGGGGCAGTTAGACAGGCAGTCAGCCCTGGCATTTTGCAGCAGATAAGTAAGCTATCAGAGGAGGGGGATAAATAGCAGAGTAAAGATTGGTCCCGGCCCCCTCAGAGAGGAGCGGGGGGCCACAATGCAGGCGTGGTGGGCAGATAGCCCCCTGCTCTCATTATACTCTGCCTAATCCAAAACGATGTTTACTCAGAGAGAGAGAGAGAGAGAAGGGCCACGCTTATCGAAGCCCTGCACAGTCCTCCAAGCGTGTGTGCGAGTGCATGTTTGTGTGCATGTGTGCGTGAGTATGTGTTAAAATGAGCCTATTCCAATGGAAAAAGGGATCAGGAGTGTCTCCAAGGCAGACTCTGTTGGCCAGAATGTCGATGCTTATCACACATTGCCCGGCTCTTGTGGTGAAAGGCAAATAGGCTATCTAAACTGCCTATTCTCAGCATGTGTATTTACCATACCGGCAGATTGATCATTTCATAATTGCTATTGTTATTAACGCACTGCTATTAATAATTTAGGCATTTATAAAATGTGACCTAATCAGGTTAATCTGGGAATGAAGATCCTTAAAGACCACAAAGAATTTAGAAAAATCGGTAGTATTTGATCTCTATTCCTGTTGACTTGTGTTTGCACTGCAGTTTTTCTGCTTCCAATCACCTGGCTGCAGTAGGCATTTGATTAATATACTGCATGATGACATTATTTGATATAGATCTTAGAGTACAGATTTCAGTATCAACAGATTGTGTTGACCAGTACTCTTTTTAGGATTTCTTTCAAGCAATACTCAATGATGAATACATTTTTAATCTTTAAAATGTAGTTGGATAATCATCAAATACTACAAAAATATTACACGACCATGAATCCTTCAACCAAGTAATCTTTAATTTGACCTGATTGACATATTATTAGTATTAGGACTGACAGCCTACATACTGTGTGTATAGTTCATATCCTCACAACCAAGTTGTTTTGTACATAAAGGATTTTAGACATAACTCCTCAGTCAGAGGAAATAAATATTCTTCTTCAACAACAACGTGCAATTCAAACATACTTCTAAGGAGCAGTACTGCAGTTGTGTGTTTTGGTGTACCCGTCGATTCCTCAAAAACATTTTATTTGTTTGTACATTGATGCTGATTTGTATTCAGAGTTTGTTTTAGTATCATCGTAGTTTGTCATATTGTTTATTGGCATTTTTTAACCCCTCAATTACTGGTAGGAACATAAACTAGATGCCGCACAACTCACAAATGCACATATTTTTACCTCAACCCTCTTCAAACCTGTCTCTGTCTTTCTCTTTGACTGTCTCACACACACAACACACACACACACACACACAACACACACACATGCACACATCAGCTCTGTGGTCTTGTGAACTGTGTGTACCCTGTCTAGGCTGTCCAGGGTAATCCTGGCCTCCACTAAAGTAGCCGTGTGAGAGGACAGATTGTCAGTTGATCATGGCCAGCCGAGAGCCTTATCCCTTATTGGATCGGCCATGGAGGAGGCTTAGGAATTATCTGAGGCCTCGCTTAATGTGGAGACGGATCACCGCCAGAGAGCCACGGAGCCTGAAGACACGCTGGGCCTGAGGGGGGAGAAAGACACTGTGTGTGTGTGTGTGAGTGTGAGTGTTTGAACGAAACCAACAGAGAGGTGTGTGTTTGTGTGTATCAGTATGTAATAGTGATAGAGGCACGTGTGTTGTTGTGCGTGCACAAAGCGAATTCATGGCCCACTTAACCCCGTCTTGACACCCCTCTCTCTCTCTCTCTCTCTCTCTCTCTCTCTCTCTGTCTCTCCTTCTTTGGTCTGTTTTTTTGCTGTCCATTTCTGTCCTCATTCCCACTCACCCTTTTTCTATTTCTTACTCCAGTCAGTGTTTTTGTTTTCTTCTTTTCTATCATTCCTCAGCCCGTCTTTCATTTTGCTTTCACAATCTGACTTTCTTCCTCTGTCCTCCTTAACTTTCTCCCTCTTCCTCCCCCTATCTCCAACTTCCCAGCCTATTTTTATCTACACTTTCCTCCTCATTGTCCTTTTGCACTCATTTAAAAGTATTCCCATTTTATTCTTCCAAACTGTTGTTTGTGTTCCTCTGCACTCTGATCATCTCCCTCCTCCTTGTCCATGTCCTGCTCCTTTTTCTCATCCTATCGTTTCTATAGCCCTATACAGCATGATTCTCCCCTCAGCAGGAGACTTGGCAGAGGCTGATGAAATAGAGGCAAAATACAGACATTTTATTTTCCGAAGATAAAAAAAACGGCTAAATCGCTGCGTTGTTAAGGAAAACTGTTGACCAACAGCACATATCGTAGAACCCTCCTGTGTTACTGTAAGTACTGCAGCTAACATCAGTAATGCATAGCACTGTGAATTAAATGGTAAAGAGTGCTTTAACATTTAAAGAGTCTGAAAAGCAAAATATCCTGTTATCTATTAAAGGAAAGTGCTTAGGCTCTGTTTAATGAGTTCTGCTGTTAGCTTAGCTCAGCTTAGCAAGTGAGTTATTTCAGACTGTCTTTCCCCATATAGTACCCAGATTCTCTTCAGATATTGGAAATAGCCCTTTAGCCATCCCTGCTGACTGATCCCTGGCTTTGGAATGCCCCGTGATCCCTCAGAAAGCACTGAAGGATGTGAGTGGGAAGAGGGATGCCTGGTGACCGGGTTATCTTTCTTAACCTGCTGCCACTGTGGCCCAACACCTGGATAAGCAGCAGAAAACGGTGTGATGGATGGGTAATTCCATCCCTGTGCATGTGATTACTGAGAGCTACTGAGGTCAGATTAGTACTGCCATAAGTCTTGGAGTTCCCAGAAGTCTGTCACAGGTCACCAGGCTCTGTAGGGTTTTCCACTGTTTGCAATACTTTTGTTTCAGCATACAGTAGGTATGAGGTATGAGGCAGAAAAAAGGATGCACGTATATTGTGAAAACGTTGAAAAAGTGAAAAGTTAAAAAAGACATAACCCTACAGAATTAAATCTTAAAGCACTGAAAAATTAACAATACAGAAGGCCTGCAAATGAAAGGTTAATCATAATTACTTTTTTCTGTATTGAGATCATGATCAGATTTCAATACTGTTGATCCACCTTTGGAAAATGTTATTTTATTACAGTCGAGCATTTTACATTGCTAGAAAACAGCACTCACATTCATGTTCAAGTGAAAAACCTCTAATGTACAGTAGGTCAAAAAAGGAAGTCCTTCACATGACGTTGAAGTGTCAAAGTAAAGCTATATGTGAATAAAATTAGACTCAATAATAATAATAATAATAATAATAATAATAATACAACAAAATGTAACCACATGACACAAAAGATATGCAAGCCACATAACTGTATCCCTCCATAGAAATTGCAGTTACATTTGCAGGTTACCTGTGAAGAAACTAAAGTGTGCTTGTAATGAGTGCCGGTGATTGGTCAGGCAGCAGCTGAAAACAAAATCATGACTGCAGTTACATATTTTTGAAACAAGTGTGCGGCCCTGTGGCACAGCAGCACAAATCAGCTGCTCCAAAGGGAGAAAAAAGGTTTTCAGCAGAACAGAACAATTGGCAAACCTCCTCATCTACAAAATGAGCACATGTGCAAAAGACATGCAAAGCCATCATACATGGGACATTGACTTTTCAAGAAACACTTCCTTTTATCAGAAGGACTTAACTTTTTGTCTCTCTCACAGGTTTTGATTATTCCTAAACTGACAGTAGCCAGACAGAGGAGAGTTAACAATGTTTCTCACACAGCTCCTCATAAGATGCCCATATGGTTTTCGGAGTAACACCACTGACCAGGTTTAGTGCCTGGGGCCGATAACCATATTAAGCTGATACACACATACACACCCACACACCTACACAGTTTCCTTTTCTCATCTAGTAATTGAAGATGAGAAATAATTTCATTATCCTCAGGAAGAGTAATCTGCTCTCTACTCTTGATCCCTTCATTTCCTACAGTGCACCTCGACCTGGGAGGCGCAGACACACACACACACACACACACACACACACACACACAGGCACCATACAGCACTTATCACACATGCATGCACTCACAGACACACACATAGTTCCTATCACCCTGGGCTATTAATGTTATTGGAGTTGGGGATTAACCATCAGATTCACATATGCTTTACAAAGCTTTATTACTTAGTGCTGTCTGTCTTGCTCTCTCCCACACACATGCATGTGCTCACACACTTACACAGATGCACACACACAGACACATAACTTTGTATTAAAGAAAGTTAACCTGGAAGTGTGGGCACCATTTAGTGTACAGGATTAGGCCCTCAGAAGAGAGTATTAAAACGTGGTAACGTCCATTATTGGTACTGGACTGAACTCTTAACTCCCGCTGCTGTCTTGTGGAATTTTTCTTGATATCATAATCACTGACGGCCTTGAGGTTTAACACATACAGATGCACAATCCCTGTAGGAATGTGCAAAGACCGAGGAAGGAAACAACCTGAAAGAAAGGTACAGTAAGGCGATGTCTAAATTTGCCGCTCACACCTTCCCCTTCAGCTTTAGGGGGTTATGGTGTTACAATAACTCCACCCATGACTTTTACACAACACCAGATGAGTGTGTGGGGGCCCCCACCTCTTTCTTCTTCTGCTTGTGTGGTTACAGGGCAGAGCACACCCTATTTAATGTTGCATTACTACCCTCTACTGTTCATCTGCTCAAGATGTTTTGGGTGGCCTGTAATGTCAAGTGTCATTGTGACACACATCTGTCAACATAGGAGGGAGGGGCTTAATCTGTCATGTCACAGGGGAAAGGTGTGTGGTGGGACACAATTATGTTTTATGTGAACATACAATCAAAAGGTGGTGGGGTTAAAGTTAAACGGGAATGGAAGAATTAGGAAGCTGCTGCAAGGCAGACAATAACCCACACATATACCTATTTTAGGGGATGAACAGGGACTGAATTTGCTTCATTGTCTCTGCCCGGCCCTGCAGCAGAGCAGGGCTTTTAACCGTTTTTTCCTGCCTGCCAGGTAATCAAGGCTTTTTAGTCACCAGGATAAGATAAGTTACACCTCAGGCTTTGTTCTGTACCTGCAGTGACCACAGTCAAATTCAAATTCCACAATAGGACTTGACAAGAGTGTCCAAAATCTATGTCATGGTAAATTGTATTTTTGGTAAATTGCATTCTTGTACATGACGTTGACTGTCTTACTTTTTATGTGTGTGTTTAGATTGATTACAGTATGACCCATATAAGGTTCTGAGCTGGACTTTGAGTGAATTGGCTCTTTTTTTGTCCCCTCGGACGTCATTGCTGTAGCTTAATTTCAAGTGTAGCGGTGGTATAAAGTTTTCCGTTTTGTGTAACAAGTGCCTGGCTGAAGAGAAATAACAGATGAAATTTAAAAACCTTATTTAAGCCTAGCGTGTCTTGACACTCTCTAGACACACAGTACAGCCACTCTGGCTGTCAGTGTTGTTTTATTTCAGTTGAACATTTTACATGGCCAGAAAACTGCCTTCGCTTTCACGTTTAAATAATAAATAGGTCATAAAAGGACGTCCTTCACATGAAGTTGAGGTGTCAAAGTGAAGCTATATGTGAATAAAATTAGACTCAGTAATAATATTAATGATGATAATAATAATACAACAAAATGTAACCAAAACACAAAGATCAACACAAACACAAAAGATGTGCAAACCACACAACTGTATCCCTTCATAGAAATTGTAGTTACATTTGAAGGTTACCTGTGAAGAAACTAAAGTGCTTGTAATGAGTGCCGGTGATTGGTCAGGCAGCAGCTGAAAACAAAATCATGACTGCAGTTACATATTTTTGTATAAGTGTGCGGCCCTGTGGCACAGCAGCACAAACCAGCCGCTCCAAAGGGAGAAAAAAGATTTGCAAAAGAACAATTGGCAAACCTCCTCACCTGCTAAATGAGCACATGTGCAAAAAACATACAAAGCCACCGTACATGGTCATGGTACTTGGGATTTACTTTTTAAGAAACACATTTTCTTTTATCAGAAGGACTTAACTTTTGACACTTTTGATACTCTGGCTGTCATTGTATTTGTGTGTGTGTGCTGTCAGGCCAAAACGTAGAAAGTGTGTTTTTTTCTAATGGGGAAAAGGAATATTTGGACATTTTATCAATAGGCATTATTAAATCCTGCTTGCTTGAGCTAATCTTGGCGGACCGGAGCGAGGCGAAAGAGAGAGAGCGAGAGAGAGAGCGGGTGAGAGAGGCTGACACAGAGAGGGAGAGTGAGAGCGCAGTGATGTCTGCCCCATGAGGTGAAGAGAGACCGCCTGTAATCCGCTTATTATATCGACTACCACCTTCTCTCTCTCCTCTTCTAACCCTCCCTCCCTCCCCAGTTTTCTCTCGTTACCTCGCTCATTTTCTATCTGTCTCCCTCCCTCACTTGCTTTCTCCAACTCATCCTATATTCCCTCATTCTCTTTTCTCAACAACTCCTTCATATAAGCACACACACATACACATACAGAGGCGTATGTGCACACCAACACACACAGACGACGCCAAGCCGAGTCTCCTTGTTCAAAGCCAGAAGCAAAAAGCTGAAGTTTTATTCAAATGAATGTTTACTTTTTCTACTGCCAAGATGTGTGTGTGTGTGTGCGTGTGTCTGTGTGTGTGTTGAGAGACAGAGGGAAAATAGCACCAAGCATGCAAGTGTGTGCGCGTTAGTGTGTGTTACATGCACGGCAGAAGGAGAAGGGCTGACAGTAGGTGATAAGCCAGACAGGCCTGCATGCTGTGATTATCACCCACCGGACCCCTTGTCACACACACATTCAAACACACACACACACACACACACACACACACACACACACACACACACACACACACTTGCATACACAGTGCCCAATGAGAGAGTGTGTTGCAAGGATTTAGGATAGACAGACTGACAGACAGACAGAGAAGCCTTGGATCACAGGCAAGGTGGAAACCACAAGAGAAGCAAATGAACACACACTGGAAAGCACAATACATCCAATTATGTTTCACTGAACACTCATTGTTTTATATGGATTTTATATCAATATTAAGGTTTTTTGATGTTGAGCCACTGTAGTCAAAGCACTTTGTCACACAAGGGATTCTATATAAATGTCTGCAAATACATATCTTGCTGAAATGGATAAAGATCAGTAACTGAGCCTCTAACTCTTTCTCTGTCTCTCTCTGACTCACTCAGGTGTGTGGCCATCTGAAGAGGTGATGGCTCATTACTGTCTGCAGCAACGTCGCATCTTCAAGTGAGTCATTCCTTCCTTGAAACTTGCTCACACCATCGTCAAAAGACTCAACTGCTTCATCAATAATACAAGGGCCACAGCTTTGATTAATCGCATTGATCGGCATTTGCAGCATTGTTTTTCAGGTTTAAATGTTGAAACTTTATTGCATTGTGGACAAATTCAGTCATTCAGAGAGATGTTTGGCAGCACGTAATGGCCTTTCTGCCACATTTGATTTCACAAGAAACCTGCTGCATGACAGGAAATTGCTTCATAGAACAAATCAGGAAGAGGGCCATCATCCCTCCTTTGCAAACTTATTCGAAACATTGCATTTGTTGTAATGAGATATTGTGGAACTACAGTGGAGAAAGCATGTTTGAAAATTCACTTCGAAAGTGTTTCTCCTCTTCAGTGAAATTAAAGAGAAAATTGAAAACACAAATTGCAAGCAGGGAGGTGGAGGGAGGTAAAATAGCAGCATCCTTGGAAATACTAACACACAGCTGTTGTGAGATAATGTTATCCATCTAACATTTTATCATATATAATTATGCCAAAGTATATCAATTCTTCTAGATTTAACTTGTTAGTCTACTATGTTTTAAAAGTATTAGCTCATAAATTTACTTATCAGAGAACATGTCAGCACAGCTTCTCTCCCGCAGTAAATGCAGGTTACTCGTGTCATTCTGTACCTTTCCATGCCACGCTGTGTTGTTTTGTGTTGCTCTTTCCCCTGCTCCCGTTTGCTGAGCACTGGCCTGCCCTGCGGCACAGGGCTGAAAAGCACCCAGGCACCTTTGATTTCCACTCAAGGTGGAACGTCACCCTTTGATTTCCTGTTTTAACATTCAAGAGGTGGGAGGCGAGGAGGAGAGGGGTATTGATCAGAGCAGCGTAGTGAAGGTCAGCAAGAGAGGGAGGGAGGCACGGAGGGATGAAAGAGGACAGGGGTAGAGATGGAGGAGACGGGGAGATGAAAGGAGGAAGAGGATGGAGAGAGGGGTTGAATGAGCATGCAAGCAACAGGACGCTGTGTGTGTGTGTGTGTGTGTGTGTGTGTGTGTGTGTGTGTGTTTTCTCAGATTCCCGCTGATTGAGCTTGTGCTTCTCAATGTTCAGTATTCAGCTTTCAGGTTGATGGTTGAATTGATATTTCTTACCCTGCTGTGTTTTCTGTGTGTGTATGTGCAGGTTTGTATGATAGCATGCGCGTGTGTGAGTGTGTATATATACATCTGTGTGCATCTGCTGCACTGTCTGTGCCTGGGTGTGTGCGTTTGTGTGTATGTATGTGTTAGTGCTAAACTACTAGGTTTGGTTCAGGAAGGTTAATCTCACTCCCACTCTTTTCTCTCTACCTCTCTGTCTCTCAGGGGTGCAGTGTGTGAGTTAGGAGGAGGTATGACTTGTCTTGCTGGGCTCATGGTAAGTGACCCACACACACACACACACGCCTACACACAGATTTTTGCATGAGAAGTGGCTTCCCTGATGAAATTGACCCTCACCAATCAATACACAAACAGCATGGGCACACAGTATCCATACCTATACATATACATTCGCTTCTTGTGTTTGTGTATGTGTGCATGCTCACTGTTTACCTGTATTAAATTAACAGTAAGTCGCCTATGTACTCTTCAGTGTCTACCACCTTAGGCCAAATTCACAGAGCATGTTATGCTTATTGTTAGCTCCTAACTGGCTGAATAATTCCTACAATTAAGATAATATAAGGTAAGAAGAGTAGTAAATGGTAACACCTGTGCGTAGTAGAATAAAAATAAAGTAACAAAACATACTTAAAAGCAAGTAGCAATGAAAGTAAGTGACAATAAAATGAAATACAGTTATATCGAATGTGGAAAATAGGACGAAATATATATATAGGACATCCTATATAGGACGAATATGAATGAGTAATATTGAATGTGATATTGAAATAAAAAATATTGCACATATATTGATATCATTGATCTTGCTGTCCGATATTTCAGCTGCCCTTGTAGAAGAGGGTAGAGTTATGTCGTTTGATGGCCACTGGTAGAAAAGTCCTCCTGTGGCGTTATGTGGTGCACCCTGGTAGTGTCAGTTTATGCCTGAAGGTGCTCTGATATGACGCCAGTGTGGCATTCAGGTGATGTGATGTGTACAAGAGTAATTTACGATGTGTATGTGACACACCGATGCCTTAATTGTTGGTATGGTAACAGCATTTGCACGTATCGCTATGTTTTTTTATGCTGAATTTTGCCATACAGACTGGGTGTAGCAAGGTCAACTGCACATTTTATCTTAGCTTAAGAGTTCTCTGCTTAGTGGAAACTGCTCTCAGCAACATTGTTAAACGCCTTAAGATTCAGCTAGTAACTTGGTAAGATGAAAAACTTTGAATATGGTCCAGTCTTCTTTCAATACCAGGCTATAGAATCGATTTGCATAAGCAATCAACCTCACATTTGATTGCATGAAAACCAGAATCACACAAAACATAGTGTAGGCGAGTATTGATGCATCTTATCAGAGCACCTGGTACTTGCCTACCAGGACACTGGTTTTTGCTGGATGAATGGAAAATTGTAATTAACGCAGCATAAATACTTGCAGAACACTGTCTGAATATTGCAGATTTGATATGGATAGTAAAACATGTGCTGGCAGCTTTTTTCCCAAACAGTTTAATGTTTTCAGAATTTGATGCGAAGCCAGCTTTTAGGATTAACAGGATTATTTTTGTATAAGATATAATTATTATAATATGCTTTTCCATTTTGTTTATCAGCACACTGACACAATCAATCACCAGACAACCTGGGTAGTGACACCTACCTACATGAACTAACTTGGGTCTGAAAAGCTGTCTTGTATTGACGCACGCTCACAAACACGCACGCACACACACACACACACACACACACACACACACACACACACACACACGCACGCACGCACGCACGCACGCACACACACACACACACACACAGATATACTGCAGTCTGTCAGCCATAGGGTTTATTAGCCAGGGTCTTAAGGGCCCCTCCACATAGCAGGCGTCAGTGTCCCATCGATCTGCTAGATGCCATTCTGTGCTGCGTGTGTGTGTGTGTGTGAGAGAGAGAGAGAGAGAGAGAGAGACTGGTTTTATCTCTAGGCAGTCAATACACCATGTTTTGACATTGGCGGCTTCAGATGGAGTCCTTCCTTCACACCTCTCCTTCTCCTGATCCTCCCATCATCCGACACTGACACCACATTCAAGTTTATTATCTGTTGTTTACCTGAACAGTTAATTAATTATTGTTGCATTACTTCTCTTTCTTCCTACCAACTTTTTGTCATTCATTCACACCCCCCCCCAATTGCTTATTTTCTGTTCTGTACCATTTTCAATGCCGTCTTCCTTTCGTACACATCCTTGAGCAGTGTTCTGTTAAAATGCTATCCAAATATCAAGATAATATTAAATGTAATTTGTCATCCTCATGGCGACGGCCTCGACCAAACCCACCCCAGGAAGCGTCCATCCATAATACATAATGCCACAATACATAATGCCATAGTACATAATGCCATGGATAAATGCTGTGATTATCAAATAGCTAAGCCGGAAAGTTCATTCACCCTAAAAATAAAGATCTGTATGTTCTGGGAAGAATAAAGCAAATTTCATCATAAAATCAGAAACAAATGTTCTACTCAACCATGTAAAGCTGCCATAGTTAAAATGTTTTAATTGCTTTTAAGACAAAAACTCTACGGCAAATGCTTAAATCCATTACGTGTGAAACTGTGACAAAAAAATATACCAATATTCAAGTCAAGCTAAATAGCATTGTAACAAGTGAAGCTGAGAAAAATGTGATCATCCTCAATGACTCACCTGTTGTCTCTGCTAATACTTTGGCTGTCAAGTTTAGTGCCCTATCACCTCTCCACGACTTCATACTGCCGCACTCCACTTGTTTTTCCTATCTGAGACAAAGTAATGAATTTTGCGTTGAATGATACTCCACCAGACAGATGGACATATTATCAAATGACACTTATTAGCAAGTGTATAAATATAACACGTTTTTCAGCTCAAACAAAAATATGATGTTCATCCATGCCTTTCAGAACAGCACATAGTCACACTTTCCAATTTGACACTATCGTCATTTGTCAGTGGCTTTCAAAACCGTGACCAATCACAAAACTAAATCTATTTTATGATGTGACAACACTATGGTAAAGGTTTGATTAGGTTTAGGGAAAGATAATAATCTGAAAGTACTTTGCTAAGGTTAGGAAAACATTATACGAGTAGCTTTGTTGTCATTAAGTTAATTAATTTACATGATTTTATAACTTCATTAAGTTAGTTGAGGTTATGGAACAATCGTGATCATGCTTAAAAGAAGCAAGTTTTGATATCAGGTTAGCTACTTCACAGCAGCATACAGAGTTTGACATTATGATAATCTTTGTTTCGATTAAGATGTTTCTCAACATTGATATAGCCTGAGTGGTGGGTTATTACTCCTGGGTTGCAAGGTTGAGCTCATGATCTTTCAGCTGGATGCTCTGGTTCAGCCTGGGGGTCCCTTCCTCCATTTGAGCAGATGGTGGGACGCACAGCACTCAGTGACCCCCTCGCACCCCCTGCAGGGCTTTAACATGTGTGTGTGTCTGTGTGAGTTCATGTGTGTCAAAGCGTGCATGCATGTGTGTATGTTTTGTTTATTCCAAAAATGTCCATACCCTTGATATGTATTTTCTATATGCCATATGAGTCAAGATTACATTGAATCAGCCATATTGGATTTATGTGCATACCAGCACAATAGCCACTTGCACTTACACTCACCCATGGGTATATGCACACACACACACTCCTGAACAGAAATTGACAGCCTGACACACACATGCTGATATAAAAAAAGAGAAAAGAGAATGTGAAAAGATGAGGTTATAGTAAAGCACACACCTCTCTATCTATATCTTCCTCACACAGAGACTCACAGCGCAGCACAAAGCTGTCTATCCATTCTCCTGTCTCCCTCCCTCTCCCTCTCTTTCTCTTCCTCTCACACATTCTGCTCTGCAAAGTTATATGAAGGGCATCAGGCAGGCCCGGCGAGCCGAGTGCAGAGTGACAGCGGTGAACGGAGTGATGGCTCGGCCCGATAAACACCCAGCGTCAAATGAAAAGGCTCTGCGCTTGCCATCATCCCCTGTCACAATGCAATTACTGAACAGAGTGATAGCAAGATAGCAGCCCCCACCGCTAGCCACAATGATAAAAGTATTGACTGATTTGATTGAATGATTAAAATAATGCAGACATAAAAATGGGGTGAAGATAGAGAGGGAAATGGCAGGGAGGAGAGGGAGCAATACAGAGAGAGGGTGGGGCGGGCTGGGCTGCTGAAGCTTTGTAGATATGGTTATGTCATTATTGTGTGTGTGTGTGTGTGTGTGTGTGTGTTCAGATGTTTGCTTCATCTAAGGGTGCTTTTGGTTTTGTTCTTTTGTTCTGTGTTGTTTCATTTCTCTGTCTCTTTCCTGTCTCTGTGTCTCTCAGGTTGCCATTTGTGCTGACGTGAAAGAAGTTCTGCTATCAGATGGGAACGAGAAGTCCATTCAGAGTATCCTTTCATCGTCCTCTCTCCTTCTCTTTTTGTCTATCTCTCTATCTCTGCCTCATTTATTTCGCTCACATACATGCATTCATATGGATTTATTTAAGTGCAAACTTTCTTTTATTGGGGTTTCAGTGAGAAAATGTGTTTCTTGTTTGCGCATTCCCGCACACAGAAATCCCACATGAATTCAGAACATGTGATTTGACAATGATTACTTGACAACCTCCCTTCATGAAGATTATAAGGTTCAGTTTTTGTTTGAAACTATTTTAAAGAGGTATTTATTCAATGTAATGGTCATTTTGGTGGCTGCAGTTTGTAGTGCTGCTACAGGACTGTTGTATTAGACTACGTGAGTTTCAGCTCTCAGTATCTTAAACAAAAAGTGGACTGTGTGCTGTCACCTTGGTGTTTCAGCCTTGAAATCAGAGATTGGGCTAGAGTAAGAATAGCTATCCACCTATTTTATCTTTTAGGCAAAAGCAGCAGATGGAGTACCCACAGTGACAAATACACAGTACCAGCGCTCAACATGGCATCTACCAATCCTAGCTGCCCACAATGCCATGTTAAGAGCTCAGTAATTGCCATCCTGTCAGATTTTGTTTGAGACTTCATCTAATGCTAAGGCTAGGGTTAAGGCTTGATGAGTGTTTTAGAAACAGGAATAATCAAGGTTTGTTTAAAATGTTTTTTTTGTGTAGTTAAGGTTTAGGCCTATAATTATGTTTTTAGGACAAATCTTTAGGTGAGATTCTTTGGCAACACTTGTTCTGTGAGTGGGTTATTGATCAACTCTGTCAGCTTGCAAACCGCCTTGCTCTTCTTTTCTACCCATGTTACGTGTCTTCCTGATGATCTCTTTTGTCTTCTTTCATCTTTCTTGTCCTTTTTCTCCCATCCTCCCAGATCTTGCTTTATTCACTCAACTTAACAGACAAGAAAAAGGAGCACTGACTTGCTACAGTTGTTTCACAAAAGCAGGAAATATAAATACACATTTCTTCCTCATTGACTGATATGGCACTTTCCATATTTAGCTGCGCTTACAATATCTCTGTCTCATCCGGCTACAATGCTCCTTTACTGATCACAATAAGACCAAACAATAACATTATGAAGCCTGTAAAATGCACACACACACTTGGGCACACAAACAATGCACCATTGACCGGCTGCTTTGTTTCACAGAACAAACACATAGAGAGAATTGTAAGTGAAATCATAGCGAGAATGGATCGAACACACACAGAAAGAGAGAGGGAGGGTTGAGAAAGACAGATCATTTGTTCTGGGCTCCGCCAATTTGGCCCATTCACATACTGCAGGCACTGTGTGGCATTTCCTCTCACTGAGGAATCTGTTGGTTGTAGCCTTGTGCTAATGGCCACTGTTTGTCTTACATGTCCTTATTGTGCGGCAAGAGTTACAATGGAAAGAGATAATGGGCCGTGATATGGCTCAATTTTATACAGTGAAATAGATGAGAAGATATGTGGAGAAATAAGCTGTGAATAGAGAACATGCAGATATACTGTATCCAGAGATTTTTTCTTTTTCTTAGAAGTTGTTGACCTCATTTATAGTGCAGAAACACACACAAATACACACCATAAGAGGAGAGTCACTGTCGCTGTGACCTTGAATACTCTTGCTGAAAATCAATTGAAATGTTCCATTAAGAATGATTGATGCATGTCATTGGCTGGTACTTGTCTACTTCAAGTGATGGGAGCAAATATTCCTCCACTTTAATGTTCAATAATACTCAAATCTCTCTCTTTCACTTCTTCCTCTTTATTTCTGTGTGTGCATTTTCAACTCATGTGTGTGTTTGTGCATGCGCTGACCTCTCCCCTAGTGGTGTGCTGCTGATGAGATTACAGTAAGCTGCTCTGCTCTTCGCCCTGTCATCCCTATGCATAACACACAGATGCACAGGTGTCCAGCATGTTTGCGTGTGTGTGTCTGTCTGTGTGTGTGTTGTGTGCTTCTGCATGTTTATGTACCCTTGTATGTGTATTAACCTACATATTATTGTATAACTGTGTCTGGAAGGCCTCTTTGATTTTGAATTGGCTCTCAGCTATCAATTCATCTATCAACTTATCACACATTCCTGCTCTCTCTCGCTTGCTCTCTGTCTCTGTCGATTGGATTTGTTTCAGCTCTTTGCAGGCTTTAAAGACAAGGAAATCCTAATTGAATTGCTTTGCAACTCCACAAGCCAGTGTATTACCAGACAACTTGACATCAATCGCCCTGCCTTTGTGTGCGCTCATCTGCGTGTATGTGTTTTTGTGTGCATGTGAGCTTGTGTATCCGTGGTTAAAAGCCTTATCATTGATCCAGCTAGAGGCTGCTGTGTGCTGTGCAGGCTGTCCCTCTATCCCTTGAGATCATCTTTGCTCACTCATGCTGTCTCTATCTGGTTGTGTTTTTACCTTACTTAGAGTTTGTGTCCTTTGATATAGCTCTTATACGACATGACACACACCACTCCAGAAATCTTAAACCAAATATTAAAAAAAAAAAAAGGGAAATTTGGGTGGTAGAGGTAGATGACCATTGTACTCCATCCTAAGATCAGCATGTTTTGTGTTTTCAAAAATGCTATGGAAATTTGACATTTGACAATGAATTAAAAACATTTATTGAAAAGAGTGTCTTTTTGCACCCGGATGCAAATGTCATATGGCCTCTGTTTGGCTATTTACACTCGGTCCATTAAAGCAGCATAAAGAACGATAATTTCCTCCTGAAATTGATGTGGGTGTGGTAGATGAATAGTTTAGTTGCAGGGCTTCCACCCAGTAGAACAGTGTTCAAGTCCTGTGTGAAACCACCAGCAAACTATTTCAGCTCATTTGTAGACTTCGTTAACTCATGTATTTGAGTTTTCTTTATTATCATCAGCTTTCAGTTGCAGTTTGGTTATGTTTAGGTTTAGGAAAAGATCATGTTTGGATCAAATACAAATATAAAAGACCGAGTACATTGTACACAAATTATACTCTAATATACTCAGAATACACTATGCACTATTTGCATATAGTATTATTGGCTACTGACAACCGGGTGCAAATAGCATCTGCCTTAACTGAATCAGCAAGTATATATTAACTCCACTCACACACTGTGTAGAATTTTATATGATTGTAACATATTTTAATCTGTCCTGATGAATCATATATTTGTAGAAAAATACTCTTAGACTTGGGAAATATTGTATGGACGTACTTAGGAAATAGAGGGTGGCAGGTTGAAGTCCAGCACAGACCACAGTACGGAGTGTGGACTGGTGGCTGGAGAGGCGCCAGTTTGCCTCCTGGGCACTGCCCTTGAGCAAGGCACTGAACCTCCAACAGCAACCCATCAAACCACCATCTCTCCATACTTGCATGTCTACAAGCCCTGTGTCTTCTACCTGTGCCGTTTTTTTTGAGATGTAAATTCTACACATGAAGGCTTTCATTTTATTTTATTTTATTCCATCAGAGGCCTAACTAGAAGGATTTACTTTAAATCCTTTATTGATTGTCCATACTGTAACTTTACAAGGTCCATTCTGCATTCATGACATTTGTTGCATGTCTGTCTGTTGTGGAAGAAGGATCCATACTCTGTTGCTCTCCCTCAGGATTCTTCCATTTTTCAGGATTTGTTTCCTTATCTGAATCAAATGTCTAAGGATAGAGTGTGTTGTATGCTGAAAGAAAGCCCCTCGAGGCAAATTTGTGATTTCCGATTATGGGCATTATAGATAAAATTGACTTGACCTCAGTACAAACATTTTTAACAATGACTCCTCTAAAATCTTTATCTACTGTAAACAGATTTGGTCAGATGTATTGCTTATTTAGTTCATATGATAAGGGATCTTTAAGAATTTCCTGACACCTGAGGATGTAATATGTTTGTCTATGATTAATCCTTGACCATGGCACATCAGATGTACGAGGGCTGGTCGAGAGAAACAGGCAAACTGGAAGATTTGGGTCAACACATCTATCTGCCAGGTGAGACCATTTTCTCAACACTTCATGGAGAGATACAGTATATGACCTCCACTCTTCTCCACTCCACTCTTCCTTGTCACTGCAGTCAGATAGAGAATTGGTCTGTGTGTCACACACGTGTTCTAGTGTTAACATTTTTAGCTGGAAGTGCCTCAAATATTTCTTAAATAGTGCTTATATTGTTCTGGGACCGCGTCATGCTGTACTGCAGGACAACATGTAAACATAACATAATGTACGGTATCCCATCTAGAGAATGTTTTCAACCAAGGTGCTTTCACAGTGCCTTGAGTGCATGCATTTTTAGTTTGGGTGGCTCCAGTGGGAATGTGAAGCCCTAAACATGGCTGTATTCTAGTCGACACACACTTTTTGGGAGATGTAGCCACGCCTGTTGATGACACTCTAATAAAACACCAACAAATATAAACATTACAGATGACTAAAGTGAATACTGAGTAAGGGACACACAAGGTACACAATAGGTAAGAGCAATGTTTTCCTGTACAGTATTGCAGAGGAGGGGAAGATTGTGCAGGCTGTGGTGATTTATAGGCACGTACACATATCTTCAACTCTTGACAACTTTAGTTCATCTTCAAAGAAATGCCAACATACTATCTATATTTTTTCATGGTGTAAAAAGCTAATTGTATTCTCAGTCAAAATGTTTCAGTGTCTTATTTTAGATACCTAAACCTAATCCCCACCCAAACATCAGGCCCTGTACATCGTTTGACTTATCTATTGGCTGACATTTTCACATCATACACAGCGGGAATTATTTTGTTCAATATGTGTAGTCAAGTGACGATGCCCAAGTTTAGATGGACAACACATCTTTATACCCTTGTATTGTATGAATTCTATGAATTGTTAACTTGAAATACAATTAAATCATTCTTTTGTTTGGAATGAATATGTCAATGTTTTGCATTTTTATGTCTGTTAATTTGAAAAATTAATGACGAAATATCAACCCTTGTTAACTACCCTGTAATACCCATTCTCAAAGTAGACTGTACGTGTGTTTGTGTGCGTACATGCACAGTCACCCCACCCACCCACACACACAAACACAAACGCACCTAATATACAGGGATGGGCTAAAATGTAGTTAATTGTTGTCCCCGTCTCAAAAAAAGCATTTTGCCATTGACTGACTGCTTTGTTCCCCCATCTCTTCTCTATCTCTCTCTCTCCATTTCTCCCTCCTGCGCATATTTACACAAGTGGAAGATGGAGTGAAAAAGTAAACGTATAATTAGGCTACATTACTTTGATTGTTTTCTTTTCAGATTATGCCTGCTGTCATCGCGGCACTGCAAGAGAGGGCGAAGGGCACAATGCGATTGGACAAGGGGAGGGAGAGGGAGGGGCATATTGCGCGATGGTGTGTGCACATGCGTATGTGTGTGCGTGTGCTGGGACCTCCTGCCGAGAATCGAGATTGTGTTTCTAGCAGCGCCTAATGTTTTGTTTACTGAGTGTTAATAATGCCTAATTAATAATCCCCCACTCTGCCCTACACTCTGAGAGAGACAGAGCGAGAGAGAGAGAGAGAGAGAGAGGGGAAAGTGGTTTGGAAAAAGAGGTGGAAGAGAAGACTATATTCAGTGCAGCCTTTACACAATCTGGAACAACCAAATTATAGCCAAAGAAAACAGAAAACAGTCCTCTCGGTAATCTACTGTAGAAACTCTAAGTAAACTTCAGTGCTGTTTAGCAGTGAACAGACAAGAGAAAGTAGCAGATTATCTGAGCATCGTGCATGACCTGTAACTGACAAAGACATTGAGATGCAGAATGAGTGACCACGGCCATTAAGACTGGTGGGCAAAGACAAACCCAGAGAAAGCAAAACAGGACGAGTGACACTTTCTGCTCAAATAGCAAGAATTTTACTCTCTCCACCAAAATGCATCAAGAAGCACCAAAACTTGTCAGCACTTGAGGGAAAACTAACGGAAGGATAAGGAATTCCCAATTCACAATAGCTCATCCTATCATTGCTGTGAGAATGGTCATGCCGAGAAATTAAGAAAGAGAGACAGTATCGAGATTAAATAGCAACATGTGTGGAATTGGCCATTGCGTTTGTGTGTGTGTGTGTGTGTGTGTGTGTGTTCACATGGTATAAATGTCAAGTGTCATGTCAGAGGCTCCCTCTCTTTACCTCACAGATGACATGTCTTGTCACTTGGCACTTTCTCCAAGTCTCTACTGAAGCAGAAAAACAGTGGGTATCAGAGAGAGAGGTGTCACAGAACAAGAAGCTCAAACTGTTGTAAAGAGAAAAGAATCAGTGAAGGACAAACTGCTGTTGCTCACTGGGTGGTTTCTTGAATGCTGGCTTTCTTCTGTCACTAGCTCTGCAAACACTAAACTTTGGTCCTCGTTTTGTGTGTATTCTTACAGGGTGGTGAGATGGGACTGTGAGTCGGACATTTCAGCGCTAGAGGGTCACTTTGACATTGTCATGTGTGCAGACTGGTAGGTTCACACACACACAAAAACACACACAGAAATGTATCTTTGTGCGTTCATGGCGTTAATTTTCACTTTTTCATGACAGTTCTTTCATGACCCCCCACTAGTGCCTGGACCTTCCCCTGCCTTTCCACACGAGCACATACACTCTGACATACACGTACACACACACACACACACACACACACACATACATATGCTCTGATGCCCGCCTGCCTCCATTTTACACCAAATTGCCTCGTTTTCATGCTTGGTGTCCCAGCAAATGGATGACTTAGGCAAATTGCAAATAATTGCGCCTTGACAAGGAAGGAGTCACAGTAAGATAAAGAAAGAGTTGAGGGCGGATGGAGGGAGGAGTAGAAATGGAGATGGAAATGGAGAGATAGAGCAACGTAAACATAACAATTAGCCCATCGGTCTTTGAAATGTAGATCTTGTGGCCAATCAAGAATTTCATCTTTTTATCACTCAGTCATTGTGTGAGGCTTTGTGGTGGATTTGTGGTGTACCATGCACACTGACATCCTTGGAAAAAAATATGATGAAAGGAATGAATGAAATCTCCCTGTGATTTATTGCTGTTACTTTTTTACTTTTTCTTGGTTGGAAATCTATCAAAACCACCATGACTTGTTTGAGTGTATGTGGCTCAGGAGGTAGAGCAGGTAGAGTCATTCATTCAACCCAGGTTCGATCCCCAGCTCCTTCTGTCCAAATGTCAGAGTCCTTGAGCAAGACACTGATCCCTGTGTTGCTCCTGAGGAGCAGGCCTGCACTTGGGTTCCTGGCAAGGGACTCCAGTGCTCATGTAGGCAGTGATGTAGAAACTGTAGGGTTGTAACACATTCAGCAGCCAGATATCAGGAGGCCACAGGGTTTACAGGTTGTGTGGCTGTGGAGGCCAAGCCTCTGGTTTGAGAGGACATGTAGAGGGACTTTGAGTCAAGTTTTAGCAAACCTTGAAATGACTCTGGAGAAAGACGCAGGGTCTTCCAGAGAAGACAAGATTCGCCCTGAGATGCTGAAGGCCGTGAACAGTGTCAGGGCTGTCTTGGTTCACATGTCTCATCGATAGTCATGGAGGTTCAGGACAGTGCTCAATGACTGGAAGACATGCACGATTGCGCCCCTTTCTTTTGAACTGGCCATGGAACAGTGGACCACTTACTTCCTTTAAGCTGTTTCACATTTAAACACATTTACCACCACACCTGCACACTCACATACACAAATACACGCGCTCGCTGAGGAGATGGACATGCTGTTGGTTGCAGCAAAAGTACCTGACTATTCACAAGCTTAGTTGATGTACAGTATGTGTGTATCTATTTGCACAACTGTGTGCGTGTGTGCTAAGTGCAGCATTAGCAAACAGCATTATCATTATTGTAATGTCACGGTCATTACAGGTAGTAGTCAGGTACAACACCCAGAGAGAGAAAGAGAGCAAGCAGATAATAGAGGATACTTTACCCTGGACTAGTGTACATGCACGTGTGTATGATAGAGGCAGATAGTGTGAGAAGAGAGGTTCTTCACATTACCAGTTTCTCTCAGCAGACATGCATGCTGTAGTGGTGGGGCGTGTGTGCTACAAGATGTTTTTTTGTGTGGTGCTATCTTTTCTGCGTGTGCATGTGAGTGAGCGATTGTGTGATAATTGTAGCGGCAAAGAGTGATGGCTGACCGATTAACGGGCGCGTCATGGTGATGATCACCTACGAAAAGGTCAACAGTGCGACTTCCATTCAGATTAATTATAGCTCCCACTGGTAGCAATGGATCTACTGCTGAGAAGAAAGAGGAGCAGAGTGAAGACAGGAGAAGAGTTTGGTGTAAGATTGTGTTTCAGTAGTCCATTATGTGCTAACTTCTTTGGATATCCTGCCTATCGTTGGAGGACTATTACGTAACAGAGCCTTTGAGTGGATTTTGCTGCCAGACGTGTTATTTAAGTGCCTTTCAAGTATGAATCAGATACCGCTACTATCGATACTAAATTCTTAATGTGTTGAAATCATAGGTTCCTAACCTATGCAAGGCCAGCTATAGCTAGTCATAGTAGCTGTTCATTAAGAATATAGCTACAGTTGTGTGAAATAACTTCTGCTGAAAACAAGTAATATTTGATAAAAACAAAATGGCACCGGTGCCCTTCATATACAATACATGTACAGTAGTCATACCATATGAAATGGAAGGGATGGAAAATGGACTGGAAAGTCAAGTGGACAGAATGTCACCAGATTTCTGTAAATATTAAATTTCACTCTTGAAATTCACTCTTTTTCCTGCTCTGCCACTTTGACCTGTTCAGATAGACAGGAATAGAGCTTAACCCAAGTTTGCCAATCACAGGACAAACAAAAAGGAGGTTTTATACAGTCGTCGTTACTTCACTGTTTGGCCTTCAACTGTACAGAATATCGTGTATGCAGAGTTTGACACCAGGCTGTTTTCACATGGAGGAAACAGCAGTGAGCACAAGAAGGATTTTGAGACATTGAGACATTATTTTGGCAGCCAGTTGTGGTTCAGTATGCAGCTCACTCAAGTGTGATGTGGAAATTTAAAACCTCCAGTGCGCATACACTGAGAATGGACATTTTTCAATGAGGAAGAAGGTGGACATATAACAGTGATTTATAGAGAGAAAGACTGACAGTAGTGCAGAATAGTTGAGTGTGATTCCTCACACCTGTGTGTGCATATGTGTGTGTGTGTGAGACAGAGGGAGCGAGAGACAGAGGGATTCCTGCAGTGGGCATGTGGGTGGCAGAGGAACCTTGGCTGGGATGTTTGCATGTCTGCTCTCTCCAAAAGCTGTCCATGTGTGGGCAATGAGATAAAGTCCTGTTTATGTGTGGGTGAGTTTGTGCGCGTGTGTGCATTTTCTTTCATTCTTGCATTCTTTTTCATTTTTGTACTATATCTGTGTCATTTGAATCTTATGTACATTCACAGACACACTGTTCATACACACCCACACTCACACCTCATTTATGCTTCACTGACATGATGCGTATTGGTTTGGATCAAATTAGGAACTTTGGACACGCTCTCGATACACGCAAACACTAATGCACACAAAACACAGCACATCTTTACTCAGAGCTCAATATGATGACTTACAATGCACAATAGCCTGGACAGAAGGTCAGACATATGCAATGGCAGTCTGCTGCACTTTCAATAGCGTTGAGACAATAAACGAGCGAGTGCTGCTTGTAGTTTACAATGGATCAAGGAACAACATTGTTTTTATCATTATGTTTAAGCAATTATCCAAAAAAAAAATCATCACCCTCTGTGGGGCTTTGTCATTCTGTGCCAGTGTATGTTCTATATTTATTTTGTTAAGACATGACATATCGTATTTTTTGAAAGTTTTTAATTGACTCAACTTTGACTCTTTTTTCCTCTTTATCTTCTGTGTTTATATCTTTTCTCTGTCTCCATTATATAAGGTTTTGTAGTTCATTTTTACATTTACCCAATGTAGGCATCTTTTACAGCAAATGCAAAATTGATATTACTTGAATTTTTATTTCTTTTTAATCACTCTAAATAAATGGGTAAATTATTTTTATTTATTTGATGTTTATAAGCTTCAAATAAATGGACCATATATGAAAGACATATTTAACATGCCACACATTAACTTAAGTTGCCTCAATCTAATTCAGGTTGTAGCTACGGCACTGTTGTTGAACATTTTAAACTATTTTGAATTGTAGTAGTTCAGCATTTTTAGCCGATAACAGATCTCAATGTTATGTTAATTGATTTCAGATTCAATTTCAGAAAATATGCACAAAACAACAAAAAAGAGACGCCCAAGAGGTGTCTAGCCTTTTCTAAGAAACGTGTAAGTCGCTTTCTAAGAGTGTGATTAGAATGACACATTCAACTACAAGCACATGCCATTGTTGTTTCATCCTGCTTAACAGGATGAAAGAGTGAAACCTCTGCTGTGCTGTCTGGCAGTTTAAGTATAAACTGTCTTTTTAAAGGGGTCAAGGTTAACACACTTACTGCATTGCACTTCACTGGCTCTATAATTAGTGTTTGCATGTGTTGTTTTGTTTCTTGTTGTGCACCTGGTCCTGAGGTTGTGTTGCTTTTGCAGTTTTAAGTCCTGTTTTCCACAGCAGTGAATTTCCTCAACAGTGCAGGACTGAATAATCCGAAACAAATGGATTGGATAAACATATGATACATTTTTATGATTAAATAAATTGCATGAATTGCATTTAAGTATTCCCGCAATGCGCAGAAATAAACACCCATGCATATTAACCATTAAATCTCCCCTTGGCAAACTACGGCTTAGTATATGATGTCATGTGTTTCCATGGTCTCACTCTTGCAGCTTTTGCCGAGCAGCTTTTTCCTGTATGTTCACTTACGTGTGTAAACAGACAAATATAGCAGCGACGCTCTCACACACGCCCTTTTGTGCCCTTTGACTTGTCGTCAGTTTTGACTAGAGGTCGCTGGGCTGAGCTGGGTGGGAGGGGTCAGCGTGAGACAATAGGCCTCTGACAGTCTGGGGGCACCAGAGGTGACCTTAAAGGGCAAGACCACTCACTTTCAGAGTCCATAAATATTACATTGGCATTATTAAACTGTCACTGCTTACCAAGCAGCGTAATAGACTTTCAGATAATCCTCTGAGTGGTAAATCTCTTTTTTCACTTTACATTGTCTACATTTTATTACACGAAAAAGTGAAGGGAAGCCAGAAACTCAAACTAACAATAAATTACTTGCTTCCTTAATGCCAATGTCTAGTTTGTTGGTGAAATATTAGCAGTTAAATGCAAATGAATATTATTCATATGCATACATACAGGACGTAGAGAAAATATTATTATCACATGGAAAAGGAGATACAGTCAGAAGTAAATTAACCGCAACTGCAAACACTGCTGCACAGGTGGCTCGTATTAATTTGAATGATGATTAGTAACGTTTGCCAGCTGTGAAAGAGGTCAAAGGCAATCAACATGCAACTAACAGAACTCAAAAATATCAAAAAATGTGACAAATTGATAGAGCTGGATAATAATGACAAGAAGAGTTTCAGAGCTGCGTCAAAACAGTGGTTACAAGTTAAAACTAACCAGCAGGAATATATAAGGGCAGATACAATCAATGATTGGTAGAGAAACTGCCACTTGGCATGAAACCTAATGTGGCTGAGATTTATAGCAGTTGTGAATTTTTTCCTCGAAAGATTCCCCTCAAGTGAATGATTCCTGTCCCTGCAATAATTATCTTTAAATAATGACTGCATCATCCATAATAGATACCTGTGTGAGACACATTACTTAAACATTATCTAATTGGCAGTTTAAGTTTTAATTTTCTCTGATGAGTTCATTGCTGTATAAGTAATTGGTAGTATTTCCTAAAGATTTATTTGTCATGCAACAATGTAATAGTGGTAGTTGTAGATATTTTCTCTGTAGCAATCACTATGGTATTTTTTGTCTTTAACTGCTGCCCTTTTAATGGCACGATGTCCTTTCCCTGCCCTCAGTATGTGTGTGTGTTTCAGTGCTTACCTCCACCCAACTAGCTCACTTCCTTGTTTTCCTTACCACTCACTTTTCCTGTGAACTGATATCTGTGGCAAAATAAACCAAACACAAACCTCTCACCTTTCAAGTCAAATAAACTTTGCGCCTCTGTCTAACCTTAGAAGAACAATAAACTTTACATATATATATATACACACATCCTGGTTTTTCGGTCAGAGCTTGTAATGGTACATTTTTTTTCCCCATTTTTAAAAAATGTCTTCCCTATATCCTGTTTACAGCAAGTAAGCTGTCAAGTTGCATTCATTATGTTTAGGAGTTACATACAATGAAAAAACACTTCTGTGTAGGAATGGGCACAGACACCTCTCATTCCTCACTGCGATCAGAGGATTTTGAAAGAGGAAAGGTCAGATGCTGTGACTGTAAAGTTACATCCAGATTGCCTCTCCACTGGCCAGTTGGACGGATGTGGGGGATTATGTCAAATCTGCACTGTATTGTTGCATTTTAGTCAAATTACTCCACTCTCATCTGCGATAATAGGTACACACAAACATACACACACACACACACACACAATGGATGCATAATGGATTGAAATTTGCCTTTGTGGATACAGAGACAGGTGTTACTTTGTTTAGACTGATTGGACTCGATTTGGTCGTGTGTGTGTGTGTGTGTGTGTGTGTGTTGCATGTATCTCAATCCGTCACATAAAATCAACTGGTTGTCAAAAACAGAATTGTGTAGGTATAAAGAAGTAAATAATGTTATAGCTTTTTATTATTTTCATGTTTATATCAGCTTGAACAAATTACAAGGAGCCAATTGTCTCTTGTAAACTCTTTTGTCAGGATTTGTATTTGTTTTAAAACTCATGTTTCTGTCTCTCCAGTGAAATCCCCAGAAATGTTCTTGTATTGTAGTCCTAAAACAAATTTGACATCTTTGTTTTGTTTTTGAAAAAGAAATGTGTGAGGGCTTTTCCCACCTCTGTGTTTTTTAGTGTTTGAACTTTACTTATTTCCTATTGAACAATTTCTGAATATGAACAGGAGAAAGTGGGATCTCACAATTTGCAGAATAGGAGGATTATTTTTTTATAATATTTTATTATCTGATATTCATCAGTTAAAGTAATTACTTTAGTTGTGATTTGCATATCATTATCATCATACAGTGGCAGTATGACAGCTTGATATATGGTACCTTAATATTTAAATGCAGTGCTAATCATATTGTTTGTGAAGTTGTGCAAATTACAAAACATTAGTGCATATAAACTGAACACACTGTCTCTCCCACTCACTCATGAAAGCTACATTACAGTGTCTAATTTACAATGGAAGCAGTTAATTTGATTTTGTTAACATTTTTGTCTAATTTTTATTAGACGTATTTTGCAAAGCAGAAAAGAAAAATACAACATTCACAGACATAGTAAACCAACACAAAATACAGACAACCAAACAAAACAAAAGGAGAAGAAACAAACCAGGAGAAGAGAAAATTTTGTTAACATTTATTTTATGTTTTATATTCCTTTGTGTGTTGTTTTTGTTGTCATATCTTCATAATAACCTAGGAGCGCACACGTCAAGTATTAATTCCACAAATTCAAGGTGCTTTTGCGGCGCTTTGAAGTGTCCCAGTAAAAATGTGAGTGTTTACTGTAGGCGATGGTATCTGTGCATGTGGGATTCTCTGACGTTCGGCATTCCTGTCAGTGCCTCGACAACAGGCTGAGGTGAATACACATGGAAACTCAAACGTAAACAGAAAGGAAGACCATCTTACTCATGCAAATTGTTTTTTTCCCCTCTTCCTGTTGGTGGATTTATTTGTGAACAAAAGAAAATAAATAGCCTGCTGCTTTATCTGGAGCTGCTATCGTAAGAATGCATTCTAACCTGTCTCTCCCTCTCGCTCTCAGTTTGTTTCTCGACCAGTACAGAGCCAGCCTGGTTGATGCTATAAGGAGATTACTGCGACCCACCGTAAGTGTGTGTATGTTCGCCTCTGTGTGTCCACTGTATATATCTGTGCTTATCCCCTTCCTCTAAATCACCAGCCACTCTTCTCAATCATAATTAGGCCTTGGCCCAAAACCCTATACACATTAATAGTCTGACAGGATTAATATCATGTAATGCTTTAATGCTTATTATGAGCAACTTGAATGCGTTGCTCTGATCTCCGTCTCTCTCTCTCCTGCCTTCCCTTAATCATAAATCTGAGGCAACTTCTCCCTTTTGGCCTCGCGATAAGACCCCACGCTGTGACAGCCAAAGCAAATGGGGGGGGAAAAAAGCAAAAGGCTGGAACAGATAGCGTTGAGGTTTCTATTCATCTGAGGGAAGAGGGGTGCGTTTTAAGTACAGAGGCCAGACTGGAATGGGGAATATCTGTTTATGAAAGAGAGGTGAAAACAGCACTGAAGGGAAGGCGATAGGGAGAAGAAAGAGGAGGAAAGCACACGGGAAGGGATGATGGAGGAGAGAGATGGATCGGTGAGATGGAAGGACAGGATGAGGGAGAGGAATGGGAATGATGACGGTATGGAACCAGAAACATGCAGGTTATAATTCGATTTTCATGCCAAAAGTCATTTAAAGGGTCAGTTTACCTAAAATGATTTAAAAAAACAGCAAAATCAAAGAAACGGCAACCAGTCCTCTTATTTACATTGTCTCTGTTTCTCTGAATAATCCGCAGACGTTACTGTGTCACTAAAACTATTAACCACAGAAAAACTGAAATCTGATGACTGCACTGGCAGCACAACAGTTTCTGGAAAGATATGTTGCTGTTGTGTTAATTAAAGTCATTTTAAGTGCTTTTAGCACCTCAAATGAAACATTCTCTTCAATGTTATTGTTATTGGGGTGAAGACAGAAATTTCAGTGAGAGAAAAACCTGGGCACATAAAACTGAAACTGTCCGCTTGGCGGAAGTGAGAAAATATGGGTCTTTGTAATTTGGTTGAACTAACCCTTTAAAATCTGTTTCTTTTAACAGCAGAACTACTAAGACAAAAGGGTTATATAATTGATATTACATTCAGGTTAGCGCCAGCACTGACACGTTTTCCCAGCTAACATTTCAGCCAGCGACATGCGCAGCAGCACCTACAGCTTGAATATGTGTCTCGATTGCAGTTGAATGCAGAAGCTGCTGCGGTCGAATGACAGACATGACATCTGGCCATTGTTGTACATCTGTGTGTTAAGTCTCTCTTCATGTCTCTCTCTCTTTAATCCAGTGGAGATAATTCAGGGGCTAATATGATTTGAGTGTCGGCCATCAGACTGTCGTTGCCACAACAAGCTTTGCCAAATATTTAATAATTTGCTAAGCTGTTTAAGCAATTAACAAAGCAATTAATTCTCCCATCTAATGGCACTAATTTGTTGTTTCTGACAAAGGTGGTCCATCCGGTGGGCTGGATCCCCTTAATCAGCTGATTAGTGCTGGGAGGAATTTTGTCTGTTTGTTTGCTTTTGTTGTGTTCTTAGGGTTGTGTGTGTGTGTATGTGTGTGTGTGTATGTGTGTGTGTGTGTGTGTGTGTGTGTGTACTGGATATACAGATGCAAAATCATCTGTCAAATGGAGTGATCCTGCTGTTTTCACTGATTTTGTGTTCATTTAACTTGTGTCAGTGTGCGTTTCATTTTGTGTGTGTTTTGTACGAGCATCCTTCTTTGCTCCATTTAATTAAAACAATAATAACATGATCAACATGAAATAAAGCCGAAAGCTGAAGGATTTCAAAGAATCTTTGAACCTGTTGGTAATCCTCTTAGTTTTTGCAGAGCGTCTGTGATGCGTGTGTATCTCTGTCTTCCTCACACACAGAGACGCACACACTTGTACATGTCACATACATGAGTAGACAGTTCACACCCACACGTGTGTTCACATTTGATTGGGTTTGTAAAGCTTAATTTTATTTTTTTGGTTTATCATCTTATATGTACCTGGTAAAAATCAAAGGATGCTTCTGTGCCTTTGTGTACGTAATCTCAACGACAAATGTTATGAGAAATGAGGTGTGAAAATGTGTGTGAAGTACCCCATAACTGTACTGTCAACTGTATTCACTGTCCAGCTCCAAACATACTTGCCTTCATCTTGGATTCTATCCAGGGCATGGCGTTGGTGTTTGCTCCACTGCGGGGTGAAACTCTGACACTGTTTTGTCAACTAGCCCAGCAGACCGGACTCTCTGTCTCTCAACACCAGCAGTATGATGCTCAGGTCATGGATGTTCACCTAAAGGTAAGAAGCATCTCCATGACTAGAAAGACATGCAGACAGCGAGTAATACTCCGAAGCACTGTAGGCCTCAGAAAAGACAAAAAAAAGAGATGACTGATGCTATCAAAGTATGCAGGCAAAGTGCTCATACAATCAATAGTATAAATCATAATTTATTCATTTCTCACCATCAAATTACAGTTTCACTTTTTTCATGTAGTTTCACATCAAAGAGTTGAAACTGTGACTGTATTAACTACAGTATGAATAAAATAGCACTTCTGGATATGATCATGTTATGTTTTATATGTTACATATGTTTTTGCTACACTGACCATCAGTCAAAAGACAGTTTCTGTGATGACTTGCTTCATGTTAGTAGCAGTAGTGAGAAAATGTGTGGTGGAAATGAAAGGATGAATTCCGATTTTTTTTCCAACCATAATACTACACTTTCATATGTTTGTTGAGAGTTGGTTGGTCACTGTAATCGTTCCTACTCTCCAGACTGGCCATTTGCTTCTTAGGCCACTTCACTGTAAGAAGTCTTACAGTCTCACCTTCTGTGCACAAACACAGTTGGTTACTTGAGATTGCTAAAGCCTCATATTTGTTTTGCCTGAACTTAAACAGAGACCAACAATATCTGAGCACTGAATTAATATGTACTTGGATGAAAACTTAACACAGATCAAGTGCTTACTAGAAAATGTGCCGAATACGTTTCCACTTAACAAAGAAACCACCAACAACCCAGGTCGTGCAATGTGCCCTCTGCTTTAATAAATACCAACGGATTAGCCTGTCGTTTGATGTTTAGAGACACTTTGTGAGACACACTGGAGCTAAAACAAGCTGCCTTAACTTGGCACCATGAGAGAGACAGAGAGAGGGAAGGGGGAGGAAAGGACAGTGAAAAGGAGAAAAGGAGCGACAGAAAGCACATGAGTAGGCAGTGTTAAAGTGGTGTCCAGCTGTTAACTCCATTACACACACAGTTATAGAAGAACAGGACAGCAAGGAGTGGGCTAAATTGGTGCAGCATTCACGTTCACCTACACTGGTGGGACAATTGGACAGACTGACCATTACAGTGATCAAATGTCTGTTAAAGTGGCCTGATCCTGAGCAAGGAAAATCTCTTCTCCTCTATATGACCTTCCCTAAATTTAGCATTAGCAATCACTCACACTGTGGACCCTTTCAAACCACATTCAGAGTAGGCACACACTTATGAAGGGGACTGACTCAAGGTAGGTTTATGGCAGGCTCAGGTCAAATTGTTACAGTCCACATTTGGCCTCTACACCACCCTGCAATGAGTGCTGGTGGCCACTGTTCTCATGTGATGCAACCACGTCTTGAGAAAGTCGACTCCATATGAAACATGCACCAATGTGCCTCTCTGATCATATTACTCTGGCCAAAGATGTTTTTTTTTTTAAATATCTAGAATACAATAAGATAAAATTAAAAATAAAATGAAATCAAACAGTATATAGATTACAGTTATTTACAAAAACAGCTATAAACCTAGAAAGTAATTCTGTAGTGCATTTTTTTTAACTTTTGTCTGGGGAAATGTTAAACAGCAGCATCAAGATAGTGATGGTAATATGGTCGGCATCATAACATAGAAAAATGCAGCATCTGGGAAACATTGTCCATTGAGTTGGACTCCGTTTGAGCACCAAGCATCACTGATGTAAACAGTCAGTTCGGACACAGTCTGCCCATTGATTCAGGATGTGGTGCTGACGGGGGAAATGTTCACTATCAATATACTGTGTGATATATGTTTTCCCTGTAATATTCCCTCCTGGAAATTAAGGCACAATTAATATTCTTATGGCTAATGAAAGGTCTTTGCTAAGGTCAAGGAAAGATCATGGTCTTGGTTAAATATTCAAAAAAACGTGCTGACTTGAAGCACAAGACAGGACACATTTACTTGTTTGGTATTTAACCAAAACCAACATTGGCTTAACTTAAGACAATGTGGGATTCAGGACTCAAATCCTCAACTATGGTGTCAAAGTTCATCCACCCTAACCCCCTCTGTGTACTGTAACTTGTGTGCAGTACAAGAACCTCTCATTTCCTTGACTGGAGAAATAGTTGAAATAGTTAATGTTACACTCTAAAGCAAATCAAATTAGTTGCATATAAATGTATTTTGTTGCTCAGTTTTATTACAAAAAAAATAAGGGCAAGGTTAAGTTAAATCAAAACCGGAAAGCATATAGAATTATGAACATGTCAGATGAGGGGAGAACATGTATGTATATGTTGAACAGAAAAACAAGAGATTTTTTAGGAAGCATTAATAGAACTTGATACATTCAATTGGAAATGGTATAGCATGCAGCTTTGGCCTCAGATGGAGTGGGAACAGCATAAGAAGAGCTGAAGTCACATCAGAAAAAAAGACACCAAATTCAAGAAAAGAACAAAAAAGGGGGAATCAGGGAGAGAAAGAGAAAAAGAAGTTAGAGGGACACAAAGAAGGATGTAGCTTCAATGGAATTAAAGTGGATGCTGCTTCTGCCCCAAATTTAAAAGACACACCACTCAGTTTGAAAAAGCTACGGGGAGAATTGAATAGTCCTCAAGGCCACAGGGTGCAGTCACTGAATAATCGTAATGGTTCAGCACCTCAAGCGCTTGGAAAAATTACCACTGGAATTGCAACTGAAATTGATGATAGTTGCTATAAAATAAAATGTGCAAAGTATGAACAGAGAAATTACACTGAAATTGATGTGAGACAAAAAATTACCAAGAAATTATGCTGGGTTTTTTTTGGCATGCCATGGGGCTGTTAGACCATTCGACTCTCTTGAAATGCACACTTCCATCTGTGAAAGTGTGCACATATGAGTGTGCAACACACACACACACACACACACACAGTGGGGTCAGGTGCTGCGTGTGGATATGAGGACAAGTTGAAGTGTCCCCCTCACATCTGAAGGTGATTAAGTCTCCTCTGCTTATCTTCTGATGAACACTCTGAACAACCCCTGTGTGCGTGTGTGTGTGTGTGTGTGTGTGCTTGTATGTGCTTGACTGACCATTCTCAACCCACACACACACTGTGCATGCAGCTAAGAAACAAGCTATATCACAATCCCACACAGACCAGACATCACTCAGACAGCATATTGGCTAGACATTACACACAAACACACACACACACCACATGATGATATCACAGCGAAACATACACTACCACCGTGCACACACGCACATCCAAATGAGCAGCTGCTACTCATTTGCACTACAGATTAGCTTTCTTCAGCTATATTTACTTTCAGTGGGTGGACCAGAACACAAGAAAAATGCATATCAGAACTAACAGTGGAACACACACTATGGATTTTCTGTCACTGTGGTTTAATACGATCAAAGACGTCTCCACCAAAAGCAGGTGTATGCATTTTGAGGAGAAAACTGGAACTGAGAGGTTATTTTTTGATAGAAGAGAATTCTGGCTGTTAAAATGTCTCAGTTTTGTAAGCAAACATCAGCTTAATGTTATACTAAATTAACTTTAACTATTGTTACTAGTGTTTTTAGTAAAAAGCTCATAAGTCATCATTGTTGACATTATTTGACTTTTTTGCCATCTATTAATTTGGTCAGTAATTTGAAATGTGTTTATAAGAAAATAATATTTCATACAACCATATTTTTACTCAAAATGCAGTACTGAGACATTCTGTAATCCACTGTAACTTTAACCATCAAGGCACTGAATGAAGAAATATTTCTGTGACACTGATGGAGCAGAGGCAGGGTTTTCAGTTTACCAGTAGGCCACTGTATAGTGCTGCTCAAATATTTCTAACATATAGGTGTCAACAGGGTGACATGGTTCAAATCAGGATATCAATATGGCCATTATTTCCAATATCAGTGTATCACTATTTGGAAAAGGCATGCAAAGTCACATGCAAAATAACCAAATGGATTCTACTGTTGTCAGAGCCACTTTTTCACTCATTTTGTTAGTGCATACATTTTGGTTGGAATCATTAGCATGGACTGCAGAGCTTTGTAAACCTAAATGAACGTCATCATGATATGATACCGCCGAGAGCCACAAAATGATACTGAATTATCTCCCTCAAGCTAGCAGCGCTCTCCAATCAAAATCCAAACTTGTTGAAATTTCCCGCAGCCATGCAGCAATATCATGTAGTTGGGTGAGTTTCCACATGTGCCGCTGACGCCGAGTTTATTTCTTTTCATGCTCCCACAGCGACTCAAAGGCTCCTCCATCTGGCACAGACGCTGTTAAACAAATGCACCCCCAGTAGCTGTGAGAATACTGGCATCCCTCGCTGTGCCAGATTCGACACATGTCACATTTGATTTTGTTTGGAATATACTGCCTGTCTTAATGTTTACTTTGCGTGAAAAAAGAGAGAGAGAGCAGGGAGTGTTTTTAGCAATTCTTTACAAACCGTCTCCAGACCCCCAGCTTGCTACTCTGCAGTTTTCCAAACATACACACACTTTCACCCCCTGACACAAACACACTCGAGGGACTGCAGACAGCAGGCAGGCCCGGTGTGCAGCGGTAGTATGTCTAAGAACTGCGCGTGTGTGTGTGTGTGTGTGTGTGTATGTGTGTGTGTGTGTGTGTGTGTGTGTGTGTGTGTGTGTGTGTGTGTGTGTGTGTGTGTGTGTGTAAGGCGTGTGCTGGGACGGACAGACAGGGCTAGCGCGTTATCCTCTTATCCCCACTGTTGTGGAATAGAGAGGCAAGCAGCTGGAGGGACTGCAAGCAGCCTGATAATGCCAGCGCTATTTTCTAACCCGCCATCTTAATCTTGTTACTCAAATGGTTGTGAAGAGAGAGTCATGAATTTTAATTTCTCGCAAACACACACACATGCAAGAGAGTGTGTGTGCACATGTGTAGATCCCCCGTCTCTCTCACATGCATAAATAGTATCCCCACTGTGTCCATGCACTTACACTTCTCTGCCTCCTTCTTTCCGCCTCCCCCTTCACTCTTTTTCTCCCCCCCTCAGCTGCCTGGCTACCCTCTTCCTCCCTCCCCCCTGTCTCTGACATATCTTACTTCACCCTTCTCAACTCTTCCTCCCTCTGCTCCTCTCTATCTTCCCATTTCCTACATCACGACCCACTTCTCTATTTATTCAAGCCTGTCCTTCTATCCCTTCCTCTACTTGTCTCTCCATCCACCCAATCCCTCATTCTCTGTTTCCTAATCCTGCCGAGAGAGACCCCAGACATCCAGTTCATCCATCCCTCCCTTGTCTCAGAGCTCCTTCTCCTCTCTTTTTCCACCTTGTTCACTTTCTCTCTCGTCTACTCAAACACAGCAAGAATATACAGGAAAAAAGTGGGAGGCAGAGAAATAGAGAGGCACAATGAGACCAAGAGAGAGGGAGACAGAAGCTGTGGCGAAAGTGGCTATAAAATAAATGACTTGCACCTTGGAAAGGGGAAAAAAGAGAAAAGATTATGGGGGGTGGGGGGGTAGGGTGGGGGGGTCGGGTTGAGAGCCGATTTAGCCAGCCACCCATGAAGCTGATTAGGCAGCCTGCGATCAGGAGGAACAGCTTTGCTTGTTAAACTTTTCACCTCTGCGAGCTCTTAGCCCTCACTGTGTTAAGGCCCCCTCCCTCCCTCTCTGTCCCTCCTTCCCTCCATCTATCGCTTCCTTGCTCCTTCCACCTGGTAGAATTTGAATGTGAATACTGGCCGCGGTCCCCGTAGCAGGCTTAGCACAGGGGGGCAGGCAGCTGATCCCTCCACGCCCAACCACCCCCTGGGCCGTCTGCTCTCGCTCTCTCTGCCTCTCTCTCTCTCCCCCTCTCTCTCTCTCTCTCTCTCTCACTCTCTGGGGGTCAGAGGTTCAACCACAGGCCGGTGCCCAGAGGGATGGCCACAGGAAGATAACGCATATGAAGGCCACTGGGGGAGAAAGGGAGGGACTGAAGGAGATAGAGTAGAGGCAGACACATGCAGTTTGTTCATATTCAACAAACTGACTGGAAAAGGAGGCTGGAAAAAGAAAAATGAGGAGGGATGGTGCGGAGGCGGGGATCTCTCACTTTCTCAGGACGAGTTGTGGGGAAATGAGATGAGACATGAAAGGGGTATATAAAGGTCCAATGCGAGCAAAGCCTCAGGTAGCCGTTTAAAACACACATCCCTCCTATTCTATGTGTGTTTCTGGACATTGTGGACACCATTCTGTCTGGTTTTACACCTGCATACTTCTCAGATGTACCTATAACAACTTGTAACTACTTTTAGACGTATAATCAAGAATTAATTTAGTCTGTCAGCACTTACACACACTTGATGTGCATGTGTTGCTACAGGTACTTGTGAGAAGATGAAAAATGCCACTTTAAAGTAATTTACTATACAAAGTAATCTACCACCAATGTGTGTTCAGTCAACACACATTGTTTTTAAAATAGTTTTAGAGAAATTTGACTTGACTTAACATTTTTTTGCTGAAACCTTGAGTGTTGGCACCCCCACTGAGTCAATGCAGTGGTCTCATTAAAATGAACAGGGAACCTATTTTTGTTCATGCAGCGCTAATGTCAGCCTGAACAAGGCCTAATAACCACCCAAGTGAATCTTTAAATTATTTGAAATGTCCATAGTCCTGTTACCATTTTGTACTCCAATATTGTTACATGCTTACTGCGCAGACACACACTATACTGTACTGTATAACCCATACATTCATAACTGTGTATGTAGCTGTTCTGTTGACTAGACCAGAACTTCTCCTTTTTTAAAATGAATGAAATTAACATTTTATGACACGTTATGGTAACACTAGGTTGAAATGAAAAATAATCTCTTGCTTTTTAGTTGCAGTGTGGAACACATTTTAAGGACTCACAAGCTGATCTAGGTGTTTTGATTCCTGAAAACGGAGTAAAATAAGAACAACTGTGGCCCACAACAACATAATTTTCATGTGTGCCACAAAATTGTCTAATTTGTTGGAAAAACAGCACACAGTCACCATTTAAGTCTGTAACGAAACTCATACTGAGATGGAGGATGATCACTTGCGTAGCACTTACATGCCGCTGACGGGAGTGAATTTTGGGTCAGCTTGAGTTGTGAGGAAACCTTTTCACATACTTTCACTTCCATCCTGGTCTCACCACACACACACGCAGACAGACAATCACAAACAATCACATGCACAGACCCACTAAACTCACTTTCATAAGTCTCTGATAATTTGGCTAGATGCTGAACGAGCTGATTAGCTGTGAATGCCCAAACTGCCAAGTCTGCTTAAAAGGGCACATCGACACCCCGCACAGTTGTGTGTGTGTGTGTTTGAGACTGAGAGCGTTTGTGTGTGCGGGGATGTACACTTTAGATCTTGGACAATTAGTCAATTAATCAGTTGGCAGAAAATGAATCAGTAACTATTCAGATTATACATTAATTGTTATTTTTAGGCAAAAATGCCAAAAATTCTCTGGTTCCAGATTTTCAAAATATCAGAATTTCCCTAAAACCCTGACATCAAAGTAAGCTGAAAATCTGAAATATAAATAAAATAATATATCAATAACTGAGAGAATAAGTAGCAGATTAATAGATATTAAAACTAATCGTTGTTTTCAGCCCTAATGCACACATCACTGCATGTGACAGGACCATGTGACACGCTAAACTGCTGAAGTCTTAATCTCCTAACAAATTATCAAGTATCATTATGTATAAAAATCCATAAGAATTTGATAAGTATATAGTTACATTTATGTGTATCAAATTGGTGTGATTGTGGGCTTCTGTGCCAGAATCCTACAAACTCTGACCAACAGCAATCTAATGGAAAGAGGAATAAGCACTACTCTTAAGTGTTCTGCAATGGGAATATTTCTCCCCATGCATCTTTAAAGTGAAGAGCAACGTTAAAGATGTTTTTCTCTGTCCCTATTAGTTTTCCTCTGCAGCTTTTCAAGTTTTTTCCTTTTTAAATATGCATGTGGTGGTGTGCAGCCAATCTTCAACGTTATCTGCTTTTGAGCTCTATTACATACTGTCATTACATTTGATTGACATTATCTAATATGTCATGTTGTTGTCAAGCATGATTTTCTTTACAGGGTTTTTAAATTAAAGGTTCATGGAAAAGAACAATAATATTGGAGCAATGTTTGAATATTTAAATATTAAAATTTCAATAATGTGTAGCTTTTGGGGCATTTAGCCTTATTTTCAATCAAGGACAGTAGAGAGGTGGCAGGGGTTTGAGGGCAGGGGGATGAAAGATGACATGCAACAAAGGACTCAAACTCAGGATTTGGTGATCACATAATCAGCCTAAACAGAGGACGCCCTGAAATATTGAAAATATTGATACAATTAAACTGACTGAAATATTGGAGAAAGATTTTTTGATTTTTTGTGCTCTGTCTAATTAAGTTAATGTTTTTCATGCTGTGTGCTTTTCAGATGCTAAGAGAGGGAAAAGAAGTATATGACGAGAACATCCACTATCCTCTCCTCATCACCTTGACCAAAGGACCTCAACCTGTCAGCCACACTCAGTAAAACAAAACAAGTGAGCCTTCAGCTCTACGCAGTCCTGCTTTTGGATATTTGAGATGAATTGATGCAACAGAGTCATGTTAACAGTGTGATCCACACGTGATCTAAATTAAGAGGAACAGTTAGCAATATTACAAAACAGTGTTTGTTTCAATGTCAGGTGTTTAGTCCAGTTGGCACAGAGAACAAATGAGACTGTGGTCACATTGAAAAGTTTTTTCATATTGATACTGACCACTGAGAGGGTTTATTATCACATGGTTTTGGACAGTATTTGAACATGCATGTAATTTGAAGTGTTGGTGAGGAGAAACCTTGTTACCAATGCACTGGGGAGAAGCTCTGGGCAGCTGAGGAGAAAGAAACGATGACAGATGTACTTTGACTAATGTTTTAACCATTCGCCACATGTCCAGTAACTATTGTCAGTCTCCAGTATAGTCACTTCAGGCCTTTAATCAATTAGCTGGTAGTTGACCAAACACTCAGTCGCTGCTAAAATCAGCCAGTCGGTTAATCAGAAACCCAGAAAGTGAGCCATGATGCCATTCAGTCACTGGCCGGCCGATCAGGTAACCAGTCAGTACTCTGTCAACTATTCAAGTACTTAATATGACAGTTAATTAGTCAATTATCCAGTAATCAGTCCAGCCAACAAGCCAGTCACTTGTTTAGTCAGTTAACTAGCTGTTCAGCCAGTTACACGGATGGTTGGTTTTCTCAGTCAGTCTTTCTGTAGGTGTCAGTTATTCAGTCAGGCCTTTTAAACCAGTTTCTGATATTCTCAGTGTGTAACCACTGTGTTTCTGACCCCAGCATGAAGGCCAGCTATAATTCTAACAATTACAGATTTACAGTTCTGTTCATGTTCGTTTCCTTTATTTCTTGCTCCCTTCTTCCCCCTCTGTAATTTCTTCTATACAACTCATTTGTCCTAGTCAGAGGTCAGTATTAAGAGCATCTTTTGTGCATTACTTGCAGCAGCACATTGACACATTAAGGCAGGTTCAGACTAAGGAGTAATTGTTGCTGCCCAGGAGCTATAGCTTTTATGGAACACATCAATATCGCCAAGGATACAAGTACTCCACTCTCCATCACACTGTAATTTAATTTTACGCACGTCTGTTGGTGTTTTAACCTGTGTTTGAGCAACGGACAATTTCACCAACATCCAAGAAGTTTTAAACTGTCGCTGATGAAATTCCCAAACAAAAAACACCTTTAACTCATCCTCAGCTCCATTGTGTCTACTGTCATGACCTCTCCAAGTTGCAATGACAGCGCTCCATATCGAACATATTTTTGTAGCAGAAGTGGGTCTGGCAAGTCTGTGTAGGAATCGACAGCTGAATCCTACTTCACTTCACCTTGGATCCTGTGGCAGCTGCTAAACCCCGCTAAAAGCTCCTAGTCTGAATCCACCTTTGGGAAGAGTGTGTCTAAAGAGAATGCATGCACAAGAGTTGCTGACTGCTTTTAGGCAATTGTTTGGACAAGTGACCCCAGTACTGTGGAATATATAAAATAACAGGATTTCTCTATTTATTTTTTGTAATGCAAACCTCTCAGTGGCGTCTTACCCCCCCGTCCACTGGGTGCAAACAGTCCGCAGCCATTTTAGCTGGTGTGCCAAACGTCCACTGGCTCCGTGACCCAGTGTGACCCTTCAAGTGTTCCAGGTCTGAAGTGCAACATTCACTTTTGAATGTATCTAATGCTGACCTAAACTGACAATTGACAGTAAAATTAATATCTAATGGTGCTTTTGTTTGTTATTGATTTAGTCTTGTATAGCAGGCTCTAGTTTTGCTATACCCATACACAGCAAAATTGTATCTTCTTATTTGTTTATGCCACCTCTCCAATTAAGTTTATGAAACGGGAGAGGGATTTTCCTTTAGATTATATACACTATTCAGAAAATGCAAATACAAAGATGACATGCTGCGCTTAGTAACTAAAGTGAGTTAAGTACAGCCACAAAGTATCTGTTACCACAGTGATCATAATTTAGCTGAAACATGTTTTCAGTGTGCATGTAAAACATAAAAAATGTCTGCAAAACACCTCTCACTCTACAACTCGAGTGGAAATCTGGCTGCTGAAGAACACACGCAGGGTTGACGTATGATTTCAAACCGAGTTCTTGAAAGTCACACAATCTCCTGTTGGCCTCAAGAGCAAAAGGTTTCACACATTTCAGACTAATTGCTCCCACATTCTATGTCGGCATTTTTTTCTATTTGCACAATTAACGGTTTCACTCAGGTCTTTTCCCATGCATTCAGCTGCTTCCCAGTTTCTTGTGGTATTAATGAAATGCTAAGTGTCAGTGGGTCACTCAAGCCTGAAGCTGTACCTATCACTAGTAAGATGTTTCCATATTTCACTGTGATACATTGCTGTATACAACAGCCAACAAGCTATGCAGTATCTCCCAACGGCTGCTGTTTACATTCCTCACATTGAAAAAAATAATCCACCTTCAGAAATAAGAGGTATTCCCAATGTGTAACTACTCAGAAAAGTAAATTAAGCCAGTTTTATCAGTGGTTTCAATGCTTTGAGGACTTAAATTGAGTTCCAAGAACGTTCGTATTGCAAAGGTTTAGAAGTGTATTTAATTACATTTTTATCTGTAATGCAGTTTGCTGTATAGCTTTGATATCTGTGGGCAAACACAGAAATACCATCCCAACTGTGACTGTGTACAGTGACTTCATCACTGCCTAGTGTGACATCACCACCACTAACCGTGATGTCATTTTACACCACTTTGTCATCGGGCACCACTGTTAACTGATGCTGCTTCCTGCAACATCACTGCCTCTGTTCGTGGCAAAACCTTCACCTGGTGCACCTGCGACGTGCTGTGATATCATGTCATCTTGTAGCGATGGCGTCACTACTTGTTGTGACATTAGTGCTGTGTGCCGGGACACTTAACCACTTTTCACTGTGACACCAACAGGCAGTAAAGGCACCACTGTTAGGCAGTGTCATTCAGAGCAGCTCATGTGGTCTTTTTTTTTCGGATTTGCTAACAAATAATAAAAGTGAGACATCCAACAGTTGTCATAGAAAAGAGCACAGAGAGGATCTGTGTTGCCGCTGAGAATTACCTTGGACAAACATTTTACACACTTGCGCTATGTCACTGTGTTGTGGGATGTCTCAGCTAGCTGTTATTTTAATGATCAAAAAGAATAATTGTTGGTGATTTGTAGGCCATGTTCACACTAATATAGACCACTTTCAAATTGGATCTAATATACCCAGTTCTGTCCACACTGATCCTCAAGAGAATTTTCCAGTTTGGATAAAGTTGAAGAATTCAGTCTGTAGCATTTCAATGTGCAGGACACCAGACATTTTGAAAAATATTGGTGTACAATTGGTGCAAAGCCTCTGGCACAAGCGATCTGTGCACAGTCTAATTTCATAATATTTTGGAGTATGAAATTAGAAACATTAAATTGCATTTACTTCAATGAAGATGTTCCAATTCATCTACTTTAGTGTGTACATGGCCTCATATAAAGAGTTTCTCCATTTGGTGTAAAAAATTCTCTCTGCTACACTGTAATCAGTGGATTGAATATTGTACTTTGCGGTCTAACCCCTGATTTATTTTGTGAATGAATAAAAATAAATTTTCTTCAAGAAATTTGGGATACTGTCCTTTTTTTCTATTACCAAAGGAGAATTGAACACACCAGCTATCACATTAGCATTATGTCATTGATTAATTCCTCAAAATTGTAAAATTATTTCATCACTGCAAAAGTACATTTCATTTAACATTTACTTTAACATGCCCCAAAAAAAGATTTTCTATGATGATTTGTATATTTTTCCTCAATAAAAGCTTACCATGGGGAGCCAATGGACAAAGCTGCCTGTGAATAACGTGTGTGTGTGTTCCATTATTAAAAATCCAGTTTTAAATGTTCACAGATGTAATAAAGTTTCCTTTGGGCCGAGATCGACTGTGGCCTGTGTTTCAAACACAATGGCGTCCTGCAGGCTAAGCTGGTGCCAGACAAGGTAACACACACAGATACGCACATATACACACTCACAGACACACATATCAAACCCAGTCAACAGTCTACCCCTCCACAGGAAGAGAAGAGAGAGGGATAACGGAGGGAGGGAAGGCAGTACACAGCAGCTAATCCTGCAGGCTCATTCTTCTGTTTATCAGTCAGAAGGAGGGAGGGAGACTTAGCAGAAAGGGAGGGACCAGCGAGGCCTCCTGATCTGTCTTTTGATATTTTAAAGAGGTCTGTTCTCTCCTCCCTACCACTCTGCTGGATAGACAGAGAGAAGAGATAGAAAAGGCTGCAGACAGAGGCAAAGAGAGGGAGAGAAAGGCTGAAAAAGACCAGGAGGAGGAGGAGAGAAAAGAAGCGGGAGAAGACGGTGAATAGCTGGTAGGAAAGGGGAAGTGAGACAGCTGGAAATGAGGTGAAACTAGATCGAAACAGCGGGGAAAAGCTTCAGCCGTGAAAGAAAAGAGAAGCTGATTGAGACCGAGATTGACTGGCCGAGTGAGTGATCGAACAGAGAGAAAGAGAGAGACAAAGTGCTCCCGGCTCGACACAAGGGCCCCATTAACTTGACCACTTGCCCTTTGCACACAAAGGCAGGGCCGGCCCACTGCCCCTCCCACCCAATTATCCACGATTAGGCTCAGTGCACTGTGTCAAGATGGAGAGGGAAGGAAAAGAGGAGAGGGGGAGAAAGACGAGCACAGGGAGGAGGAAGAAGGGGACATAGGGAGTAAGAGAAAGAGAGCAAGAACTGGAAGGAAGTGAGGGGTGGATAATTAAGGATGACAAATTTGGTGTTAACATAGGAGGGATTGGAGCTTTTGATTCAGCACCCTCCATGTAAATGATTGTGCTGTGAGTTACTAGTGGCAGACAGCTCAATGCACATCGTCCCCTGGGAACTTCTGCTACTATCACTTGAAACTTATCTGTATTTTTACTTATTTGCAGTGTGTTTCTTCATACCGTGTTTGTATTGTCAATTGGTATCTCAGTTTAATTTTGTTTGATTTATTTGCGGATTTTCTTCTTTAATAAAATGTATATGATGTCAAAGTGGTTTAGATGTGTTCTCCAGTTGCTTACTCTTTGTCCTTTTTGGAAGAAGTTTTCTTAAATCCTCAAAAACTATATATATTTGTGGCGTCTTTGGGGCAGCAGAATAAGCTGTTAGCATACCAATGACTAAAATATAATATTCTGAAGTTGATATGATGAACGTGTAAACAAACAGTTGCCCATTTACACATCTAGGTAACACAGAGCCACATTAGCATTTGTTTAATGTTTCTGGCCTTGTATTGGATCAACGAACGTCCAATATTTGCTCTCGTTTTAGCTCTGGTTTGGTCTCTCTCAACTCCTGAGGGAAATATCTGGCTGTTTAGCAGCTAAATGCTCCTCTACATTCACCAACTTGTCGTTAACTGCCTGTCTGCTGTTTGGTGCTTTGTCACTGACAACAGCTGCCTTCGTCATCCAAAACAGTGAAGTTGTGGGTCATAAAAACCAAAACAATGAGCTGAAAGACAGAAATTATAAGTGCATGTATAAAAATGTGTGCAAAGAGGGGTTTTTTTGTTTTATCTTTTGAAAAGAAGTCAACATGGTGACCCCCCTCTTGCCCCAGAAACAAACATACATCACTGTCAATGACAAATTGTCCACATCCTGCCTCCACACAAACAGATCAACGAAACCCACGTCATGGTACAGTGCACCTACGCACACACACAATTATATATTACCGATACAGCAACATCCAAGCAGCGCTGGCATATGAACACACAAATAGACAAATAAACAAATCTTCCTCACCACACTCACCATGGGCTCAGCTGCAGTCCAGCCATGCTCTGTCGTGTTGTGCTTTGTTGATACTCTGCCGCCAGCTAGTTGGCATCCCCAGGGCCTTAGGCTGGTTGCCACTGCAGGATGGCACACCACCACTGAGCACAAACACAGACACGCGCGCGCTGTATATCAATACAGCTTTTGCCACCACTTTGATTGGCATGTTTTTGGTGCCACAATTCTGGCAGCTCTCCGGAAAGTATTAACGCGCCTTAATTTTCGTTTTTTAAGCACAAGGTCGAAAAAAGAGGTTCTTAATTTGATCTGGGCCAAATGGATTTACTGTTTTTGTTCAGGTTTTGTATTTTATTTCATTTACTTTTATTCGACAGTACAACACAATTTCCATGTGTAGCTCAAGAAGTTCAGACTACACTTTAAAGGCTTTAACCCACAAGAGCATGTTCATGTTTTGTGATTTTAGGACTGAAGGAAATCCATGTCTTTGCTTCAGCCCTTTTTGCCACAGAAACACTTTTTCTTACTTTTTGGCTGTACTAAAAAGGTCCTAAAATTCAGATAGTATATTCAGGCATGCACATAATTTTTTTTCCTCACTCAGTGAGACACAGATGGTGTGTGCCAGCTGTGCTCAGGTGGTTAACTACATCTCTGACTGTTTCACCCGCACTTACAACCACAATCATGAACTGAAATGAGCCATATGTTTCAGAGTATACATTGTATGTGTGAGCGCACGATGTTATGTTTAGCCCATGTTTGCACGTCCCCTGCTCTATTTTGTAACGCCCCCCCCCACCCCCCACTTCCCACAACCACCACCACTTCGTCCATTGCCGAAAATCTCTCAAAACCTTTCAAGCCTTTTCCTCTCTCCTCTCCTCCTCAAGGCAATTTGAGGAGGGCTTTTTAAATGATCTGCTCATTATTGGTAGTGGAGTCACTTTGGTTTTTCAGCTCTGTCTGCTTGCCTTCCTCCCCCCCACCCCACCCCACCCTCTCCCTCTTTATCTCTCTAGGTTTTTTTAAGGGGCTTTTTCTGTGTGCCCCCCAATCGCCCGACCCCCCTCCCACTTCTCCCTCCAGGTTGGCTTTTTGGTCCGTTTGTTTGTGCTCATGAAGTGGAATGCAGCAAAGTCCCTGAGAGCATTTTTTCCTTTTTTTTCTTTTTTAAATTTAGAAAGCCATCGAGTATGAGCTGACATGGCAGAGTGGGAGCTACAGCCCCACCTCCGCCTTAAACACACACACACACACACACACAAACACACACCACATTCACACACCTGCTGGCCTTGACGACAATAATGTTTTCCATTACAGGAGAAGGAACTGGGAAATAAGTGGAGGAGGAATTCTGTGGTATTAATGTAGTCACCTGGAGCTGGGTGGAATAGGATGCTGCCTATATAGAGTGGGAAACACGTGTTTATTATTGTGTTTCTTAAAAAAAAAAAAGCTTTTGTTGATTGTAGACAAGTGCGTAAACACACAAAATCAAATGTGAGCTGACTCCTACCTGTTCTCCCGATGGCTTGCCTGGCACTATAGGCTGCTTTTAGTTATCCCCATTTACCTGTTCATCCCCTCCGCCTCTAATACCCATTAAACCTCTCCATCTGGACATGCAGGAGGCTAAGTTCACAGACTGACTTACTAGCTGACTGACTGGGGCAAGCTGGGGTCAGCCTGGAGGCTGGCGATATAGACGAACACACACATTCACAGTCAGACAGTACAGTGATGCTTACACATGAGCTTATAGCAATTGGCGGCTAATTAAGGGGGCTGTGCTGTTGGAAAAAGCACTCAACTTATCACTGATTAGGTCGGGCTGGGTGGAGAAAGACGTAAGCAGACTGCGAGACATATAGACTGACACAAGTGGCTTGTGTTGGTTGAGAGTCCTTCCTATAAATGTTGACAGTCTCTTGTGGCAGTGTTTACCCTACTTTTTAAGGGCAGAGGGCCACTGTAGGAGCTGAATTAAACACCTGCCTCTCTGCATACAAGCAGCCCCTTTCTGTGCCATTGTCTGCCATTCAGTCATCAATCGGTCTGTGAGCAGTGAGCTACCATATCTTTACACTCACTGAGTAGCACAGCCAATAACTAAACTTGACAAGTAGCTATGTGTTAGTCAAACAGCATTTATGTTTTATTAATTATTATATTTTTTGACATATTTTAAGAGAATAGTTATCAATAACTTTAAGAAGCAGTTATCAATACACAGTAAAATGTGCAAAAAGTTGGTTGAGTATTCCTGTGGAAGCCCATTATTTATGTTAAATAATGTCCAGAGTGATCACTAGGCCCTGCAGTGGGTATCAGGCTGTGCCATCATAAATCTACTGGGCCGACAGGTAGCATCGTGACAGAACTTACTTTTAAGCTGTTCCTATTCTCATCCGAGCAAAAAGCAGATTCTCAGCAGCTCGACCCAGCCTGATATCTACGTTGTAACTGCTGAGGCTAAACTGCTGTGGCCTCACTGGCTCGATTGGCAGAATCATCTCAATCCTATGGCCTGCTCAGTTTTCCAACTACTATCACTATATAACTGGTTTCACAAGTCTTACCAATAGCTTATAACTAATTAGCAGCCCCTCTGGTATGGGATGTCATTCACCTGTCAGAGATCAGTCCTGTGGTTTTAAAGAAAACAAATCAGTCATGAAAATGTAGATGGTGCAACTCCAGTGACTTGTTTTGTCTGTATGAATAGCACCCGCCTGTCTAATTACCATATTGTTATTCTTCATTTATGATTTATTACCTTCCTGTATACACTTCTGTCTCTTTGCCTCCTCACCTTGTTGTGTCCATCTTTCCATCTAATTTTCTCTTCCTCTCTCCTGCCCCCTCATCTCTTTGGCCTATGTCCCTGTGGTCGCCAGGGCAACAGCTCTAACCTGCCGACCCATGTTCCCGTGGGCCAAGGGGCCATTAGGGGCCAGTCAACAAGCCTCTCTACCTGCAACAAGTGGCGCTGGCGGGATGGAGAGGACCCTCGTCTGTGCTTTGAAGGTCAACGAGGCCGCAGCCTGGCACTCTGCCAGTGACTCTTACCCTCCCAAAGAACCGGCACGCCAAAATACAGCTTTAAAATGAAGGTCCAATTCACCACATGTAGATATAACCATTGTTTCAAGCCTCGGTTTGAGTGTATATCCTGGATGTGACCATGAATAACTGCTATACTTTTAACCCATCCAGAGATGAAATCAGTTAGATATTTCAAAATGTCCTACTTTTTGTATCACTAAGTGTAGTCTGACAGCATACTTTTGAAAGGCTCAAGTATTTTTATGATCACTTACATTACTGGTGGAAAAAAATTTATTATGGCAGTACCTAAAAGATATCACTATAACCTCAGCATAGATCAGTGGAGTCCACACTTTTTGGTTTTTGTCCCCTTAACACCAAGCAAAGTCCAGCAATCAAGTTAAATATGTCTAATGAGTCATTAGCTGTACAAAAAAGTGATTTTCCCCTTTCTAATTGTTTGATTTCATTTAATTTGAACTGAAAAATGAACTGAAATACCAATTTACCATGTTACCATTTAATATTCCAGGAATTGATTGAATATCGTATTTGTGATTACCTTAAATCATTATTTAGATTTTTCCTTTCTTACTTTAAGAACAAACATAGGTTTTGTATTCCTACATCAACGTAACTCACATTAATAAAGAACGACCCAAATGTATTTAATATGGGACTTTATAGGAACTTTTGATACCTGGAAATTTTTGAACATTTTTATGAACATATTTACTGCTGACAATTAACGTGTACCTGTGTGATCTTATCTAATCAGTTTTACATTCTTTCATTCAGTCACATTAATCACAGTTCACTCCAGTTCACTACAGATACACTACAGAAGGACTATTACAGAAAGACTACCCAACTCATTTTCCTATCTTAACTGAAGTTTCAAAGACAAACAAAATTGTATCTTCCTGTAATTTCTATCAGACCTCATATTGTATCTTAAGAAATCCAAACTAGAACTGTAAACTCGTCTTGTGATGCTTTTTATCTGTATTCATAATGTCCACAGACTGCCTCTGTCCTTGATTAGTATGTAATATCAACGATATAATATATACATATATACATGATATAATATACAATATAGCTTGCTATAATGGAAAAGAAAAGACGGGTGTACAATTTTAGCTTGGATGAGTTGGAGGCATCAATTGTGCCGGATGCCATCACGTCAGTATGCAGAGTTTTGTGGACTGTGGGCTAAAAAAAATAATCCACCATCGCCAGAGGAGCCAGATGTTCACGCTGTTTCCCGTCTTCATTGTGACTTCCACACAGACCTAACGTCAGTGGTGCTGCCATGTTTGGTAGTGATATTGAATTTAGGGCCTATATCTTCATATCTTTGTAAATTCTTCACTTAGGGCAGTTCTGTAAAAGCTGAATTCACATCCTGGGATAGCACAGGATTTTGTCCTAAATTAGTGATTTCAGAAGAGGTTTCTGTATTGAGGCCCTTGTTCAATATCAGTGTTATCAGTTATCAGTGGCAGGTGTATGTTGTGAGTGACAAATAAACACATTTCAAATATGTATTAAATGTATTACTGTTTGGGCCAAAATAACTGGTAAATAACTATGTAAACCAAATTACTATTAGAGTATGTCTTTATTTTTTTTACATGGGTCAAAAATGACCCATGTAAAAAACTTGATATAGTAACAAAAACTAAAGTAGAGGAAAGAGAGGAAAACTGAAAATAATTGTGGTAATCATTTATGATGGGTAAATTCTGACCCATGTTGTGTATTAGAAGGGGCTTTCATAGTTTGTGCATCAGTGGGTTAAAAGTATCAAATCACTCAACATAGAACAGCATTTTCCTCACAGTCTTCCTCCATGTCAGCTTACAGGGTGGCATGCACCTGTTCCAAACAAATTTCTGGCTATTCTGTTTGGGGGAGGTAAATACTCCAGTAGCCACTTGTCTGCCTCCTTAGGGGGAAATGTACATAGATTATGTCCACACTAATCCTTCTGCGACAAAAAGGCATTTTGCTTTAATACAGCGGGTTGGGTAAGGGTTTCAACAGATACACTCATCCTTCCAAACACACACTTGCACGTACACACACACATTTACCGTCCATATGTGCACAAGGACGTTGGTGCAATTAACCTTTAGCTGATTCAGTCCGAGTACTCTGTCTGATTGAATAGAGCTGGAGTGTTCCCTAAGCCATAACCACAACCTCGTGTGAGTAAGTGAGTGATTGAGAGTTTGTGTGTGTGTGTGTGTGTGAGAGAGAGAGAGAGAGCGAGAGAGAGAGGGAGAAAAAGTGAATTTCTTAAATACTGAATGTTGAGCTTTACGTAATGAGAGTAGGGGAGGTGGCCTTATTTCATAGTAATGAATTCCCATGTTTCTGTGGCTGTAATGCTGTGTGTGTGTGTGTGTGTGTGTGTGTGTGTGTGTGTGTGTGTGTGTGTGTGTGTGTGTGTGTGCGCGCATTTGTGAGTGTGTTTGCCCCTGACTCACCACAAGTGCAGCCACTTCTCCAGCCAATGAGTTTAGACTCTGAGCTCCAGCGTTATGGCCTGGGTTCATCCTGCAGAAGGAGACTCCTCTGCTCCAGCTTTAGTCTAGCCTGTGGCCCTGGCAGACTGTCATCTGTCAAGAGTCTACTAGCCTTGAGTTCTCCTTTTGTTATTGGCTCCAATGGATTGAGCCAAGTATGTGCTGAAAATATTGGAACCCCCCAAAATATTGGCATGATTCAGAAGAGCCAGCTTATTGTTGCCCTGCATGTGTACATGTATTTACTGCATTTCTTTTTTCTCATTGTCTTTGCTCTATTTACTCACATGTACTGTATCATATCTGTGATTACCAGGGCTACTCCTCGCTGAATGCTAAACCAAGTCTCACCTGGAGCTCAGTCATGCTGAACTAGTGAACCATTTATCTGTAGAGTAGTTTGTGGCCTTCAGTGCCAGCAAATTCAAACAACTACTCAGCTGTAGGGCCAAAAGCTGAGGACTTGTTGAAGTTGCTGGCTTGATTCCCGCAGCTTTGCTCTGCCAACGAGCCTTGATAGGAAATAAGATTGGCAACACTTGCCCACTTATTGGCCCACTCAGATTTTAGTGGGTTATCAGTTTGGTCTACATATGAGCTACTAATGTATGATTAAATACATGAACACCTCCCATGCATGTTGCGGCAAAATATGGTGTAAACACTGAAGGTTTGGCATCACATCGCTGTTCCTTTTGTCTCAGTGGACATCATTTTTAGGGCTGCATCTATTGATGGCTTTCATTGCAGACTAATGTGCTGATTTTATGATAAATTGATTGTTTGGTCTACAAAATGTAAAAATAGTCACCATTTCTTAATTCCCAACATTAAGAAATTTCCGTTTTCATATTGTTGCCCAAACAACTTAAAGGTAGTCAATTTACAATGATGTAAACCAGAGAAAAGTGTCTTAAATGATTCATCAATTATCACAACAGTTGATTGGTTTTCTGTTTATTGATTAGTTGTTTTAGCTCTCATCATTTCATAGGGAGATGACAAACATAACGAGTTTTAGTTCTTACTGCAGCTCGTAGGTTTTACTGCAATAACAAGAAAACAACTAAACAACAAGCTCCTCTTTCATCACTAACTTGTTGCCAGGATGCAGCAGCATGCTGGTAAATGCACAATCACTGGAGAAGATAGAGAAATTAATGTTACGTCAGGTAGGATAGGAAATATAAAGGAGTCTATCGACCACCGTATATTGATACTTCCAAAAAAAAAGGAAATTATTAGAATCTGTTGAAAATATTTGGCGGCCACAGGCAGAAACATGAGGACTGCAGCACTCTGGTACAAAGAGTTTTAAAAAATATTCTTTCCACTAGCAATCAACTGATCACTGATGCACCTTCACTATTCGAAGGTGTGTTGTGGCATTTGACCCGCTGCTGTTTGACTCACTGATTTCTCTGATCTGTTACTCACTGTCATTGTTAGGTTTCTATATCTTTGAGTACTTGGGTGCATATGCTCGTTCTGGTTTTGTGTCTACTGTATGTTTGCAGGTAAATTGGCATATTTGCCTGTGTAAATATATATGTAGCCAATATGTGCGTGCATTTACATGTATCTGTGTGTGCATGTGCCTATATATATATATATATATATATATATATGTATGTATGTATGTATGTTTATGTGCATGTGAATGCATGCACATGTCTACATCCTACTGTACAGTCCTGTCTCCTCTGCAGTGAACTCATGCTATAACGTGCCACTGCTAGCTTAGAGTCATGCAGTGTGCTGTTGTGCGCTACTAACTCACACAGCTCTATTAATTAGCTGTTTGATGCTGTTAATTGGGCTCCCACTGCTGCACTAATTGATAACGCCATTGCCATTGACAACACGAAACAAACACAGAGAAGTCTCTTGCCGACAACCTATTCAAGCACCGCAGAGTGCGAGTGGATGGGATGAAAAGCGGGAGGAAGTGAAGGATGAGAGTCAGCAGCAAAGGGCCTTGGGAGGAGAGAGAGGAGAGACAAAGAGAGATGAGATGGAGGGAGTAAAGAAGGGGTGAGATGTTTTCCATGTTCTACAATGTAATTTCCAATGGTTATTCTACATATTGATTACTGTTTTGATATTCACAACTTGTTGCTAACTCTCACAAACAACAGTCTGTGTTTAGGTTTCCGCTGGATGAAAATGTAAATGCAATCTCATGTGTCAACACCTGGTAATAGCAATATCATCTTTCTATTGCTCTGTGATCTGCATAGCTTCACACCCCTCACCTCTCTAATGGCACTGTTCAGCTATTCATTGAAATGTCTGTTATCATATATAGCATGTGTTTTTACCTGTCACTGTCTCAGACCTGAGATGCCAACGCTGGGCATTGGAAGTCAAAACAATATTACATGAGCATTATGAAATTCATTTTGAGGGAGAGAATGTTTATATCTGAATTTCACCAATTAGCATTTCACATTTGTGCCACTGAAAAGTGATGTAATTGTCACTTTTTTTGTGTAAAGCCCTTATTATTTTTCAGAAGCGTTACTTTTATAGCGGATGGCTGAAGACTCAAAGCTTTGAGAGCCCGAAGCACAGAATATAAAAAACATTGTCTTATTTGTTGTATTTATTGTATAATTGTGGTGGGGTTCTTGGGATGGCCGTGTTGTTGGTTGGTTAGTCCGCCAGTTGACATTTTTGGTTTGGGGTGAAACATTTCTCTCCTTCTCAACTATTGGATGGATTGTAATGAAATTTGGTACAAACATTCATGATCCTTGCTGGATGAACTGTAATAAACTTGCTAATTACTTGACCTTTCATTTAGTGATATATATCGTGAAATTTTGGCGATCAAAAGGATCAGAAAAAATCTAAACTTGCTTAGTTTGGGTTATGATGTGGTGACTATGGCTACAAACTTATAACCTTGTTTGTCTATTGCGTTTACATTTCTTTTCTGTCGTATAAAGGGGGCTAATTGTGTGCATGCAAAGTATCCATATGTGCATGCATCCATAGTGAGTACAGCACTTCCTTTAATGGTGGAAGAAGTGGCAAATTACAGACCATACCAGACCATTATTACCACACACACACACTCTCTCTCTCTCTCTCTCTCTCTCTCTCTCTCTCCCCCCCTCTCTCTCTCTTTCTCTCTCTCTCACACACACACACACACACACACACAAACACTCACACATAAACAGAGCTCTTTGGACACCTGGACACATACCTGTTACCCAACTTATGGTCGTCAATGCAGCACCCCCAACTGTGCACCACACACATGAATACAGTCTTTCGCTAAGGCTTTTTCATCCATTTTCTAAAGAAAAGTACTCTCACTCTTAAGCTGGTATATGGCCTTCCGACTCTCTTGCTATTATATGTCTTTCCATTAGAGGCAATTACGGCTCAGACTACAGTGCTTTAACGTTCTCATACAGCTTTATCACTTTTGGTCAAAGAGCTGGCTTGTCCATGTCAAGTATACATTGTATACACCGGAAAGAAGTTAAATGTTACTTCAGTCAATAGTAGCATGTTGCTGGGATTTTTTTTATTACATGTATATACAATTAATATGTTATTTTAGTTCTCCATTGTTTACCATCCTAAAATGTAACAGGTCTGTCTGTATAATGAACAGACAAAAAGAAAGATTGAAATGCAACAAATATGTTGCTCATTTTAAAGTTGAATCAATTCACCAGTATTTCTGTAGATGCCAGTAAGCTCTGTTAAACTCCAATTGCTCCTGAGAGACTCATAAACCAGCCGTGACCTGACAAAATGGCGTTCGACAACATGAAAGACAACTTCCTGTATTTGGCCCTAGTGGCCAATAGTGGCCTGCTCTCATACATCAAACAGAGCTCAATAGGAAATGTCCCTGTGGAGACAATAACAACCTCAGTGGCTTTGATTTAGCCGGAGACCCCACTGTACAAACACTGCACGCAACGCTGTGTACTGAGGCTAAAAGGCACCCAAAACCGGATGGAGGCTTTTATTATGTTCAGTGTCGGACTTCAGACACTGTCTGAACTTCCTGCCAGCAGAGAGAAAATGTTTCCTATGTCACCAGGACACTGTGTTTGTGTATGGAAATGTATTGTACTAATGGTACCCCTCTTCAGCGTTTTGTGAACCTCGTAAGTGCTGTTATAATATTTTCAGTTTTGCAATATAATTATAAGATCTAGCTAAACACGAAGTTACAGGAACGCTACGTATGCATTGGTTTCATAAAAGAAGCCTGATGATCAGAATTTGCTTTAGTTGAGCAGTTTTTCTCTCTGACTGCCTCAAAAGACCATTTGCTTACATTGCTGTAAATGAGAATTTCTTCTCAATCTACCTGCTTTATTAAATACAAAAAGATTAACTGACCGCAATTTCAGCGAACACCTTTCAGCACTCTGCTTTCATTTACATAACAGAATAATCTGATTTTTAACCGTTTGTTGCGCACAGTGTTGATATTCCCTTGACTGTAGTCTCGTATCAAATCTGATTAATCCCTTTTTAAAAAGTCATGAAAGAAAATATATCTGTAAGGTGTAACAAAAGCTGCTAAGATTCAAACTCTGATTTGCTTCTTCTGATGCACAACCTATGTCTTGCAGTCTAGGCTGTGTTTTCCTCCCAAAAAACCGAAAGCAAGAGCAGAGCAAACATCTTCCTTGCAGAACAGATTTGCATATCTGCCATGCCTCCCGACAGGCAGAGAAGTGCTATCCTGACAGGCCTAATGAACTAGCTGTTTAAATGGTCAAATTATACACTCATCCCTTTTTATTCTCTGATATCCTGTCTTTGTACAGGTGATGGAAAGGCAACTTTCCCCATTCACACCCCTTTAGAAAAACCAGCCTCGCCTAATCCCTACTCCCCTCTCTCCCTCTCTCTCCCTCTCCCCCTCTCTCTCCATCTCTCTACTTCTCTATTCCATGACATTGGTGGAAAGTGCAAGCATTCATAGAATAGAAGAGAGAGAGAGAGGGAGAGGCAGAAGGGAAAAGGCAGTGCTCTGAGGCCCTTTGTGGAAAGAAATCATGTCGAAAAATAGTGCTGGGCCGAGAGAGAGAGAGCGAGTGAAGGAGTGAGAGAGAGAGAAAGAGAGAGAGGGGCTGTCACAGACCTCAATGGCAGCATTATGTAAATGGCTGACATCCCCTGATGTAAAGCTGAATAGAGAGACATTAATGTCTTGTGTATATTTAAAAAGCCTGGGCCCAACTCCTCAGGATTGCGAGCGGCAGATCCCGTAATCATGTTGACGAAGTAATGGCAGAGAATTAGTTGTCCATTAAAAGTGTATTATGCACCACGCTGGCACATGAAATTACTCTCAAATAGTGGAATGGCTGAGGGGGAGTGACGAGGGAGCGCAAGAGAGAGATGGAGGGGAGTGGGAGGAGGACGTTGATGGATAGTCAATGCGTGTGTGCGTGCATGCATGGGGGCGTGCGCAGTCGTGCGTGTGTGCCTGTGCGTATGAATTCCCCTGCTCTGACTAGGGGAGGCAGGTGATTGACATCTTTAGACTTTGGGAAATCAAAGCACTGTGAGTGTGTGTGGATGGGTGCACAGCAGGACCCGAAAGATTCTAATGAGGTTATAGAGGGCTGGGTGTCACACATACATTTACATATGCGCATGCACACACTCTCCTCCACACACAAGTATAGATATGTGACAAGTTAAAAAGTATGAGAGAAAAGCTTGCAATGGGATAATAAGATGGAAGAGGGGGTGAAAATGTCTTCAGAATTAGTGAATAGATGGAGGCTCATTCTTTACCCCCTTGGCTTTTGTTGTTCTCTTGCACCGCATGAACCACAATTCACGTTAATGTAGCACTTCATATGAAGGAGAAATATTTTACTGATACAAAAAGTGGCCCGAGGCAAAGCCAAGAGGAAGACTCTTGCTGTACATGGACCGGCAGTGGCAGTTATCTCCTCACAATCATCTTTGAGCAGCAGTCTTTAGAGTTTGTAGTCTATTGTCAGATTGCAGTGTCCCTTTGTCAGGCCTCATGTGTGGTATTTGTAAACCACAATGTGTGAAACTCTTGAAGTTAGTATTTCTTAAAAAGCTGCCTCCAAACCAAATTCCCCTACATTTCTTTGCACTTGTCAGATAATGCGAATATCACTTTTCTCTTAGCTCCTTCCCTGCAGCCATATTCAAAGAGCACGTGTCACAGGCACAGAGGTTTGAGTTTTTTAGATGCCAGCCAAATACAGTGAAGTTAAAATAAACATCTAAGTGATGGTTTGCCGTCCCGCCTCCCTCCCTCCCTCCTTCCTTCTTTCTTTCTTTCCTCCATTCTTCTCTCGTGTCTGAGGCGATAGAAATGTAATTCAGATGTCAAAACGCCCCGTCTCGCTCTCTTCCTCTCGCCCTCTCCCCCATCTCTCTGTCTTTCTCTGTCCTTTTCTAGTCCGTCGTTCCTATTGTTCTCGTGGCTGCTCCTTTATCGAGCGAGACATCGCCGAGAGGGGGAAGAAAAGAAAAAGATGACATGCTTTCTCAGCCCGTTGAGGCGCGTCCCCGGCTAGAGTGGCTTGTCATTTGAGCGATAGAGGAGTGACAGCTTCCACTGTAGCGGGAACACCCCTGCGCCATAATGGGACTGACTGGGCTGCCACAGACCTGTCTGTCTGCCTGTCAGTCAAACCTATCCATCAACTCTGTGTGACATGAACCTGTCTGTTTGTCTGCACTGTACTGCGGCCTGGCCTTTTGTCTGTCTTGCTCTCAGCCTATAAGAAGCTCTATAGGTAATACAGTTTGTATTTTTTTTTTTTCTGTTTGTGGATCTGTCTTAATATTTACTTGACTGTAAATAATGCAGTCTGTCTGTATTTGGCTGGTCATTGCGCTGCATCTGCAGTAGATCTATGTCTGCCTCCCAGTTTTCTTAGGAGCTTTTTCTCACTGAGCCTACATTTACCAAGCATCTCTCTATCACATCACACATTCACATCCCTTACAGTTTGAACCTGACCATTTTGCAGCCGAATCAGCTGTTAAATTACCCCTTCGATGACCAGTTGATTGCTATGACATTTCAGTATATCACCATTCCTACTGCACCCTGCTGAACATGACATTAACATCAATAAGATGCACATGTTGTAAGTGCCTCAATGGGTTTGGACTGCAAATGGTATGAAATATAGATGGTAGCCTCAGCAATTATGCCAGACACACTGATTTAATTGCATCAAATGATCAAGGCCAGCTATAGACACCTTAGCCCCATCGTATAGTCAACTCAGTATACAACCACAGTGCTCCATTATGCATTTATAATTGACAGTTGGTTAATAACCACATACTTCAGTTTCATCTTGATGGGATTCTGAAAAACTGTTCACATTAGGTCCATTTTAAACAAATGGCAGACACACTTGTACAAAAATAACTTTGGCTTCCCAACCCAGCATCTTTTCTCCCTATTCTCCTATTTTCTGTTACACATGATATACAATAACGTTTTTTCCATTTCTTCGTGGTTTGCTAGCTTCCCTGACTCCTTCATTTCTCTCCTCTCCTCTCCTCTCCTCTCCTCTGCTCTCCTCTCCTCTCCTCCCAGCCAGTCTGGCACCAACAATAGCCATCAGAGCCACTCCAAGGGAGGCCATTGGGGCACAAAAGCACAACGGAAATGAGGGATAACTTCTGGGAAGTCTGGCCTCTCCTAGTCATTACCTCCCTCTGGCCCCCCTTCCTCCCCTTCTGTAACTCTCTCCCCCCACATTCTCTCTCTTTTTTGGAAATGAGTGATAACTTCTGAGGCAGGTTGGCCTCTCCTGTCCCACTTCTGCACCCTTCCTGGCCCACTTCTCTTTCTTTCTGTCACCCCATCCCTTGTCTCTTGGTCTCTATCTTCATCTATCCTGTGGACTAATTTGTACGGTCATGATGTGCTCAACTCACTGCTTCAGGCTGTGGCCCAGAGTAACGTTACACAAGGCCATTCATTTGTTTGTGAAAAACTTGATATTGATTTGGGGACAGAGACATAGCTGATTAGCAAGCTAGCCTTGTTATTCATCATGCTGTCAAATTATATTTACTGTCTGTCAACCGTACGCAGTGTTATTGACTTTGAATCTTGCTTGCATAACGTTACCTCGACGTCTAATATCTGACTCTGTTCCATTGCCAAGTCATATCTAAGGTTCGTCCTATTTACTGAAGTAGTGTTACTGAGCAACAATTTCTGCATGACATTACTGTAAAGTCCAACCCCATAATAATCAACAACACCACAAAAACCTTAATGTAACATTTCCAGTTTCAGGACGAGCAAACTAACTAACTGTCGTTGTCACTCAGCATTTCGTGAAGAGTATCAACCAACACTGTCTGTCTAATGCAATCCAAAAAAATCCCACACTTGTGAGCTAACTGTTCGCTGGTTAGCTAGTTACTGTGTCAGGGCGTCATGTCAGGTGTGTGTGTGTTGTTGGGAGAGGGAAACAAAGTCAGAACAGCATGAAACTGAAATGATTCAAGAGGCACTGGATTATTTACTCAATGTTATCATCTGTGTATTTTCAACATACTTTCGGTGTATATTCAATTTTTAAATATTCCCGTTATCGTCAACAGCACTACATCACGAAGGCCCTTAGGGAGGGTTTTCTTCTCTCTCTCTCTCTCTCTCTCTCTCACACACACAGACAAACATGCAAAACAAGACCTTGTGGTTCCTTGGGTACAGGGCAAGGAGCAGGGGGCCTTTGTGATGTGGGTTAGAGAAGTCATAATTAAGAGAGGACCTCTTCTGTATGTGTGCGGGTGAGTGTGTGTGACTGCATGTGTGTGTTGGGGGCTTACAAGGGACAGGAAGGGGTCAGGACAAGGAACAGAACCTTCTCTTTTGTGTTGTTTTGTGTTCTCTTGTGTGGCTTGGAGGAAGAGCACAACAAAAAGAAGAAAACCCAAATTATTTGTCTGCCCTTCCCTCCTTCCGTCCCGTCCTCCACCCCCCCTTGTTCACTCACTTACTTATAGGAGCCTGTTGAATGGGCAGAAATGGTCTTGAGGGTGAAGAGAGCCACACAGATAGACGGACCACAGTGTGGAGATGTTTGTCCAACAGAGAAGGAGAAAGAGTGGGATAAAGAAAGATGGAGTCAGGACCACCTGAGTATCACCCTCACCCTGTCTCCCATCTCTTCCCTTTCCTCTTCTTTGGCAGAGGGTCACCATTCAGCCCAAACCGGTGACAAAGATGGCCAGTGTGCATTTTAGAGAAAAGAAGTCAGTGTTTGAACAACAGCTTGACTGCCTTGCATTAAATACAGTGTGCGTTTTTATGTGTGTTCGGGGGATGCAGGGGGTTGGGGTGCAGACCACACATAACTAAAAATGGTCATAGTAAGAAAGAGTGCCGAATATATTTGCTTGCTCAACCTGAAATACCAACTTCAAAAAAGATACGAGCAATCAGGAAAGAAAACTGGGGCAATACAAAAATGAAAACAGTGTCACATACAGATTTGTATGGATAAGCTGTGGAGCAGAGTTGTTTTAGGGCAAATGTAATGCCACCTGGGTTGCTTGTTTACTCAACATATTGAGGAAACATGGATTCAAGTTTCTGGCAAGTCACAAAATGTTGGTACTGAATCTAAAATGTTCACCGCCAATGCACAACTTTTTTTCCCCCCTACAATATTCACTCTTACAATACAATATCCTCTCTTAGCAACTAAAGTGTGATTCAACTTCCTATTGTTATGTTGAGGCACTCAGAGAACGTGGTTAAGGTCAGAGAAAAGTGGTGGTCTTGGTTTAATACAGAAAACCTGCGTCTCTGGTGTCAGGAGACAGGGTTGTCAGCCAAAGCTGTATCATAACATGTACCTGATGAAGTTTGCGTCAAAACACTTTGTTTGCACCGGTGCACTTGTGATATGATAACTGAATGAAATTTGGAAGAAGATTAACTCAAGCGTCCCCATGTGTGATGTAATGACTGTTTTGAGTAAAAAGAAAAATTCCACATCCTTTACTTCATTTCCAAGTTTTGCTTCTGAGTTGTTTGTCTGCTTGCAGATTCTGCAATTTCTGCTGAATGGCCTCTTGAACAAAACAAAAATTAACTCTCTCATGTAAATCTGTTCCAGCTGACTCGCCATTTTGCTCCTGTCTCTTGTTTCCACTCTCCATGGCTTGTTTTCATTCTCTGTTTCTCAGAATAACATTGAGTTTGGCCACAAGGAGTGTTGGGTGTACACTGGTAACAGAGAGAGGGAGAGAGAGGCCTGCATCCCATTAATCTGCCACATATGGTGGCTCTGCAAATGACAGATCCTTAATGGTAAACATTGACGGATAGCGTTTGCTTGTTTCTATTGGTGAGCTGGATGGGTACACTTGTGATAAGTGCTCCATTGCAGAGGAGAGAGATGGTGTAATGGGGCAGGAGAATACCACTAATAAAGCCCTCCCCCCTGCCACCCTCCCACCTCTGCACCTCAAGCTAGACCTTTTGTCCCACCTGCTATTCTGCGGCTCTGAAATTAGGCTGCACCCCCTCCTTTTTCTCAGTCCTCCTTTATCCACCTCTTTTCCTTTTGGGTGAACGGCCATGTGAAGAGGTTCATTACCGCTGTGGCTGGCCCTACTCAGGTATGGCTGGGTCTGTTCCCACTATAGGCCCCTAGCTCTCTCTGTCTGGCTCCCTGGAAAAGGGAAACATGGCACACAAAGGTCCTGTTAGCACTTCCTATGAAATCAGCAGTTTTCTCTAGAGGTACAACGCTCCAATTACCTAACACTCACACCCACAACACAACCCAGTGCTTCAGTGTGTGTGTGTACGTGAGTGTCTCAGTCCTCACCATCATGGTATTCTTCAAGGAAGGGCCTGTGCTAGGTGGCTAATTAGCACTGAAGACACTCTCCTCCTTTTCTTCCTCTTATCCTCATGCTTTTCTAATCCTCCCCTTCTTGTGTCCTATGAGTGCATTTTATTTACCATTCTTTCTCTGAGATGGTGCCCCCGGCTTCCTCTCACACTCCGGCCTTGACATACTGTACGCTATACAAGCAGCCCATCCACAATCATCTCGGGCTTTACCCTGCTGAAATGCACAGAGGAGACCCGAGAAGGGCTCTTCATGGCTGGAGATACTATTTGGAGATCATGGGCCCTGTGTCCCAGGATGAATGGTTGTCCTCCTCCCTGATGCTGTTACATCCTTGTTTAGCGCCTCCATAGGGTCTATGTAGAACTTGTTAATAGGAGGGGATTCCAGACGAGGCAATTATATGGGCTGAATAGTTCCTGTACAATCCTCTTAAGACCCTGACAAATAAATAAACAGTAAACAAAAAATAGGATCAGTTGTGTCTATGCCTCATAATTCCAAAGTGATTTTGGTCCTGTCCTCCATTTATTGCTTTACTTGCATGCCAGTAATCAACAGTAGACATCAAACCCGACCTGGAGGGTAGTACAGTGAGAACCTGGGTGGTCCGAAAGATCACCACGAGAGTTAAGAGCAGTGAAAGCAGAGCATAAGTGAATCAGGAAGAAGGGATAAGAGTGTGTCCTCAGCACAATAAGACAGGTGTGGAGAGGAGGGGACTGCAGCGGTGGCTGAGGGACTAAGGAGAAGGGGACAGATGCATTCACTGACCACAGACCTGGACTTATATTTCACTTTGGATGAAAAGAGTGTCTTTAGTTATTTTCCTTTTTGAAATTCAAAGATATCTAATGAAGATACTCAGATCTGCTTTGCCTTGTTTAAGTCTATGTGCATTAGGTTGTGGTTTTTAAATGATGTTTAAATGATTAACCTTCAAATGTACATAATGATGATAACAACAGGGTCAAACAGTACGCTAGTTTAGGACGGTGTATGTGGGGCTGGCTCAAAACAAACTACAGTACCCATGTTCATTATAGTGAAGGAACATGTCACCCAGTGCAACAGTGTGGCTCACTGAGGTGTTTATTTGGACCACAATGGAGGTGCATCCCACACACGAATAAGTTATGTTGCTTCTGGCTTTTTCATATGATTTACTGACATTAAGAAAAACAGAGACTATCACCTGACATATCTTTTAAGTTAAATGGTCTAGGGTTTAAATAAGGTTTTGTCTCGTGTTGTATTGTCCGTCTGAACTCCTTTCATAGATAAGCTCTAATCATAAGGCAACAGTTTATGACCTTTGCCATAATCTATTATTCATTTCCGCTTCATCATCATAGCCTATCCATCATCATGGGCTAGATCTATAACCAGATTACTCAGAGCTACCCTATATATAACGACACATACACACAGACAAACATACACACACACGACCACAAAACCATAGGTATTATTACAGTAACATTATCACTAATGGTATTGGTGGAGATTTATCCCATCTCGGTTCCTATCATATCACTAGATGGGATTAATGGATCCCTGAGCGTGATGCTTGAATTAAACTGCACTCCCTCCGTGTTAGGTGTGGAGATAAACACATCCAAATATGGACCTTTGAACCAGCAACAACTCTGCCCATCTGCCACTCAGCTGCAGGAGTTTTAAGCCAAGGACACAATGATACCTCATTCTCCATAAAAGCAGCAGCAGCAGCCTACAGCCATAAAGAAATGATCTGGTTTGAAGGTTGACCTCTGACCTAAATAAAATGATGACAAAGTTATCTTCAGCTTTCTTCGGAGTACATTTACTTCTGTTTTATATGTCAGCCATAGGAAGTGAATCTAGCCGACTACTGCGACTGATCTTTCTGTTTCATTCAATTCTCTTTATATTAACATTTACTCATCCAGGGACTGAGCATGCTGATTGTGTTCCAGCAAGCCCTCCTTCACACACACGCTGCACAAACACTGTCCTCCAACGTTAGCTCTGATAATCTGTTTTTTAGAACATATTTTCCGGGATTCAAAGGAGTCACAACACCACTTCTCTAACCTCTGGGCCTCTGCTGCTGACTGGAGCTAACAGGTTGATGCTGACTGGCTCGCTTTACTGCTCAATCAGGGGAGAGTTTTGTCCTCTGTTAAGGCAATGCTCAATGTGTAATGTGAGTTAGAATGAAAAATCACTCTAAAAATATTCTGGTTATTTACTGGTTGACATCTTGTGGGCCAAAAAAAATCTATGTATTGACCTAAAGTACTGATGTGTCCTCTGTCTGAACCTCACTGAAAGGGACATTTATGCAGCTGACTGGACTAAACAAGGTTGAGATTTTAAGATAAAAAAAAAACTAGGACATAGCAACCCTGATATTATATATTATATTGCATATGAACATTTTGCATTTTGTGGTTATATGAAATGCATTTTTTGCTTTAAATTTATGCAGCTTTGTAGAAGAAGTGAGAGGAAAAGGTATTTGAATATTTTTAGAAGAACAATTCTGTATTTTTCAATCATTTCAAAATGAACATCAATAAGATTAGAATTAAATAATAAGGCTGTTCTTAATTCTCACTGGTTTATACATGGAGATCATCTATCTGCTTAAATATTTTCAACTTCTGCTGTAGTTATTTGTGATAATGCTAATAATGATAATAGAAAATTATTATTTGGTATCATTTGTAAGAATTCAAACATTAACATAGTCATGGCTATTTCAAGTTATTTCCCTTTTTGTGTGTCATCTATTTTCGCTTGCAGTTAAATATGAAGAAATTAGTTGCAGCTCCAGAATAAAAGCGATTAAAGGAGAGAGGATTATTTTGAATGAGGTCAGTGTTGATGTGAATTAAAACAGCGTCTCCACTGGAGGCCTAGTCACTCAACCAGACAGTGCCGAGAAGGCTTATATTGGGAGAGGCGTTAAAATCCGTTTTTCTCATCTCTCTCTCCCTCCCTCCCTCTCTCTCTCTCTCTCTCTCTCTCTCTCCCTCCCTCTCTCTCTCTCTCTCTCCCCCCCTGCACCACCTCGTCTCCATCTCTCCCCTCGTCTGAGAAAGCCGAGTCCTGAAAGACAAGCCGCCTCATCATGCCATTAAATATTTAAGCAAAACACTGAAACTATATGAAAGATTAAGGGTGCATAAAAATAATTAAGGATTATCGCAATGAAAAATGCATGCTCGCTGTAACCTAGGAGTTCATGATATGAACAATACAATATTAATGGTCTGGAGTGGAGGACTGTGCAGGCAATTCTGTAGCCTCATTAAAAGGAATGTGTTTGTGTCTGGCCCAGGCAAGGCTGCAAGCTACAGATACCAGATCAGCCTCCACTGTTTACAGGTCGACAAAACAAACAAAGGTAATGAAACCATACTTTGTAATAAGGTGTGTCTGCGTGCGTGTGTGTGTGTGTTTAGCAGAGGATACCTTACCACGGTCCTCCTTAATAAAACACAAAGATATGAACCATCCAGCAGGCTATAAGTAGCCTAAAAATGACATTTTCATATGACATCAGTAACATTTTCAGTGTGCCACAGTTAACCACAGAAGGTCATTTTCAATGCAGGTCGAATACTGAGGATATATTCAGGGCACACAGGAATTAGAAAGCACCAATACCTTAAATCACATTACCATGAACAGACTCCATTTCTTTCACTGAATTATAAAAGCGTGAACAGCCTCATATATCTTTTATGTCCGTGGCCCATTTTTGAGGAGAAGTGTGCTCATTTCTCGCGGGACATTGATATTTTAACAGTGTTTTAATTATTGGATGAGAGAAGCTGAAGGGCCGGCGCAATGATGAGGTTTCCCCACATCGTTGGTTTTCAACAATGTCAGCTCTTTGACACATTTTCAGGTCATTTCGCGATGAATGAAATACAAATGAAACCCATCGCCTATTGGAATAGGTATCAATAATTGGCGGCGCAGCGTAAAAGGCCGCGACCGGAGAATTTGGGAGATTTGACCTCTGCTGAAGCGGAGGATTAGGGGCCAAACAAAATAATGGGAAAGTCATTGTGTCAGCGGATTATGCAACTATCTGTAGGTGCCAGCACAGACCTTATATGATAGAGAGAAAATGTGAAAGTTTCAAACGTGTCAGATATCTGTCTGGGAAATACGCATTGTGCGCGCCTGCACAACCACATACAGAAAAATGATTACATGTCAGCTATTGTATCTTAAATATCTCGTTTCCCTTTAACCTGATGTCTTCCGGAGCAGTTTTCCTACAATTTACTAAAATTAATTTCTACTCCATTTATAACAAATTGGTCACGTTACACCAAAAAAAAAAAAAAGAAATCCTAAAACAAACCTAATCACAGCATATTATTCGATTAATTTAACTTTCAAGAAAACACAATGTGATTTTTTTTTTTTAAAAAGAAATGAAGCTTTAAGATTGATGTTTACACACACACACACACACACACACACACACACACACACACAGGCGTTGAAGTGCTGCTGTCAGTGCCTTCTCAATGAGATGCTCCCTCCATTAGTGCGGGTGACCGCACACTGCGGCTCTGTGCGCGCTCCCCCGCTCGAGCTGCAGATTAGACGCAGATTCTGCCGCTATTATGAATTCAAATACATCCTCCCGTGATTGAAGGGAACCATTACAATAAGCCACGGGCTGCTGCAGATAATGGCACGAGGTATGCACAGCCTTCAGCCGCCCTGACAGGATATTGAACGGAGGTGAAAAGTTAACAAAATTATCAAATAGCCAAGACCGCGCTTCCTCAAATGTCACTCGGCCGACAAATAAAATAATAATACGAGAAAAAACTACGCGGGCTCCTATGAGAGAGTCACAGCCTCTGAGGCTAAATCACAGCTTGACTTTTTATTCCAGCTGCTAATAGCGGCATTGTAATTAACATGTATGATTAATGCAGCTCGACATGTGATGGTGTTACATGTCTTTGTGTCAGGCCTATAGCCTGGATGTGTGTGTGTGTGTGTGTGTGTGTGTGTGGGGGGGGGTTCTCCTATTACAAACCTACTTCCTGTCCTCTCACATGTATGTCTATACCCACTTTTGTCACGTGTTCTTACATTTTTTGATCACATGTCAAAATGACAAAGGTGGCCTTACAGTGAGGGTCTGTTCTCTCCGCAGCAGACACGGAGGGGCGGCAGCACCTCCCTCATCATCTCAACAGACTCCCTGGCTTGTATTGTTCCTCAGTGGCATAATTTGGCTCGGTAATTGTCAGAGTTAAGGCTAGCACGTTGTAGCCCATGCCTCTTAGACAGAAGGCAAAAACCTGGTGAACAATAACCAACAAAAACAGAATCACATGCGTTGGGAAAAGCCCAGGAGAGCTTCCTCTTCTGCTCCTGTTTAATGGTAACAGAAGTCTTGTGTTGAACTGTGCATCCGTGAGGGGAAATGATGGTGTGCTCTGATGTGATTTGCAGGTGAATATGTTTTACCTTGTCATTTAACAACAGGGTGATGCTGCCTGTGTTGAGGCGAATTTTTTTTCTTTAGTCTTATTTCTTTAAATATATATATATATATTTTTAGTTTTTCCACACAACAACAGTAAAAGGAAAGAGGCAAAGAATAAGGCTGCTCTGTGTTGTTGCAATAGATGTTTATGCAAATGCACGCGTGTGTGTGTGTGTGTGTGTGTGTGTGTGCTCGCGAGCCTCATGGAGTCGTTCTGCGGGGAGAAATGATAGTCGCATTAACCCTTCAACTCTTATTTCATGGCTGCCTCGTTAAGAAGCTTGTGGATTTAATTACCGGCGGTGGAGGCTGGGAAGGTACAAGGCCCCGTGTCGCCGTGTAATTGGAAGCATTTCTCTCTACACCCAACTTAACATTTTCCACCCATCTCTAATTGTCGAGTACAATTCACACTCATTAATAAGGCGAATTATGTAATTTTCAAAACAGGACTTGGGTGTGGATGATGGGGGGTGTTGAGCAATAGACGGATCATTCCTGCGGAATTGGAGCCACAGTCAGTACGCATACACCACATGGCCCATACTGTTGCACATAGGCAAAGCTATAATTAAAACCACATCAATTTTAAAAGGCTCCTTTGTGCATACATAGCATTAGTGTTGGTGAAACTCTAAGTGGCCATACACTCCGTGCATTCATACTATACTTGAGCTTGTGAAGTCAATTCCAAAATAGCTATCTTTTAGAATGTATTGTGGGCCTGCACGCACATGCAGCAGCTAATCGGCACTGCATTGAAAGCTGTCAGATCACAGCAGTGAGACAATGTAGATATCAACTCGTGAAGCCTGCAATATGACACAGTTTGAGGAGTAAAAGGTTCATTTTGCTCTAAATAACAATGATCTGATTCAGATAGTAGCTTGCACCTAAACATTTTATTTATACCTGAAGACCACTCCTTCTCCATGCCTCTTCAATGTACATACTGTGTGCATGTGTATTAAAAATGGTTTCAAATTGGCTTCGATGGCAGCTTTTAAGATTCAATCTGGATTAGTATGTGATTTAAAAAAAGAGCTGCAGTGCTGAACATTTTTCTTTTTTCACACCTATCTAGTGATACTTGTTTGCTTGCAGCAGTTCACCATTTGTAATTTCAGAGATAGTGGCTTATTTTAGTAGTAGCACTTGTACGTTTTCACAACAAATAATGAAATGAACTTATAAGTTATTATAAAAGAGAGGATTGGAGCAACGTGGAAATGCTGGAAAAAAAAACCACACCGCTAAAATTATTTGACCTTTCCATGAATTACCTCGGAATACAAATTAGTTTGACTGTTGTAATAGGCTGCGTGTCTTCTCAGTGGCTACTGTATGGTCGTCTTCATTAATTAACTCCACCCCTTCTTTCCTTATCACTTCCCTTCTCTTTTTATTCACTTCCCCGTCCTCTCTCCTCCCGGCCCTCCCTGCATGCTGGCCAGGTATCAGAGCTGCATGGCACTTTCAGTTTGCTCACACAGTCATATCTTCTCTCTCTCTTGTTTTAATCACCAGTCAATAACCCCCGATGACTGTGTGAATGGCAACATTTAATGGGCCACACTTCATTTGCTCTTTTAAAATTGGCTTGCGTTAAAGGCAAACGACAGGCCTGGAATAGAGAAATCACACACGGTGACAGCCGTGGCGAGGGCCGAACAGTGCTGCAAATGAAGTCCTCAGCCACAAGACTCCATTAAAACGTCGCGATGTGATACCAATCTGCAACTTTATTATTGCCCGGCCCACTTCCCCCACACAGGCACTGCCGCCACTGTAGCCGCCATTCTGCATTATCGGAAAACACAGTCATTAAAAAGCATTTGACCTTTTTGTAGCGAGTATCGAGAAATTACCTTTCCTGTTTGGCTCTCACCCCCCCTCCCTCCCTCCCACCTTGTTCGGCGAATAAATCACTTCATGGCAAATTGTAATGCAACTCCTCCTTTGCTCTGAGTGGCGTTAGGTTCGTGCTGCCTCGACAGCGCCTGAGGAGATACCGCCGTAATTAAATGTTACATCTGCCAATTGTTTCACAGGGACAATGAGGAGGGAGGGGACGGCTGGAGAGCAGAGGAAGAGAGGACTGGGGTAGGAAGTGGTGGAGGAGACAAGTGGAGGTGAGACAATGCTCCAGGGTGGACTGTTTGAAGAGAAGATTGCAGAGGCCAGCCAGGAAAAGGGACGAAGAGCAGGGGGAGACAGGTAATGAGAGGAGAGGAGAGGAGAGGAGAGGAGAGGAGAGGAGAGGAGAGGAGAGGAGAGGAGAGGTTGGGGCAAAGACAGAGAAAAAGCTCTTGGCCTCACATTGAGCATCTCAGTGTCATCGTCCCAGTCCATATTGATCTGATGTGTATGTGTGGTTGTGTGTACGTATCCTTGTGCGTGTGAACCAGACAGACAGATGAAGTGTTAGAAGTGTAACAACGTATCCTGGCACTTTGAAATCCTCTGCTCAGACAGCAGCTATCTCAGATATCTTGGCCTCGCTGCCTTTCACTGACACCTGGAACCAATCGCCTTGTATAGTGGAAAACAACCAAAGTGCCTGTGGCTTGTGTGTGTGTGTGTGTGTGTGTGTGTGTGTGGCTGTGTGTGATGATGAATATTTATTGTCTCATGATGCATCTCATCATACACCTCAGCATCCACTGATACACCCACACTCACCCCACATGCATTGGCATACACATCCAATGAGACACACACACAAACACACACACACACACACACCTCCCCATGTCTACAGAGCGAGCCTTTGTTTACCCCTGGTGAAATGAAAACTCAGTTGCCACAGTTGTTACGTATCACCCTGTGAGCAATTAGCAAAGTGGACAGGGGGTGGAGGAAGAACATACACCATCCCACATGATGTGATGATCTATGTGTCTGATTTCTGGAAGGTGTAAGTGTGTGTATCTCTGTTGGTGTGTGAATGTTTCTGGGAGTATTTTACCCTTATTTTTTATTAGATTATTTGTGTCAAAACAGTGGAGTGTCATAGATGAAAGGGAGTATAGAAGTAAATGGAGTGAAGGGACTACATTTAACCCCTGGTTTGCATTTGAAGGGTCAGTTTACATGATCACAAAACACATTTCCTCACTAACCTTAAAGAGTGAAAGTCAGTGGAAATAGTTTTGGTTTTCTTTGCTCTGGTTTTGAGATTTGCATCACTGACATTTCTGCTGCCACTGAATATAATACATGTGAATGTAATTTCCTTTGTGGTGTTCACAATATTGACAAATGGCATTTCAAAATTCAACATCTCTCTACAGAATCTGCCAAAGCCAAACCAAAGACTTCTATCTCCATAGCTTGACACTGCAGGGTAAAAAACAAACACATTTTTAAATATAAATTGGTTGATTGGACCTTTTAACAGCAGTGCAAGTTCATGGTCACAAAAAAACTAATGTTAGTTTTTCTACGCACCAAGAGTAATTTTTGTCATTTTTGTATTTTTAATTTTTGCCAGGTAACTGTGTGCCTGCAACATGCCACCAATGATCAGTCAACTCCAGTTAATACTTACAGTCAGGCTGGGAAATAAGCACCAGCCAAATGCTACTAAATATGAAAGAGGCTGGTAAATATCAAACACAAAATAACAATTTACGATTGAGTGGCTGCAGAATTTGAACATGTGTCACATTTTTAAGAAGTTAATTTTGCATCCTTTTTAAATTTCATATAGTAATATGTTAGAACTATATTGTACTGTAACCCCAGGCTGCTGTTACATTAACCTAAGCCGTGCCACCGTAACAAATCAACAAGGGGATGCAGAATGGATAAATGGAGGGGTTATGTGGAATAAACCCTGCCTTACGTGCTGGAGGGTAGAGATGCATTTCCATAACAGCGATAAATTGGATTTAACGGCAAATCATAGACAACAATGGTTGAGGACGCTAAGAGCTGTTGTCTGTCCTACCCTACAGCGAGGATCTACGAAGACCTCCGTGTGTGTTTGTCGCCCAAATGGTCTCGTCTTGGTTAAGGTATGAAATCGCTCCGACTGTAAGCACCTTCTCTTTCCAGCCGTGACCTGTTATCCATTTAGTTGAGGAGAGTCAGGGGAGTCGTTGTTTCTCCCTGCAGGCGGATGCCAGCACAGACTCCATCCAAATGAGCCCCGCCAGGCACACTTTGAGTTGTGGGGAGCACCTACCTGTTACACCTGATACTCAGGCCTACAGGTGCCACAGTCATGATCTAAACCATTGTGCTGGTTTGGTGAAGTAGTTGTTAGGCTCCAAACAAACAAGTTAACATAATTTCACCTAGTAAAGAACTACATCACAAACAATTTCCATAGAATTCTATTTTTTTTTCATAAATTGCTTTCTACATAAGAAATACCCAAACAGAAATGAACCACAAACCACCACAGATGAAGATGAAGAGTTTGGTCTAGACCTGCTCTTTATGTAAAGCGTCTTGAGATAACGCTGTTGTGAATTGGCGCTATATAAATAACGATTGATTGATTGATTGATTGATTGATTGAGATGTATTTTTAGTATAATTCATCTGCACTCCTCCTTTTAAGACCCGTTACGCAGTCATACACACTCAGGTTGAAGATGGACCTGTTTCTAAAAAGCAGAGAACTCAGAGAATGATGACATAAAGACACACACACACACACACACACACACAAAATACGCACACCTCCCACTGATGGTGATAACAAACAGTGATTAGCATGTGAAAAACAACACAGCCGGGGTGTAAGCAAGCAGATGCCTGTTCCCCTATTAGCCATGTTGATTAGCCTACTGTCTTAATATCTTTGTTTTGGTGGATGTGTGTCCCTCCACCCCCCCCACCCTCCCTCCCTCTCTCCCTGGACGACACACCCAAGGCCTCCCTGTAAAATCCTAACTCATCCTGAAGCCAATTCCTGCCTCTTTTACCCAGAAAACAAATACACAATCAAACAACACTAAGCCAATTTCCTCCCTTGCCGAAGCTTATTCGCAGACACACACACACACACACACACACACACACACTCACACACACCTCCTCTAATTTCCTGGGGCCGTGGTACTGGCAGGGAGTGTGTTGTAGCGCCAACAGAGCTCTGTGTTTGGGGTAATTGCTCTTGCTGCGTTAGTATGGAAATCTGCAAATGTGTGACAGGGCCAGATAGCTTCCTCCAATGTTGTTCTGATCCTGCCTCTAGGCCCGCAGCCAAACTATTTTATCTCTTAATGCATTAGAGTGATCTTCCAATTAGCCCACGCTCATAATACTCCCCCATTCCTGGTGGCTGCCTGCTCTGGGCTGCAGAGAGACGAGGGAGGGAAGTGGCGCGCATGTAAGTGCATGTGCAAGTGTGTGTGTCTACGTAAATATGTGTGTTCTGTGGCTTGATGGGATGGGGCGGTGGAGGAGATGGAGGTGGGCGGGGTTGGCGACCAGGAAAAGTGAAGTGGAGAGGATGCGGCGTACGTGTGTGTAAGTGTGTACGTGCATGCAGGCGTACGAGAGGGGTGGGTGGGTAGAGGGTGGTGGTGTGGTGATAGTTCTGCTTGAGAGGTGAAATGAGGTGCTTATTGTGCGCGGCGTGGGGGTTGCGCCGTTAGTCCGGGGCTCCTGTTGTAAAGTTTGCTGATAAGGGGAACCCGGCCCTTGAGCATCCATTCTCCTCGGTGTATTAGCGCTCCCTTATCAGGGGCCCAGATAAAAACCGGCATGCCATTTGCCTTCGGTGGAATTAAGCCCTCCTCCTCCTCCTCCTCCACCTCTTCCTCTTGCACCCTCCTCCCCTCTCCTTCCCTTGTCTGCCTTGGCTAACCGGGCGGGCTGCGATTAACCTCGACACTGTCCAATATCCTCAGCAGACTCCTGCCCGCAGATTAGCCGCTATTAGTTATGACCAACTAAATTAACCACCGCCGCTTCCCTGAGAAAGGGAGAAGAAGGGAGTGGGAGATGGAGGGAGAGAGGTGGATGGAGGGAGATGGAAGCAGCATGAGGAGGTTCATTTAGAAAGAGAGGGACAAACAGGGGGAGACTAATGGAAAGAGGGCGAGAAGTGAGTGAGGGAGAAAGAGAGAGGGATAGAAAGGGAGGCCAAGTGCTCTGAGCGGTGTGTGTGTGCGTGCGTGCGTGCGTGCGTGCGTGCGTGCGTGTGTGTGTGTGTGTGTACACTCTGAAGTGGCTCACTATGTATCGCACACTTTAGGACGTACGTATTGCAAGCCATACACACACTCTGGTTGCTCTGATATCCTAACTTTAAGATGACACATGCACATTGCACACCAACGTTGGCATTGCCAGGAAATATTTTGAAATCAGAAAGACCTAGAGTGCTTGAAAAATGCATCATTATTTTATCATATTTACAAAAGCAAATGCAAATTCCACCAATAAATGCTCACATAGACTTTCTCTCTCTCTCTCTCTCTCTCTCTCTCTCTCTCTCTCTCAGTCACACACACACACACACACACACACACACATACACACACACACACACTCTAGATTAAACATTGTTTATCACCACAGTAATTTTGCGCATGCTATGCAATTTCATTTATTTACTTAATGTCATTTCACTTGACTCCATGTCAAATTATAGAAAATCTAACCATTGTCTCAGTGGAATCAGCCAATCATCACGATAACTTTGCCTTTGAGTAAAGCGCTCTCCTTTTTAGCAGTGTCACGGCTGCTGAATAGACCATCAAGTGAAAATAAACCCAATTTTCGAACACTGCTAACTGTCACAAACACTCTCTGGCTGACAGCATCTCTTTGGTTTATGAGCCACAGGGTTTTTTTTTAAGAGGGAAACATTCTCATATTAATGACATTCATGGGTTTGATTTTTTTTTTAATTGCATGCGGCACCTAGTTGGAAAACATCAGGGGAATTCAAACAATAGACTCATTCAATGAAAACAACACACACACACAAAGGCGCATAGTATGAAATTGTATTGCTAAAATAAATGTTTCTTAAAACACTAACATAACAACACAAATACATTACTTTCATATGAATTGACTCTGTGGAGCGGCTAGTTATTTTCAGCACTTATGTGTGATGATGTGTGCAAAGTGCTTCTGCATTATGAAAGTCTACATCCATCTTTATTCTATATTCAAATTTAGCTTAAATATTTTGATTTAATTGGCTTTTTATTACAAATTAATGGCAATTTTAAAAGAAACAGAAACCCGGTGTCTTTCATTCATTTAATTTCATTTCATTCTTTTCATATAAATATATCAAACATATCAAATTATGTTATCGATTCAACCTAAATTAGTTGTGTTTGTAATCCCGCCTAATATCTTCATCTCTCTCTGTTTGTTTTGTTCTTGTTTCTGTTGGTCCTCAGACCAGCCTGCCTACTCTTGACAGAGGGTCACAAGAAACAATGTGACTGGCACAATACAGAGGGCCTTTCCTTGTTGTGTGTGTTTGTGTTGACATAGGAGATAGACGTGGCGGCCGGGGGCCACGGAGCACACACACTGCCTTTCTGTTTGCCTGATTTGACCCCTCACACATACGCACACATCCCAAAGACACACGCTCACAGTGTCACACCACGCCCAGCTAAGTTTGCGCTAACAGTATTAAGCCATCACATCTGGGCTGTATTGACAGGTGATGCGACAGGGCGAACTACAGCCACCTGCACACGGCTGCAGCAGCCTCTGTGCCCGGGGCGATCGTCTCTTCTCTCCCTCTATTTGTTTCTTCCCTCTTCATCCCCCTCGCTGCCTTTTCTCACAGCTTGCCATGTGCAGATATGATATTAGTATTCAAACGGCCCTGAAAAGACAGCAGCATACGTGCACAGACAGCCTCACAGATCCAAAAATCAATACTCAGCAGGTTCATTCATTCAAAGAGCAGAATGCAGTATTAATTAGAGATCTCCTTAAAAATCAACCCAGTGTTTGTTTTTTACATCAAGAGCTCAGCTATGACCATTTGTCTCTCCTTAGTTTTTTTTTCACTCATTTTGCTTTTTCAGAGATTGACACAAACACACAAGTATTTCTATATTCAGATGAGATTCAGAAATGTATTTTTGATCCAAGTGTGTGAAGTAAAAAATAGCAGAAAAGTCAAAATCAGAAAATACACCACAAATGATCCTAAATCAGCTGTTTGCACTAACTTAAATGATATGTTTTCAGAATAATCAAATATTTCTCATTGTATTATTTGTATTAAATGACCTGAGGCATTCAAAATAAAAAAAAAACTTGTGAAAATAAAAATCCAAATACACTTGTAGTTTTTGGTTTTTTTATAGGAAAAAAAAAACTACAAAAAAGGACAATTTCTCTATAACGTGCCCTATATTGTCACTGCTAAAATACTTATGTCACTTTGAAATGTAGCCCACCAACAATACACCCTAAGCTGCAGTGAAGACCTGTTCAAAACAAACATGTCACTCTTGTGTTACAGGAAAACCAGGACAACACGTGAGAGTGCCATACACATGCTCCCCTTGTATTTGATGTTGGTGGTACAGTGGTTTGTCTTGTTCACAAGATTGCTCGGTAACGGTATGCCCTCCCAAACCAGTCCTCTCTTTTCCTTTTGTACTTAGCTGTCACTCAGAAGCTTCGAGTATTGGATAACGCCATTGAAAACGGTCGCTGTAATTTTAATGGGGAACCAGTGGGCTTCAAAGGACAAGAGAACATGGCACGGTTGTTGCCCTCCACCGTGTAAAACGACAACAGGAGAGTAAAGCCGGTAGCCCCCCGCTCCCTCTCCCTCAGCCGCCCTTGTCCACAATGGAAAAACCTGTTTATCTCTGCGTACAATTAAGAGTGTGAAATTCGAACATGCCGAATTAACTAAGAAACCCTGCTTTTGTTACAAAGGAAACAAAGCCTCAGGAAAGAAGAGAGAGAGAGAGAAAGAGAGCAGGGACAGAGGAAAAAAGGATTTCTCAGTCATGAGAGAGAAAGACAGCATGGCTCACTGATATCCAGAATAATCACATTTCCCACAAATAAATCAGACTGGTTGGCATGTGGTGCAAACAGACACACGCAAACTGTAATGCATCTACAGACACAAACCCATGCACACTTTTACAGCCATCCACATGAGAGTGTTACATTTTCTATGACTTTGCACACTGACTTTTTATTTTCACCACCCTGTGCAAAAATACACACACACACACACACAGACACATTGCACCCTGAAGCTATATGACAAAGTGCCAACCCCACCCTGTGCGCTTGTTCATTCACCCACCGTTTTGGCCCACTATCAGGCCCCTGGCATCGCCAACCAGCCAGACCACCCTGACCGCCCTCCTCTCACCATCCCACAGTCTTCTCCTCTCCCCGAGCCAGCAATCCAGCCAGTCAGGGACAACGTGGCTTTACTTACTTCCATAACAACACCTCACACTGCCCCACTTCCACCTTAAGAGAATGAGTAATCAACAAACCGGGAGCCATTTACTGACTGTCAGTCAAATCCAGGACTCCGCTACGCTATCAGTCCTCCGCCCGTCACCAAGCCTTCCTTTCCTTACTTCCTCTCCTCTAATACCAATTTAAATCGTTCAACGTGCCTTTCCTCCCGCTGCCATTATTCAAAAAGATCATAATAGTTTTCCCTGTGCCCAAAGCACAAAAATCAATTATTTCCCCACAAAGACTTGAAAGTACTTAGCGCGGGCCTGCGAGGGGAAAAGCTGTGGGTTATATCAAATTGAAACTGCACTCATTACACAGGCACACAATTAGTTACCTCTGGTCTGCCTGACGCTCTTTAATTTCCGAAACGGCATATCTGTATTATAACAGAAACAAGCATGCAAATGCTATTGTTGGGGATTTAGAGAAATCAATAGGACGGCTGGCGAGAGGCGTTTGGTGGCGCTGTCACTCAAAATCTGCTGCCGGCGACTGATAAAGGTCTGAATTCAAATTAGCGCCAAAGCCGGCCAGTGACATCAGAAGTGACATCCGAAATAAAAGGGACGGCTTCATGATATATGTAATTATTCTCCTCGCATTTGCGCTACATTTTTTTTTTCTTCACTCTCCCTCCTCTTTCCTCCCCTCCCTCATTCTCTCTTTTTCCTCATTGTGTGCACTTGTGTAACTGTGTTTTGCATAAAGGGATTAGGAGTGCCTTAATGAGAAACTGTAATTGTTTTTTCAGCCTCGCTCTATGGATATGTTCACGTGTCTGTGTGTGTGTATGTCTGTGGATATTTGTGCCAGAGAGACAGACTGAAAATATGTCTTGAACGAATGTGCCTTGTTTAATGCCAAATGAATACAGTATTGAAATAATATGTTTTTTTTTTTCCCTCTTCCATATCAGAGGAGAGTTGGTGTGAAAGCTAGGAAGGAGGTCTGGGAGAAAACTATGTTATGAAATACATTTCCCCACAATAATGAGCCAAGAGCTGATACTGAACAATGGAAACGTAACCAGTCTCGGCTTCAGTTTTTCTCAGATACCAAATTATTGACGTCTTTTCATTTTCAGTGGTACCAAACTTTTCTGTTTTGCAGAATTCCAGATAAGGTATAATAGCTACCCACACAACACGAGCGCATACATGAGTGCAACATGTTTAACACTGGGTATTACACACTGGGAAACATTTCTCAGTGTTCTTTCCATTAGTCAGTGTTCATGAGCTTAAATGCTGAACCAAAGTCTCTTTAAAGTACAAACTGCATTTGTACAAAATGTTGTAAAAAAAGTTGGTGGCTGAAGTTTTTAATTAAGTATCCATCTGTTAAACAACGTATTTTAGTATAATAAATATGCACTAGGTCTAAATATGTATATATTTAATAAATATGGTTAGATTTGGTTCAAGATTAATTAAGAAAAAAAATCAGATGTTGAGACTCTTCATGTGCTTTCCAGGAGTTACAGCATTTTGTGATGAAGTGTTGTAATTTATTTTTTAGGTATTTTCAACATTTGTGCCTACCTCTGACAGCAATTTCCAAACATTATGTTTTTATAATGTCTTTTTACAAACCACTCAGAGAATAACAGCCTTGCAAGTTTTCACACTTGAGGGTAGCTGAGAGTGGAGAGAAAATAATGCCCTTGTTGATGTTTGTTCAACAGGGGCATAATTTTCATTTCAACTTTGGAGGAGACATCCACTGGGAACTCCTCAAGCCGGCACAATTATAATCTTTAACAAAAGAGGAGTGATGTTCTTAATGAATTACTATTCAAGTGAATAATACACTGCGTATTATATGTGACGCTTTGGGACTTAACATGACATCATGACTTGAACAGTTTATTGAGAAAAGATCAGCCTAGCTGTAATTCTAATTTAGCGGTGGTCATCTGTAAAATAATAACTTTGTCCCTGATGATTGATTGAAGAGGTGGCAGACTATAGCTTTGCTCTTAAAAATGAGTAAGATGTTGAAATTAAGAAAGTCCTAATATTGTAAGAAATTGAATTCAGGATTTTTCAAGGACCTGCAGACATCCTGCCAACAAATACTTCCTAGAAGAGAGAGGATGTCAAAAACCACACCCTAATTGCTACACAGTATATTAGCTTATACTTTTTATTTGACTGTGTGAATTGTGATTGCGACATATATGCACACATGACCTCAAAGTTTCCCACAATGGAATGAAAATGCAGTTTCCATAGCATGAACTACTTTCTAATGACAATCTAACAATACAATACTTTGCATTTGTCGATTTGTGGAAAATGACCATTGCTAGACACCACACCTGTCAGTGCTGACTGATGAATGTTGATGATTGATAGTCAAACGCTCACTACAGAGTGAGGGTCAGTCATGTGCCTCTTCTTAACTGACAGCTTTGGGTTGACCTGTCACAGCAAGCACAAATTGAAAGATTTCAAATGAATGTACTGTAGCTACAGGTAACTGTTTGTTGTGCTAACTTAGGTTAGCCAGCTAGCACCCTGAAGGTGACATTTGCAGCAGAAGTGCCTGAGAAATGTTTATAAAGTTATAAAGCTGACATAAACAGCAAGTAAATGCAGTTTAAACATTGTGACATTTTCTCCCTGATTTAATCTTCCACTTATATTATGAGTCAGGGGTACACAGTTGAGCTGCAAGAGTTCTTCCTCTCCACTGCAGACACCTGCGGCTGCAGACACTTTATGTCATAGAGGTAAAAAAAATATCACCTTTCCCAGGTCAGCAGCGGAGCTGGAAGGGGCAATGGTCACAGTGCAGATGAATTGAACTCACCAAACTGGGGCAGTAAAAGCAAGCACAATATGACAAACATGTACAAAATATGGGTGGATTTCTTAGTTGTTTTCACTCTGTCATACCTTTGAGGGTGAGACTGACGCAGGCACTTGATAAAGTTGATTAAGGGGGACAAATCCTGTTTTCCCACATGTTACTAGTATGAAGTGAGAGTAAATAACATGGGGCAAAATTCAGGCACTGTATGTCACGTTTTCATTGACCTGTAATGGTAGCATTGATCTTGATGTTATTACACACACTGTAGTTGATACAAATATGACATCTGCTCTGGGAGGCACTGAAGTGACGTCACTGATTAGATCAGAGCAGAGTGCAATGATATTTAAGCACCTATTTTAGTGGCAAACCCAACTAAAGTGAGAATCTAACTTGACATCATTCTAAGTTTGACCCACTCTCCTCGCTGTGACCCCACCCCAGCAGAGTGGAAGGCCCTGTGTGTGTTTGTGTGTGTAGAGGAAGGTTTAAAGCAGGTGTGTAATGTTATGTGTGTTTTGTGACCTGTCAAGCAGATAACATTATGTTCATACCTTTCAACCCTCCACTTAAGTATTCCTGCCTTCCGGCTCCTCTCCTCTCCTCTCCTCTCCTCTCCTCTCCTCTCCTCTCCTCTCCTCTCCTCTCCTCTCCTCTCCTCTCCGCCCTTCCACCCCTCTTTCCATACAGTGATGCTCACTTTGGAAGAGCAGAGCGATCAGCCATATTTCTGTCTTGTCCCGGAAACAAAGCCCTCTGCTCTGGGCTGGGCCAGAATGAAGTGGGGCAAAGTATGCAGGGGAGGGGAGAATGTGCCCTTTGTTGCCCCACTGCCCCATTCTCTCTATCTCTCCATATCCTGCCTCCCCCTCCTCCCACCCCTGCCAGTTCTCTAACACTGAAGGGAATGGCAAGGGAGGGAGGGAAAGGGTGGCTGGTTCATTCAGCATCAGTTAAACGTTTTCACAGCGGTACAATGCCGGGGCGGAGTAGGCAGGTGCAAGCCAGGGAGAGGGAGGAATGGAGGGAAAGGCAGAGGGAGAGGGAGAGAGAAGGGGGGAGGGGGGCAGTGGGGGTAAGAGAACAACAGGTTGACCTACAACAGACCGTAATCATGTAGCACCATTAACCCCCAGAGACCCCCCACTCTCTGTCTTTCTTGCTTTCTCACTCTTTCTTTCTCTTTCTCTCGCTCCCTCACCAGTGTACACAAGCTTGCTGCCCCGACACTTGTAAGACCAACCAAGGACACACACACACACACACACACACACACACTGGCAGAGCATACAGGCAGAATGCATACAGAACACACTCACACCTCAGTGGAACATTTGCACTCATTTCACATAGATGGCTAGTCAAGTGCGAGTAAAACACACATTCACACGCACACACACACACCAACAACAGAGCGGGCATATAATGCGTCAAATCGCACATGCTAAGATAAGCACTCATGTCATAATATGGACACACTCAAGCACGCACACACACTGGCTTTCTCCTGGCCCAACCAAGTGTGTGATGATCAGTAGGAAGGTTGCAAGAGAGGAGGGAGTGTGTGTCAGTTTGTGTGTGTGTGTGTGTCATTCATCTATTGGCAGCAAATCTTACTCACTAAAGGCCTGTTGGAGTTTATCTGTGTGTATGTCTGTGTGTGCAGTTATTCATGGTGGTACATGAACATGGGCCCTTCAGGAGTGTCTTCACTGTGTTCACTCTAACTTTTTTTTATTGTTCTCCTCTGTTCTTCAGCCTTAAAAAATTTATAGGATTTTCACTCTCTGACCTTGTCACAACAAAAATGCATTTTTTTTCTTAGTGTGAACCAACAGTATGATAATTGATTTTTTTCAAACCAGACAATAGATGGAAATGGTTTCTAGTATGAAGAAAAATATTTTCAGAGTTGATGCAGAATTCTTTGTACGAAGACATCTGGAAACATTTCTTCTTGATCTTCTAAAATATTTGTTTTGGCATGATCCTTGACAGTGATGACAATGGAGGTGAGCCACGGGTGAAATCAAAGAAATAAAGTCTGAGGTGTTGTTAGGCTACATTTTATATGTCAAGTAATTTCTGATGTCAAAAGTGTACCTTGACATTCATATGGCTTACTATGATTCTCACTATTGAGTATTGAAAAAGACTTTATAGGACACTTGTCTTTCTCATGATGCGCAAATTCCTTTTTAAAAATAAGAATGTTGGAAATGTTTGGCCTTTGGCTGTTCTCTAGAGAGGACAGAGACTCCTGCTTGCAGTGATGGTCAAAGTTCACTGTGAAGTCAGTGCTAGAATCCACAATCACTGGAGTGGTTATCAGATGTTAATTTTATGCTTTTTCAAACTATTGAAAAAAAAACTATTTTTTTTTACATTAACATCAAATAACGTAAACAACAAGCAGAGATGTGGGCTCTCAGGGAAAAGCAAACAATAACCTGACTACACTCAACATCCTCTGCTCTCACTGAGCCCTTGGACATCACACCGAACCTGTCTGTTAGACCTGATTCTGTGTGTGAGCTTTTTTCACTAAAGCTCCCCTTAAACAGACCTTGAGTGTGATGGTTTAGTTGACAGAAGGCAGTTCAATGTGCTGTCAAGATGAAATGATCAAGATGCTTACGTTTTAATTTGTTGATGGTTATATTTAATTGTCAGTGTTTAAAGACACCATCATCATAATCTGGGTTCATTAAAAATGATTTCACAATGACAATATTAATAAATACAGATGAAAATAATGAATAATTCATATAAAGGTACTCTGCCGGTGGAAATGCTTTTTGTGCCTCCAAGCGGGCCACAGTACACAGCATAAATACAGAATGTTGGTTGTTCTTAAAGTGCAGGTGTTTGTTAAACAGGCTACAGAGAGAAAATACTGCTGCTCTGGCAGTGAGGGTTATGTGCCTTTATGAGTATTAGTAACAGTTACAAAGAACAACAATATGTGCACATGCAAAAGCAAAACACATAGAGAGAAGGTAAAGCACACGACCAAAATAAGCAAAACATAGGAGAACAGAGTTAGTTCATAAAAAGGCTAAACTATAGAAATGAGTGTTCAGCGCCCGCTTAAAACAAACCACAGATTCAGCAGGTCTGAGCTGAGCTTTAACTGCACGATCATCTGTGGTTTTAAGACAGGAAAGGGAACAGATAGAGGGCCTTGATTAGATGATCAGAGTGGCAAACAGCTAGACTAGGGGTTCAACAACTCTTCTATATATGCAGAAGCCGGGCCATGCAAGGCCTTGTATGTGATCATTTTGAAGTCAATTCCTTGTTTTACTGGAAGCCAATGAAGAGAGGAATTTGAGTAGTGTGGGACCTGCAATTAAGTTTTGTTAACAGCCTAGTTGCTTCATTTTGCATCAAGTGAAGATGATCTAGAGAGGACTGAGCAATGCAAGTAAAGAGTGAGTTATAGCAGTCTAAACAATTAGACTGCTGATATTATGGGTTTCATTTGTGCAATATGTCTTCACTGAGAGAAACAAGACTGACTTAAATACTTCAAGATTGAAGTACGAGTATGAGATTCTTAGAGGTGGTCTTGATGGAGAGACACAGTGCAGTTTGTTTGCAGACACAAACTCCACCAAAAGTCTCTACAACTGTTAAAGCCAACCGAGAGCTGATCCAGCTGTGATCAGCTGCTGCCGACATCAGAAAAGGACGTCACGTGACGCTTCAGAGGAAAGGACGTGCCATTTCTTTACAAGCATTTTTCCTGGTTTCCTTGTGTTTCTCCATGCATCCTTGGTGGGAGGGAGTAAGACACAAGGAAACGATGCAAGTGAGGGAAATGTGGATGCAATTTAAGATACTGAGGATGCAGCCAGTGGTTGGAAAAGCAGATGGAAAGGAGGTCTAAGGCACTATGAGTTCTTCATTCTCTCTCATCCACCCTACACTATCCCTCTTCCTCCACCTACTGCTCTGGATCCTTCCCTCCTATCCATCTCCCATAGGTGATTGATCACCCAGCGAACATGACTCTTCCATTAAAGCTGGAGCGCCATGTTCAGGACATGATTCCTAATTTGCTGTCAATCGCTTCCTCTTTTTTTTTTCTTCGGGGCCTCCTTCTCTTCTTTGCAGATTTGTATGTACTTTTTCCTTTTTCTCTTTCCTTCTTCTTCTGCCTCACTGTCATTCAGACACTGGTTGACATAAATTGTCACTGTCCTCCTACTGCATTCTAACTTTCTGGGTTGGCATTGCATCATATAACACAATATAGCTGTGTTTCTACTGCAGGAAAGTTCCCCAAGGATTAGGATTCTTTGGAGGAATTCCACTGTAGCAATTTTTTAATTCAACCTCCATTCTTAAATGTTATTATATTGTTGCGAGCAGGTTACAAGGCTTTCTCCGTCTCTTTTCTCTGTTCTCTGTCTGTGTCAAAAAAAGGTGCAGGTCTGAGCACACACACACACACACACAGAACAACAAGGACCTCACATTGTGTGAGGGTGTGGATGTGTTCATTTGTGCTTTAGAACATAACCACTGTGAAACAATCAGAAAATAATGTTTTATTTCTCCGATTACTGCTTTCTTGCAATCGCAACTCTCTCTCTTCATTCACTCTTTTGCTCGCTCGACCACTGCCACTCTCTCTCTCTCTCTCCCTGGCTTGCGTGTTCACTGAGGTGGGGAGCAGGGGCCCTCTTTGTGGGTCCAGAGATCGCAGCAATCACAATCACAACAATCGACTGAAGGAACGTTTTAGCTCCTTGAAAACAAATTTTGGGACTAATGTTCTGGGTATTTTGGATGAAAACACAGTTTATGTTGAATTGCATCATGTAGAGAAATGTGGAGCATGGACAGACATTGTAGGCTACTTTTACCACCCATTTAGCCAAGTGCAAATAGGCTACATCACACACATACAGTACATGCACGCAGACAGAGGTAGGCCTACTAGTGCAATACCATTAAACAAAGCATACAGTGGCTGGAGTCCCATGTGTCCACCTTGCTAATTTTGAAATGCCATGTGATATTAACACAGGCAAATCAGGTCACATTTAGCTCAACTGCCTTTTGACAACTGCACAATACACTTGGGCTTCTTTATCTCTAAAACTGCACTACCGACTATTCTGCTCCCTCGTTGTCTTCCTTGCAGGCCCCGCTATTCCCAAGACAACATAAAGCGATGACAGGGCCTGCACTCTCGGGACTGTTTACTTAATCTTGGATTCAGTAATGCATGGTTAGACCATGGACAGAGGATGTAAGCAACCCATTAGCTGCCATGTAAAACCAGCTACCACCAAGAAGCCACTACTGCCTTAAAAGAATTCACTGGTTCCAGTTACTCGACTAGTGCACTGTTGTCAAGGAGACTGACCACTGTTTTTACTCAGTGGAAAAAATAATTGTGCCTGCAGTTTTCATCCCACATTATTTGTTACAGTGTAAATTGCTGCATTTGGAGTTTGATTGTTTTGTTATTGATATCTATACCTGAATAATTGGCTAGCCTTAATTCTTCTCAGCCAGGCAGAGTGGCCTGAAATCCAGCAGACGTGAGATAAGTGTTTGTTCACTTTATACGCACCAACTTCAACCACTGTTATTGCCAGCACTGTCCTCAGGACCACCTCCCTTCACCATGTTGACTAACAAAACTCTATTCTCTATTAACTCTATTAAAGTGACGTATACAGGAAGAAAACTGCATTCATTTTATTAACCGATTCATTTTATTCATCACCCTCTCCCAGCCAGGCCCATCAATCATTATCGATATTGTTCATAAATTCACAACATATTTATTTAAAAACTTAGGGCTACATTTCTTCCTCTAAACCCTAAACTTAAATAAAGACATTTATTGGCAGAAGGAGGTTTGTGTGATTCGAACAGTTGCCAATTGAGAGTACACTTCACCAAAGGCACAGCAGAAAAAACACAAGACAGTCAAAATGCTCTAAAACATACTACACAAACTCCTGGCTGGTGTGGATTGCCCTTTAGTCAACCTCCATGAGAGGTGTTTGAAAAGTAGTGAGTGTTATTTTCATGCAAAGTCTTTCATAATCTCAAACATCACACATTAACGGCCTGTTGGACTCGATCTCCAATTACTTATCTTTACTATTCAGACTCCGATTCGGATTTTGCTAAGAACATGTCTAGACAGCCACAGCGCTCTCAGATTGATATGTCTCCACATCTGAAAATATACTTTAATTGTCCCAGTTGAGCAGGGATTCCCCTACTCCTCAGCCCCACGCTGCTAGAAACACAATGACTTGTTCTTGTTGTTTATCCAAAGTGGGGAGTTTTAGTTTTGGATAGGCATTTAGAGGATTAGCCGGGTGCTTCCAAACATTCCTGTGTAATTAGACACCGCCGCTGTCAGTCATGCAGAAGCAAAAAGCTGATTGGCTGGGTGTCAAATAAACCGCTGCCTTTGGGAATGTCCCTAATGGAGTGCCAATGGTTAGTCTCTGAGCCCCTGAGTTCACTCACCTCGTCTGCTTTATTCAAAGTCACTGGAAGAAAAAAGACCTGGGGGTGAATGAGTGTGTTTGAATGTAGGAGAGACAGAAAGAGAGAGAGAGAGAGAGAGGGGGGGGGGGGGGGGGGGGGGGGGGTTAAAAGGGACAAGGACAGGCAAGGAAAACCCTATCAAAATGGATCAGAGACATTACTGTTGGAGAAAGCGGAGACATCTGCATCACCCAAATTTGAGGCGGGGAGAAGAACAGCCAAAAGCAGACCTTGCATGAAGAGAGGGCAGAACACATAGGGGGACAGAGCAGTGATGAGATACAGTGATGAGCCAACACAGAAACTAAGAGAGGGAATGAGAAGCTGAGTGAGACAGAAACCAAGAGCAAGAAAAACTTAAAACCGAAAAAAGGCAGACCCTGAGCGAGGGGGTTGAGAGAGAGGGTGAGTACGAGGACACAGGGGGAGCTAAATGTGGATCGTCTGATCTGGATCATATAGTCAGCACTGATGAATGATAGATGAGCGGAGCATTACCACCCCTCTCCAAAAGGATGGAGAGCAGTGGAGGCAGGCAGAAAAAAGGCTCAACAACAACAGTGACGCTCCCCCCTGGAATCTCATGTCCTGTAGCTGACCCAAACATAACTGGGACATCTCTCCCTTTATATCTCTGCATCTATCGCTTTCTGTCTCTGCAAGAGGGATGACAGAGTTTGTCATTTGTTGGACACCTAAACCACATTTATGTTTACCAGACAAGGAGCTCTTGCTGCCACATAAATTATGACATTTGTCCATTAGAAACAAAGGCAAAAGTAACATGAAGTCCCACATATGGAAGAGTTTGGGGTGGACGGACAAACATCCAAAACAAGAGAAAGGAAATGTTTGTATAGTAGTATAGTTGTTTGTGTCCTTTCATTTTCTACATCTGGTGGTTTGTAGCCATGCTGATAGTTTTATGGGGGCTATACTTTTGGTGAAACTTAATTCAAAACTGGAAACAGTTGACAGTGGGCTCTGTTGGACATCGAAAGAGAGATAGCACTATTGATTTCTCTTAAATGTAATTTTTCAGTGCTTTTCACAAAATTCCATTCACTCCCTGGTGTTGGGGTGGAGGCACAACGCTCAAAGATGGATATCTGAAAATCTGTGCAACCAAAATCAAAGCTGATATGTGTTTTTGTAATTTGGCTGGATTGTCCCTTTTCCCTGAAAGTTATTCAGTTCACTCCACAGTCCACATGTACAACACAAAAAGAAATAAATGCCAGTACAATAGGCTACAGCAATTGAAAAATAAAGTCAAGTGTAATCTACATTTGCTATGTTTTACTCTGATTTTGTTCCGCTTCAAACATTTGTAATAATCAGAGCACGCATTATCAGGTTATAATATATGGAAATGGCTGTTGGTTGATTGTTTCATTGTTTCTGCTTTTCCAGTCTTTAGACACTATTTCTCACATGTGTTCATTTCCTCCATCTTAAATACCTTTTCCTTTTTCTCTCGGCTGCATTCGTCCTAGAATCTGCTCCATCTCTCGCAGTCTTATTTGCTCATTTCACATGTTAATACACTACAGTGGATTTATCGTCAGGATTCAAGCATCTGCATTTCAGAAATTCACACTAGAGTAACATCTACTGTATTATTTTTGAATGATGGTGAAACAGAAAAGGAATGAGCAGAACAGTTGACTTTCAGTCTGAGTTTTCTCTTCTTTTTTCTGTACTTGGCAAGGTTGCTTTAGGCAGGCAGGCACAAAAACACACTCTGCTCCAGCGCCAAGGTGGTGATAGGACGAGAGAGGAAAACACAAAGCCCTATTCACCGATAGCCTGCACACAATAACATTAATTTTCCACTTTTTAGCAAAATATTATCAATTTTTAACAAGATTGTGGACCTCCACTTTTCTCTATTAACTGGTCACAAAGGCAGGTATGCACCTCTCGGGGTGAGGAAATGATGACATTCCTATGTTGACAGTAGCACTTTACAGTAATAATGTCACATCATCCAATGAAAGGAATAGTTCCCTGCTGTATTTTCAGACTAGCTGTTCTAGCTGTTTTCAGACTTGCTGTTCTTTGCGACCCTTTCTGTATGAATATGACTCTCCAGCCTTGAAAACCAAAGATTTTACAATTCATTGTTAATCATTTAAAAAAATGTTGCACATATTTTGTTATATTTAACTGTGCCAATAGCAAATCCTTGGTGGATTCTGGTGCTATGGACATTGGGAACTTCATGACTACCTTCCAAAGAGGCACGCTGCTTCAGAATAATTCCATCTCTTCCATTATAGAATTAGGGAGTGCCACAGCACACTTTTTCCCTGTTTAATATTGCACACTCTGTCCACATGCTATTAAAAAGGATGCGTTTTAATGGCATGTTTGAGGTTTAAATGTGAGCTTTGGGATATTTGTGGTTGAGTTACATTTTAAAACAACTCCTGAAAGTCATAAACTGAACAAAACAAAAAACAAAACCTTCCTGTCTTAAGTCATTAAAATGTATTGGTCCTGGGATGTGGGCACATTACGTGCAGGGAAAATTCTTCAGTTTGCAAGAAATATATTTGCAGTTGCCCAGGAGAAAAAAAAAAATCAAATGGCGACATTTTAAGAGATATTATCTTGCACTTTCCTGTCTACATTTGGATCAAACTTTTAAGCTGCTGCAATGCCGTTTCAGTTATTTTTCTGTGCTTCTTTGCGAAACTTTGAATCCCAGTTCGAGTATTTTCTCGGGCCTTGTTTACGTGCACATAGCAAGCAAAGCTGCGCTGCCACTCAACCATGATTTATCAAAGGAATTTGACCTTCAACTGAAGCTTGCTGCTTCTCCTGAGCAGCCAAAAAAGTACAGTGTCTTTAATAGCAATCCCAAATAGAACGTTAGGACCAATCTTAACGTCATAGTACTGAGAAAATAATCGGGAACTTTCTTGTCTTGACCTACAGCACCAAAAGTAGCTGTATCACTGGTGACTAGTTGAATTTAATTCAAATGATGAATTTCCTTCTCTCCCCTCTGAACCCAGCCTGTTCTGCCAACGGCGACTCTCCTGCTCCGCTTGTTCAACTGAGGGAAAACTCCCCCTCAGGTAAGGATGTCTCCCAGGAACCCATGTCCTACACACACACACACACACAGAACTAAACATAGCTGCAGAGCTGCAGTGTAAGCCTGAAAGTCTGTGTTACACTAACTGAATATTAGCATCTGTTTAGGCAGAGCAAATGAGGAGCTAAATGGTGAAGAGCCATGAATTGTGTCGTAAAGTGTGTGTGTCACTAAATAGTGTTGACACGGTGTAGATAAGGGCTCAGATAAGGCAAGCTAACAGATTAGCAACTGCAGGCTAAACAGACAATCTGTCTACTGTCACAGATAGGGAGCAAAACAAACAGCTTATTCGACCAGTGTAGGGCATTTCCTATCCATGCAATATATCATAAATACTTTACATTAAAGGATTTTGAATGATTAAAAGCCACACAGCACCCTGCCTGACTTCAATAACATTAACCTTTACTGCATGTTTCAAGTATTTTCCTCATTTTCTTTTCATGAACCCAAGGCAGTCATGACACACACACAGTCTTTGCCAATACACAAATGCTCTGTTCCCAGAGTTATCACTTTCAGCTGGATTTCCCATTTAGCAACTTCTTTTCTCAACACGTAGCCAAGAGCAAACAACTTGCACCACGTTTCCAGAGGAAGAAAACCAGAGATGGTTGAAAGGTATGCTCTTTCTTGAATTTTGTTATAATCATCATACAATGGTCTTTTAAGATGATTCAGAATATTCTGCCAAGTGGATTCACCGAAGGTCAACAAAACTTCTTTATTAATAAATATAATACCGTAATCAATCAATTTAATGGTGGTATGCCTGTACCACTTATAAAATCCCTTTTTGAAAATGGTACTTGACTCAAAACCTCCATACTGAATATATATGCAACCCGAACAGCAAAAATGTCAAGTGTTCACTGTGACATAAATTTTTCTATTCCAATAAACAATGTATTGCTACAGCCAAGCAGATGAGGCTAGATATCTTTTTATTGCAATTTAAAAGCATGTAATAAAAAAAAAGCGCACGTCAGCAGCTAGTAAGGTGAAGATAATGCACCATAATGAATGTAAACATGAATGAATGAATGAATGTCTTTATTGTCATTGTAACAGGTACAACGGAATTGAAAGGTGCAATCCTCCTTAGGTGCCATAAAGAGTATAAAAGAAACACACTCGAATGCAGTGTAATAAATAGCTAAAAACCAAAAAGAATAAGAATAAAAAGTAATGAATGTAAACATATATTACATATTACAATAGTACAGGGTCAGTTCTGCCAAATCAAAAATGTGTAATTTCTTGACTTACTGTACTTTTTACTCAATGTAGAAAGTATAAATTCAGACAATAGGCACAATTTGAATTGAATAAAATATCCAGAATGGCTTTACAAAATCTGGTGGCCTTTGTCACTGGATACATTCATCTGCCCTCATTCTCCAGTGTGACATTTACAGTGAAAGGCAGACACAGATGGAGACTATCTGCATTGCTCTAATTTTACATAATTTTTAAGATTAGAAGAGAGAAATACAGTAAATGAGAAGCATAAAAGAGTGTGAAGAGGTGTGTAATCTTGATACACATGGTCAAGTCAACTATAAAGATAACAATTAATTTTACAGAAAACTTTTACCTTTAGCATCAGAATTTATAATTCTGATCCATTGTTATAAAGTCCAAGGATCACTTATGGAGAAGACCAGAGTAAATGATAAAACTGGGCTTTAATAATTAGTCTCTGAGTCTGTGATGTGCCTCCCAACTCTTTTTGCTTGTGACCCTTTGGCATGAAGCAGCACGTACGTGTAGCTCCTCATCACAGGGTGTGAGTCACATTTTGTTGCTTAAATGTAAACTATAAACTCAAATTGCATTAGCACACCCTTGACTTATGATATAGATTAAATGTACTACTGATCTGTTCTGACCTTAAAACATATAGATAGGCAAAAGAGCTAAAAGTGTATAATATGATGAAATTTCTTTCAACTAATCTTTCCAATCCAAATGCTATAATTAAAGGCCATGTATTTCAAATTTAAAGTGATGAGGACTGCTGTATTTAACAATCAACATATCAAACATTTTAAAGCCTTTTAAAGTTTGATGGAGTGTTATACTGTTAACAACCAGAGTTTAAATCAAGGAAGCTGTTATGTTACCTGGTCAGGTAAAACGTTAATGGTATTTCATATAATCATATCACTATATGCATGTACAGATTTGAAAAGTTTTATGAAACCTTGAAAATATAAATAACTTTTAGCAGATTCTGGATTGAATTTCCATTTGAAGATGAATATCTGGTTGACTGCACCTGACATTCTCATCCAGCGTGATAATTACAGTGGAGAGCAATAGACGGGTAGCAAGAGAAAAGATCACTGATTGAATAACAGAAGAAAGATGGGGATGAGTCATGAGATGCTGATTATTAGAACAGTGGCTAAGATGTTAGACTCACAAAAGGTCATTAAGATATGGCAGCATTGAGATATCACAGATGAGAGCGGTAAAATACTCAGACAGAATGATGTGCAGACAGCAGAAAAGAAAGTGAGGTGTGTGGATAATGGCATGTGTGCATTTTGTGACTGTCCATATCCTTCTTTACATCTTCATACGTCCCTTTTCTCTTCGTCTCTCACAATCTTTTTCCTTTTTCCCACCCTTGCTTTTATTCTGTCACTCTCTCGCCTAAATCTCCCTATGAAATCTACTCTTGCCTTGGGTAATTACAATGAACAACTTCATATGGCTGCTCCGCCTGCTGCCAAGATAAGGCAGAGTAGCACAGCTCACACACACACACACACACACACACACACATATGCGCACACGCACATGCACACCACCATCCCCTATCTTATCTCCATCGTCACAGAACAACCGCCTTCTGCCCAATTCTGCCCTAATCTTTTGCGTAAACAATACTGATATTTCACCACCGTCCACAATGAAAGGAGGAGGGAGGAAGAGGGGAGGAGGAGGACGGAGAGGAGAAAGGGGAAGGAGAAAAGGACTAAGGCAGGATAGATGGAGGAGAAGGGTGCGAGACTGATAAAATCACTCCTTTATATAAAACTCACCTCCCTCTTTCCTGATCCAGTCTTGGTTTGGCTGGTGTACAATTATGTGTGTGAGTGTGTATGTTCATTTGTTCATACAGCTTCCACACCAGAAGGAGTTTGTATGAAATTATGAAGCCTGTTATAAAGATACATTTTCAGCATTACATCTCTTCTTATCTTATCCTCCGATCTACATCAGCCTTGAGAATCCTGTTAGTGGCCATTTATGAATGTACTTAAAGCTGATCTAGACCACAGACCTAAAATATGGAACTATATTTTTGAGGGGCTGAGTGCACATTTACTGGTTATACATTTACTTAGATGTCATCTTTACATTGATCTAGGCATTATGAGAAAGATTTATAGGGTAGGGATAGGGTATATTTTCAAGTTCAACTGTACTGTAATTTATCCTCCTGTGGTTAAGTTAATAGTTTAGTTAAGGTTTTAGCAAGGTTAGCAATAACTCAGCTTTGTCAACCAAGGTTGAGGCTGAGCTGCTTAAAGGAGAGTTCTGGTTTATGAGAACGTCTAGTTTTATAATTCTGGCCATCATTCCTGTCTGTAATGATGAATTGATGTAATGATGTTAGTTACTTACTTACTTACTAAAAAGAAGCCAGATGGGGCAACAAACACGAGCAGTAAGACTGTCAGACAGGTTTTTAAATAAAAAATCATTAACTCAAACTGTCCATCATAAACATACATCACTGTTTAACTTGGCTCTTCTGTAGTTGTGCGTGTGCACATTTTTCCAGGTTGTGTGCTCTTACTTCAGTTGTCTAAATAATCTGGTTGACTGACTTGCATACAATCCACCTGAACATATTTTTTGCAGAGTTCTTCATATTGTCTGATATTGTCTCCAAGTCCTCAAGTTACCACAACTATAAAAATATCACCCAAGTGGTAATACACCAAAATTCTCCTTTAAGAGTTTATTGAAGTCAGTTAAAACATTCATGCCTAAAGGCGAGCAAATACAATCGGAAAATGGGAGGACTTCATTGGTGTTTTGTTGTTTTGGCTCTGTTGTGTGCATGCAAAGTTACTCGAAACATTTGCTCTTTTTTACTCACAAAAACAACTTGTATTCTATTGAATTGTGTCCACTCCACAACGCAGGTCAAATTAAACTAATTTAAAGGCATTTTCATAATGTGAGTATGTCTTTACTGTAGCAGTGATCGAAATATCACAGTGCTTGTAAATGCACCGACCGAACAGATCCTGGCATACACCTACATCAGCTTTGATTGACATCCCACTCAACAAGCTTCACCAGAAGCTCCTGTTGTGAAAACAGTATTGTTTGCTTTTAGTGACCTCAGTCTATACCTCAATGTAAAACAGCCTGGATCCTCCAAAGTGTCTTGGCATTTAAATAGTTTTAGCTGACCTGGAAGTCCGTGGGACTGAAGTGATCTGAATGCTGAAGCTTTTAAGAGGACGCACAGCTCGTCTACGGAGCAGCACAAACTGACAACAGACCAAGGTTTATGTGTATATTTAGATTTATAATTCAGCTCTGACACTCAGACAGTTTTCTTCCCTGAAGCCACAACCAAAGGAATACACACATGAGCAGCATGACCTTTCAGTAGGAGATTGCAAGAGAAAAAGGAAAGCAATGTCTAGGAAATTAAAGAAACCCTCTGTTATGACTAACAGACTCTGTTATGACCGCCCTCCCCCAATCTCACTTTGTTTGTGATACTTTGCATGTATATCTTGTCGTTTCTGTCTCTATTACACTACAAAAGCAGCTCCTGGTCTAAGCAGTTGAATCTCTCCCTCTCTTTGTCATCCTACCCCCACACCCCCTCCCACCCTCTCCCTATCCTCCTCCCTCAGCAGCGATGCTGCAGGATAACCTCGGGGGTTTGAGGAGAATTAGAAATGAAAGTTGATTTAATCAGTCGCTCACTCACATACACCTCCTCAGTCCAGGTTAGAGGGGGACAAGGTTGTGAGAGTGTTTGTGCATTTGTGTGTGTGTGTGTGTGTGTGTGTGTGTGTGTCATCAAAACATGGCAGCTCACTCCAAAGTCCCTAAATCAGCCAGGACATTTCTATTGTCAACACAACACTAACAGCTATGCTGAGGCCATCTGTTTCCATGGGAAACTGTCCAACAAGCAGCTTTAGAACTTGTTCATTCACATAAACATGTTGTGAATCTTGTTACTTCTACTGTACATTAACACGAGGGAGAAAAAATAAAATTGCCTTGTAAAAATATATGTACTTCATTTCTCCCAAATGATGTTATTGTGTTTCGTTTTTTCTTTTTCATTTTAAGTTGAATGTGCAATGTCACTTTTTTTTACTCATCTGATAGACCCCTGATCATCATAATAAACTTGTTATGTATGGTATAGTTGTGGTTAGAATCCAATTTTTCCATAAGATTTATGAGATCTATTCTTTGAATCAAATATGAAGATGTAGAAAGTCATTTAACAGCACCAAAAACTGTAGGAATACTAAGATTACATCAGTCCAATTACCCCCAAATTAACCTTGATCACCTGTTTTGTTGGCATAAAAGAGGGTAAATTTTAACTTATTGAGTCTAAATATATTGGACCCAATGAGCCTGTAAAATAACCACGATGAGTAAGTTGAGTTGTTGAGGTAAAACTCTCCCATGGGTACCTAAAATACTTTGAAACAAATAAAAGCCCCGGAATAAGTGAAACAATCCAAATCCAAACTTAATAACATAACTAATATGTGATAATATTCGGTTATTATTTTGAAATAAAAAAAATTCATCAAGCTCACAAGAGCAGCTTATTTGCCATTCCCTTGAGGGATGAGTACTTGTTTTTGCAGCCTGTCACACAGCAAACAATATGACCGTAAACACCACAGTATGTTGTAAATGTGTGATAATGAAAGATGGATGACAAACAGCGAGGTGATTTTGTGACCGTTAAGTTATAGGGAGTCAGATAAAGGAGTCATGTCTTGTTGATAGATTTCCTATGGGTGATACAGGGAGAGCACATTTCAAACTGGTCCAGGGTGGATTTCATTGTGTGCTGTAGAAGCCTGTTTGTTGTGGAAAGGATTACGGTGACCGATCTAGTCGCAAACAAGATTAGTGGCAGCGGATCATGTTTGATTGGGAAGCTCCAAAACAGCCCTCACAACTGTGAGACAAGTTGTTGCCCTGCTTGTAGCCAGCAGGAAGGAAACCACTGAATACACATACAAATCAATCAGAACAAGAGGACAATCTGTACTCTATACTTTGCTCTCTCTGACCAACCCACTTCTTTGTGGCTCACTGTTTTATGTTGCTGCTTATCTGTCCAGCTCACCCTGAAAAACAGGAGACAAGAAAGCACACTCCAAAATAATTTTGCCTTTGATTTCGAGATTGAGCTGTCGAGTCATGTCTTTTTATAGAGCTGGACACAAACACAGATGCACTCACACAATTATGGTCACACACACTCAGGAGTATCTGTAATCCCTAGTTGAGACAGGCAGACACTTCTGGTGCATCACTCCTCCGCTCATTTCATAGATCTGTCATCATCCCTGGACAAAAGCACCTCGCCAGGATGACTAATCTGCACTCGGCTCGCTGTCCTGGCTGACTCAGCCTGCCATGTCGATTCTATTTCAGACGTGACTCAGCAATCGTTGAAGCGAGCCGTGATTGGAATGGAGACAAGTCACACGAAGGGGAGACAGAGACAAAGATGGAAAGAGAGCAACGGCGAGGGGGAGAAAGTGGAATTCTATTTATTCTCAACTCATTAAAACTTCCTCAGGAGCTGGAAAATGACTAGAGGCATAGCAGTGCTTGTATCACTGTGTGTGTGTGTGTGTATGAGAGAGAGTGAATCTCAGTCGTCTCTCCTCCAGCAGTGACAGTGAAGGCTCGAGGGCTGACACGGGGGACAGCCCACCTCAGTCTGGCCCAGAAACCCTTACCTTGTCTAGCCGTTAAGCACACAGCGGCCCCCTCAGTCACCAAGCGTAGCCATCCAGACAGTGATGCTGCTTAGCTGGGGAGTCTGAGACAGGAGTGGTTTTGGGAGTTGGAGTGCAGGTTGATAGGCTGTCATAACAAATGCACACACACACACACATTCAAATACGCACACACATAGAGAGAACATACAATATAAATATGATGATATGTGAGAGAAACTTCATCACTGTCTCCTTACCATGTTCTTCCCCCAACCCCACCTACCAAGAACCTGCTGTGTCCTGACGTATCATCTTCACCGACCCAAATTGGTGAGCTAAGCAGAGTCTGACGTGCATACACACTGGCATACACACACACACACACACACACAATTACTCAAATATAAAAAGGCACACAAATGCATACATACACACACTCATACAGACATGGGATAACTTGCACAAAGAAGCACATGCACCTTTGATAGACCAGTAAGACAAATCGTCACACAAATACATGTGAACATTAATATATAACCTCAATATATAACAGACAAACATTGACTGGATAATTTTTCCTGGAAGCCCCAGAAGATATTGTTTTGTGATATAGGAATATTTTTTTAGTGAGTTGGCCATTCAGAAAAACATTTTAGTTTGTTGGAGAAAACCTGGAAAAAAGCCATCAAGATAGAAATTAGAATTAATGGATTAAAAAGCTCAAAATACATGTAAAAGTATACAAACGTACACTTATAATTGTAATGTAAAAAGTTGAACCAAAATCTTTTAAAACAGTTTCAACAAAACATTATTAACTTCATGCACTTCGAATTTATTGCAGGATTGTTGGACCGGATTAGTTTTTGGTAGGTATCTTTGCTGTTTGACACATAGTGGTGTCTTAATGTCCCGTGTGGGATGGACCAAATGTTTGACATGACAGAAATTAAAATGACCCAACTAACTAACCACATTAAATGCACGTGTGTGTGTGTGTGTGGGTTGAGATAACTACATAATGCCAGCAAAGTAAAAGCAACTGTCATTGTTACAAAGCGGACATTGATTTCTTAGATTGAGAAGAAAATTCTTGAGGTTTTAAGACAAGAATGATGTTGGGAAATCCGCCATTCCGGCCTTTCTCTCTCTGGGTTTCTTTTCCACAGATACATTGCAGATTGGTGGGCCTGCTGTCTATGCCAGGCAGCGGTACACCATTCCTGCTGAATTATTCACATCTTGCGGAGAAGAGGAGCAGAGAGAGACAGACCGTACGAAGCCAAGCTAATTAAAGTAGTGGTATTAAAAGTGTGCCTGTGTCTCTTCCAAGAAGAGAGGAAAGAGAGATCAGCGGTGATACCTTTCCTCTCTCCGTGTCTCTATCACTTGTCCCCCCGCCTCCCTCCTTCTCTCGCTTCACTTATCCCCCTCTTCCCTTGGCTTTCTCAGGAAAATTACTACCTGACTGCTCACTTTAATATTTCAGCATCTAAGTGAGTGTGACAGGCTCTCCTTTGTGTCGTTCTCCCCCACCACCCCCACCCACCCCTCCTTCCTGTGTCCCTACCTCCATCCATCCACCCACCCCTCTCTCTCCCTTTCCCAACCTCCTTGTGTCGTTTATTGTTCCCCGACAACTTTTACCACGTGACAGGAGAGAGAGAGGGGGGAGAGAGAGAGAGAGAGACAGAAAAAAGCAAAAACAAATCAGGCTCAAACCGAGGCCTCTCTGCCAGGCTATCAGGCTGTCTCTCTGTGCCTCTCCCTGAGTTTCATGACATGTACGCGACCATGAACCTACAATGAGGAGAGGTATCGCTTCACCCTGATGTACGCCACTCACACTCAGGCTTTGTGTGTCGCACACAGGCAGTGTTTCAGAGTGGCAGAGAGGGTAGTGATCTCATCCACAGAGACAGACATGGACTCAGAATAGAAGTGTGAGTTTGCTGTTTTATATACACTACTCACAAAAAGTTAGGGATATTTGACTTTCAGGTGAAATATATGGAAAATGTAAAAAGTGAATGCTACAGTGATATTATATCATGAAAGTAGGGCGTTTAAGTAGAAGCATGCAATGGTAATTGTATTCATCTTAAACAATTTCATAAGTACAACTCATAAGTACCTTTGTGAGTGAACATGAATATGTGTGTGGACACGTATTATACATGAAAGTTGGTGGAGTGATAACAGTGTTATTGGAGGTGAATAGCCAAGAAGATGGCTCAGTGTGTTGTGTGTTCATAGGCACTATGATACACATCAATAATTTAGTTGGTCTCCTCTACTCCCCATTCATTCTATTTTCATCTCTGCCATTTGATACCCCTGTCTGCTTCCACTCTCAAAACAGATTGTATTGTATACAGAAAGCAAGCAAAAAATATACAAAGAGCCTGAGGAAACGAGTCCTTTATTCCAAAAAGTAAGAAAGTAAATGGTGCAACAATAACATTCAAACAATGTATGGACAAAAGCATTCAGGAATTACATACCCGCACCTACACATGCACTGGTATTTCTGCACTCAAACACTGATGCACACACAAACAAACCACACACACAAACAGAGACTCTCAATGAAGTGAGCGGGTAGCGACATTGTACACAACATTGATCATATAATTTACTCCTCTCTATCAAGCTACAAGGCTATTGATCAAATAATTCCATATGCGGGCCTCGGCCACTGCCAAATTGCTAAAATGGGGCTGCTCGACTCAAAGCATGTCCCGTAATGGTTTTGGCATTGATCGCGGCGTTCCCTCACTCACTCCCAATGCAAACAACCACATTCAACTGCAGAACTTGAGAGCAAGAATGAGTGTGTGAATGTGGGAGAAGCAATCGCACAAATCACACATGCACACGGTGAAAACAACACGCACAGACTGACACTTCAATATACTTATACAGCACATGCACACACAAGCTTTCAGTGTATGTTCTGTTGTGCATTTGAGTGTTCATCAAATGTTGAAATGAACTATTTGCTGTGGGTTTCAGGGTGGACCTGCATTGTGGAGCGGCAGTTGGGGTTTGAGGAATGATTGGAAGATTAAGGCCAGTAGAAAGGCCAATTTGACCCCATTTTTACCGAAGACTCAGATGACCGATTTCCTCCTGCTGAGTCGCCTGGAGGCTGGAGTCGCACACATATACAGACATGTACAGTAGGTGTGTTAATTCATGTGTGCAGCACAAGCGCTTGCTTGCATAAACATACAATACCTGTGAGTGTGTGCATGCATGCACAAATGGATACACATCCACAGCTGGTAGTTGATGTTGGCGAGAGAGTGTGTGGTGAAAAGTGAAAGGGAAAAAAAAAAAGGCACAACAGAATGAGCGAACCTGAGAGAAACCGAGGAAGTGACAATGATGGTGAGGTCTGGGTCATAAAATCTCACTGAGGCCCATTTTGTCACAGCATGTATTACATGTATTTTTTTTTATTATTCTTTATTTCAGGCAGAAGCACATGAAGCTCTTATCTTACAGGCTGTCAACACAGGATAGGTGTCAGAAATGTTTTTTAGCTGTCCACATTGCCTGTCTGATGGAACATATAACTTTCTATTGTAATCAATACAGCTGTCTACGCGGGATTTGTAATTGCTCGTCCACATGGTGTACACCCACCTTAAGCTGCAAAGCTGTTTTTGTTTTGTTGAGCTTTTCTCAGCATAAAACTCAGATTTTCAAAAATGTTTTCTAAAATGCCAGAGTTAGCGGTGGTTTAGTGAGCTGAGACTCTGAATGTGCCCCACTACTTACCAGACATTGGCTATGATCTACACATGATTGGCTAAGATCAGGTAATTTCCCTTTACTTCTCACACATAGCTTTTACACATAAACAGTGTTTTCAACTTCAGCTTAGCTTTAATTTAGTGTGGATGTTGTCTCATAGAGAGAAAGAGGGAACAAGCCGAGAAGTGTGACAGTGGAAACTTACCACAGGAAGGCAGACAGAAAAGGATTGGAGAGCGATACAGTGTGACAGAAAAGGAGAGAGAAGGAGAGTCCAGCTGGTGGCAGAAACAGAGAGAGATGTAAGGATATGACACCTCCTGTCTCTGCACTGGCCCTCGCTGGCCTTTGCTGGAACATACATGACAGCCCTGTCACACTCATTTACTCTGTCTCTTTATCAAGAGAGATATATGGAGTGAGGAGGAGAGTCATACACAGTGGGCGGGAGAAAAACAGACAGAGCAAAAAGGAGAGAGGAAAGAAAGAAAAAGAAAAAATCTAAATCAAAAAGTAGTACTGGTGTCTCTTAGCCTGCCACAGTGCTAATGTCCTTGACGTCAGTCTGTGTTAAAGTATCATTTAGATGTTGGAAACTTTCCACATCTTGTTCACATCCACTGAACGTTACAGTGATCTCTCTTGAATTGAAATATTGACCTTCAACAAAAGTTTTAATTGACAAAAGAGCAACTGCTCTTTGTGTACACACTCAGGGTAACAGATCTGTCAGAAGCTATTTGGCAGACATTTGCGTTATCAAAGCACTCATAATATAAAGAAGATCTGGGATATAGAATTGTTATTATTACTTATAGAAGCAGAAGTAGCAGTATTACCTAAAATTATGAGGACGTCCAAATATTACACCCGTGTGACTGTTGAACATTTTATTCCTAAACCATGGGCATTAATCTGCTGCGAAAACAGATTCTTTTACAAGATTTTTACAAGGCTTCGGAACCTAGATACAGGGATTTGATCCCGTTTGGCTACAAGAGTATTACCAGGTGTTCAGACTGAGAAGAGCACTGTGTTAAAACAAAACTGCAAGAGACTGTGTTGGTCATGGCCTGTTGCTTCAGGCACTGGTGAGACAATGACATGCAATCCAGGTTTGGAAATAAAGTTATGAGTTTGAAGTACTTTACCAGTATTCTACCAGGAATGTATACCAGAATTAGACAATTGGAGGGTTTTACAGCCCTCTTTTTTTTTTAAATATATGTAATGATGGTGTCAGATAGTTCTTGACCAAAGTGCCAAAGGTTCAGCTTGGAGTGAGTCCATTTGTTTTTATATGTGACATTTCGCTATTAATAAAACTAAGTGTACAAAGAAAGGAAAATCTTTGTCCATCTACAGAATAGGTGGCAAATTGTTTCTTTTTCAAATCCACAGAAATCACAATAGTCACCATCTAGTTTAATCTGCTCCAACATACCTTTAATGGGGAATATCCAATGCAAAATTCTTAAAGAAACCCACCATTCTTTGTTACTAATAAAATGTTTACAACAAATTTACCATATTATATTTCTGTTCAATTCTCCATACAGGGAAGCACCAAAACATCGCTATTCCACTTTTACACTGTTGGATAAGGCTGAGGTCAGGGCTTTGGCAGGCCAGTCAAGTTCTTCCACACCACACTTAGGAAACCATTTCTTTTTGGACTCTGACTTTGTCAAACTGTTGCCACAAAGTTGGAGGCATGATATCGTTTTAAATGTCATTTTATTCTACATGCTGTCACATTCAACTTTTCCTGAAGTAGCACTAAGGACCAAACCATGAAACAGCAAGAGTAAAACCACAGTGGTAGTGGCCAATTACACCATTATTATCAAAGTAACAAATGTTGATGAATAAAAGTGAACTAAACAGAATGTGTAAACACATTCACCCCCTTCTTCCCTTGCTTTGCACCCACCATCCATATTCACGCCAGTAGAAGCAAGCAGGAGAGAAAACATCTCTGGGCATCCCATGATTTGCATGTGATAAATAAATGAGGTGAACCAATCAAGGGAGCTTTGTGTGGGTATGTGTGTGTGTGTGTGTGTGTGTGTGTGTCAGTGTGTGGTCATGTCCGTGGCGCTCAGCAGGTTAAAATTGCATGACAGGAGGAGGGGAGGAGGAAGCACAAAAGAAGAAAAAATGATCGGAGCAGCACAGTAGTTAGTTTATGTAAAGAAAGACACTGAGTGAGAGAGAAAGAGAGAGAGAGAGAGAGAGAGAGAGAGAGTAATGGGAAACGTAGAGTCTTGGAGGGCCCTGTCGCACTGCTCGACACAATAATGAATTTCAAATAAGTTATTCACTTCAGGAGTAAGTGGCTGGCACCCACTCCTTACAGCTGGTTTGTTGAGATAATTGATTTTCAAATAGTTTTGAGGACGAGGAATGGGGACGGGAGCTGGTGGAGGGAAAAGCAGGGGGGTGGGGGCGGGGGGGCTAGCAAGGGAACAGGGGATGACATCTACAACAGGGTAGTGTGCGTGTGTGCAGCACTGGTACTTTTGAGTGTGTGCATGTTGATTATGTGTGTGTAATGTGCGAGAGAGAAGTTACAGGGATGTTTTAATTCGCGTAGGAAAGAGGCCGTGTCGGAATGGAGGCCGGGGTCCTAGCTGTAATTAAACTGATACAGCTCTGTAGGCACACACACACACACACACACACATACACACACTCATGTAGGAAAGATGAATTTTTCATGTCTGGCACGTCTACTTCATCTCCACTGTCTCTCCTCGCTCGTCCGAGCTCAGGGCGTGTTGGATAGCTAAACTTTGCGCTGCTTTTCGCAAGGCTGTTAACATGGCAGTCCTCCTCTGCTGGCTGCACTGACACAGATAACTGAGCATCCGGGATGACAGCGACACAGACTCAATGAGATGCATTAGTGGCAGGATTTGAATTGACAATGTAATTTACCACATCTCTCTCCCTCTCTCTCTCTTTCTCTCTTCTGCTAACTCTCTCCCTCTCTATCTGTCTCCACCACCCTCTTCCAGCTATCTCTCTGTTTAATTCAGAGCAAGAGGGAGGAAGTGAGTGAGGAAACTCAAGCACCCACAGGGGTTTCAATCATGAATGTGTTTAACACCTTGAACATCATACAGGAGAAAGGTAGAGATAGAACAACATACACTGACCAACAAAACAACTATTGCCCTCTGCATCACAACATTTATAAAGCATCTCTGTTAAGTAGAAAATACACTTTCAAATGGTGTTTTAGAATAACAGCTACTAATACGAAAAAGAGTACAGATTTATTAGGAATGTTTTCTCTCTTGTGTTTAGCATAACTATTAACTGGCAAAAATACACCTTTGTTGGGTGTCACCTGCCAGGTCCCATTTCCTCTAGCTTACTTCTAGCGTATATAACATCTGCTTAATGGTCACTTGATTAAGGTGTTAAATTACAAAGCATGGGATTAAGCACTGATATTGCTTCCCCTGGATGTTCTTAGTGTTCCTGAGTAAGCACCACACAGTGATTATGTCCATTTTTAACAATTAGGCAGCAGGAATTCACAATAATCAACATTCTGGGTCTCTCCAGAAAGTAGTGTGACAACAGTGACACTGATCTCTCCGAAACCTTAAGTGGTTTTTGCTGCCTAACCATAGCTGTACTTTAGTTGTCACATGCCCAAAAAATGTTGACAGTGAACTTTCAAAAACGCTGTGATTGAACCTAATCCAGGGTTTACAGATTCATCCACGATCAATGTCGTTTGATGTGTGAACAGGCACTACTTCCATGACTTGAACACTCAGGCAACAGGACGTTTTGACAGAGTTGGCCTTGGGCCTAGATACTCATTTAGACCATAATTGAGCCATAAGCTAAAAGCGTAATCAGGATAGCCTCTATTTAGCACCTGACTGTCAGTCTGTGTGTGTGTGTGCATGCTTGAAACCCAAACCTTGTCATTGTGCAAGAGGAGGAGCGAAGAGCAGGCTCTGTGCAGACATGTACTCAATCTCTGGAGCCAAATTCTCACATAGGACAGGTTGTAGGGCTAAAATCAGATACACGCATAAGCACATACATACACATGTCCACAAGGATACACACACACACACACACACTCACACACACACACGAATGCAGGCTAATTGCGCACACTTGAAAGCATACACTCAGAGCACAATAGTTTTTTTGTGTTTGTGTGCATGTGTACATGTGCGTGTGTGTTCTTTCTGATTCAGATTGACAGGATGCTCAGGAGGCTGTGTGCTCACTGTAATTACACACACTTGAGAAATGTCGGCTCTCGGTGTTGGAGAGGAGGGTGTAATCAACGCTCTCTCTGTCATACACACACACACACACGCACACGCACACACCTGACATTCTTGCAAAGATTAGCAACACACCTCTTTGCTCTGGAATCCAATCTGAGGATGAAGAAAATAAGTCAGGTACACACACACTCACACACACACACACACACACACACACACACACACAAAGGGAGCATCACTGTCATCATAGTCATCATCAGTGGCAGCTGTTGTCTTATCATCAAATCTGTCATCATCATCACTATCATCATCACCTTCATTGTTGCATGTTGTTGGCAGCAATCTTTGTTTATTACTTTAGTCAAGAGCTAGTAAAACATAAATCTGTTTGCATGTGCACACATTTACACACACACATGCATGCGTGCATGCATTGCTGCACACAGGGAAATAACACGTTGGGTCATTGGTATGGATATATTGGTGTTGAAGTGTTGAAAAGGAGATGTCCAAATATAAATGTGTGTATTTGTATACAGACATTACCTACCAAAGTGTGCATCTTCGTTGAGTTTATAGAGCTTTAAAACTTTACAGTACTTGCTATATTACTGTAAAATAACGGGAAAACACAAATTATTCCACTGTTGTTGCAAAACAATTTATGTCAAAAGGGTTTATATTGTTTCATTATATACTGCATTACAGCAACCTGTTACTGGTTTGGACCACACACTGGTCAAAATTCAAAACACAAAATAGGCTGATTGCAAGTGCAGTTGGTTTTTTTTAACAATATGAAAATGTAGCTGTTCCAAAAATGACTCATGCATGAGTTCCAATCTGCCACCCTGACTTGTAAACTCTTCAAGTTTGTGTAAAATATCAATTATGACTTCTATCTTGGCCATATGAGGAAACATATGTCTTGGTTTTTCATGTGAATAAACTTAAACCTATTTGCTAAGGCAACTTTCTAAGACCTAAGATGACTATGAGGTCTGTCTTTTTTCTCTGTTCCTCTTGGGCACCTTAATTACCTTGGGCACCATTTACCAGAGGTTATTAAGGAAGAGCTGTCTCCTCCCTATGTTTATGTATGTATGCTACTGCCCTCCCATCTGAGCCCTTAGGCTACCAGTCCTGCCTTTTAGCATAACAAGCGCAAGTGCACTCTGCAGTCCAGGTTCTATGGTCATTATTCTGCACCCTGTGGTCCCTGCATTCCCAAACACTCCCCCAAGTCCTGGGCCTCCCGCAGGACAGCGTTGAGGGAACACTGTTTTCATTAAGACGGTCATTTTCTGCACACTGTGATTTGTGTGCGTTCTTTTAAATAGTTTTTAAAAAAACAGGGCCCCTTGCATTAAATACCGCCGCAGTAGAACCATTAAGTGGAGAGAAGCAGTTGGACAAACTGTCGCTTTTATGGCATTTCAATTCCATCGCAATGGGATGGCGTTAAGACACACATATGCACAAACGCCTACACACACACACGCCACCTTGGCCCCTGTTGCGGACAGACGGCACGTAGCTAAACATCACTTCAAGCTTATTTTCTTCATCCTTATTACTTTTGCACAGTTTTTATTATTACTCGGCAGTCTGAGAGAAAATATGCACCCCCACCTCACACACACACGTACGCTTATTTAAACACACTCACATACACACATCCTTCCACTGTCTCCGCTTTACCAAAAGCCATTATTCCCCTTTGCAGAACTTCAAGACAGGCAAATTAATTACGGCCTTCTTGATCTAGAAACAATTATGATTGCTGCGAGGCCTCCTCAGCAGAGCCTCAAAGTGTCATGGCTGCCACTCCCAGCATCTTTGAAGCGCTGTGCTAGTGGATGGCACTATTAGTGTGGCACTGCATCTTATCATCATGGCCCCATCAACCTCCTAAGAAATCTGACGCAGTGTACCCTCTAATAATTAATAATTACCAAATCTAACTGATATGCTTTTTCTCATTAAGGAGGAAGAGAGATACTTGATCATTTCTTTCTGTGTGTGTATGTGTGTGTGTGTGTGTGTGTGTATGCGTTGCTGTGTATGCCTTTGCAACAACTTCTCCTAAAATCCATTCATACGCTACGCTGGATTAATTTCACCAGCAATTCTTTTTCCAATCCAGGAAGTGTGATTTTACCAAGGTCAAAGAGGGTCAGGTGGCTGGTTGGACATGTAAAACCCTGGACACCAATGTAGTTAAATGTTTTTATACATTTAGCATTTTAAATCATGAGACATACTTGTAACCTATTCATGAAAATGTCAGAGCTGTTTTCCTAGACTGTCCAAATGACGATCAGGGGTGAAATGTGATGCTGCCATTCTTTGCAATCTGAGCGTAAGTCGTCCTCGCAAATCGCCTTTATGAAACAGGCCCCAGTAGCCGATATAATCAGGATAACAAGTTAAATATTTATAGTCAACAGTTGGAGAAAAAGGTTATCTTGGCAACATTGTGTGTACCACTAGTGAACTGGTTTGTGCTCAGTATTCATGCTGTTATAAAATAAATATGAACTGAAACAAATTATTTGTTTATGAACACATGCACATGAATTGATTTTAACCCTGACGATTTTGCTTTACATGAGTATTTTTTATGCGTTTGGTGTTTTTGATAAACATGAAGTGCCAAAAGGCTCAGTGTAAGAAGAGTATAAAAACTGCCCACATATGTGTTTGTTTGTCCTGAGTGGACAGAGAGGTTGTGTAGGCAGACAGACATTTTATCAGCCTCCCCTATCATAACTGAGACAGGCACTCAGTCATGTTCAAGTCAACTCACTGTCGGTAGCATAGCAAAGTCTGCAGGGGGCATGCTCACATACTCACATGCATGCACACTCATACACTCACACACACACACACACAGACATGTGTCCCAGATTCTAACACAGAAAAGCACTTCATGGACAGGCTGTCTGGGGAAAGGTGTGGACAAGATATTTTGTGGCCTTTTCTTTGAGCTGCTGAGCTACGCTAATAGCTATGCATGCACTTGCATACACACACAGACAGACACACACACACACACACACACACACTCAAGGCCCTGAGAGACGGGTCTCACTCTGCTGTGTGGGGATGATTCCCTGACAGCACCTGTGTTGCACAGTAAGAGACCCCTATTTCTGCCATCCAGAGGGAGGGCAGGAGAGACAGAAACCAGCAAGAGTGAGGCACAGAAAAGATAAAGTTGTCCCCATGTTTTTGCCTCCTGCTCCTTCCTGCAGTCTTGTGGTGGTACAATACATCAGCAGCATGAAACCTGCATCTTTATATAGCCAAGATGCGAAAAATTGAATTATTTTTTTCATATGATGTGTGACCATAAAGGTCATTCGCTGTTCTCAAGTCTTTGTATGGCAGTCCATGTTCCCCTGAATGGAAAACCTGCTTATCAATATAGAGGCCAAGCACTATGAAAGGCCAGACTGTGGGGCGGAAGAGATGGCTCATTTTTAAAAGGTCTGGTCTTCTGGAAAGGCAGCACACAGGGCTGACAGAATAAATGGCAAACTCATAAACCCTCGCTTATTTGGCCAAACTGCAGAGCCGAAAAACAACAATGAACACCTGCAACCAGGAGACTCTGGAGTGTGTGTTTGTTTGCGTATTTTAGATGTGTCTAAGTATGGAGGTGAGCAAAGATGTACTTGTATATTAATATGCGGAGGACTTCTGTGCAGATATACTTTCAGAACCACGTTGCTTTAATTTTGAGTTATGGTGAAGTCCCACTCACAACAAACATCCAAAATAGCACAATATACTATACATAATAAACTGTACCTGCAGAAAATCCACATGCTTGATTCCTCATGATGGCCCTCTAGAAAAATCTTCCTTCCTTCATCTGTTTTGTGTGTTGATCTTTCACATTTTACAGTAAAGCACTTTTTTAGCTACTGCTCAGGTTAGTATGGGAAGTCAGTTCGACACTCATATTGCTTTTGCATTAAAATATGTCCATCCAAATCATAAATCACAAATATTAACCCTGAAAACAACCTCTTCTCTAAAGTTGTTTAACATTATACATTCATTCTTACCTCATGTGGTCTGCAGCCATGCAGATGGTTCATACGGGCTATTCTTCAGCTGAAAGTTGTTCCAATGAAAGCTGTGCACAGTGAGGTCTGTGGACGATCCAGAGTGATGGGGACACTGATTCTGGAAAGACAAGTTACCATCTTTTTCAATGTTGGCAGCATCACAATCAAATTTCCATTGTTTTTATTTTTATTGGATATATTTTGTGCATTGCAGTCATCATTTAGGCAGACATAATTTCAACCACATTAAAAGCAAAGTCTTATATTTAAGTCTATTGAGTATTAGCAACGGAAATTACTTTTGGAGTTGTTGCTTAGCTTGCATTTCAACAGCATGTTATTCAGTTGCCAAAATGTCACTCAGACTATACACTTGTGTATTGGCTTCTATTTTGAAATGTGCAGGGAAAAAAAGAGAGACAGCTCAGCTATATGATTTATCTAAAAAATTCAATACGAGAGTATTCTTTAGGAGGGAATGCCACAAAAAGTTCAAATCCCTTTTCCCTCATCTCTCATGACTTCTTTATTTCCTCATGTCTCCTTTTTGCATCATCCCTCCCTCATCTGTTCCTTGTACTGCTTGTTCTTAACATTCTGCCTCCAGGAAAATAACATTACACCCTGCTACTGAATGGGTGTTTTGCGTGTTTGCTAATGTGTGTTTGTACATGCGCTCAGACGCAGGAAGGCAAGCGGTGGCATGGCTGTGAGCGCCTGTACCTGTTTCCATTCATGCTGTGTGCTATGTGAACGCGTCCATGTGTGTATATGTGTGTATGCTTGTGCGAATGGGTCTGGTGGATTGGGTGTGTTAGCTTGATGGCCACCCCTGGCCTCCACACCTCTCCCACAATCAACCTTCCGCTGCCTGCCTCACTGCGCTGACCTGGGCTATTGTCCAGCACAAAGCACTTTGGAGAGCAGCACCTCACCCGATATTAGCATTTTAATCACAGCACATACGGATGTAAACATTGCGGTGTCGCTTGAGTGTAAAGCCTGTCAACAAAAGGAGAATATATCAGAAAAGAAGGGACTTCATTTGAGGAAAAAAAGAAATAATCTCCTTCACAGTGGGAACAAAAAAATAGAGAACTTCCATCAGAACTGAACAATAACGATGTTTTTCTCAGTTAATAAACTATATGCACTGTATGTACTTTCTGCTTCTGCTTGTCTGCCTTATTTTTCTCACAAAGCTGCGATGACCTCTCAAGTTCCTGCTGATCCACAGGTGTTTTAACTGAATAAAGGCTTATGAATACTTGGCCTGAAAGGGGGATGTCCATCCCTCTTAATTGTTACTATTTAGATTAACTTCCTCAGACTGTGCAGTAGTACTTCTCATTGCACTAACTGCATTTAAAAGCTGTTACATAAGGAAATTATTTAAGATAATTTCGAAACACTAGCCTTTTTCTTTGGAGCAATACATTTATGCACAGTATGGAAAAAAAATGTGTTCCCATCAGTGCTTTTGTTATACTGTTATTTCGCTGTGTTGAGTGTTTTCGCAATTGACACTGCTTACTGTCAATCACCTAACACCCACAGGGAGAGATGGAAATCTCTGCTAAGAATACATGTCACATTAAACGTCACTATCACGCCATGTGTGTCATTTAGCTGAGACATAATTGTAAATTGCAAGTTATTTACCTTTAGGCATTTTTTTTTTTTTTAAATGATGAAACGTGATGTTTACTGCAAATGTTAGAACCACTAATTAGATTGTAGTGTGAGACAAAAGGGTTTAACGCTACATGGTACTCCACATGAAAATACCAGAATATAATACTTTTGCTGTCTAAGAAAGTACTAATAGACGGAATATTACACATAGTTAGACAATAATAATTTGATGAACTAAAACTAATTATTTTGTCAAACTATGCACACTAAGCTCAACAAGCTGTAAACACAACACTGACTTAAATAGTTGTAAATGTACACAGCAGACAAAAGAACAATAGCATTTATTTGTAATTGTTTTGCCACCTGACAAGTCCAATATACACTCTCTTTTTAGCTCTTTTTGGTCACCACCAACTCCTGAGAGAAATATGTGGCTCTTTATCTGTTAAATGCTCCATGATGTTCACCAGCAAGTTCCTAACTTTGTCTGTCATTTATTGCTGAGCAGGTATACATGGTTTTATGGGGGCTTTTTAGCTGAATACAGCTGCCTGCTGAGTGTGGAAATGAGGCTGATAAGAGCGGCGAGACTCAACCAAAACAATGAAAGATGCTAAACTGCTCCACAGGGATGAGGGGACTTCAGAGTCGAGCGATAATTATCTGAGGGTTTATCACTACGTGCAACTCTTTTCACATTATACATAGTTATTTGTCCCATTGTCAAAATAAATTTTTAAGTACATAGTGCAGCTTTGAGCAAGTCTCATGCTTTAACATGTTTAATTTTTTGCCTACTAGATTTGTGACCATTTGTATCCTATTGATTATTGTTAGTGTCTCATACAGTATAGTGTGTTCTATAAACATTTGACCATGGTTCATACAGTTACAGCCTAGTTTGTTTATTCCCTCAAGCTGTGTGTTCTTCCCATGTCATAATATAAGCCCTCCTAAGAGAAATAGTGACAATCAGCAGCAGGTTAACACTGGTTCCTGCAGCTACAGTGAAAGAAATCCCATCAGTTACATGAAAATCACCCACTTATAAAAAGAGGTGTCACGTTCTGGGTGACTCCAGTGCCATAGAGTTATGCCTTGACTTAATAATAAAAAAAATCATAACCAGGCTAAAAATATGCAGCCTGCCTGAATGAAGACGATGAGGAGGAGGATGTGATATCCTCCAGTCTTAAAAGCAGCCTTCCTCTTTCATGCCATCCCACTCTCCGATTGGTATAACAGGTAATTAGTGGTGTGTCATGGCCCTTGGGAGCGGACAGAGAGAGCGAGAGAGAGAGTTCTGATTACCTGACAAGTTAGGGCTGGAAAGGCTACACTTAGCCCATTAAAGATTTTTTTCTTCAGCATGACATTTGAGAGCAGCTGCGAAGCTGCACGCCACCTTGCCATTTCCCTGTACACTGGGCATCCATTTAGGGACAGGGATTGATGGATGGATGGATGGAGAGAGAGAGAGAGAGAGAGAGAGAGAAAGGTGGGGGATGCACTAGGGCATCTCAGCGGCACAAATGGATTTCATTCACCAAGGTGAACTGTAGTACACTGATAAATGCACTTCCTTGAATGTCAGCAAATGTCACCCAAGAAGCCATTTGCCACCTCTTTAATAGCTTCCCCAGCCATAGGGAGGGAGTGACAGAAAGTAAGAAGGTATGAGGTAAGATAAGGAAGATGATGAGTCACATGGAGTGAGAGACAAACAAATGCACACACACGTACAGCGAGGCAGCATATAACAAGACAGAGGGATTAAGGCAGGAGAGAAAGAGAACAGATGAGAACAAGGTTGGGCTGTTGTCACTTCCACATGATTAAGCAATTAGCTATTTGAGATGTCTCCAACAAGGTAGTGCAACTAGACAGAAGTGGCTATTTAGAACATAATCCCCCCCCTTTTGTTGTCCTTTGCTTTCTCTCTCCTCTATGAATTTATCTCCATATCTGTGTACCTGTGTTTGCATCTGCGTAGCTTTCAACACACGAATGCATTCACAGTAAGTTTCTGTCGTCCTGTTAGCCTTTCTCTCTCTGTTTATATACATGTATGTGCAAACACACACACTCACCCTTGTCTGATCAAGCAAGAGTCGACACCATTAAGTGTAATGTGAGAACTTGCAGGTATGGTTGACGCCTGTGCTTCCTGAGAACTGTCACACAAAGCCTGAGTTAAAACACACCCAGGGGCATACATGCACACGCAGATTCACACAAATATGAACAGATACTGGGCTGCATAAACACCTTTTTACACAGTTGTATAGACAGGGTAAGTAAGTATAGACAAAGCAAACAAGTTTCAGTTTGTATGGGAAGTGTGTGAGGAGTGCTTCATCTCAAGGCATCAATCTGCTTATAACACTTCAGTCTTACCATTCTAAGACTGCTAACAAATCCTTTTCCCTGCTGCTCAGGGACTTTCTTTGAAATAAGACAAACTTACAAATAAAAGCTTTGGTTTTTAACTTCTTGTTCACTTGTACAGTACTTAATTTTAAATGCATATTATGTATGAAACCTCCTTTTGTGTCTTTGCACAACTTTTCCAATGCTTTTATGCCTGTATATGTGCTCAGTATGCTTGAATTTAGTATTAACAAATATTGTTGTGTGTGCGTGTGTGTGTGTGTGGATGTGTGTGTGTGTATGTAAGTGTGTGTAGGTCGAGGACAACGCTGGATGCAGCCAATCCTAATCCCCCATTCATTTCCACAAGCGGTTGCTAAGGTTACAAATTACCTTTGCTGCTGGTAAGTGGTTTCTTTTATGACACTGGACGCCCTAATCCTTTTACTGAATACATATTTCATTTAGGATTAGCAAAACAACGGATACAGTTGTTCTTAGAATATTCCAACTCCAGTGCTGTGTTTTGTTCATGCTCATCAGGCACACCGCTTGCATATCAACGCCAGACTCTCTTTTAAAATAACTAAATAAATTAATAAATCTGCTTTTTTTTTTTTTTTTTTTAGTCTGCACTCTCTCTTTTGTTCAAACTACACTTGCGGGAAAGCCTGAGGGAAGTGAAACTTAATCAGGCAGGTAGCGTTGGGTTGGTAACGACACAGCTACTATCTGGTAAACAATTGATTAGAACGCATTATTTTCTTTTTCAGGTTTCTATGTTTCTGTGTTCAGAATGTCTTTTTACAGATGCCAACATTGGAGACTGTTTCTTTCCTTTAATCTCTCCCAATAGTTGATACACATTTATCTGACTGCTTTAGATAAAAAGTAGAGAGGAAGTGTTTTTTCAGAAACTAATCTAACTGGTTTGAAATGACAAAATCTTCTGATCTTCTGATTGAGTGGATAGTGTGGTGCCTATGATTCGAGGTTGTCGGATCACACAAACCACCATTCTCTCTGTCCCACTAAAACCAGTATGGAGATGGTTTGTTTTCTCCCTTACGCCTACATCTGTGCCACCAGCAGCTAATTTAAAACACGTGAATTTGTTTGACATTTTACCCTACGCAGTCCAAGTGTAACCCTCATCCTTCTGCTGATGTGAGAGAGGTTTTGTTCCTTATCAACCAGAGTAAACACATGATTATTAAGTCAATCATAAAAGGACTGAAGAAACAAAACGAAGCACTGAATTGTCTACTTACAGGCAATGCAAAGAAAATTTATTTATATGGCACATTTCATACACTTTGTAAGACATCAGATAAAAAATACATTTAAGGAAATAAACAAATACTGAATAACTAGGAGTGAGTTCAGGGCGTAAGAACAACTTGGATAATGGTTGGAGGACTAAAGACTCAGTGGAAAAAATGAATGCTTTTTGTCTGGGTTTTAAGATCAGAATCAGGTCAAATCTTTTACCTGCTGGAGGTGTGCACTACTTCTGTGCAGTATAACTAAATGCCTCTTCTCCACATTTTTCTTTGGATGTGGGAAGAATTAACACACCGTTACCTGATGACCTGAGAGGGTGCATATCATCTAAGCTACTGAAAAATGTGTCTTGTCCTTAACCATGCAGCTATTTTCAGACAAGCTGTGAATTTCCTAACTCTCCATGCTTACTTTTCTTGTTCAGCTGCAGCCTGGGAGGCTTTTGAGGGAGACCCGAGAAAAGACTGTTTAAGCTCAACTTGCTGGAAATAAAAGCGCAGACAGATCTTTTTTCTCTGAATCTTGTCTGGACTTGAAGGCTTTCTCTTTTTTTTTTTTCTAATAGTAGAATTTGTTATTGACTTAGTGTGGATATAATATATATATATATAATTTCTATTTGAGCCTATACAGCAGTCGAGATGATTTCTTAGAAATACAATGATTCTTGTTAATGTTCTTCTTCTCTCCTTCTTTCTCTTGGCTGATCCAAGTTGCTTCCTCATAGAAGAGTAGTTGTGTTAAAGGAAAGTTTAGGGCTGAGGTGACAGCCTGAGATGCAGTGGTGAAAGAGGGACGCAGGCCCTTTACTCAAGTGCCAGTTCAACAGTATAATTGGGTAAAGGTCCTGCCTTTAAAATCCTACGTAAGTATAAGTACATACAGTAAGTATGACCAGCAAATTGTACTTTAAGTGTCTAAAGTAAAAGATGTCTTGCCTTGTGACTGATATATTATTGTACATTGCATAATTATATTGCTAATTCTGTTGATAACACTGCATTAATGTGTTGTAGTTGGTCAGGACAGAGCTACATTTAATTACTTAATATAGTGGTTGGTAATTTAAGCCAGTGGTTCCTAATTTATGAAACCTCTGCAAAGGATGACAAGATAAACCTGACTGGTCATGAACTGATTAATGGAGTAGGAGAGAGAAAACAAAGTTCTGCTACAAACATTCAAACACATTTTTTGTGAAATATTGGATAATTTTACCTCTCTGTGTTATTTGTGTTATTTAAGTTACACCATCTGAGAAGTTTAGAAAGGAAATGGCTTTCATCATAGTACAAAACTGTGAATGGCCCCAACTATGCAGAGCTGTTGTGTAAGTGGTCACAAGCCAAAATGTTTGGGAACCACTGGATTAATGTGTTGGTTTTTTTTTTTACAAGCTTATCTCATACTGCTTCAAGTAAAATCTTCATCTGAAGACTAACAAGTAACTCCATTTGTAATATATATTTATAAATGTAATGGAATAAAAAATACAACATTCTCTCTTGTGTTAATTGAGGTAAAGTACAATTAACACAAAATTGTACTCAAGTACAATAGGTGAGTGAATGTACTTTCCTCCACTGCTTTGATAACATCATCTCATTTGTTAGCTAAATACCTGCCCAACTGGCTGAGTAACTTACTGTTTTGATAATTAGCTGCTACTAAATGGCTGACTGACTGACGGGCATATTGACCGGCTGCCCGTCTCCCTGCCAAACTGACTGACTGGCTGACTATTGAGGCTTAGTCCTGCTATGTGGTGAGATCATCATCACTGGCAAGCGCAACAAAAGGCTGATGGGAAGAGGCTGTCAGCTTGTGTGTGTCTATGCGTGTGTGTGGGATTGTGTTAAAGTGTGTGATGGCTTCATTCCTGTATCAACACAGTTCTCTCTGTGGATGAGTCAGTAGGCCAAGCCTGACCATCATCCTCTCTCATCTCTCTCTATCACACACACACACACACACACACAGGAAATCAAAAAGCTCTCAGCACGCACGCACACACACACACACACACACACACACAAAATGTGGGCTTGGAGGTGAAGTGGTGCTTAGAAGAGTGAACTTGGGGTCAGAGTGGAGAGAGACAAGAGAGGGACAGATAACACTTCTATTGAAAGACACTATGTTTTATTTTAACGGTGTCTTAAGTGGCTGTTCCTGTTGACTATACCTCCTATTTTAAACCATAACATCTCCTCTAAACTATTTACAAACTGCTCTACGTTTCACAATCATATCATAGTTCTATATTTCCCAAAGCTGACTCTCCTCTCTTGCTTTTAAGCACGAGGCATGGAATAAAGAGAGCGGCAGAAAGAGAGAAGTGACAGTAAGAGCGAAGTCCTTGTTAGGAGGGACACATGGGGGAAGGGATTTAGCGTAACACCCAGCTGTCTACCTGTCTGTCTGATTGAGGGAAAGTGGGGTTTTCAGTGGAACACAGAGCCAAGCTGTTCTCCTCTGTGGCGGCTAAAAGAGTGTGTGTGTGTGTATTCTCTTTGCTTGCTTGGTCTCAGGGGCACCATGGTGAGGAGGAGATAGGCAGAGGACCAAAATCTCTCTTTCTCTCTCTCCCTCTCCTCTGTCTCCAGTATAGACGTCTCTATATGGACACAAAGAGAAAGGGAGAGGATGAGAGAAACGCAAAACAGAGGGAAGGCAATAACAAAACAGGCCGTCTGCACGCCAATGCAAAGCCCCACTGTACCTCTGCTACTCTCTCTTTCTGTTTTGTGTCTGTCAGGTGAATCTCAATCGCCCGCTTTGAGGATATATGACTTCTCCATTCTTTCTCTTCCTCCACTCTCTCTCTCTCTTTCTTAATCTTTTCTCTCAATCCCTTTTCTCTCTCACCCCCTCATCTTGTTATCCGTCCTGCCATCTTTTTTTTTCCTGAGTGAAACTGGGTGAATTGTAGTTTTGTCTCGGTAGCTTCATTCGCATGTTATTGTTGCCTGAGATGCTTTAAGTTTCTGCACTTAATCCAAGGGTTCTTCCTCCATGTAAGAAACCATTTGACACATTGCGGTTCTTTCAGAAAATATCTGCTGATGCACAGTAATAGTACATGAATACAAGATGGAGTTTCATGACACTTATTTTAGGTTGTTGTGTTACAGTATATTATATACTGTGTTCTGATTGAAATAATATCATAATGTGCTATTAGACTGCTGCCAAATTCAAAGAAAAGGGGAAACAGAATGTTTTTCATACTATTAACAATTATCACATGACCCAAAGTTGCTTTTTCATTCATTTTCAGTTGGATTTTAATACTAATAATATATGCAAAGTGAGTATATTACTTTGTAATAGAGGAAGCTGACTTTACAGGACTAAAAATATGAAATATGTTATGTTCAACTTTCTCCATGTTAGCATTTTTCATATGTGTGTTTAATGTTAATTTTCACTTACACACATACTACTTTTCCAGCCCATAAATTCTATATATCAATTTATGAGTTCAGAAGTAAAAATGACACCAAATTGGTTTCAAACAAGTTTTATTGTTTGTTTCTTTGTATTTAACAAATCTGTAAAATAATACGTAATTGCAGTAGAATCAACTCTTTTAAGTCTAATCTTGAATATTAATATCTTCTCATCTACAGAAAAACTAATTTCTATTCATGTTGAAACTACCACTGTTAAGCAGAATTCAGCTGTACAGTAAGCTTAATAACTGCTGCCAGCTTTATAAAATGGAACACAATAGCTAATACAATAGATGTTGTAAATAATGGTTTTTTTTCAGCATATAAGAATCCGAGCCATTAATGATTAGTATTTCACTTGGTTTCTTAAAGGAATAATCTACATCACATGATAGAGACACAATTTCCATAATGCAGTCATTTTCATTACATAGTAAAATGGTTAAAGGCCTGAACAATGATGCAGTGGCAATTAAAATGGTGGATAACCCACCTGACCTGCAGGCTAATGAGATAATAATAACCTCGACTAAAAAAAAGAACATCTATTTCTAGTTCCTTTCAATAACTTACATTACTGCCATGCTGCTTTCATATGGTTTGTACTGTGGATTCATCACAGCCTTGATGCAAAAGGGCATAAGTGACATTTTGGTAATCAATGGGAAGTTCACTGACTTCTTTCTGATAGTGAAAAGAAAAAAAGATTTGATCAAACATTTTTAAATTAAGGGCAAAGAATAAGAGCGAAACCTTTAAATGAAATTGTAGGTGCTGAAAAAAGTTGCCCTTGATTATTAGTCTGCTGCCTGTAGCATTTTACAAGACTGTGTTACAAGTACAATAAAAAAAAAAAAGAAACATTTGATTTTTAGTTTCTGCTTTGCTATAAAAAAAAAATGCTTGAACATAAAACCTAAAAGACTTGAAAAAATTGAGTCAACTGCAACAGCCCTGAACAGTCAGTCTACATGTGAGGATATAAATAGACTCCAGACTTCACAAGCCCAAACACAAAAGATTTCTCAGGGAGCTCAGGAGGGATGCAAAGTGCTAAACTCACCAGCACCCAGTGACGTGGTGATATTTGGTGGTTTTCCTGCCGGGGGAAGATTTAATAAACGCAGAAAAACAAACAGGGTGTGAGCGGTGGCGGGGTTGCTGCGGGGTGAGGACGGTGGCACACTGGACACATCCTCCTGTAGGAAGGAAGCGGAGTTGTGGAAAAAAAAAAAAAAAAAGCAAACAGGAGCCACGGACGGGTCTCTTTAACCCAGCCGTGAACCCGCGACCTTACCTTCCGACTACTTCCCATTACCTCTGCACGACATTTAGCCCACGTACCGCAGAGCGCACACGCACACGCAGCATTGTGTGCGGCTGTTTGGAAGGGATGGAGGGGAGCAGCGAGGGCGGCGGCGTGCTGTTCACGAAGGGGTCAAAAGAAAGAAAAACCACCGTGTTCGCAGGGCAATTACAAACAGCCACAGCCGCTGGATGGTCCGTGCAGCCACGGTCAACTGGGAGAGAAAATATTATGGTGCAGTGAGAGGCTACACGGATCTTTCTGCCTGTGAAAAAACAGCCACATTGCTCAGTATTAAACAAGAAAAGCTACTTTTTTTTTTTCTTTCTCCTACATTTTCTTCTCACTTCTATATCTATTTTAAAGGGATGATTAAAGGGGCTCACAGCAAATAAGAAATCATAAATTAACAGATAAAATCACATGTGAAATAAAAACCTGGAAAAGTTACATTTTACATGTTACAAGTCTTTAGGCTGCTCATTCTATATTTTAGGTTGATAGAACACAAATAGCCCATCACCAAAAATTGCCCATTATTATATTGATATTTGTGGGAAGGAAAGTATCAAAAGAGTAACTTCATTATTACTCAGGTATTTATAGAAAACTCTAATTGCAATAAAACCTTATAGCTGAGTAAATACAGCCTTTTAAATAGGAACTGAAATTTCGTTCAGTTCACAACTAAAAGTCCTATTAAAGTCAATAATCATTTGATCTTTTCTAAATAACCATGCCTTTAATTACTTACACCAGCATTAATTGCTGTGTGAGTATTGCCAGACCATTTTATTACGATCTTTACGAATGTGTTATTAGCTGCAAGGACTAATTGTGTCAATAGAATCGATACCCTGAAGGAAAGGTGGCTGCCAGCTTTCAGTCTGTGGTGCTGCAGCAGTTTATAGTGACTTTAAGCAGGATATCTTTAGTTAGGCTATACACCTGATATATATATATATATATACACACACACACACATATATATATATAATGCTTTTAGATGATTCTTCCCCTGCAGTGGTGAAGCTGCCTGTGAAATGTTAAAAGATGATAGGTTAACTGAGTGGAAAGGTCGTGGCTGCTTAAGAAGAGAAATGAAGCGGCCACAGGAGACACGATGGAGGGCAGATCCACAACTACAGCTGCCACACATGAATGTTTGATAAGCGGGCGGGATAATGGCTCCTTAAATCAGTCAAACATAAACATCTCTATCACGGTCTGACATCTGCCATCCACAGCTAATAAACAGGAGCTGAATAATGAAGGAGCATTTATAACGCTGAGACATCTCAGTGCGCCATATAGCAGGATGGAAATAGGTCAAGTCTTTAGTGTGCGAGTAGTTTTTAAGTCATTATAATACTTATATGATGGTCTGAGCATCACTTTGGGGTTTTTTTGTGTATTTGTATGTGTGTGTGTGTGTGTGTGTGTGCTGGACTTGGCAGGTTACATGCAGGCTCCAATGGTTTCAGCAGTGTGTGTATGAGCCCCATGCGTATGAAAACATTATGGTTTCAATAGCAGGGAGTGACTGTGCGTAGTGAGCGTATCTAACTTGATACAAACTACTGATACTGTAAGCCAATCAGCACTGTATTGAGGCAAAACACCCTGCCACGAGCAATCAGCAAATAATAATATACTGAGCTGCAGCGTGAGATAAAACTCTATTCTCTTCTGGCAAAGACAGAGCGACAGAAATTTTAATATTTCATTGAAACCCATCTTTTTCTCCTTTTGTAAATGACAGCTTTAGTGGGATGAATGAAGGATTCTTTTTTTGTTTAATAAGATGCTTATTATAAACATATATTTCTGTCTTACGGCCCTTCCAGCTACAGTTTTTAAGTCTTAAAAATCAATAGTTTCCACATGATGACTGAACATGTAGGCCTGTCTGCAGTGATTAGTGAAAGCTGTTGGAATCTCAGAGGATGGGCTGCAAAACATAAATGCTGCGGTTTCAGGGCTTTGTGCCTTCAAGTGGAGCTTAATAACAACAACAGCAACAATAATAATAGCAATAATAATAATAACAATAATAATAATAATAATCGGTTATTGCTGTTATTATTTCACACCCAAATCGATAAGCCTATAAGAACCAATATTTGGGTTAATATAGTTTATAGGCCTTTTCTTGCTGCAGGTTGTTAATTCTTAATAAGATTCTTCTATGCAGCACTTCATTTTTTTGCAGGGTCAAACTGCTGTTGACCTGTTGCACCTTTCCTTCCCTCGCACCTCAGCTCACCGTCACCCCCCTCCCCTCCCTCCCCTCCCTCCCTGGTCTCCCAGACGTCCGCTATTGATCTGGAGAGCCAAACAGAGATGCGTGACATAAATCAAATTGGACGGGCGCTGCTCACCCGTTGGTAACCGGCTCCTCGGCCGCAGCATCCCTCCGTTATTATCCTGTAAGTTAATATTCAGTTATAGGACGGTTACCGGTTACTTCCGGTCCTCGCCTCTGATTGGCTGATGAGCCACCTTGCTGTAGTTTTTGTGAAGTGGTCTATAAAAACACACCTGAGTTGCGCAAACTTGTGTGCGCCATAAAGCACCACCTCACCATTTTATGTAGCTTCTATTAGAGAATCTCTTGGTTGAGGAAACCAATTAACCAAATACTTAATCAGTTCTCAAAACACTGATGTTACTTGTTTGCTTGTTTTGCCATTTTATGAGAGCAATACTCCACGTTAGAACAATGTAGGTTCTTGAGAGACAAACAACCCCACTTAGTCTACTGTAGCTGTTAAAGGGTGAGTAGCACTTTCTTCTGTGGCTAAATTACATTATTTCAAACTTAGTGGAGAACTGAGGATAATAAATAACTTTGTATGTTAAATCACATGCAGAACATGTGTGTTTCAGACAATCCACCAACAGATTTTTGGGACGCCAAAGGAAATAAAACAATTTAATTAAAGGGAAATATGTAAATAAATAGACAGCCTTCATGAATATGTTTGCAAAATGTTTGATTCGCGTTTTCTCAGACATAGGGGGATGTAAAGAAAACAGAAAGTTGTGTCCAGGTGGCGGAGTGAGTTACTTTTAGATTACTCTGCAAGGTCCAGCCGAGCAAATGTTACAGGAGAGTAAAAAGTTTCAATGAAGGAAAGATATAGAAAATCTCTATAATAATCTAAACGTGCGTAAATAATAACTTCCATGATAAACCCATACAGCCACTGCTGCAGTGAAAAACTATGTGCAAACTGTCCAGCCTCTGTTTGCAACTATTCTTCCTCTTTTTCTGATATGCTGCCTTCCTGCCAGCTCTGTGCACGAATTGTTCTCCTGAACAATGATCACAGCCGCGCAGGCCAACAATCCCATGCGCACTGAGCGGATATGACATGGCCCACCTCTTTTACACTTCTTGCCTGTCTCAAACTTGACTTGGGGGTAAACGGGCAATCGAGTGGAGTAATGTCAAAAGCTGCAGTCAAGGAGGGGAGGGAGGAAGGGAGGGAGAGAGAGGGAGGGAGGGAGAGAGAGAGAGAGGGAGGGAGAGAGAGAGAGGGAGAGAGTGACGTCGGTTTCGTTCATTGCGTGCCATGCAAACACAGCAACAAACAAAATGTGAGACAATGACAGGATCATGGGTGACACGGTGACTGTAACCCACGAGAAAGAGAGAGACAGAGAGCGGGGAGAGAGAGGGGGGGAGACTCTTACTTGATATAGATCTACAGAGATCACTCACTTTTGTCAATTACAATATAAAGCTTTAATGAAAGCATTCACAAGCTGAGAGAGATAGAAGTTGTGTGTTAAACCATTGTGACACTTTAAGACTGCAGCATCTACATTTTCAGAGATTCTCAAATGCAACGTTGCCACAAGGTAAAAACATTCTCCTCCAGTAGACGTTCAGTGTAGCCTGTATGATTTTACTTGAATAAAAGTGCAAAAGTATCATCAACAAAATGTACTTGCATTGTACAGAATGACCATTTTCAGAGCATCATACCATTATAGTGTATTTTATTATACTACATTATTGGATGGTTGTTGTGCATCAACATGAAAACAGTACTTTTAGTTTTCCACCTGGCTGAAGTGGGACTATTTTAACTACTGCAGTTGGGCAGTTTAATCTATATAATTCCGCAATCTATATATATTTAATCTGTTGTTTTGTATCTGATGTAATCTTTTACCTAAAGCTGTCATCAATAAACTGTCCATAAATGTAGTGGTGTGAAAGGGACAATATTCCCCTCTGAAATGTAATGAAGAATGTAGCATAAAATGGAAATATTCTAGTAAAGTATAAATCGCTCAAATTTGTACTTTAGGAAAGTATTTAAGGAAATGAATTTACTTTACACTGCTGTTATGGTGAGGAGTTCCCCCTTAAAGTCAACAACAGTCTACTTTACAACATTTATCTAAATATGTTAGATTTATAGTATTGGAAATGTTGTATATTTAGCCTACTGAAAGGAGCATTCAGACACTTTACCTTAATGTAAAGATCTTGTATTCAAAGCTGTAACATAAGTAAAGAAAGCTTATCAGGAAATTTAACTCAAAGTATCAAAAGTAAAAGTACCCATTATACTGAATGTCCCTTTTCAGTTTGTTTTATTGTAAATGAATTATTAGTATAATATTAACTCTCGTGAAACTAATATTACAACTTTATACAGTGTTGAATTTTTTAGCCTGTAATATTGCATAATATTTTAACAATGATCATATAATTGCATGTAATCTGTAAAGTAGTAGCTAATAATAGCTGTCAAGTAAATGCAGTAGAGCAAAAAGTCCAATATTAGTACTAGTGTAGTGAGGATGAAGTACAATTATATCTTAAACTGAAAATACTCAAGTACAATTCCTTCAACATTGTACTCAAGTAGGTTACAGTACTTAAGTAAATGTCCTTACTTACCTTCTACTACTGGTACAGTGAGTTTGCCTCAAGGAAAGAGTTCCCCTAACAGCACCTAAATTTACAACATGAGTTTCTCTACAGTTTTAAAACATATTCAGCCTACTGGAAGGCTTCTTCACACACTTAGGTAAAAGCAGCTATTTAAAAAAAAAAAAACTCTATTACAAGTAAAAGTCTTGCATTCAAGTTACACTTAAGCAAAGTACAGAAGCATTATGAGCAAGATTAACTTATTTTTTTACATTAAAATCAAAAGTGAACATGTGCTACTTATTATTGTTTTGTTTTTGCTTTGTTCTGTAGAAAAAGTAATGATTTGAATATTAACTGTAATGCATTTACATGTAAGGAGCGTCTTTATTGGAGTTGGTTGAGGTAAAACTAATGTCACAACTTAACACAGTCCTCCTGTTGCCTGAAATATAGTTACATTTCTAAGATTATCATATATTTGTGTATAATATATAGAAAATACATCACTCTCTAAAATGTAGTGGAGTATAAGTACAGAACTTGAGTAAAAGTAATTTTTTTTTTGTTGTTGATTTTGTCCGTGTGTTACAGCATGCTGCTTTCCTTCACACAGCCTTATGATCTCCTCTGCCATATCACTAGCGTTTAAATAAGCGGCTATTTCACTGCTGAAATGTTAAAATGGAAAAGGTCAGCTGTGGAGCGTGTGGCCAGCCCAGCAGCATCTGAACCAGGGTTAAGAGGGACAGCCTGGCCAAAGAATTGAGCGGTCTGCACTGTATGCATGCTGTCTGTGGTGTCCACATCTCCCACATTAATAAGCCTTGAGAGCGATATGTCAGCCAGAGTAATTACGGCTTGTCAGCTCCTGTGACACCGGGCTTAAGGGCCATCTCCACAGCTCCTATCTGCATCTAAGAGCCGGTGCGCTTAATCAGCCCTGACAGTCAAGTCCAAAACAGTCATATTTTCCTGTAGAATTTCTGTCATCATTTGTGCTGATGTGACTGTGGCCATCGTGTTGGCTCTCCAGAGTCCCGAGTGCACTTTTGGGCCCACACATGCAGATGAATGAGTGATACATAATGATTCTTTATTTTAAAATAAACCGTAGCCGAGCTGAGGAGGTGGAGAAGGTCGCGTTTTGCTCTTCAAAAAAAAAAAAAAAGTCACTGGGGGATTGAAGGTGGGCATCATATGTAAAGCTTGGGGCAATACATCTGATATACGTCCATTATATTTATTTCTGCTTCTCTCTCCAAATCAACCCATCTACCTGGAAGAGTGAACACACGGCCTCCTCCAGCGCTGCTGCTCCGTGTCACACTGCTGCAGCTCTTTAACACGGGGACCAGGCGACTGCGCGGTTTAACTGATGGGGAAAGAGACGACATGAGAAAATGCTCGTTTGATATGAAGATACCGGCATGAAGAAAGAGGCTGTGTATATGATAGGAAGAAAAAAATTATTTTGCATATGAGACTCAAACTGTTTTTCTTTTACTGTAACCAATAGGTGACAAAGTGGCAACAACCGTGAATATAGTTCTGGCCACTTTGTTCCCTGCTGGTGGATTTAGATTTTTGCAAGCAATGTAAAGCCCATTATCGTGTTAACAGTTGCCTCTCTTCATACTAAAAGTCCCTGTCAGTTCAAGAGGCAGTGAAATATAGCTCGAGCTGGGAAATGATAGAACAGACATGAGGTTTCATTTCCCAAATCACGACTCGAGAAGAGGCACAGCATGGCCTGGGCCTGTTCTGCACCAAATAATGGGTTACTTCTGTCTTACGTCAGATAAAGGGCTAATGAAAATATGTAAATGACCTCATTATGGTAGAGAGGGAAGGCCCGGCCCAAGGGTGCATGTGGGCGCACCCTCCTCCATTCAGGCACCCAAGTTTAAAAAAATTAATGTAAGTTGTTTTTCGTTTTTTTTAACATTTGAATTCCTCCCAAAATTTGGTGGACGCCACCTGGTTTGGAAATGATGACTGGCAGGGAGCGAGAGACTAGACGAGCCTAATTGATTTTTAAGTGGTGTCTCTGTGGGTTAGAAGAGTAAGAGGGGAGTCCACTTCAGGGATCTGCCAAACTCCTCCAGTTTGTACCTGAATTGAGGGGCAGTGATGTGTTGCTGATGCGGCTCAACAAGCCGCACTGGGGGCCAGAAGAGGGGTGGACGGAGGGGCCAGAGCCCGACCTGAGCTCACTGCTCTAGTGGGGGATGGAGGGCGATTACAAATGAACTTACTTCTGCAGAGGCAATAAGCTGACATGTCAAGCCTCATTCACCAAACAATAGAAGACATACCAGGTTTGTGATACTGGCACGCTGGCCTGTCTCTGATCACACTGATCCTTCCAGACCAAGTCAACTTCCACACATTAGAATTCTTAATCAATCTACATATATTCATTCCTATCACTAACATTCTATTTAAGCTATTTTAACGAGTGAACTGAAGGAAATGGTGAGATCACATGTCACTGTGTTTGAACATTATCAAATTATATGTGACAAATAAACTTGATTGATTGACTGAGCCATTAATTCACAAAAAAAAAAAAAAAAAAAAGTGAGGGTTGCGGGCGTCACATTTTTATAAAGCGTAGATTATAAGCACCACCTTCATCACACACACACACACACACACACACACACAGAGGCACACACACACACACACAGAGGCATGCATGCATGCATCATGGACCCCGGACCTGGAGAGAAAGCAGCTCTCCCTGAGTGAGCGGAAGAAAAGGGGGAGAGGGAGGCCGGCTTGCAGCTCCACTCTTCCAGGGTCTCACACACAAGATCCGGGCGCACGGCTCCATTGAGTACGAGGAAGCTTTTGCATGGAGGTTCATTAGAAGTAACGAGTTGACACAAGGTAAATCTTAATGTTGAGGCGCCTTTCTCTACCGGCCCGGGGAGGAGCCCTCATTAACTGTCGCTAACAACCCGTGTAAATACACTGATTGGACAGCTCCGATACAAGCTCCCAGACCTGCCAGGAAGTCCCCCTAATGAGACCACACAATAAAAACAATAAAAGAAAGAGGAGAGAGAAAGATGGAGAGAGAGAGAGAGAGAGAGAGAGAGAGAGAAGGGGGGTGAGAGAGGTGTTAAAAACTTTTTTGTAAAAGCTTTGCTATTAAAGTTGGCGCCACATTTACAGATCACGATGACAACTTTCATAAAAATGTATTCAATCGCCGCGTTTTTCTTTCCCCCCCCCCTCTTATTTCATTTTAAGGCACTGTTGTGTTTCATTTATTCTCCCACAAACGCATACGGAAGACTGACCCATTCATTGCACCTGTGATAACAAGTAGCCCACTAAGTTTGCAGTTTTAAGGTCCAGTAACCGACTTAATTGTTTTGGCGTTTTGAGGTCATTCAATCCAGAAAATCGCGTGGAAAATGACATGCGTAATTTTAGCCACTAAAAGGTTTGAAAAGGAAACATAAAATAACATTGCCGCCGCGATAAAGATTTTATCCGAGAGCAGGAGAGAATGCACTGCAAAAAATATCAAAACACCTCACTCTTACTTTTATCATATTTTTGCCCCAAAAGTGGTGAAATCCTACCAGAGGCAGCAGATTTTACGCATTGAAGGAATTGTGCAGAAACAGGTTTTAGCAGCTTAAAGCAAAGCGCAATATAACAGTTCTGCGTTATTATCAAGAAGAATGCACTGATTCAAAACTATCATGAAAACAGATGAAATGATCACATCTCGTTGCCAACGGTTTCACACCTTTTCCTCATGAACATATATATATACACATATAAATATATATTCATAACTCAGTGCAGCATTAAACGGCTGGTTTAGATTGACACTTTTTACAGTGTAGCCTCGGTGCAGAGTCTCAGTAGCCTGGCATGGCCAGCGTGGGACGGAGAGGATTGTGCGCCCCGTCCCGACAGCACACATCTGCTCTGCACAGGCACAGATATGGCCGGTGCTCGGTGGATAAAAATGCCAAATACACTGAATTAAAAACGGACTTTCGTGATCTAAAATAGTAGATCTGAGAAGCCAGTTACCTGCTCATTCAAACTAAAAAGGCTTTGTGCGCTTATGTGTATCATTAGATAAATATTCTTTTAAAAAAGTGCCCGGAAAAATAAAATAAATCGCAGTTTAACGACATTACTGGCAACATCCTAGACGGAAACGGGTCTGCTTGTACAGTACTGACCTTGGGGAGATTGACCAGTTAAATAGCAGTGAAGCAGTTTCACGTCCAGTCCCCAGCTCGAGTGGTGACAGTCTGTGGACTGGACCCTGCTCGCAGCTCTGCAGGGGACGAAGGAGAGCAAGGACAAAAACGAGAGCAAACAGGAGAAAAGGTAATTCCTGACATGTGTTCGAGGAAAAAAAAAAAAAAGAAATCCACATCCCTCAATTAAAATTGCGTTCATCTCTTGATGTGAGAAGGGTATTTAAAGTTAAGTATGATAACTGCATGCGTGCATGTACAACTATGAGTAGGTAAGTTAGTTTAAAAGAAAATAAAAGATGTGATTTTTGGGGGGGTACATACCCGTCATTGCTTCAAAGTCTCGTCCTGTGTATTGTTGAGAGGAATCCAGGATGGAGCAGCAGGCACACGAGTCTCTCCTGTGTTTGCCAGGGAGGGGTGTGCAGCCTTTTCTGGCCAGCCTCTGCCAAACTGGGGTCAACGAGGGAGCAAAAAAAATAAAACAAGACCCTTTCTTTCGTGCCTTCATTCTCTTTCCCGCTTACCTTTTACAGTCAACACCTTTTTCTTTCTTTCTCTCATCTGGTTCCCTTCTCCCTCTCTCACTCCCGTAGCTACATGACGTAATATCAGCTTTGTTTATTTGCTCTTCTTATTGGAACAGACTGATAATGAAAATATCTTACTAATTGGCAATTAACCAGGGTGGTAATTAACGTTTGAGACTTATTGTGTGCTGCGAGAACTGTTGATAGAATAGTAGCATTTCTTTAACAGCAAAAAAAAACCAAAAAACGAACTTAGATTATTAACAAAAAAGTTTTCTAACAGAGTCTGACTAAGTGCTGGAAAATCAATCAACAGAAATAAGGTCACACAGGAGGAGAGAAGCCGAGGACAAGCGTCTCTGTCTGCTTGACCATCATATTATCAGCGTTTTAGCGTGCAAAATGCTGTTTGTGTTGTCGTGTCTGGAGGTTTAGGCTGTAAGTAAACGGAGAAGACGCTTAATGCTCGACGTGCATTCAGAGCTCTCGTCCCCCGCTGCTCGGAACATTCAGCAAGCTCTCGGATAAACACACAATTAGGGCAGGTGAATAAACTTGTTTGGGGGGTGTTAATTACATGCTTAACGTAAACAAAAGCCATGTAAAAGAATGTGAATTACCAGTGGCCTTTTCCCCCTCAATCCCCATTCAGGTTTTACATTTCACCTCTAGTCTCTTCTATGAGTGATTTCCGAATTGCCTGCGAGGGACTACTCCCAAACAAGGCTCCTCCGAAACATAATGCTGGATAATACCTGCAGCCTTGGCTTGAATGGTGATCACCTAAATTGGTGCACCAAGAACCCAGGCAGGTAGGAGGCTTTGCATATTCGGAGTAGTGCTGCTAAGCCTGCACTCTCAACTTAATTTTGGGGCTGTGCGTGCGTTTGTGCGTGTGTTTGTGTGTGTGTGTATGTGAGAGAGAGAGCGAGAGAGGGAGAGAGAGAGAGAGAGAGAGAGAGAGAAAGGGGTGGGGGTGGGGTGGTAGGCTAGGAGGTTAGTTTTAACACCAGCATGAAAATACCAGCGTTTACTTCCAGTCCACAGAGCTTTCCAACAGGACCAATTCAAGTGCCACTTGGAATTAGTTCTCCTGAGGTCCGTATAGCAGCCCAGTGGACAGGTTTGATCCCATACACTACCCCCCCACCCACCCCCACCTCTCACACACACACGCGCTCACGCGCACTCTTCTGAAATATACGCACAAACCAAACGCCTGACTCTGCAACAAGATCATCACTGCCGCTGTATCACACACACACACACACACTTGCAGACACATGCAGGATTTAAAGCGCCCAAAACACCTTTTGCGTAAAAGTGCCCAAACGTGCGTAATTGCACACTCGCGTCCGCAGCTGTTTGTCAGTTAAGGTGAAATACAAACAGGTAGCACCGACTACACATGCATGTCTGGTCTACTCACTGCCGCTCCGAGCTTGAAGTCGGTGGTCTATCTGGACAGCCCCGGAGAATGTGCAAATCTGAGAGAGGGAAGGAAAAGTTTTGAATTCCTGAATGGTTTTGTAGAAAGGCGGCTTAGGATCATTATGTCAGCTTTATTGAGGGCGGATTAAGCGGAGTCTAGATGCTACGCCTTGTACACGGCCCTTTCACAATGTGAGTACTGTTCGTGTTAGAGTGAACTCACACTATTTTAACACCCTATAAGCCCTGTCTAAATATGAAGCCGTTTTAGCCATAAACATGAAAATCACACCGCCGTGGCTACTGCCATAAGCCGAATCCTGTGACTGGATGTGGACATTGATCATGTCCTTACCACTAGATCAAATACATGAAAACTGCTTTTATGTCCCAAGAAGCTTTCATGTGGCCATTTGATTGTAATTCCAATGCTAATGGCATTAATTAGAGGGCTGGACCATCACAAAACCCCGTGATAAACGGGTGGCATTAAAAGGGCAATGCCATTGGTAAATTAGTTTTCGAACTGAAACGCCGTGATCTTTGTTTAATCAAAACAACGCTGCGTATCGATATTCATTTGGAACTATAAATTGTGTTGGTTGGAGAGGAGGCAGCGGGCAGGGGGCCAGAGCTGCGCCCAGCGTCCCAGAGGCAAGGCCGGGGACAGCAGGAGGGGGAGCGGCGTCACACTGCAGCCTGCACCCGGACGAGCACCCACCAAACACAAAGTGACCACACGCACCGGCGAGTCCGAGTAAAGTCATGCTCAGACCATGTCAGAAAATTGCGAACATGCATTTTTTTTTTGGTTTTTAAATCATCGACGGGTCCGGGGCAAAAGCCAAAAGGTTGTAGGACTGCGTCATGATTTGATCTGTTAGAAAACGAGAAAACGGAAAGTGATAACATATATGAAAAGGAAAAACGGAGAAGACCCTAACACTTTCCTTTCCCTCGCACAAAAATGAATGGACAGATAAAAAAAACAGATAAAAAGTAGCTACTACAGGAAAAAACTGTACGAAAATAATGGCCAAATTGACTCGCTTCTATTCAAAACGTGTATTCCGGAGTTGCAGTCATTGGTTGTCCATTTGTCACCCTTTTAAAGCTCCCTCTGCCTCCCTCCCTCCCTTCCCGTCTCTGCTAAGCATCTCCAGTCTACATATCTTCTTTAGCTTTAACGAGCCTCGTTAAGATCGCAATAATATTCCACCCTCTAATTGCTCATTCCATTCAGCAGATAGGCGAGCATTGGCTTGTGCCTGATGCGCGCGGTGAGGTGGGAGGGTTGCTGTGGAGATCGGAGACTCTGATAACCCCCCGTGCGTGCTGCACAAGTGGTGAAAGCCTCGCGCTACGTACTGGCTAATGATTGGCACGCTTGACAGTGATTGGCAGGGCTGCCATGACAACGCTACAACGACACCAAGAAGACCAATAGAAAAGGGAAACAAAATGTTTCAATGCTACACTCAACGGCGGATTTAGGGGGGAGATATTATGAGGCTGGTGTCATTAGGCGATAGCCATTGAATCATTCAATCTTTTTTACTTGCCGTGTTTTTTCGGTTTTTCCCTTTTTCTCGATAATTTTCTTTCTCTCTCAGGTCATTTCCATGGTTTTCAGATCCCCTTTAGAGCTTTATCCCTCCCATTTCTTCCTGCCAAACTTCGCTGATCGCCCTCTGCTCCTGGCGAACAGCGCTCCCACCACCAGGTCTCCAGAAGACTTGTCCATGTTTCAGCTACCGACACTCAACTTCTCCCCGGAGCAGGTGGCGAGCGTCTGCGAGACGCTGGAGGAGACCGGGGACATCGAGCGGCTGGGCCGTTTCCTCTGGTCCCTGCCTGTGGCTCCGGGAGCATGCGAGGCGATCAACAAGCACGAGTCCATCCTGCGCGCCCGGGCCGTGGTGGCGTTCCACACGGGGAATTTCAGAGACCTCTACCACATCCTGGAGAACCACAAGTTCACCAAGGACTCGCATGGTAAACTGCAGGCCATGTGGCTGGAAGCGCACTACCAGGAGGCCGAGAAGCTCCGCGGTCGTCCCCTCGGACCGGTCGATAAGTACCGGGTGCGGAAGAAGTTTCCGCTGCCTCGGACCATCTGGGACGGCGAGCAGAAGACGCACTGTTTCAAAGAGCGGACACGGAGCCTGCTGAGGGAGTGGTACCTTCAGGACCCATATCCAAATCCCAGCAAGAAAAGGGAACTGGCTCAAGCCACTGGACTCACTCCTACACAGGTCGGAAACTGGTTTAAAAACCGGAGGCAACGAGACAGAGCCGCGGCGGCCAAAAACAGGTTGGTGATTGTTGTTCTTACTGTCAAAACACAAGCATGTTAGAAAGTTTACTATAACGCAAACATTCGAAAGAAAGGGAAGGAGGTTTTGTTAAACATGTAGTTCTGCTTACGGTGGAGGCTGACTAGGGAAAAGACGAGTCTGTCTGGCAGGGGGAGGGAACAGGCTGCGGCGACATTTTTATTATCAAGAGAAATCAGGATGGACACCGAAAACACTATTTATGCTGTTGTAAATATCCAAAACGGCCTTTTTGAAAATGTTGGATTTTTTGTATTTTCATTTAGAGAACCTTCTAAAACATTTTCAGCAGATACATAATTCAACTTTGCATTTCGACTATATTATGGAATTATCAGATAGAAAAAAAACAAACAGGGTGTTAAAGCTCAAGTTTGGTGTTCAAATAAGTCTGAATAATAAATTGATAATATAATTACAAACTAGATTGCTGTTGAACCGAAGAGGCGGTTATTGCGCAGTGTTGTTTTTAAATAGAAACAGCGTGTTTATCTTTTCCGTGACAGTAAAAGTCTTGGAATAAATGACAAAGAGTGCTGAAATGATATATATAACCAATATAATCATTACTGGACTCCACTTATTTACAGTATAACCACTATTTCGATGTTAATAGTGTAAACAGCCTTATGGATTATTTTTAAACAGTAAAATAAACAGGATACCAGGAACAGTCTATTAAAAACTATTTAGCCAAAGGTTAAATAGTTTTATCTGCACCCCTGAATACACTTTAAATTGTAATATTTTGCAAATAATTTTAAACACTTTTGTGTTTGTTACCCAGGCTTTATAGGGATTTATTTAAACTGCACAGCCTATAGTAGCTACATTTACCATGCACTGTAGCGCCTTCTCATTTCAACATCACATGGTGCTTGTTGAAAAAGATGAGCTCAAAGGATAATAGAGATATTACTGATATTACTTGACTAAAATGAGCATGCGTATTAAAAAGCATTTGAAGACATAGGCTGTATTCATAACATTAAGTGTGGTATCATTCCATTGAAATGCTATAATTGATTAGAAAATGCCTCGGAGAGCACTAAGCCATATGAACACTATTCTAATCTTTTTGCTAAATGAATAGATATATTTCCAGCCTGACATTATCCCGCCGTGATGGAGTTATTATCATGAGTGGATCGGAGATAAACATTTAGGATGATTGGAGTAACCTGGATCCCCACGTCACTCATTCATACACTTCCACTTCCATCAGACTGAAATACATCTGTGTCAAAGCATCATGACATTCTGCATTTGGACACAGGCCTGTATATTTTATTTGAATAAATAATAATAATTTGGTTATGGAACTGCAGAGGCACGACGAAACTAAACTAAACTAAAAACTGTGCAGCAATGAAGGAAATTACTAAACGCACATAGAAACTAAAACTACAATAGGAGCCAAATAGCCACAGACTGTTGCTGTCAGGAATGCCACTAAACTGCTTTTACAAAAGACACCACGTTGGATTTAAAGCTTATTTTTTCTGTGATGTTATGACACGTAATTTAAGTCCCAGGCTGCTGCTGACTTGCGCGTTGATCATTCCTACTTTTCTATGGAAAAAATAAAGCAAAACAAAAAGAAAACCCATTACGTTTCCTCCAACATTTGGTAGTCTAAATAGTGCTGTGTTTTGTCCCCTGAAAGCTGGCTATTTGATAAAAGCATGCATGCATGGCTGGGGCCGGCAGGGGGAAAGAAAGGCGAGTTTGAACCCCTATTTTGCAGGAGGAGGAGGGGAAGGGGGACATTCTCAGGTCTAATTGCCATTTCTCTCATTTTTTCCCCTTCTTTTTCCCCCTCTCCTCCTCGCCTCTTTTCTTCTCCAGGCTCCAGCACCAAGCAATAGGACCGAGCGGTATGAGGTCCCTCTCAGAGGCCGGTCTCACCCCTCACAGCTCGGCAGAGTCGCCTTCAACCGCGGCCAGTCCCACCACCAGCGTTTCCAGTATGACAGAGCGAGTTGATACTGGGACGTCCATCCTGTCCGTCACATCCAGTGACTCGGAGTGCGATGTATGATACGGAGGAAAAAAACACACAAAAACAAACAAAAAGAGAAATATTTACAGGGAAAATGGACCTGAGAGGAAGAAAAAAAGACTTATGAAATATCGCGGATGAAAAAAGGACCGATTGATATAAATATTAAAATAAAAAGAGATAAAAGCACGTCTTTTTTTTTTTTTTTTATTAAAAAGCGCTTTCAAAGGACCCACGCCTCCCCCTCCTCTTCATATCCCCACACCACCACCACCATTACTACTACTAGACTACTTGCATGATGTCTTTTTTTTTATTTTTTTATTTTGTAATCAGGGAAAATAACCTGAATGCAAGAGTTTCCATCAGGAACATCGATCAGAGGGAATAAAAACAGATCGTCTTGCTGTCTTCGTCGCTGTTTTTTTTTTCCTCCTCATCTCCGTTTTTAGTCCAAGTGGTGATGATGATGATGATGATGATGATGATGATGATGATGATGATGACGGCGAAGCAGCCGCCATGCAGACAAGATGCAATCCTGTTTTTACTTTGTGTTCACCAGACAATCATTTTAAGTCGTAAGCACCTTTTTAAATACACTTCTGTCACTGCCTGTGTGGGGTACATGGTCAAAAAATGTCGAACGGAATCGTTTATGACTGTATCAGATTTTTATTTTTATTTTCAAAATTTTATATTGAATTATGTATATCTCAAATAATGCGATCATTCTCCCGGTCTGTAATATACGTGTAGAAATATGCTTGTACATAATTATTGCTCTCCCCCTCCCGTCTCATCCTCTTTTCTATCCCTTCCTCACTTTTCTTGACTTGGTGTTCCTACATAAAATATTTGTCAAAACTTACAACTGAAGTGCTCTAGGCGTTTTTGTTGCCTTTGGTTGTTTTTTTGGGGGGAGGGGGTGGTTGATAATGGCATATGTTACCAGTCACATTTATGCAAAAAATATGTATATGAAAGGTGGAATTGTTATTACAACATTTGTTCAAGTCTCCAGGCTGCCCCCCCACCCCATCCCTCCTCTCCTCTCTGCCGCCCCGGGGTCGCTCAAAGCGCTTATTTACATTAGCCTATTCAATGTTTCTTTCTTGCGTGGTTATTATGTTAATGTACCATACATTTCTAAATCAAATACAGTATTCAATTTGCTATATCTCTTTGCATGATGTCTGTCTCTCCATCCGATTACGGATAAGGACATTGATAAGTGGCTAAACACATGTTCATATTGGGTCATTATTGGATTGTGGAAGCATTAATGCTCATCAGGGCTTATGTGTCCGGACCAGGTTACGCAGTCAGCGGGCTGCGCTCACCTGCAAGGAGTTTTGGTTTTATTTCCGGAACAGTGTGGATTTGAGGCTATTTATCATATAAACTGTTTGCTCTTGGTTTATTTTCCATTACAAGTCCTGTTTCAAATTCAGCATTAGATCCCTGGTTCAGCGCCATGTGATGTAGGTAAAATCCCCCCATATGACTGCCTCTGTATACTACACACATTCTGGCAAACGTCAACGTCATGCAGCACTTAAAAATGTGAGTGCTATTTCCTCTTTTGTTTACCGTTGCTAGTGAATACAGAAATTAAGTAAACGCGCCATTAAATGGGCTAATCACGATGGGACTCCTCCCCTGTCCCAATCTCCCATTGTGGCCCGCTGAAAAGAGCTTTTCTTCTTCGGACGAGAACCATTTCCCCCTCCAAAAAAGGCTTTCTCTCCTGCAGTCCCTTTCCATCTAAATCCCCAACCAATTATGCTGCAGACTGGGGCAGATTTGCTATAGGACACTGTTGCAGGAACTATAGTTTTGGTGGAAACACTTGCGCAACGATTTCTCCCTCCTAGAAGCAGCGCTGAGGGTTTCCCCATGTAAATACGGCGCTGTATTAACTACAGGCAACTCTGCGTCGGCTCTCTGTGAGTGTTGCTGTCATGTCTTAAGCAAGAGAAAGTAGGACAGAGGCTGCTGTTTGGCTCAGGCAGAGCGCAGGACTTTTAGAAAGTGGAGACTGGCATAAAAAGCTACAGCGGCGACATCTCAATTCATGTAAACCCGCAGCTCTTTTCTCCCCGAAGCTTTGATTTGAATAAGACAACTGAAACTTTACTGTCTCCAAAGTGTCGAGGCCGCTTAGTTTCTCCTGTGTTGGCAGAGATGAACAGGATGTTTACATATTTTTTCCAGAATGTTTGGCAATTTGGTGCAAAGTCTGAAAGCTTCAATATGAAATTGTATGGGGGGGGGGGGGGGGGGGGGGGGGGTGTGAGTGTGTGTCTGAAAGCGCACGCAAAGGAGAATGAGAGGGTGTGTTTAACATGTAGAGCAGAGACCAGGACACCGTTTCTCACACAAGACGTGCTTAATTAGACTAGTTTCATTTGTTAATGTAAGTTATTGTCTAAGTGGGCTGTGGGCAGGGGCGTGTAAGACAATCAAAAAACAAACTGAACGTTTATCATCGCTCATGCTTGTTTTATAGCTGGGAAGTAAAATCCTCTCCGCTAAATCTGAGATTCAGTTGGACAGAGTTGTTATAAACAGCAAACTTTGTAGCAGCAGGCACTTTAGATCTGACGATGGATTATGTTTTTTTTTTTTTTTTTTATTTCCTGCATAAATATCATCAGTCTCCACTGGATGAAATATGCACATAAGCTTTCTGCAGGCGTAAGTCTCCCTCAGACGGATACCAATCAAAACACAAAAACAAGCGTGTCAAAAGCTTCAGCCGTTCGGCTCACTGGGCCTGTGATCCTGAAATAACCGAGGCTATAATGCAGACAAACGCAAAGCTCAGCTCCCTCCCTGCCTGCCTGCATGCATGCCTGCCTGGCTGGCTGAAACAAACCATCTCCAGCCGCACTCATTGGCAGCCGATTGCAGATGAAGTAAATCTGTATCATATTTTAAACCCATTCCAGGTCTTAAATCGGCCTGCCAGAGACAGATAGGCCCTATCAAGAGCACCGAGGGGCCACGGCACCGCCGCACCACCAGACCCTTATCACACCCACCCACCCCCCCCACTTCTCCATTTACGCACTCCACAAGTTTTATTGGCTGCGACAAGTCCCGGCTATGATTGAGATTAAATTAATCGTAAAGTGAAGAGCATTTTTATCGGCAAAGGAGGACACGAGGATTAGGGTATATCTGGGAGATGGAGTCACAGATAGGGACTGGCGAGAACAAAACAACGATGAATGGGCTTAATTTGCGCAACGTAACGTTCATTATCCCAAGGCTCTGGAAACACAGTGCAAATATGTAGATGTGAACTTAACTTCATTGAGAAAAACACAATGAAAGCGTTTGTGTTTGTTTGAAATAATATGTCAAAAAAAAAAAAAAAAAAAGTCAGCTAGAGATGCAAACTTTGCAGTCGTCTCTTACACTCCTCCGTTGCTTTTGTACTTTATAAACAAACAATATTTATAATGGATTTCCATAAATGCACCAGTAAACTATGTGTTAAAGAAATATTACAGTAAATCGGCGCTAGGTTATGACACCAGAGAGACACCAGGCGTCAGTATTAATTAAATATCATGGTAATTTTCCATTAGAGCATGTTGAAGCATGTAAATGAGACGCATGTAAAAGGTTCATGGCTGTCCTCGCTGTAAACATGTGCAGGCCAGAGTGGCAGTAGTAAAAAGTGCTGGAAGTGTGAGTCTATCTGTTGCTGGCTGGGGTCATTAACAGTGGGGGAGCTCTTGTTCGTGATCTGTCAACTCAAATATGGATCACAAGACAAAGGAACTTAGCGAGGAGTAATCTCTGTGTGTGATACTTACATGAGAGTAAACGAGAATGTGAGACAAGTGCGGCAACAATGGAGACTCGCATGTTTTTCTCTTTTCGCTCCCTTAAGTTGTTTTGCATTTATCTGTGCAAATGCGTCTGTCAAACAAGATTTGCCTGAACATCAAGCTGAACGTCAACAACATAAAGATGATTAGTTTTTTTTTTTCTCTCTCATGGCTTCCAGATTTAAAGTCAAAGTGATTTAAAGTGTCTTTACGAGGAGAAAAGGACAAGCGAATGCTCTACTGAAAAATATAAGTGATTTGTTTGGACTGATGGCTGTTTGTGTCGTGATGATCCGCTTAGAGGTCATATTTTACCTTCCTTTTCATTCCCAAGCACAGCATCTTGTATACCGAAGTTAATACAGGCACTGTCAGTCCAACTATAGGGAACTAGAGGGAGGAGGGGGGACTATTAAGCCGGAGTCTGGCGGTGAGAAATACTTGCCCTACCCTGTTTTTTCTCGGATTTCACCGGTTAACTGAACACAACTTTCCTATTGGTGTGTATTCATGCAGCACCCAAAGAGCACCAGTTTTCCTATAGCCTCACCAGCGCGGCAGTCAGTGCAGGAATGAGCGGGGCCCTTTGGACTAAACTTTCTGCTCCCATTCTCTCCTTTCTTCAATAGGTAAGACGCAGGGCTGCAGCATTCCTCTTGACTGAGTGGTAATTTATACTAAGTTATAAGACCATGACCTGCCGGGTCTCCTTTTCTGAGTTATTATGTGAAATATTAGCAGCAATTAGCCAACCTTGTAAGGGCCAAAACAACAGACTGCATTAATTACTCCTTTTATTTTCACCTCACCATCACTCTTGAATCACAGCTATCCTGCAACACATTTAGAGGAATTACAGCTTTTAACACATTTAGTGGCTAATATTGAAGGGACTATAAGAGATAAAAAGCACCATAAAATTAAATAAACTCAGTTAGAGTGATATGAAAAATAGGCCACATGGTAATAGTGATGTGCAGTTATGGGGTCAGGTCGACAGTTTTATAATTCGGCGTGGTTGCAAGCAGGTAAACCTCGCGTGATGTGACATTTTTACTTTTTGGATAATTTCGGTGATGCGTGTCCTTGCGTAAATTGTGCGCGTTTTTTCCAGTGCCAGGCGCCATGCACCTGCTGCTCGTTGTCAACTGATCATCCCCCCCCAACCCCATCTCACACACACGGTCTCTCTTTCACACTCACCGGTTATCACACACACACACACGCACACACCCACACACACTCTCTCTCTCTCTCTCTCTCTCTCTCTCTCTCTCTAAGACAAGGGCAGCATTTGAAAGTGTCCCTCTATTAAATTGTAATTTGGGGGTCACACAAGGCAGGAGGCAATGATACAGGATCAGCGGTGTATAAGCTTCCATTATATGTAGGCTACCACGTACAGACAGATGGGATCATACTCTCTCTCTTTCATAGTGGGAAGTGTGTGTGTGTGTGTGTGCATGTGTTGGAGGGGGGTGTGGGGGGGTGTCAAGAAATACTTCAGTCTAATGCTTATTAGTGTGGACTGCCATTGCACAAGCCTCATCTTTTTAAAACAAGCATAACATGAAAGCAACCCAACTCAGGCTTACTCAAGCAGACATGACCACCCCCTCCTCTCGCGCGCACGCATGCACGCGTATAGCCACACACGGGCAGCACATATGGAGGCTGTGTGTGTCTATGTGTGTGTGTGTGTGTGTGTGTGTGTGTGTGTGTGTGTGTTGGGGTGGGCGCGCTGGGTGCAGGCTGTGATCTCTCGCCTTGTGCACACCGACTGGACAGAGGGCTGAGCAGCTTAAATAGAGCCCCAGCACCTGTGTTTTCTACCGCCGTTCTCAGGCCTTCTTAGCATGGCACGGCACTGTACAGCACTGATGTATACCCTGAGAACCGCGCCGTCAACACGCAGACATTATACACACACCGTGTGCCAGGAATAAAAGGGATAATAAAAAGGATGTGGGAGTTCATCTGCAGAATTAAGCTACACTGAATAATTAAGCTGAAATCCTACATATTATGGGTCTATATATTTTGTTAAACCAACTTTAATAGCCAACCTTTAACCTATTGTGCCTAATCAAAGTCAATCGATTTGACCACAATCACAATAATGAACCAACTTTGACAAAGGAGGCTGCTTTCTCAATAATAATAATAATAATAATAATAATAATAATAATAATAATAATAATAAATTGGTATAATAAAAGCCACCTCTCCATAAACACGGCGCTGAATATTTGAGTATTAACAAGACACCACTAAAACAGACTCTGTCCTGCTCTCGGACTTGGTGCGTATTGGTGACGAGTCCCCATTTGCTCTCCCTTTTCCTTCCATGAATTGGTGATTGTTCCCTGGTCTGACGCTGAAGGCTATTGTCTGTCAGCTGGAGCTCCTGCCCGCTCTGGTACTGAAAGCACCGGATGAACCTGGACACCCGGTCCCGCTGCGCAAAGATACCTCACACATACGCTCACACGCCTTTTTTCCTTTAACCATTAACATTTGGGAATCTCCTACCAGTTTTGGCCGGAAACGAGCTTTCAGGTCAACAACATAAATCGGCGTAATGACAGCCGAGGCCCTTTGCACTGAACACTGCACATATCTCAGAATCAAGTTAAAGCAACATTTGGCATCTGCTATTGTCTTACTCCCAAACTAAGACTAAAGAAAGACCAATGTAAAGGCAAAAATTAGGTTAGGAAATGGTTCTTAAACTTACAGATTTTGTTTGTAAGTGGACCATCTCAAAGTGGTGGTTACTGTTGTGCTCATATATATGTGAAAAAAATGTAAATTTGTCAGAATCTTCATGTGGTAACAACATATGTGAATATGTCTGTGTGAATAAATAAAAACAGTTAAGAGATTCTCTGGTTGCAGGACAAAACATGCCCGGTAATTTTTGGATCTCAAAGGCTTATTCCCTGGAGCCATAATTCTGAAATATGTATTGCACCCTATCGGTTTGGCATATGTTTAGTGACTGGCCTAATATGTGACACGCCGGAAAAAAAAGCCACGGCTTTAGTGAAGCTTGCCCGCTGACACGCCTCCTTTTTGTGCCCGTGCACTTAACAAAAGGTCGGGGATTGACTGAGACCTGGGTGTCCTTATCAATTCAGCCCCCATTTACAAAGCTATAGGATGGATTACCCGGGATGCCAGCCACCCCGAGCTCACAAACAGCCCCGACCGGAGGACAGTGAGGGTGGACAGCGGCGGACCAGGCAGGTGCAAAGCTGCCCAGACTGAAGGATGAGCGCAGCAGAGCCAAACGTGTTCCTCGACTGCCATCTAGAGGAATCTAGTGGAAGAAACATGACCCGAAAGCATGTCCCTCAAAACTGTTCCTTCCATGCCAAGTGCAAATGGAAGGCAAAGAGAACCAACATTAAAGATGTTTCATTCTTCCTTTTATGGACATTTACCCAAAATTTGATCCTGACATGTTTGGTGGTCTTTGGAAATGTATTTGTATTTGAATCATGAGTCTGTGCTGATGGAGCCACCAGTGCTTCCAGCAGAGTGTGGTGTTAGTGGTTCTGCCCCACAGTGACAGCACTGTTTGGCCGCGACCTATAGCATAAAGGCAGTACCTGGGACTTCTTACTGCTCTGTTAAATCTTCCTTTGTGCTCTGGTTAATGTCAATGCAAGCACGAACATACATACAGACCAGCACTACAGGGACGACTGCAGGCCAGTGAAGCCATACTGCCCACACTCATACACATACAACGCTGTGCAGAGAACATTCATTAAAGTTTCATTGCATGAAAGTCAAATGATGTTGGAACACTGAACTAGCTTCTCCATTTAGTGCTGGATCAAAGATTCAGACGCCACAGAGTGTAATGGAACCCCTGATCTCTGGTTAATTTTTAAAAACTGATACCCAGAGTTTTACTGAGGCCGCCAAGGAGCCAAGTGACTGACTAGTGTGTGTGTGTGTGTGTGTATTTGTGAGTGTGTGTGTGTGTGTGTGTGTGTGAGTGTGTGAGAGAGACAAAAAGAGAGAGAGGCAGATGATGGGGCTGGTGATGGTGGTGGTGAAGAGGGGAGGCATAATGGTGTCCGCTGGAGCGCGGCCTTTTAGAGTTTAACTTGCCTATTATGGAGAGCAGGACAGGGAGAGGAAGAGGACAGAGAGACGGCAACAGAGAAGGTTTCACTGTAAATGGACAGTAAAATGCTTACGGCAACTGGGCTTGAATCCACCATTAAATAATTGCAAGAGGAGAACGGTAAGCCGGGCATTTTACATGCCATAAGCAATAACCTTTTCATTTCTCCACTTTGAACCCACTCATATGTCCTAAAACGGTTTCAGCCTGATTTCAGGTTCACGTAAGTGGATAAGCAACTGTTATCTGGGGTCACTAGAGTCAATTTACGGTTCCACCAGCTCAGTGGTTGGATGGAGATACATCTAACTTTTACAAACCTGTTAGCTAATAGAACCTGGAGGTAAAACATGCACTTTGGGAATAAATGATCAGTGGATTTTAAATGCGCCTTTTAAAAGCCTGTACATAAACACAGGCAAACAAACATAGTGTATTATGTGGTAACATTTACAGAACATACCTGCATGCTGTATGAGAAGTCAAATTACTCACTTAATTTTCAGTTGTCCACCTCCCTTCTCACATATTCATCTCCCTTAGTCCAACTGAAAGGTTTTGCTTGTCATAGCAGCTCTTCAATGGACGGTTCAACCATCTGGAAAAAGGAGAGAAACTTGAATGAAATTTGTTTCAAATTTACACGTTGTAATTCATTATCTATTAGAGCATCTACTTAAGAGGAACATGTAAGATGTACCTTGCTTGTTAATAACTGGCTCAGGGCTCTGGAGGCCCTCAGCTGAGGCGTGCTGTTTTGTCCGACCACTTTTTCTATTTTTAATAGGTTCCTGTACATGAGTCGGTCGTGGAGTATCTTTAAAGCGCCTCTTTAAAAATGGCCTCTGTCCCGAGGTGGCCTCCAAAGCCCATGAATTATTGAAGCCTGCACCGGCCTTGTCCTCTGCACTCCCTTCACTCAGTCCAGTTCAGCAAGCAGCAGCAGCTGCATTGCTCCCACAAGAGCCAGGCGAGGAGAAAGAAAACACAGGCCAAGTGTTCAGAGCTCAGAAACCCGATGTATGACTGTGGAGGTGGATGAAAGAGGAGCGGTTGCACGTCTAAACATCAAATATCCTTCATAAGTTTGCATTGTTACTCAAGTTCAGATGTTTTTGTTCAGCTCAAGAATGTTGAGAAGCTCAGCAATGAGGTGATCCATTCTGGTAGGATAAACACAATTACACATTAACATCAGTGAACTAAATGGAAATATGATATATCACACATTACTCATAAGGAGTTTACACATATACAGTATTTGAACAATAACAGAAAACATTAAAACAACATCTAAGTGACTATTTTAGACAGCCGCTTGAAAACACTGAATATGAACTAAGCTTTCAAAACGGATATTTTTAGGGGTATTTTGTATATTTTGATAATTGAAAAAATATTCTAGCTTCAACAATATACTGTTATGCAACATCAAGGCTTTTCTTCAGTATCCTTCTCCCCCTGTTAAACACACACACACACACACAGACAGAATCAAAACTGAATGTGAGCAGTTGGAGAGAATTGAGCGAGGGCAAAGGGAGAGGTTGAGAGCTGTGTAAGTGGTCAATTGGCTTAACTCAGTGGTGTCTGTTCTTGGTGTGACAATGTCAGTGGGCAATGTGCAAATGTGCACTCTTTTGATTTCCCTGATGTAATCCTCTCCAGCATACTGGTAGCCTGTAAAGCCCCAGGGAGGAGAGATGAGTGAGATGCTGGATAGTGTTTGTTCTGGGATTAAGATATCTCTTCCTCGCCTTCATTCATTCAAATGTCACATGCACACATGCAGAGTACGAGTGCAAACACTGTATGTGTATGAATGCACACACATCGGAGCATATTCTCACACACACCGTCTCTCGGAGTCTGTACTTGCACAGTGTGTGTCGCTGTCTCATTATGTTACACTGCCATCTAGTGATCTATAATAACTCACATTCAACCTGAAAAATAATGATTCAACCAGACTGCAAACTTCATCCACACATAATATCACACTCTCTCACAATAATGTCAGAATCTCAGGTTTCACAATGACGCACATTTTTTCCTTTGCAGCCTGCAAACATCTGCACTTGTTCTGCAGCTACCAGCTCATTGCTGTGTTATGGAGGAGCAAATGATTTCTTAAAATGAAATATCACCATGAAAACAGTCTATTAGGGTCATTTTCTGAGTGTTTATTCTATTAATGTTTTAAATCGCCAGTTACTCATTTTTTCATCTCAGGGTGATTTCTGAGGACAATATTAGAATAAGTCTCTGACATCACAACTTGAACTCAAATGCTATGTCATTGGCATTGTTAGCTGGTATTATGACTTAGTTACCTGCTCCGTGCACAGTCTAATCATCATTGTCATCATAGCCCATCTCCTCTCACAAATACCACCGCTGTGCCTCCGTCCAAAGCACCTTCATCTCATATCCTTCACACTGGTGGCCAGAAAATAAAACTTGTGGCATATCTGCTAGAAAAAAAATGATAGGAATTCAAGGGGGCTTTGAGTTACCAAATTCTTGGCAAGTAAGTTGAGATAAATACATAGATAGATAACCAAAAATTGTTCTATAATCTCTCATATCAGCAGATAATGATGGAACAAGTCATACACAAAGTCTCGTTCATTGTGTAATTTCAGACATTATAAAATACTCAAAAATTATTTCCTCCTCTAATTTTTTGGCAATTACAGAGGCCTGGAATTATTTTCGTCTTTGCCTTGACATACCTGACATTCCAGCAAAATGTCTACTTTAACCACAAGGGGTCATCATGAGCTCAAGGTTGAACATCTGACTTAATTCATGAAATGATAAAATGGAAGGGAAGCTAAACTGAAGGACACAACACACACAACAAAAGAGTGATAGCATCTGGCATGCTTTCACTGAGGATGCATTACATGGAAAACCATTCATTATATAGCTTTTATACAGTCACTCTAAAGAACACACAGCCAAAGCAGTAAGTAAGTAATTATGTGTGTGTGTGTGTGTGTGTGTGTGTGTCAGCGTGTGTGTGAAGTCAAGTGTACAATAAATTACAAATGGTGTATACAGAAGCTTTAAGGTCACTGACACATATCCCCCCCTCTATGCCTACCTCTCATTGTGTGGTGAAATTATACCCGTGGCATGTTTTCTGCATTTCTCACTACAAAATTGCTTTGGCTGAAACCCAGGAGCGTTTGAAGTGCAGTGGAGAAGCTAATCAAGCAGCAAGTGAATGGCAACAAAGCAAAAGAGACTTCAAGCAGCTGCCACTGCTGTGGGTGAGGAAAAAAATAACAAGAAGAGGGGTCCACAGCTTGGAAACCAGTGTAGTGTAAGTTATAAGGAAGAGGAAGATGGGAAGGAGGAGGAGGAGGAAACAGAGGGTAGGGCAGAGAGGCAGAGAGAACTATAGCTATTTTTTTGGTCATTTTTCATGGTGACTTTACTTAAGTATGAAAATGCAAATTAAACAAAAATGTGGATTTGACATTTATGATTATTGTACTGACATTATGTCCACCAGTAATAATAATATATCATGTGACAGCATCCTTTTGCATCACCTTGTCTTTTTTGTCACAGAACTTGTAAACGTTCGGTTACTAAAACATAATCTGCCTGCTCTGAGATGCAACAACATGCAGTGTGCACGAGATGAGTATTACTTTTTCACATTCATGCAGACATTGATAGTCTTGAGGTGTGCGTCGATAGTATTTACAGCCCACTAACTAGCAACGTGCAACTCACAGATATTGATCTGACGATACCTGTAATAGTTCAGTGGGTGTAGATCTTTAAGGTTAAGCAGACCCTCAATCCACCATGTCTAAATGTATTTATTGCAGTTTTGATGTCTTTTAAGTCATTTAATGACATTTTTCCATTAATGTCAGATGCAATTTCTATGTTTTAATATTAGTTTTAATGTTTGCTTTGTAACTTTTCTACCGTTTATACATGATGCTCATGCAAAAGAGAGTAAAAACTCATACTGGACCACTTTAACTGTATAAATAAAGGTTGGATGAATAAATGTAGAAATTCACTGGTCAATATGATAATAATCTCTCTGTATAAACCAGAGGAAGACATACAGATATAGTGTGTTTTTCTAGCCCCTATAATAGGCTGCTACCACTACTACTACTACTATAATCAATATCAATATTACTATTTTAATCACTATTACTACTACTATTACCACTACAAATAGTAATAATAATAATAATCTGTTTTCTTGATATCATACCTCATGCTGTGCTACCTTTAGAGTTGTGTGTTCATTGCTCTTCAGGGTCTTGTTCCATCTCTCCACACATGCAGTTGGACTCTCTGGTCACTGGGTGGAAGCAGCGTTCAGCTCAAACAGGGTTTTCAGCTTTGTTAGTCCTTTTGCTCACAGCTCCACCACTCTCCACTAAAATATGAAAAAAAAAAACCCAAATGGTTACCTTTCATCACGTCTGCTCTGAGGTTTTGTTACTCTTTAAACAAATCCACACAGCACTAAGTGGGGTGATCATGGTATAGCAGTGTGTGTCTATGCCGTATGCGAGTGGAAGAGTTGAGTTTCATGGGCATCTATGTCTCAGGTCAATGAGTGTTTATTGGTGTCATAGGATCTTATGAAGCAGCTCATGTTTATCAAGCAGACACCTTCATCTATACTCGCCTAGTCTTCCCTTTCTCTTCCATTTACACAGTGGTTGCCATGGTTACAACCTTCTTACCCCTAGAGCCTACATGTTAGAGACTCCAGACGCTTGTTTTCTTGTCATTACATTTTTGTGTAAGAATTAATGTCCTTAAAATCTAATTACTTTTGATGGTATCCACAGTTGGCACTGGCAGTTGGCTCACCTGAGTCAACGGTCTGGCAGGTTGAACCCGTTAGTAAGTTTAACTGGAAACAGACAAAGCGGCACTGTACACATTCAGACAGAAAGGCCTAGTGTCCACAATCAACACCAATACTGATTGATCAAAATCAGAGGGAAGTTCCCTTCCTGTTTAAACAGACAAGCCCAGAGCAGACTATGAATGACTTGCATAACCTTTAATCGTTTGTTGAGTAATGGTGTGCAAACTTTAAGCTTCAGACCTGTCGTTCCTTCTTTCTCTCGTTATTACGTTACTATTGTCACCCTTTTCTGTGAAGTATTTAGGAAAGCATTTGAAACATGAAAACATAATTAAATTCAGTTCACATGGGGCAATGTAAAGAACAGAACTACGACATACAAACAAAGACTAAAAAGAAGATAAACTCCATGTTATAACATACATATGTCCGTACATGTGACAGGAAATACTGCCAAATTATGTTGTACCTGAAATATTTACAAGTTGTATTTATGTTAATTAAGCGCAGAGTTTATGCTGGAATAATAATTTTTAAGAAAAAAGCTGGAATTGCCACTGGTACTGATTTATTTATCCTTCCATTTGTCTTAAAGCACCTACCTGATGAGCCTGAACTTCTGCGTGTCACTGCACACAGAACTTGTTGTGTAATGATGACTAGGCCTTTCTCAGGACCTGCTGACGGTGAAACCCTCTTAGACTTTTCACTACCATACTGGCAAGGTGCAATGACATGAAGTAATAAAAACAAACACCAGCAAGTGATGAGCGACAAAGAAATATTATGCTGCCCTAACCAGTTGAAAATTAGCAACAGACCATGAATTAAAACAGTATCAATAGTTTCAATAATGACTAGCAGTGTTAAAATGCAGCTCTGTATGCTCATATGAAACATCAGGAATCCTCTGTCCCTTGTAATTTTCGACTGTTTATCAAAGCAAAAATAGAAAAGGAAATTATAAATGGAACCTGCACATAGTACCATCATATCCATCAGTTTATAGTGCTGTAATAATAAGTTGAGTTTTGTGTTGCATACACTGGGGAGTCCCATAATCACCCAGAGGAGCTCTCATGGTACAAAATAGAAATGTGAATGCAATAACCAATATATCTGAAATATGATCCCTGATTTAATTTATCATATCATAACTGTGTTTAAATATTGATTTGGTGAATATCAAGCTCAACAAAGGTTAAAAACCAACTAAACAATAAACAAACAAAACAGTTTGTCAGAAACTTGACAAAAGTTGCATCTGTATATGTTATTGTAATAGCAGATGGATGCTACTACCAATAATGAAAAGGGGGCCTAAGCTGATGAATGGGCTAGTTTTACAACAGTTTATCTGTGGGACTCTCTGTATGGCTAGTTGATATAACATCAAGTAAAAGGCTAGATGGACTGAACGTAAAATACAGTGCCTAGAAACTCTTGTGCATGATTTAACCTGCCCTTCGGTGTTCGGAGTGAACACCCAGTGAAAGCATAAAGAATGGTGTAGTTAATCTTCACGCTGGACAGATTTAATGGAGCGGTGTCAAGTGACAATAGCTGGAAAAGCCATCGGAGTGAACCTAATGCGATCAGAATAGCCCGTGTCTGTCTCCCATCTAGGAATTTACAGTAGGAGAAAAAGCCCAGGTGAGCCTTTCTTAACCCCAAGTACACACACACACACACACAATGTGAAATACAACAACCCTTTCTTCTTTAACTTTTACACCGACATATGTTTGAACAAAGACACACTTTAGTCACATAAGAATTCTATATATCTTATCCCCCCTTTGGCATTTATAAAAGCAGTTTACAGCAGTATTTAATATATGATTTTGTTACAAACTACAGTGTAGTTGAGGGTTTGATAATGTATTTGTCAACAACTATGACTCCTGTGAGCACCCATAAGTGAAGGCTGGTGTTGGTGGATAATGAATGACAATACAGTAAAATGCAGTAGTTATTACACACGTCTTCATAACAGATTTTTTTAATTGCTGAAAAATCCTGTACATTTAAAAATGTCCTCCGAGCTGCTTACAACTACATTAAACTGTGTTATAAACTATTTATCAACTGTACATTCTCTGCTTATAAATGGTAAATAGAAGGACCGTTACAGATTTTTGCCAGTGCTGTACTGTGTAAAATTAAACGTGGGTTACTGCAGCTAAAGAACTTAAATGTTTTACTTAGCTGAACTTGTCATTTTTTTGATATGTTTCTCCTCGTCTCAGGCCTCAGGAGTGGGCTGCAGAGATGGAAGTCAGGGCTCGGTCTGCCAGGTGACCTTTCACTCGTGCAAAGGGCACCCGCAGTGTGCTTGTGTGTTTGTGAGAGTGTGTGTTTTGTAACCGTATGCGTCCAGCACACAGGGAGTGCATTAATGCTTGTATTCCCCTGGCCACCCCCCTCTCTCTCTTTCTCTCTCTCTCTCTCTCTCTCTCTTTTTTGACCGTAACTCTACACCGTGCACCCCTGGCCCCATCCTCCTCCTCACTCCCCAGAACCCCTGCTGTTTTATCCTGTTTTATGGGACACACCTGATACACTGAAAAAAAAAAGGGGGAAAAAAGAGCATAATGGCTGAGGAGAGGCTGAAATCAATGTGGTCATCAATAATCACACCACTGTGTTTGACCTCAAAGTGTCGTAAAATTTCACAGAAACCAAAAAAAAAGAGGCTTTTATGTTAGATGTGCTTGTTCTATGAAAGTGAAATGTATTCTCATCAGTATCAGTCTGTCAATAATTGCTTTTCATTTGCAGCACTGGCATTCACGACATAGTTCATGATACTGATTGGTTTAATCAAATAATTTAGGGCCAAATGTGTGAGTCTGGACAGTAGACATTACAGGTGTTTATATTAATCAATAATTTGAAGCATTTTCTTTGTCATCAGCTCAGACTGATGTAAACAACCATTAACAGCATCAGACAACACTTTTAATTTTCCTCATGGTTTTGGTTGATTATGTTATAGTAAAAGACATGTTCATCAATTTTGGAGTGAGAAGCTCCAAACCTGTGTTTTAAATTTTGGCGCACAGGCAACTCTTGCTAGCATTCGGATTGCCTTTAGTATCTACATTTTACTCCCAGGGTGGTTTGGGAACAGGGGGATGATTTTGGGTGGGGCACTAAAAACGATAATACTACTGATGACCTTTGATTTTATCCGTCTGTCTGTCTGTAAGCTCCTCATAGCTCTTGGCATGGACATGAGCGCGATTTCATCTATTCATCTATGCCTGAAAACACTTCCTGTCAGCATTATACTGTATCAGCCAAGAGCAGGCTGTCTGTGAATCGTTCTCATTCACATTTGAATCCATGTTATATTTTAGTGCGGTCCAAAACTCCCTCAGCTCAGCGGGCATTTACCACCATGCATGTGGATTCATTTCATACAAAAATCATAATGAAGCTTTTTAAAACTATTTTTCATTCAGTAATCAGTTTTTATGAAATTAAAACCAATACAAATTTCTGTATAATGCAAAAATAGACTGTTTACTCATATGCTGTACATGCATTTTGTTTGATTCTACATTATCACTTATTTTGGTAAAATTAAGGTCAATTTTGTGTATTTTTTTATTTTACCTTTTAGAGCAGGATGTTCACTGATCCTCCTCTTGGCAATGCCACTGCAATTCTTACATTATCCACTCATGTTTTTTAGATTATCAATGAGGAATGTCAGTATTAAACATGTTATTCCCATTCCACGGGACAGTTTCATCAGGAGGAGGGGGACTAGTTTGTCCTTCACACTGACTTTTAGCTGAACATCAGCATTCAGTTCAGGTCCAGTAAAAGTGAATTGTGTGATTGAGGTGATACACACCTTTTCAGTGTTGCTGTGGAAGCCCACAGTGAAAAGTGAGCATTTAATGATAGTGATGGTGCAATGAGTGACATGAACTGTTCACACTCAGTGCCACTGTTTGTTTCAGAAGTATCTGTTGTGTTCTGCGCCTTCATCCTCACAGATGATTTGGGTCGTCTTAAGAGCAGCGGGTTTAGTCTTTAAATGGACACAGTGGTTTGACAAAGCGTCCATGACCCAGAGCAGCTGAGTTTCCAGAGCAGCTGAGTTTCCTTGAGCAAAACAGTGAAGCCCTTCCAGCTCTGAGGCTGCTGCTATAAAAGTTCGACCTCTGACCTCCCTGAAGGGGGTCTAAGTGAAAAGACTATTTCCCCACTGGGGCCAATAATGTGTCACATTATAACTATCATCACTGTACCTGACATGTCTACGGAGTGTGTTAACATCACTTAATAAAAAGTCCCAGGTTAAATGAGTATCTGATATTTATCATTTCGTGCTGCTGGATGAAAACCTTGTTACTCCATTTTTGGTGATTTTGGTGCATTTGATAGATTGAAGGATGGCATGTTCATCCACTCAGCTGAGACAATTTCTCAAACTCAGAACACTTCTTTAATTATGGATAATGGACAAAAAAGAAAAAAAAAACAACTTTGTGATTCACTATTTTTTTGTCCTGAAGTGAACAGTAATCAATCAAGCTTATCTTATTTGTAGTTTACTGGTCATTGTGAGGAATTATGATAATCCACTGTCAATTAACGCACTTAATGTCGTCCACTGTGAAAGTGAAGCAGAGCATCATTATCCCGTGTTTGTCAAGGCTCTAAAATCTCAGTTAATGATACATTTTAAAATAAGTCATCAGTAAAACTCTTACATATTATTATGTCCAGAATAATAGATTTAGTGAAAAAAAAAAAAGGTTTTCAGAGGAAACGCCCCCTTTAAAGACAGGGACAATATACCTTCTGTATTCACACATAGAAAATTCTTGTATGTTATTGCACGTTTTTGTTGATTTCTTGAAAGGTCCCGAGAGAATAATCGACCATTAACGCATTATGACAATATAAAGTCAGATACATGTCTTCATGTGCCATTACTGGCTTTACTTATTTTCTCGCGCTATTACCCAGACGTGACAACTCCAAATTGCCGCAGAAAAAAAAAAATAAGGGGGGAAAAAAAGAAAGAAAGCTGCTGTGAACAACAGAACCAGAATCTACATTATTTTGCACATTAGATAAACTGAGAAATTTCTGAATTGAATGTGATCTGCCTGATCTAAGGCGAAAATAAGATGGATGGATTTCGTTGCTAATGAACTGAATCAATGCAAAATATGAAGAAAAAAAGATACAAGAAGTATCTTCTACAAACGGCGATTAGATAACAATCAAAACCCGATTATTGACTCAAACAGGATGGAAAACGTGTGTGTGTGTAAAATGCTTTTTTGTGCTTAATGATTGGGAGATGATGTAATTATGAAGAAAATAACAACATCAAGTTGTTCATTTGGGCCTGTGGAACAAAAACAGACCTCGGGTCAGATAAGCATTTGCTTGGTATCCTATAAAAATGTACGGATGTGATCTTTACAAGGCCAGGACTCCGCGTTTCTCCTGATTGTTTCATGATTTTAATCCTGAGGCAAAGTGACTTCAACTCCCCAAAAACACTGTTTGCCTGAAGTTATTGAACACTTGACTGTTAATCTCCGCAACACGCTCACGACAAGGTGAAGTGACACGGCCTGCGGATGAATCTATGCGAGACACCAGGACCATTTCACACCTGTCTGGCTGCGTGTCCCGACTCCTCTGCTGCTTTTGGAGGGCCATTATTCCCATAGGCCAGAATCTAATCAGCGTTTATAACCAACGTGCCTTGTTAGGATTTTTTCTTCAACGCTGGCGGATTTTCCTAACATCTTCTGCCCAAAAAACGTTTAATAGCCTCCCCTCCCCTCTCCGGGCACACATGGCGCACTCACAATGCCAGCTCGAGTTCACATTTCAAGCCTTAAACAAGAGAGAGTGAAAGTACGAGGAGACGAAAATCCCAACTCTTTGTGGGGTCACAGAGTTGGTTTGGTGAGAGACCAACTATTCCGTGTTATGTCTCCTCACAAACCGCTATTATGGGCTTGTTTTGAGTAGACCCATATGCACTAAAGTCCTCGTTAATTATAAAGTGTGGGCTCTGAGCTGCTTGTGTAATTGACCTTCATGCGCTAGAAGTTGTAGCCTACCCAACAAGGCGCGAGGTGCGACTGATCCTTCGCATTTACAGACAGGGGGGAGACAGTTGACACACTCTCAGTGTGCACTTTTCATATTTACACTCCCATTAGAGCCGCCCAGGCCTGCAAAATAGTTAATCACTGGGCCACAAGCTTCCTGTCCTGTCGTTTCACATACTAAAAGAAAATAGTCCTTCTTTTTTGCATGAGAGAAATAGCATCCAATCAACATCCAGCGAGTAGGATATTTGCTGACATTAGTTTGGATTGTGGTTTTTTAACTGTGGGTATTTGCTATTTCCCCAAAGCAATCCGATTAAGCCACACATCAGCTGAGAGATGAATAAAGATGGGAGGCACAAATATAAAGATACAAATGTGGCACAAAAATATGCCATCGTGATGATGTTATTGTGATAATAAGACAAAGAAGATACCTTAAAGCGCACTCTAGTAGCACCTGAACCTGCAGCCTGGAAGAGGGAAAGTACTAAAGCACCTAATGAATGTATAAAAGGCTGAAAAGATGTTGTTTTAGGTTTATTCTGTGCGCGAGGAGCTCGGGCAGCAGACCGGGGTGATGGTGGTGGTGGTGGTGGTGGTGGGGAGGGGGGAGTCTGGAGGTGGTGGACGGCTGAAGCTGTTCAAACAAAGTGTCTTCTTTCAACGCCCGTTTCCAGTTCTGTGTTTTTTTTCCTCTCCGCCAAACACTACGGCACTTTTGTTCTCCACAGCCGAGCGCGGAAAGATAAGGTGTCATCACTTGAACATCAAGGTTCCCGGTTGGAAAAGCACGTATAAATTTCGCCCAGCTTTGCCTGTAATGGCCACATGCCACATGCTTCAGTCTCCTGGCTGCTGTTGTCTTTACAAAGCACTGGATTAAGTGTCGATATTTTCCTTTTTTTCTCTCTCTCTCTCTCTCTCGTTTTGTCATTCTAACATCTGCAATAATGACTTGAGTGAACTTTGACCTTAAGTCGGCGAACATCATTTCTACATATAAAATAAATAAAAAAAAATTATAAAAAGAAACGCAATAATTCAGATCTCTCCTTTAATTCACTAATGATACTGAATTATATTCCCTAAATTTAATTCCAGACTTTTGCAGATGCAGTTTTTGCATTTCTATTCTGTAACTGTAACAGCCAAGGACACAAGCCTGGAAATATCTTGAATGCGGAGACACAGTTTTCCTCCTTAACGGGTCCCCTTGCAGCATTTATGATCAGAAGGTAGATAATCCCGGGATATGGACCCGTGCACACCGGCAGACTGCACACGCATTAAGGACAATACCGCCTTTCTCTAGAGCAGGCATAGCCCGTGTATCAAAGGCTAAGAGCTCGTGATTTTAGGAAATGCTATCTGATTATACATTTCCCCAATCTTATCAAGGAGCTGGTGGCTCCCGCACATTCAACAGGCCGGAGGAAACAGTGAGGCGTGGATCTGAGCCCGCTTCAGCACAGCCCACTGACCGCTTAGATACAAAGTGATAATTATAATACTAGAATTGAGACCTAAACAGTAAAAAAAAAAAAAAAATCTGCAAAAACTGCAAAGAAATCACCTGAAAATGATGAAAGATATTTGATATACGTCTGCAGCTAGTAAGAGGATATTTGCTTTGTTTAAATATTTCTAAAATGTCACCCAGCTTGAATGGTCTGAAAATAGATAACGAGGTGGCCCACAGGACACAAACTATATTAACAGACTGGTTTCTGCAACTAAATAAATAAACAAACAAATAAATAACAAAATAAAAAATGTCAAGAATCATTCAGAATCAAAGAAATCCTCGATTTTAATCCATATAGTTCTTTTTTTTTCTTTTATTGTAAAGGTTATATGAAACTATAGGTGATTCGTTTTATGTTTCATCATTTGTCGCAAAGTTTACATGCAGTCTCTTTCCAAATGAAAATGCAAATAATAATAATAATGTCAAGAGATTAAGATATTTCATCTTATCGCTGCTCTTATAAGACACTTGAGAATACCATACCCCATCAACCCTCCCACGCTCCCTCCCCCCTCAAAAAAAAAAAAAAAAGAAAAGAAAAATGGTTATGGCTCTCTTGGAAAACCCTTGTTGTAAACAAAAAGGCGATGGGGTACCTGTAACTCGGTGCCTAGAGTCTGTTGATATATCTCAACCCCTAAAATAACAACGGTAATAGTAACAAGAATTAAGACATTTTATTGTTATTGTTTTCAACAATATAACATGTTACGTTATTACATTCCGGGTAAAATATTCTCTTTCTGTCTTTCTGTCTGTCTTTCTTTCCTTCTTTCTTACTTTCTTGCTCTCTGTGTACCTAAAAACGACCTAGATCCGCCTCACCTTTTGTCTGCACCACCACTGCAAAAATGATCCGTGTTAACAAGTCATATAATCTTTTCCAATTATATTTTCCGCACGCGAATTAAAGAGAAAATATGCCAACATGGTGGGGAAAATGGTAGCTGCTTGAAGTATATTTCGAAAGTTTCTTAAGTGCTCTGCCTTGGCACTTGTTTCTAGAAAATCTCCGAAACAAGTGGAAGTTTAACTTGGAGGAGGGGATGGGGGTGGTGGGGGGGTGGGGTGAGTGGAGGTGTTGCGCCCACTGGCCGATTTCTCCCACTAGTTTAAAAAGGTTGAATATGAGACTAAATGATTTGTTACGGTGGCTGTTTTCGCAGTGTTCCAGTCTGTCTGTTTGCGCCTTGACGCAAGTGCTTGAAGCTTGTCTCACACCACCTCGTAAATAACTTTTCCAAAAAAGACACGGTGCTCTCTGTCCCGCCTCTGTGCCGCTTTTTAGGAGCCAAGGTCCACTAGATTAGAAGACATAGGGTTCAGTATGGTGTCGTGGTGCAATGAGTGGTGATGGTGCACCGAGTCTGCGCCGCCGGGTACCGGGATGGCGCTGGGTCCGGGTGGGGGCGCGAGGCCGTGCAGGGACTGTAAACCGGTGTTAGAGCCGAGGAGCAGAGCCGGGCTCGGAGACGTGTGATCCGGCGTCCCCGAGGGTGTTTTATCGTCGTCCGAGCTCCCCAATAGGGATTTATTTCCATTCATGGAAGAAGTCAATGGGTTGTGACTGTTGCTGTTGGAGTTCTCGTTGTTTTCTCTGCGAACAGAAAACAAAACATCAGTGTGGAATATCAGCGCGGTGCAAGCACCGTCAGACTGTGCCACATGTTGGCACGTCAGGAAAAATATGAGATATTACAAGCATGTGACACATTCTTAAAACTAGCTACAGTCCTAAACACTACAGCAAATGTGCCAATTAGGCGTTTCTAAATCAATATCATAATGCTGTGATAACAACAAAAATTATAATTCTTAAAACACACACACACACACACACACACACACACACACACACACACACACACACACACACACACACACACAGACTTATAAACACACACACAATGCAAAAATAGTGTTGTCCATGCTAACGTGTGTCCTGTGTTGGCTATTCCTTGGGCCAAGCTGTATTTACAATAGCCATAATAAGCACCAGTAATACTTCGAAGATACAATACTTAGTCTAATGATTTACTAAGGCGTCAATAAGGAGAGGATTCATGCGCAAGTGTGACAAGAAGCAAACAATAACTAAGTAATTGAACTACAATCTGTCGCCCAGTTCACTGCAGCAGTGCAGAGAGGCTGCAGTGCAGAACAGTGACTGAAGACAATACACTTATTTCACTATTTAATCTCTATCAAGTGTCTGTGATGATGGAAAATTCATCTAACCGGGTTGACCTGTGGGTGAACGCGCCGATCAGCTCTCGGCCTTTACAGTCTGAATAAATGACAGGTCTAATTATTGCTGAACGTGTGCGTCCCGTATGGCATAGTTCATATGTTTGCAGTGGTGAGTAAGGCTTTTCTCAGTGGGAAGACATGATTTACGTGTAGCTTTCGGCCCGAATTAGTGGCCAGAGGGTGAAAGAAGACACCAACCCTGCGAACACCTGACTAAAACATGTCTCCCAAACCACGTCTTGCCAGTTGCCTGTGTGACTTCCAAACTTTGAAATGTACAAAGTTGCTCCTGGTGAAATGTCATGCGGGCTGATGAGGAGGCTGCACATCCTCCCACATCAGTTACACCGCAAAACATCTTTTAAACATGTTCTGAGATGTTTCCTTGTGCATCTGCTCCTTTTTCACTCCAGTGTCTGGAGGGTTAAAAAAAAAAAAAAAAAAAAAAAAAAGACGCCCGCTTTTCTTCTCTGATCCTAATGTGAAAGCCAAATTTTCACGTATAATAAGTGTGATTAAAACATAAAAGTGGGGTAAATGCAACTTTTATAACCTTGTAATTTACCTGACAACAAGCCTTTCATTTTCTGCCTTTCAACTTTTACGCGCGGCCTGCCTCAGCTATCACAAACATACAAACAACAGAGCGTGACGTGGGTTTATTGAACCAAAAGTATGAAAAAGCGCCTGCGTCGAGTATAATTTTCCATCTTCGCAGATAAATGCGTGGAATGAAGTGGGGCGATTTGTTAAGAAGTGAAAATGTAATTATTATTCAGTCAGTGCAATAATTTGCCAGATGTAGGTCAGCAAATCCTATTCGATAGGCGCACAGAGGAAACCCTGGTTGTTTGTGCCTGTTTTAAATCTGATTATAGTCCTACTAATAAATACACTACATAAATAAGAGTCCTATATTCGGAGGTGTGTTGTCAGTGTCTTTATCTTTGCTCCTACCTTTCCTTCGCCTCCGCTGCTCGGTCTCGCTGCCGTCGGTTTTTGAACCAGTTGCTGACCTGCGTGGTGGTGAGTCCCGTGGCCTCGGCCAGCTCTCTTTTCTCCCGCGGAGATGGGTAAGGATTGTGGGTGTACCACTCCCGGAGGACGCTCCTGCTCTTCTCCTTGAAGCAGTAGCTCGTCTCTTCTCCGTCCCAGATGGAGCGGGGCAGGGGGAACTTTCTCCGGACGCGGTACTTCCCCACAGCGCCGAGCGGGCGGCCTCTCAGCTTCTCCGCCTCGATGTAGTGCGCTTTGAGCCACAGCTGCTGCAGCTTCGGGTGGTTGTGTGGCGAAAACTGGTGGCTCTCCAGGATCTTGTAGAGCTCTCGGAAGTTGCCCCGGTGGAAAGCGACCACGGCTTTCGCTTTGAGGACGCTCTCATTTTTGTGAAGGTGTTCGCACGCCGGGAGGGACCAGAGGAAGCGCCCCAGTCGCTCGATGTTCCCCCCTTGCTGGAGGACTTCACAGACACAAGCCACTTGTTCCTGCGTAAAACCAAACGTCGGAAGCATGGACATGGCGACAACGTAAATCAATACAGATTATATTGTGCCTTACTTCCACGTCTCCCCACTCAGTCTCACATTAAATCAAAAACGCATTAAGTCCATAAGCGACAAGAGGTCCTCAAAAGAGCAGTCTAAAACTTAAAAACAGCCCAAGGTTAAGTAATATCCAACTGCGTGTTGTGGAATAAACTCAAGTCCATTCAGCCATGCAAACCCCGGGCGACAAATCCTCGTAAAGTTGGTGAGAAAGAGAGAAAGTTGCTACTCCTTTCACCGTCCTCCTCCACCTTTTCTATGCCGTTTCAACATAACCTACTCCCGGAGACCGGGCTCGCTGGCTCGTTTTAATAATATTATTCTAAGCTGGCAAGACAAGCGATTATATGAACTCTGATTGGTCGGTTATATGACCCGGGGATGGCGAGGATAAGACAATAGCCTTAGTCAAATTATTTGCCATGGTTACGCTGTCACTCAGAGTAACCTGATATGCTTTGAGGTGGCTCCCTGGCAAAGTCAACCCGATTGTTCCCTTCACGACCAGCCCGCCTACCAACAGAAATATTGCTCAGATTTTTCTTCTAAAACGTTTTTTTTCCCTTTCCCCTCACTTTGACAGACACCTCGGGCAGCCAAAGAGCGCAGAGCAGGGGAGTGTGGAGAGGGAGAGCAGCGCAGGTCCCGCAGCAGGGGGAAGGATGGCGCCAGAGCGCACAGAGCACCGCTGAAAGTATGTCTTCATGCCTCCTGCGGCTCTCACAAATCAATCAAGATCCTCTCAGCGTCCGGAACTTTAAAGTTAGTCACTTCATTATTTCATACAAGTGAAATGACTGTCAACACCAAGTAGCGTTTAATGAAAAAAAAATCGTAATAATACCAGGCGGCCACCATGAAGCCAAAGTTTATAAAAAGACAAACAAGACCAGACTAATTGTGTCCGAGGGAAATGATTTGAGCCAGATTTGATATAAGTTCGCATCAAGATGTGAAAATTGTAAATAGGAATTTTGGTAAAGTTGGTTTACAGGTGATTCGCCAGACTGTGTAAATAAACGTAATCATGAATGTCCGTTATATTAGATGTAGCTTGCATTATAAATAATGACAAAATAAGAAAAAATAAGATTTTACACTGTCAAAAAAGTGGAGAAAGTTATGTTTATAGCATCATTTATGAAAAACATTTGATAAGTTTGTCTAAAGACTCTCAAACGGAGCTGAAAGTGCGTCTGTTATCTGGTTTATATTAACTTAAATCAAGGATTTTAAAAAAATCTAATCTTGGATAAATTACATTTCTATTTTCAGGATCCCTAAAGGAATATTATATTTCTCCATGAAGTAGACACGTTGCTGTATAATTAACTGATCAGGGTTATTATGTGATGCATGTGATAACAACCTCTAAATGAGGGGTGAGGCAGTGAGCGCACACAGGGACAAACAGTGTTAAGGTGTGCAGCCGGGCTGATGGTGAAACGGAGCGGTCGTGTGCGCGCCGCGGAGTTTGTTGGACGGACAGCAGAGGAGGACAGTCTGTCGGGCAACAGCGGAGAAGAAAAACTGCATCAACCAGCTCACCGGTGAGACTAAAACTTTCCGTCTGTATTTAGAAGTAAAACTCTGGCTGACACGGCGCAGGAAGATGGGAGTCAGAGATCATCAAAACCACAGGCAGGATTAGAAGATAAGATTTGAAGAACTGCTCAGAGTAATCATTTCAATATGATAATTAGGATAAAACGAGGCGGAGAAACAAAGAGGGGATGAAGGAAACAGCGAGAGAGTGGATTTTGGAGCGTGGAAGCTTTTATGATTCACTGAGGAGAAAGTGATGAGCGGCACTTGTTGAAATGATGAGTTTTGGCCCGATGGGAAACTTCTGATCTCCAGCCTGCAGCGGTGCAGCTTAAAAGAAGCTGCTGCACAAAAGCAGTCACATGGCTGCTTGCGGTGTTGTCAGGTTCACGGTAAACGGTGGCGCGTGTCATTGACTGTTGGAGCAAAAATTGACCAGTTGGTAGATTTCTATCGCCTCACCATGGGACCTCTTCATTAGAGATCCGACTGTCAGTGACACCCACACTCAGTATCACATCACATCAGCACTGCTGCCTCAAACCACACACACACACACACACACACACACACACACACACACACACACACACACACACACACACACACACACACACACACACACACACACACACAGCTGCTTCTCTCTCCTCCTCCTGCAGACCTGTTTCAGCAGCTTTCATCTCATAACTTAATATTACCTGCTGGCCACAAAAAAGCTCCAACAGATTTCACTTCAGAGAGAAAATGAAGTGTTTGTTAAATGAAAGGCAGGTAGTGTGCAAAACATGAAAGGTGTAAAAGATAGGGGTAAAAAATGTTATTATTATTATTATTTTGTATTCAATAGGCGTAATTTGATATATGTGCAGACCTCAATTCGATATTTTCCCAAAAGAAGTTGCAGATAAATACCAGCAGCACATCCAAAGTCCTGTCAATAAGCTGCATTAAACCACAGGAGTACAAAAACAAAATGTAGTGATCGGCTGATCGGAGCCCAGGTTCCGTTTGTTTTCAAATCAAGACCAATTTGTCGGTATTTCCCCCGCTGTACAGGCCTAAGTCGTGGCTGTTTAAAATGAATTATTAGTGTAATCATGAAGTTAGTTTATCGCCAGAGAAGAGGAGTCCTGTAAGAGGAGCCTGATCCCTGTTTCCGCGTTGTGTTCTCCCTGTGTTTAATAAATTGACTTGGGTTTCGCCCGAAGCACAGTTCAGAGTATTACGGCATTAAACTGACTGATGGTAATCGTCAGGGGACCGGGGCTCTGCTGAAATGGATAGTGAGAAAAACAAGGAAAGGGTTTAATGTTATATACATATACATGTACATAGACTAGAAAAAGCCAGAACTCCACTAAGAATGAATGAGTTTTAGTCCCTTGTAAAATGTAAAATAAAAAGGAGCTAATGACCATAACTATTTAAAACAATTAATATAATAATAATAATACAAATGACACCATGTATAATAATATAACCTTGTAAATATAATATAAAATCAATTTTCGCTGACTTTGATTCAGACAGCGCATGAATATTATAATAACGCTCGAGGACAGAGAGTGAGACCGATGAGTGGAAATATGAGTTCCAGTAAACAGTTTGACAGACGTGACATTTTAAACCGATTTCAGACTTTTTAAAAAAAACGTATCATCTCCATCTATGTAACACACACACACACACACACAGACACACACACACACACACACACACACAGGTGACCCCTAAACACACAGGAGGCCCTCCCACTGGTGAAAGAGGTGCTGCAATTACACTCACAGTGGTCACAGTATTTCACAGTTATGCATCGTCTCATTTTTACGTTTCAGGGTTAAGACCATTCAGATACGCGTTTTAAAGCGTTTTAATTCATCTGAACCACTTCCCTGCGTTAAAATACCCATGAGCAGGCTATTAATTGAGAATCAAATATGTGGACTATAGTTGCTGAACCTAGTTTGTTTCTTTTCTCTAATTTTTTCTTGATCTTAAAGTTCTTCACCAGCTTTAAATGCTGCCAAATGAGTCTTGTTGCCTGCTTTGCTCCGAGGTCCTGTAGGAGCTCCAGCTGAGGCCATCAGGAGACTCATTAGACGTCATTTTGGTGACATGGCACGCTGCAGGTAGCTATCATCCCATCTCGCTTTATGATAGCTATCCACTTTTACTTGTAATCACTGCCGGGCATGAAATCAACGCAGATGGAGTTCTTAAAAATCTTGTTACATGGGATCTTTTTTGGTATCTTTGACATGAAAAAATTTGAGATAAGCTGTCCCACTCATCCTGTTCTCATGGTGAAATACTTACTGAAGTAGATCAGACAGTAATAATTAGGGAAGCAGGTTGCTGCTGCAGCACAGAGGGTATTAATTGTGGGGCAAGCAAGTAAAATGCGCCTCTTCGTTGTGTTGGGCTGTTCATGGTCAGAACCGCTGGGTGCGCACCGGCAGTGACAGGGCAATCCGGGGTCCCGTGTCTGGCCCTTGACAGTGTTTGTAAACCACTTGTTTCCACGGATCAGTTTGATCAGAGGGCTCTGGCTCTGAAACGGTAATTATTACGGCCGCTGATGAATGGAGATCGCGTTTCCCCTAATAGCCAACCCCCTATTTTCACAACCTCCCACCGCTCACCTCGGCCGCTCTCCACCACGACCTGCACTAATTGAGCTGATTATTGCAAGATGTGTGTTTTGGTGTGCGTTGCGCAGTCTATATGTTTGGTCGGGGGGGCGTCTAAGAGGGGACGTGGCTTTTATTCTACGCGCACTGACCTGAGACAAGCGCAACGAGGGGTTGATGAGTAACATTCTTTCGGACAGACATCCAAATGTTGGGCAGAGAGAGAGAGGAATTATTAAAGCCAGAACCCGTGTGTCTATACCGGTTAAAGGGATGTGAATGAGGGCCTATCCAATAATTGGTTGTTTACATCTATCTTGTTACCCCAGAGGCCAGGGCTATCCTATAGAGCACGGAGGAGATTTCAGTAAACCGCACAGGCAAACAGCAGGGTGGGGTGGGATGGAGGGGCGGAGCAGAGGTGTGTGTGTGTGTGTGTGTGTGTGTGTGTGTGTGTGTGTGTGCGTGCTCGATGATGGGGGCCTCGTTTTCATTTCCAGAAGACTGACCGGTCGGCAGGTTCATCAGATTGGCAGTTTACATTTCAGGCCCACTGTAGAATATATAGGGCTGCACAAAGCGCAGCAATTTCACAGGCAATTAAGTCAAGCATCACTTTCATCAGAAAAGGTAGAAAAGAAGTTTTCTAGCTGTCTTATAATAGCAGTTTGAATGAACTATAAACATATAACTGAATCATCTACTTTCAAACTTTGTGCTTATATGGGTTGATTTGTTAGAAATTTGTTAGACTCAATATCAGATTTTTTTTCTTTATGTATCATTTTAAATGGCAAGCAAAATATTCGGTACTAAGAAATAAGTGCTCTCTTGTTCAGGGTGGAAATCTCCCCTGAAACCAATGCAATTAAATTCTGGGTTAATGTTTTTTTTTCTTTGTTTGTGCTGTATGACCCAACAAGACAAAAACTGTGATACATTAATGTTCTGTATTGTTCAAAGAGTCTGTTTGTCACATCATCACCTGATTGAATACTTGGACAATAACCAATAGGATATAAACTTACACATCAGTGTGAAACTAACAGCTAAGTTCCTTTTTAACAAATAAAAAGTCTGTTAAAGTTACTGTACTGTCCACATGCTGGAAAGCTGGAGTGAGGAGGACAAATTAAAAGTCCTGCAATTAAGTACAGGCTGTGCACTCATGCAGTTATATCTATTACACACTGGCAAAAAAGGCCTTAACCAACCAACGCGCCACCTCACACACACCCACCACCACCACCACACTGCTGTGGAACAAACTTATGCCCCAAATTGCAGCTGGCCTGAGCAGTGGAGCAAACAGCAACAAGTGTCTGTTTTTCTAAAAGGCTGGTCATTGGAGCTGATGAGTAGCTGTGTGTGTGTGTGTGTGTGTGTGTGTGTGTGTGAGTGAGTGTGTGTGTGTGTGTGTGTGTGTGTGTGAGTGAGTGTGTGTGTGTGTGTGTGCGTGTGTATGAGAGAGGAGAGAGAGAGAGAGAGAGAGAGAGAGAGAGAGAGAATGTGCTGCTTGCTGCTGTGGTTAATTTATTCGATCAATCACTCCATTTGATTCCTGTTTATTTTCAGGAGTCGCACGGTCATTTCAGCCGCACACTGAGCCCTTTATGCCCTGCCAAGGCGTTTCCCTTCAACCACTAAGACCGTCTAGCATGCATTCGGCTATAATTTGGAGAGGAGAAGGCTTCCAGCACTTCTCAGATATTTCACGGTTCCTAACCTTTATGGTGAAATCCCCTCAGCCCTGTCTCTCGTCAAACCCGCAGTATGCAGACATGCAGGTATATGAGTTTCACACATACACTGATTTATGTCAACGCTGTGGGCTTGTTTTAAATGACTGCAAACACGCTCCAGTGTGGAATTATGTATTGTCTACAACTGAGCAAATGGTGCACAGGGTAAACTGTGTGCTGTATCTCCTTGCATGCATTTTCTTTTGCACATGATGTATGCCTCTACTGTAAATGTTTTTTCTTTTCCTTTTTTTTTTGGCATAAACTACTGCAAAAACTACCACTGTTTACTCTCTCTGTTTAATCTAATTAATACATTCACTATCTGGCTCCAAACTAATACAGTTTGTATAGATTTTCATGTGCAGTTGATAATGTTGCATAATGACAATAAATTGCGAACCTTGCTGAAGCTTAACCTGCTCCTTTGGAGTGTTTTGATAATAGCAAGCAACTGACAAACCACCATGGGACAAATACATAGGATCGGATTAACCTCTGCCTGTTCTGCATCAAAGTAGACAGAAGGCTGGGACATATAACTGGATCACTACAAACAATTGCTTCTGATCATGTGAAATAGCAAATAAATGCCTCTTTTGGCCAGAAACACGATGGAAGAGTTTGCCCCGTCCCTAAAACAAAACACAACAATAAACATATAGAGGACTGACTATGATATCACAATGTTATTTCAGTGTGAATAAGGCCGGACTGGTGTTATTCAAATGGTGAAGGAAGCATAGAGACACAACATAAGAACATGCCAATTACCCAAGGAGAGCTCTGAAGTTGAAATGCAGCTTTTACAGTATGTCCGCTTGTTAAGTCGGCCTATTTACTCTCTGAAAACATGGCTCGAATCTTCAAGAAAATGTGTGACGAGAAAATGTGTGAATTCTTAAACGGAGTATTCTCTTTAAGTCAACCCACACATTCTGTATCCTGTGTGAATATCATAGATTTTACAGTATGATATTTCTTTACATACTACATGAGCTTTCTACGTAGAGCACAACTCTGCAGCATCGCTTAATATTTTTCCCTTATGCAACATTCTTACTTTTTTACAGTGCTGGAACTCGTATGTCAGGAAAGAATTTATTAAAAGCGATCTGCAGTAATTAGCAATGTGCTAATGCTTGAATTTGTATCCATTCCTGTATGCAGGGATTTTACAACACTTGGTGGTTTCACTTGAAACACAGGCTTGACCCTGTGTCACTGGCCATATGGGCAGTAAATAGTTCCATGATAGAGTCAGTGGTTGTAGTGATACTGTACCAGAGAGAGACGTCTTATTATACATCATACTCCATGGTGTTTTTATGGCATGAAGATGATTGACAATGAAGTTTTGGTATGTGATTGATGCTTTACTGTGTCCTCATACATGGGTTTAAAGAGTTTTACTTTTTGTAATTAGCCTCAGTGTGATGGGTTGAAAACAGCCGCGCAAGTTGTTACATCTTTTAACATACATGTCAAAATATTTATATGATTATAATTTTGTAACCGTGATGTTATTGTAACATGAAACTTCCAATAAATGACTGCAATTGGTATGGAGAGCTTTCATTCTGATGATAGTATGCTTTGCTTTTCACTAACATAAATAGCCTATGCTATCACTGATTCAAGATTCAACGGACACGCTCCCCAACATTATACCTACAAGGTACCACCAGTATTGGCTTTAAGTGATAGTTTTAGTGTCATGTGGATTAAATGCAGTTTCAGAGGTCATTTGATGCTATCAAGAGTCTACAGGCACAGGGGTACTTTTAGCTAAAAGCTAATACTAGCATGCCATTCTCACAGTGGCATTAACAACAGGCTGATATTTAGCAGGTTTAATATTAACCATGTTCATTATCCTAGTTAGTGGGTTATGCATACGAACATTTATGAATCAGCATTGAACACAAAGTAGAGCTGAGGCTGAATTTCATTTGTTTTGTGGATGTTTGGTCCTAATTGTGAACCACATGGTGGCATTTGACAAAGCGTGAAGGAATCACCAAAGTTATTATGATAAATCAATTGGGAAACATGAACGACTACAACATTTGGTGCCAATCTATCCTGTACATGCTGCCATATTTCACAGGATGAGTGAAAAAGTTAACCTGCTTGTGGCACTACCAGACAAGACAGAGAACAATTCAGTGGGATGGAATTCCATGCCAATCAATTCAATAGTTGTTGAAACATTTTAGTCCCAGTCAGTCTTGGACTGACCAACAGACCAATATTGCCATCCACAGAGCCATGTCACCAGGATGGCTAGTGATAAAAAATATATATATAAAAAAAAAAAGCTGATGAAAACAATAAAAATGATTATTTCAGCAGATTCTTGTTTCCAATCAACACAAGTATCAGAACAGCACGAAAAGTGACGGGTATCCTTCTGATCAATGCATGTTGGCGTTGCCGCCTTGTCTTACTTTGATCTTTTCACAGTTTTATCTGCTCAGTGTAATAGTTATTTAAGCTCCACAAACCCCATTTCCACTCTGAAGCCTTCAAGAAATCCCATTAATAATGTTTCTACTTTCATCGTCTAAATGACTTCTCTCTAATTAAACCAAACCATCCATCAAACCCTCTGCTGTATTCTGCTCACTATTGGTCATTATATGAGATATTTTGAAGATGAAGAGAAGTGTTTACTTTGTAAATAGAAGTGTGGCACAGCGTATCGCTCATTTGTTTTTATATGGAAGAATTGGATTTCATGATTGCTTTTTAATTCTGCCTGTAGGGTATATTAAACGCCTGCAAACCTCTGAACACTTTGTCCAGGAAACTAACAATTATAGTCAATCTGAGCATATGGCAACCACAGCTATTTGAGAGAAAAGATGGGGCTTAGACTGGGGAGCTGCCTCATGCATCATTACACTTTACTAAGGCTTAGTTTCTCCATATAGTGTTGCTGTTTATGCCTGTGATTCAACTTATTCCCTTTCAGTACAGTATGGTAGAGATCATACGATGATACTTTCTATTTACAGCAAATGATATTTGGACATAAACAACTATAATATTACTGCACTCAGTCTGAGCCACTGTTCAGTAAGACACACATGAAGATATTTAGTATTTGTATAAAAAGCATGACTTTTATTTCCTTACATCTCCCTGCCCAGATTTATTCTGCTGGTTGTTGGATCAAATCCTCTTTAACTTCTTTACCTTGCACAGCTTTTTTAAATCCTTCCACCATCATTTGCTTAAGCTCTTACAGTGTGTCATTATTTTGCGATTTTGGGAAACCCAAATTACTATACTGCAGTATATTGATGTTCTGTTATTAATGTATATGGGATTATCAAGCGTATGATTTCACTGTAATTGTTTCATCCATGAATCCATATATAATCAAGTCATTTAAATCAAATAAGGATCACAATGGCAATGGAGCCAGCAGAGCAATCCAGTTAGTTGTCAATTATCATTTATAGCTTTCTCCACCTTGTCAGGGAAGATCTCAAAGTAATCTCTGGCCAGCAGGAGACAGTAGTTCCTCCAGCACAACACTGCCTCCTAAAAATTACGGTCATATACAACTAGAAGCATGAGATAGGACGCACTGACAACCAAAGCCGCTATCTGTCCCTGATTTTGAGTAATTGTTTGAGCAGCCTAAACCAAACACCATATGGGATGCAGCGTCAAAGTCCTGCTCTTTGAGGGCTAAACCATCCGCCCTGACCTCCCCTCGACTTCTATACAGTAGCTACAACAAACCATACTTCCTGGACTGAAGAAGACATTGCCAGTAGACGTAATTCAGACAGCAGAGCAGCAGCTTAACTCTCGAGGTCCTCTCAGATCCTCACAAGTTGAAACTGAGCCCAACTGCCATTACGACAAAAATATACCAGCTTCCTTTTTTACTATCTTGCTCTTGAGTGATTACTCAAAACTGATGAGCACAGGTGACAGGGAGGAGAAACAAATGAGCAGAGAGATTGTTTTGTGGATCAGCTGACTTTACACCACAGTAATTCCATAATACAGTTGCCATTGTTCTGGCTTTACTGAGTAGTCTGAATGAAATACAAATGACCATACCATTGCTCTATATGACAGTTTGTCCGTTGATCACTGTAAAGCCTGAACATTGTGGTGCCATGCCAAGATATATGATATGTTTCCATCAACCTTTTGTGTCTATCGGTCAATACAAGAGAGGGTTATAACTAAAGTATAAGCATAGGTATTATACCTGCACAGAATCGCCATCACTGCATTTGCAAAGATTCATGTGTGCTTAGTTTTCCTGAGAGTGTAGTGGTTTACTCTGAGAGGCCTCTTCAGACCACCAAGAAAAGGTTCGAGACAAGCTGATAATGATATACAATATGAGCTACGACAGACCCAAAGCATTTTGTACCAGCTCTTGAGGTCATCTTTAGTGAAGACGTGCCTGTCGGCATGCAGGGGGATGATGAGCTTTCACACAAGCAGAAAGAGGGGATTACTGTCAATTGCTCCCAAATTGCAATAATACCCGCTGCTGGGCCACCCACACATGTGCTGAGAGACAAGTGATAAATTGCTGCATATGTCCATTCCGCAGTGGCAACTCCAAGCACAGTGCCCACAACGATCACCGTTATTTTGTGTGACATGTGGAAACAAGTGCAAAGGCTTTCACTGTGAGACACATTGAAAATCTAAAATGTTTTCTTGGATAAAGGAGTTCTTTCATTATGTTGATATGTGTTATCAGGCTAAATATTCTTGTAAAGAAGATATATCCATCTCAATCTGTAGCTTTTCAGGAGCTAAGAAAAGCAAGCTGAACTCTCTCTGTTTGAATCTCTAATCTGGCCTCACAGTCAATTATTCTTTAATGTTTTACTGTCTGACTTATTGTCTTTTGGTCTCAACAAAATTCATATAATTTACGTTCACCTTACAAATACCACATTAGTTTAAACAAAATCAGTGTAAAACTATTGCATTTCTATCATCACCACAGCTCTTTATCATACTGAACAGTAATGTATTAAAGGTTTTCACCACACAAGGAAACTTTTGTCAGTCAAAATGAGCACGTCATATTTTGAAACTAAACCCTACAGTGTGTTCTCATGTAGGAATACATAGTAATTACTTCTGATCATATCATTCCTCTGCGAAAGAGCCAAGCAGATGGCTAATCCAGTCGCAGCATCTAATCAGAGCAGTCATTCTAATGACAGTATAATTTCATAAGAGGTCTTTGTCTCAGAATATTCAGGAGCAGCATGGGGGAGATCGGAGATATTCATCATCAGTGCAGATTCGAAACAGGCCCCAAATAAATGACACATTTGCTTCCTGCCTGTCTGCATTAGAGGAATGGCAGAATGCAGTGAATGTGGTGCTGTGTGTGTGTGTGTGTGTGCGTGTGTGTGTGTGTGTGTGTGTGTGTGTGTGTGTGGGTGGAGAGCAGCTGCAGGGCTCTCCATGTGCTTTTTTGAATATGTACTGAATGCGTATGTATGCCCTTGCACTACTGGTGTGTGTGGACGTGGAGAGTGAGGTGTGTATGAGTGTGTGTTGTATTTTCAGTAGTGAGAGAATCAGAGTTCATTGAAGTTAATAGACGAGGCATTAATGCAGAATTTACACCTTCAGGTCAGGGCACCAAAAACCTAATCAGCGCTTACCATGCAGCTGGTGGCTTAAAAGTATGAGTGAGTGAGTGTGTGTGTGTGTGTGTGTGTGTGTAGTCTTACAGTTGTTTTAGCCCACACAAAACAGCTCTGACCATCACTGTCTCTTCCTTCCCGTCGTCTTTTTTTGTTTCCATACAGTAATGAATGTCTCGTAGGTTTCTAATCCAGGCAAAAAATGAGGAATGTAAAGAGACACAACACCCATAAAATCAGATGTGGCAGTAAAATCTGGCCAAGTTTCTGTATGTGCACTGCATGCACACACCAACCCCTGAAAAGACATATTATTTACAGCACTGTGGGAAGTCACAGCCCAGCAGAGACGGACACAAAATATATAGACACACGAGGGCAGGATCTTCTTTTAGCCAACTTACGGCCCAGGGCTGTTTATCATGTTGGATCTCGGCTCGCTGTTTCCTGCAAACTGCATGTAGCCTGACGATGTGCTTCTACCTTGGGAAGGAGTGTCCTGGGGTCAGGAAGTGAATGACACAACACACACACACACGAACACAGATACACAGTGAATCTTTCCATGACCTCCTCACTTGCTCTTACAGATACACGTTAAATTCATTTACTGACACACCGACACACTGACACACACACACACACACACACACACACACACAGAGTCATATTTACAAAGGCCTGTGTAATATTATCAATAAAAGCCAAGAGGACAGCAGCTCGCCATAACTCATGACAGACACGGAGCAGCACAGCTGTTCAAAGTTCAGCTTCCTCTGAAGCAATGGGGAAGATAAAAAGAGATGTTAGAGTAGAGACAAAGAGAGACAATGGGGAAGAAAAAAGGCAAGTAGAAAGAAAAGAGGACAGATAGAAACAGAGAAGAGGAAGGTGGGTGAGACTAATTCAGAAATATATCCAACATAAGGTTATTTTACCAGTCTGGGAGATAATCATTAGTCTATTGAGTATTTAATTGATTACAATCAATTAATTGCTTTGTTTGAAAAAGTCGCAATTTCCAGAGCTCACAGCGACGTCTTGTTTTGTCTAACTAATAGCACAAAACGTAAAAATATCACATCTAAATGATATAAAACAGAGAAAAACAGCAAGGCCTCAAGATGGAGAAGCCAGAGTCTGAGTTTGGCCTTTTTGATCATAAATGATTCAAATGACTGATCAATTATCAAAATAGTCCCCGATAAGTTTTGTGTCAGCTGACTGATCGATTAAGTGACCAATCATTTTAGCTCTTATTTTCATATATTGACATTTGGTGAAATGGTATTGTGACTGTATCATTAGATCGTATTATCATTTAACAAACATCTGCTGTCAAAATGAATGATTTAATGCTAATTGTAACCGGAAAGTGACACCCTGTATTGGGGATATTTGTAGGATGTACTACTGTGGAACAAAGGTCACTCCACTGAACATCAGTTTAATCTCTTCATATGTGATTCTCCATGTATTTGCTATATCATGATGCACTGAATATCTACGTCAGAAAACACATACAATAGCTATTCTTTTCAAGCATATTTCCAACTGTACAACTGGCTGATTTTGTAAGTCATGGACTACAGTTGGTTGATGAATTCAATCTGAATCAATAGGAGTTCCACTTTCATGCTCACTAGTGATCATGTTTTTTTTTTTCCTCTCTCTTTTTGGGTGAAATTAGGTGTCACGTCTCATTTTGGAACGATGCTCCTCAAATACTTCATCACCGGCCCTCTCAGTTTCACTGCAGACGCTGGCTGACCTCATTGAGTGACCTCACCAATCACAGATCAAAGTCGTAGAGTTTCTGGCCGGTCAGGTTAATCAGAGGACCACCCTGAAGAACCAATCAGGTAACATCTTACTTGACTTAAAGGAATTAGTCTGCTTTTGACAAGCAGCTATGTACATTTCCTCTAGTGGTGTACTGACGTAGATGTTTGAGTTTCTGTCAGTAGGTCTGCTTGGAAGGATTCAATACCTTGATTTCTATTACATCAGTCCTTAGTCATGTATGATGTGTTTGATTATGGACTTAAAGGACATGGGTATGCACACAAAACAATAGTGAGCGAGTCAACTGTAAGGGAAGGAAAATACTTATGTTCATACACAAAGTTCTGAAAACTGATATTGAAAACTCATATGTTGCCCATACTATATTTTTCATAAATCACAAGGATTGAAATACAAACCTAGAGTTTATAATGAATGTTTGAGAACAAATATCCCAGTCAAATTGGAGCCTGAATAGTGTGTGTAGAGTGTGTGTGTGTGCGTGTGTCCATTTGTGTGTGTTGCTAAGAACGGAGCGCTTGTATCACTTGCCCCTTTTTGAGGGGAAGTGACATGGGATACTTAAAGACCAAAATTGCCTCACTTAGCCAAACAAACTGGCCCTCCTGACATACACACTCGTTCACACACTCACGCACACACACACCCATACTTGCACACTCGCTTGTCTGGAGCTCTCTAATGGCCAATAAACTCAGGATGTTCATTCCTCCTCTCAGGCTCACAAAAACGAACAGCGAAATTATTGAGAGTTAACGGATTCCACTGTAGCTCTGCCTAATGACCACACACACACACACACACGCACACAGACACACACGCACACGCACACAGACAGACGCACACACACACACACACATACAGTTTGAGGGTCAGTGAAGGCTGAAGCAGATAGGATGTACATAATAACCCTAACATGGCTTTTATAAGCCCTCAGCCCTTTTGAAACGACAACGGCTGGGAGAGAACGCAGGCCTGCATATAAAAATACTGAGCTTTCTGGAGCAAGACTTTGAAGTTTTTTCTGCTTGATCTCCGCTGAAGAGACACTCAGAGCCACTACAGATGCAAATACAGCCATTCAAACAGAAAGACATTTAACTAGTGAAAAAGAATATGCAAGTAGGTTGCGCTTTTTAAGTAAGACTAGTGCGAAAAGAAATGGACATATACATTACTACATACTATACTCTAACCTCTTGAGGAATTTAGAAAATATGATTAAAAGATATAACATAATCTGATTGAATACAAAGGATTTGTGTCATGTAACAAGTTATCTTAACAGGAATCCTGATCTCTAAGATAAAACACCCCACTGTACTTTGCACATAAATAACCATGTAAACTTTAAACTGAAATCATACAAAACACAGACGTGGGATTTTGATGTGGAGAAACAGACATTGCTCCCAGAAATTTACAGGACACTTCCTTCCAAGTCTTGATACTCCCATTTGACCCATTTGCAAATTATTGTCCCGTCTCAGCTGGTAAATTCACTATCCCTCCATAGGACAATTTTTTTGCTCTAATCCCTCTACAAATTTAAAGAATTCTGTCATTTTATAGCGAAGGCTAAAAGGGGGGACTGGGCCATGTACAGTGCAAGTGTGTGTGTGTGTGTGTGTGTGTGCATGCATGTGCATGTGTGAGAGAGGGAGAAGGTGAGAGAGAGAATCCCCCCCCCCCAATACTTCTAATGGTTTCTTTTGGGACCATATGTCCTTTGCGTCAGCACAGCAGCAGTACGGCCTCTACAGTTACAGTCGGGTTCGGTGTGAAAGACAGACATGTTGTATAATAGAAGGTGGGAGGTGGAAGGTGGAGGGCATTGAGTTTTGTGTGTGTGTGTGTGTGTGTGTGCGTGTGCACGCCTGTGCGTGGAACAGGGGAGGGGAGGTGGGGGGCTGCAGACCGTTTTTGAAAAAGCAGATCTCTCAGTATTGCCTTACCATCAATAAATCTCAGGGCTCGCTATAGTGCTGACATAAATTAGCGTGCACCCCAACCCACCCACCAACCTAAAACCTATCTACCACCTCAACCTTTTCTTAAGCACAGTCACACACATAAAGACTTGATAGACCCCCTACTACTCCTCAAACTCTGGTTGGAACCCCACATCAATAGGAATCATGCTCAAGTCTTTGCACACACACATATACACACACACACACACACACACGTACAAAAGCGTACTAACAAGCAAACTCATGCATTCATGAAAACTTTGCACACACACTCACACACACAAGCAGCACAGACACCCACAAAGTTTTGGATAATTAGCAGTCTTTCTCGGTGGTGAGTGCGTTTCCTCCTCAGGGTCACTGATAGCAAAACGCCTGTTAAACTTTATATTCCCCGATGGGGCGGAAAAGAGAGCGAAACAGAGGGAGAGTACACTCTCATTAACACAGAGCTCTGTGTTTTTGTGTGTGTGTGTGTAAGTGCACGCCTGGGGTTTAACATGTGTGTGTATGTGTGTGTCTGTAGCTTTCTGGGTGGTGTTTCCATGGTTGGGCCAAGACTCACCAGAAGGTGAAAAGATCCTCTTTAACCTCTATTCTAATTCTAATTCTAATCAAGAATTAAAACTCCACACTGTGTGTGTCAGGATGAGAGAGACAAGCTGTGCATTTTTTCCTTTATCAATAATCTGAGAAATTAAAGAATTGTTTGAAGGTCTATATCAAAAAAAGTTTCATTATTTTCTGTTAATTCTGTGGGGAAACTGTCCAGTCAGAGAAAAAAGCATTTGACATTTGATAAGAACAGTCAAATGAGATGAAATTGAGCGTTGAAATGATTAATCAATTGATCGATTAGTCGCTCAATACAAGCCAGTTTTCAGGCAAAACTAACGAACAAGTTCAAGCCTCTCAAAGTATTTTGAGGCTTTCCTTTGCCTTATGTTATAGAAAAATTTAAATGTTTGGGTTTTAGATAGTTGCTCAAATAAAAAGAATTACTTTAAGACGTCACTGTGCGCTTTAGGAAATTGTTATAATGAAAAATTCAGATTTTTTTGTCTATTTTTGACATTTTTCGCACCAAATGATTTATCAGTCAATCAAATATAAAAAAAAAAAAGATATATTAGACTATATATTTGAATTAGTAGATAATTTATTTCAGTTATTTAAGTGTGCATATGTGTGATAAGGAGTAGCAAAGGCTACATAAAATTACTCTGCAGTGCTCACTCAAACAGCTGTATTTACCAGTACAAATTCTATTATGGAATGACATTGAAATTATTAGCATTAATGAATTATAAAATAATATATCTGGCTTGAATCTGCTATATTCTAACAAATGAGGAGAAACATGAGCTATTTTATAATTAGAATAAAACTGAAAGAAGGAAGAAGGAAGATGAAATATCAAACCCCCCCAAAATAAATGAATAATTCTTTCAGTATTCACATTTACGCACACGGGTTCACTCTATACATCAAATCATTTTTCCTGTTTACAGAAAGAGAGTTGTGGGAGATTTTAATGGACTCAGCAAAAAAAAGCTGCTCTGAGGCACTTTGACGTTTTAAAACACACACACTTTTGGTGAATTAAAGAGATTTTGTAGATAGCCCTGAAAGCTTATCCTGTGCACCTCAGCAGATTCTAAAGCCCTTTTTCTTATATGATCATTTTAGGTAATTGAATAAATTCCCAGAGCTCTGTGTGGAATTAGAGGAAGCTAGACATTGGTCAGAGGAGAGCTTTTAAGAAACCAGGGAACATACATCAGAGGCAGCAGTCGATGGTAATGTAATGAACGTTTACATTTACCTGCCTTTCACCTTTCCTGTTGGTATATATCCACAACTCAAACTGCACTCGTCAAAGCACCCGTCTAGTTTGTTTTCATAAATACACTGTATCTCTTTTTTTCTCATCTCTCGCCTCCTCGACCCTGCCTTGAAAATGAAATATTGGGTGTTTCTGTGACGGGGTTGGATTGTGGTGTGTGTGTGTGTGTGTGTGTGTGTGTGTGTTTGGGGGGGGTGGCACATAGGGCTGGTTACGATGCCAGAACTAGCACTTCTGGTTGGAAAAAAGGGGTCTGAGTTTTCGTCAGACGTGCAGCGCAGACAGACAGGGCAAAGGAAAGGCTTTTTGAAAGCGCAGTCCAAGAGCAACAGAAAGCACTCCCTCTTGACCGTGTGGTCAAAAATGGGTATAGAGGGAGAGGCAGCATCTGGCATGTCGCCCGGGGAGAAAGCGGGAGCAAATATACCCACTTGGGCCCGCAATGTGCCCCCTCTGCCGCCAGCTGCAGACCGTGGTTTGTATGGTGGGAGAAGAGAGAGATAAAGATGGAGGAAAACAGGTAGAGCCAAGAGGGAAAGACAGGCAAACAGATAAAAAGAGCATCAGTGAGAAAGACAGGCAGACTGAATCACGTAGGTTATAAAAGCGCCAGGGAGGATACTGAGAAGCGTGGAGGCATATCATGAACAAGGTCAGAAAGACACTGCTTGGAAGAACAGGAAATGATACAGGATATATCCTCTCTTTCTCTCTCTCTCTCTGCACTCTCTGAGGCATGTGCTGTAAGTGACAGCGCTGCAGAGGGAAGTTGACATTGCTGAAGTATGAATTTCACTCGTTTGTGTTTTGCGGAAAACACAGAATCGAGGCTGTCTGTCTGGATCAGGGGCTGGGCCCTTGACCCCTGAATGTCCCCTCTGGAGCAGACGGCAGGGTTTTATTGGCGAGTCAGATTCAATTTATTAAACACTACGCAATTCTATTCTCAGCTTTTGAGTTAGTCTTTCCAAATGTGGTTGTGATACACATTTGGACATGGATATGAAAAGTGTTTCAGACTTTTCTGTGGGCATTGATAACACTTTTCACTGTGATAGGCAATTTCTCAGCTCAGAATGAAGCCAACATATAGAAAGGGAGACAAAATGACCAAGAGCGGATTCCTTATTTATATGGATTCCTTGGAAAGCAAAAAAGGATGCTTGTGTGATGCCTTGACAATAACACATCCCTTAACAGTGCAAAAGTAAAGACTACCCTAAATTTCAAGGTGAACTGAAAGAAAATGTACTACTTATGCAGCTCGAGTAGGGCAAGACAACACCTCAATGTGACATGCAAACACAGTGCATGCAGCATACAAGTTTACGCATCTGTATGTACACATGTATATTTACACACAGATACACACATGCACAGAACAGTATGTAATACAATATGCTCAGCTATGGAGTGGTGCGGTAAAGTGAGACCTTCCTGTAATCAAAAGAAACAGCGTGCTACAATAAAGGCTGTTTTGAAACGGTCTGTGGCCTGAGGGATGGATCCCTCTCTTGGAATGAGGAAGAGAAAATGGACACTAAGCTGTGTGCCACAGAAAGAAGAGAATAGAATAAAGTAGAACAGAGCAGCGGAGAAGTGGCTGGCCGTGCAATCTTAACAACATTGTGCTGTGTTGAGCTGAGATCTCTTTTCTATTCTCCCTTTGTCTTCTTTTCCTTTCTCCTCTCTTCTTTTGTCTTCTCTTCCCCCCTGACATTGCAGGTTGACTTTTTTTGTGAGTCTCTTGGGCGACATCCATCAGTTGAATGGATAGAGGCTGTGCAACAGCATCGCTGCAGCAAAACGAGGGCAGGGCGTATTCCCTTTCCAAAATCCACAGAAACACCAGTCTGGAATCAATCTGCTATCACACTACTAGTCCTTAAACACACACAAACACACACATTTTAATCTTTAACCCCGGGGAGTAGGGCCGGTACTATTTTTCATCCCTGTAAGTTTATGTGTTGTAATGTTGTATCAGGTCTGGGATATGGTTCTCCGCAACATCTCTGGCTTCACCTGCTGCTGAAGCTCTTTACCAGAGCACTGGGATTTAACTGCTGCCATAAATAGTCAAAGGAGTGTGTGCAGCGATCTGCAGGGCAGCACAGGGCAAAGATATATCTGACAGGAAAAGAGCAAATCTCCACTCCATGCTACCTGTAAAAAGTCATGTTTCAGCACTCAAACCTTCAGATAAGAGACAAGATGATTTTTGAGAAATCAAGAAATAAATAAAGAGAAATTATGCAAGGTGTCTACTTGATTTGCGTGCTACTGCCTCGAAAATAGATTGCACATGGACTGTTAACATGACATAAATCAGGTCAGTTCAGATTATCAAAACAAAGTGTTTGATTTTAAAACTTTTTTTTCCCACTTTTGAGGTTTGACTTGGGTAGATATATAAATCTATCCACAACTAAATGAAATAATGTTTCTGAGTGCAGTTTCATAACAACTGGCAATGCATAGGTGAAGGTGTACACAGGATATATACAGAGGCCGTCACTCCTCTTTAATATACACAGTATCCCAAACAAATTCATCAAGCTTGCTCCATGTCTTTTCCCCAATAGAACTTACAACACCCACTAGTAAAGGTCTTCAGCTAGTTTATTTTTATTTCTTATTTTTTGTAACTGTGAGCTGGGTTTTGTAGTCATAGGGTGGTTAATTTTTTCAGGTGAAAATCAGCTCTCTTCACTGACAAATTCTAAATACATTCTTATGATTGCTCTCAATGTCAATACCAATGAGTAAGAAGAGGCTCTGTTCAGCTTCTGGTGTCAGGAATGTGTGCAGTGCATAATTTGACTCACAGCACTGTATATGCACTATAACAAATGAAAAGTACTGATAATTGTTAGACAATGGTTTATACATATAAAAAATGACTAAAAGTTCATGTTCTGTTGGAAATCCCTGGAGTCTGCTATGTTTAGTACACTTCATGATGTGAAAATGTCAGCTGGAATGAAAAACATTGTGAAAAGTTTGACATTCTCATGGTCTGACCTTTACACAAATTAAGTGTACAGTTCAGACCATGAGAACCAGTGCAATGGGTGTCAGTGAAATTAGAATAAAATTAGATATTAGATATGAGATATTTTGTTTTGGAGCGCTCAAAGGAAAGTTTGTGGAGTGGCCAAAAGGGAAGAACAACTCTTCCTCTGCTCAGCATGATTGTGCTTAGACTTTTGATGAAAATCTGCTCATTAGAGAAGAATGATATCATTTTGTATGAGCAGAGACTTTGGACTGATGGTGGTGCTAAAGGAAAGGTCTGATGGTGACCACCAGTCACCAAGGTTCATCCACTGGAGACTACAAATATCCAAAACCCATTTAATGGAAACCTGACGATCGCTAAAGCATCGGATGTATGATCGACCAACCAAGTAAAATCATTCTTAGCCGAGATACTAACAGAATTATTATTATTATTATTATTATTATAAGCATTTTATGCTGAAATTACTATTGCTCTATCATCTCAAAGGCATCTGTGGTGTGTGTATAACTAAGCAAAATCATACCTATTTTCCATAAAAGAAACATGCTGATGACTATTATTGTGAGCCAACGTGTACAGTTAGTTCAAAAAAGCATCTATGTGGCCCATAAAGAAGAATTATTCTTTAATTGTAAAATGCTCTAAAGCAGTCCAGGCCAGATTTATCTATCACCCAACCAGGTTGAGACTCCAGGGCCATAACACTCCAGTAAATGAACAGACAGCGTATTGTTCCTCTGTGGCTCTTTGCTGCCCCACCTCTGCCTCTGCCTGCTTAATTAAAGGTTAATTGCGTAGAATAAGTACGCACCTCCTGCGAATGGTCCGAGTTTGTGTGTTGGGTGGGTAGGATATCTGGAATTTATCAACTTGTTCAGGAAATGAGAGCCAACCTTTACCTAACTCAGTATGTGAGCAGGTACAAAACTAACATATGGGAGTGTGTGTTCACACATAAGCATGTGCACATACCACACACAGACACACAGGAATTCAGCACTCCCTCCATCATTTTTAATCAAGAATATGATCCCTCACCCCATCTGGGTTTTCTGACTTGGTGGGCTGCAGCATGCACACAACAACACATCCGTTTATGAAGGAGCTGAGACACACACACACACACACACACACACACACACACACACACACACACACACACACACACACACACATATGCAAACATGAATAGACAATCTACGGGGTTGCTGAAGCTGAGACCACCAACTGTACACCCTGAGTTTGGGCTTAGACTTCACAAAGAGCAGATGGTACGACTCTTGTGTTCGACAGGGGCACCCAGCCACTCCGATACAAACACACGGACAAACACACACACACACACACACACACACACACATATACAGGAACTATTTTGATTTCCAAAAACAATTGTTCTCAAAAAAGTAGCACAAAAGCAATGCAGGTGACATGTAGTGGGAGAAAATGGAACAAGAGCTCAGGTACATTTTGGTGTTGTTTTGTTGCATTATTATAAACCACTATTTTGTGTGTGTGTGTGTGTGTGTGTGTGTGTCTGTCTGTCCGTCTTCTGTTCGTTTTGTGTCTTTGTTCTGTTTCAGGTTGATTTAGTCAGGTAAATCCTTGTCTTACTGTCAGAGGCCTCCTTATCACATCATGATCTCCTTTGCTCACTTACTGAATTGGCTTGTGTGTGTATGTGCGTGTGTATATGTGTGCACATGTGTGTATGAGGACAGAGGTCAATAAGATAACATTTGGTGGACCACCTGCCGGGAAGCTCAGTTTGCTAAATACAAAGTCTCATCTAACCCATCACCGTGTGTGTCTGTGTCTGTGTCTGTGTGCGAGTGTGTGTGTGTGATGGGGGTTTACCATTTACCAGAACAACTGAGGTTCAAAAGTATTTGATTACTGATAACATTAAAGAACAAGAACCGCGTGAAGAGGAAGAAGCACAAAACTTGCGAACTGTGAGTTTGCATGTTGTGTGCAAACTGTGAGTTTGCATGTTTAGTAGTAGAGGCAGATCACACAGACATGTGAACGCCAGACACAAAAAAAACACATTCTTCACACACACTTCTCACAAATCTTCTCATCTCTATTACAAATTTTGTTACACTGCCACAAATCTATCTAAACAGTGAAGTCAGAAATGAAACCAATTTAGAAAGACCAATTTATAAAAGCCATCTCCACCTTAAGTAATTTGTAGTCTTAAAGCCGTCCCTCAGTGGGGGCTGAGGAGCACACAACCACATGCTACCTTTGCTTATCATTAGTCCAGTGCCAGAGGGAAAGTGTTACTATTGGAGTGGACATTAACAAGTCCTGCTACCAGCTCACTGCCTCATAACCTGGAGGAGAGGGGTGTCTACATCATTAGCTTTAACTAGCTACGCTGATAGCAGCTCACAGGGTGGTTCACACAGAAACGGGGGAGGGGGTACAGATGGAGAAAGAGAGGATTAAAAATAATAGCTGTTAACAGTTCTTCTTTTGCTGTGTCCATGGGTACATTTTAGATTAAACACCAGTCCACTCAGCTATAAGAAATAAAAAACTAAGTTGTATGAAAGGTTTTATCCACAAGAGATTAAAGACGGACTGAACACATTTTTACTGTGTGTGCTCGTTCAGCCGGTGTGCATGCATTTGAAAAGTGTACGTGTGTGTGTGCACGTGCCTCTCAACCAGAGGAATGTTAATTGTCTGAAACAAAGGAGGATTTAATTTTTTCCCAGTACATCTATCTTTCACTCCTTCACTCTCTTTGCTTTTTTTTCACCGTCCTTTCTTCCATGAAACAATAAAATCGTCTGGCCTCTAAGTTATGGAGAGCTTTTGAAGTGGCTGAAGGAGCCAGTAAATTTAGTGGGCACCTTTGGGAGCCGGTTCAGTGGTGCAGTGGCTGTACCTATATTTCATGTGTGCGTGTGCACGGGCCTGTGAGAGCATGTGTGTGTTTGCACATGCGTGTACGCTTACAAGAGTTCTTGCCGTGCCTCTTTTTTCTGTGTGTGACACAAATGTGCTTAGATTTGGTGTGTGCACGTGTGTGTAAATGTTCATGTGGCTCTCTATTTCATAGTCACGCTGATTTGTGGCCGTCTACATCAGGTTTCCCAGGACGCCGTAAATCTCACTGGACAAACTGCATTAGAGATAGATACTCATGCACATGTTTGTGTATGAGTATGTGAATGAACTTGCATTAGGGCTATGTATTGGCTGGCTGTGGGTAGCTGGCCATCTTTGACCATCTGTGGTCAACCATTGTACATAAGTTGAGCAGTGTATCTGGTACCACCAGTGCTGGTTGGCCTTTATTGGAGATCATTCTGCAGATTGAATCCATGGCAGAGGCAGTTGACAAAAGAAATATCTGACTTTAATTTTTCACACATTTGACACACTCTCCTCTTAATTTCCGCATTTCCCTTTACTTCCCTTATTTCACAAGGAAAAAATCATTGTTTTATTGTTGGTTGTGTGAGGTCATGTGCGTACGAAGAAGACACAATGCCACACGAAGAGCATAACCTGTCGATTTTTGTCACCACTACGTCTTTGAGGTCACCTCTGTGTGTTGGGGCCCTAACCCATTTTAGACTGGTGACTTGATCCTTTCTTTCAGCAACCCCCACATCCCTACATGGCCAAGTCACACTGGAGTTACAGCACCACCAAATTCTTCTGCCTCACTGTCTAGACAGTAAAACTGTAGCTCTATATAGCTCTAAACACCACTGCCCGCAACATTTGGGGGTGTCGACATATCTCACTCCTAGCTGGTGTTCGTATTGTTAATGAAATCAAGGACCTGCTAAACCGTTAAGTGACCAACGTGTCAGGTGAAGGTCTGTGAAGGCCCATCAACAACAACAACATAAAAGCTAAGCGACCCAACACCGTTCAGTGGCATGAGATCCCCGGTCAGTTCTCACATCATGCTTTGACGAAGAAAAACAAAATCAAGAGGTTTGCATTTAATCCAAAATCATACAGCCCTATATGAAAACATGTTATTGTCTCCCAAGAAGCTACACAGAGTATCATACAGTACATTTATTAAACTAGTATGGAGCTCACCGTCTTGCTCAATGGCACTTCAGCCATGACATATATAGTTGTTGTGGTGGACTGATCCTTTGACCTTTGGATGTCTTGCAACAGCGCGTCCAACCTGCCACCCAAACTCAGCTCTCTGCCTTCACCAGATCCACGAGTCACCTGCTGCACTTTACAATCCCAAACCAAGTCCCTACTCATCCTCCATAACTTTAACTATCTAAACCCTCAGAGTTAACTGTCCGCCTCCAAGAGTTGTGCTTTCCCAAAATACTTGTTCAAGTGTTGAAAATGTTCCTTTAAAATAATAATAATGATAATGCTTCTTTGAAGCTATGTCGGTGCTGCGTTTTACACCCATTTACATCTCTTTGATAGCCTTCCACACATCTGTTGCATCCCAGGTTACTAATTTTGATAACACAATGCATTTACAATACTCCTGCATTTATGCAGCATTTTAGATTAGTAACAGAAGAGGCAGAAAAGAGGGAAAAACAGAAAAGAAGGAAAGATGTAGACACAGAGACATTTTATGCAGGCGTAAAGTAATAGCTTTTTTTTTTATATAACTTCTCTGTCTGTCTTCCCCTCCACTCCCCTCCCTCCATCTCTCTCTTTCTTTCTCCTTTGCTCTCTCAGTTTTCCTAGACACCTGTGCAGGTCTAGTGTTACAGCCGAGTCCCTGAAAAATAAATGTGGAGCTCCAATCTCTTAATCCACTCGGCTCCACGCAGCCACGTCACATGACACCGCCACGGCCGTCCTGATGCCCAGACAACACTGGAGGGTGAGATTGTTGTGTCTGTGTGTAAGTGTGTGTGTAAGTGTGTGTGTGTGTGTCTTTGAGGCAGAGAGAGCCAAAGAAAGAGAAAGCAGCAAGAAAGTACAAGTGCTAGCGGTCTGTTTGCAGTGGTAATATATATGGCAGTTGATCCATCCAGTGTGTTTGTCTGACCCATTTACATGTGTCTGTTTGAGTGTCTGCGTACTGTATGTGTTTTAGAAGAGGAACTGAAGTTGGGAAAGGGGAGGGAGACTAATCTTTTTTCATTCAAATCAAGGTCCTTGGTCCACGTTTTGTGTGTGTTTGTGTGTGTGTGTGTGCATGTGTGTGTTTTGGGATGATACCCTATCCACAGCAATCAGTCTGACCTCCACTCTGGAGTGAACTACTCTCAATGATTAATGGATCTGCCTCCGTGCTCGGTCGCCAAGGCAACCCGAAACCTGATAGCCCTCAGGAATTTGCTAGCTCGCCCTCAAAGTTAGGATGTGTGTGTGTGTACTTGTGTGTGTTTGTGTCTTGAGTGTGTGTTGCTAGGCTGTGGGAGGCAGACAGAGTGAGGCTAAATGTGACTCTTTGGAAAGATGGAGCTAGTTGTGGAAAAGGGTGGGAGAGGAAGAGGTAGAGGTCCAATTCAATTAATAAACCAGGGTGAAGATAATTCTACATTTTTAGTGTTTCATTGTTTCTTTTGATTTATATTATGCATGATTTGTAGGTTAAATCATTATTTGTTGGTCAGTGCTCTTCTTGGTATCAAATCTTATACACTGTGCATGAATATATGCATTTTTGTGTATGCTTCATGACTGTCTGACTATGTATCTGTGTAGATGCTTGCATGAATCCCTTTGTCCCACTATTTGAACCTGCTGATGAGTAAATCCATATTAACAAGATGGCAGCTGTTAAGCTGAAGTGGTGAAGCCCAGCTTGTGGACTGTATGGTTGACAGACCAACTTAACACTACAATGTTATTTTCAAAGGGCCACTTAACACTTTATTGATCTGGAGACCATAGGGGCTCATTAGAGGAAGGCTCAGGGTTAGTATGGAATACAAGCAGCATTGTCTGATGCTTTCATGACAATGCTAACTGGACCTAAAATGACATGTTCTAAAATGGTACACTCAAACCTGCTCAGCTGTGGTTATGAAGAGGTGATTAAGAGCCACAGTGCTTTGTGGTTTGTCTAAAGGTCTTCATACATTTGATTTTTAAGCTTTTCAACAGGGAAGCCATGTTTTCTAGGAAACCTCTTGCGTCATAGGCTGTTAAACTGTCCAAATTAGGGGCTGAGTATCTTAAGTGCATCAGCTCTCACATACAAGTTGTATGTGACTAAGGGCTGAACGTTAGTGTGTGTGTGTGTGTGTGTGTGTGTGTGTGTGTGTGAGTGTGAGTATCTTGTATCAGAGCCATTGTGATAGTTGAGGGATGAATCTCCAGCAGGAAACCACACAGACAGCATGCCCAAACTCTTCCCAACTCTGTACTGTCCCTACCATGGACGGAAATACCATCCCTGCGGTGTGTGTGTGTGTGTGTGTTTGACTGGGAAACTGAAAATAACAGTAACAGAAAGTAACAGGAGGGACTTAACATATGTTCAAATCTTTGTGCCATTGTATGGAAATACTGTAACAAGCACCCTCAGCTTCAGGTAATTGCATTTGTGGTTTCTTAGTATTGTAGTTTTGTACCACCCTGATGAAACAGTTCACTGCAGGCCTGTAAATAAAACTGAACTTTGTCATTTCGACTTCCTTCTAGACCTCACAGTCTACAACTCGTAATGAAACACAGAATATGTGCACTCAGTTTGTGTATGAAATTAGCATTTTGGCCAAAGGAAAGAATCAATTCACAAGAACAAAGAAATTAGGTAATTTACATGGTAATACTCTGAAATAAACTTCTCTTTGTTTGTACATAAGTCACATCTCTATGGTTATTAATTCTGGGGGATTATGAAGTATGACTACTTCCCAAAGAGATGAGAAGTTTCTCATTAAAAGCAAGAAACTAACGAAAGTTGTATGATTACAGTTTATTTGATTAGTTCCAGAACAAAAACTATCAAGTGTCCAAAACATGTTTCTGATTAATGCATTTGTGTTTTTACTGACAGATAGTGATCAGACAGTGTTGGTGTTCGTGTTTAAGTGTACAAGTGTGTATATGAGAGTGTGTGTGTTTGTGTGTTTGTATGTCAGTGTCTGGGTCTATGTGTGTATGTGCTGAGTGACGGACACAGCGGGGGTATCTGTGACAGTGTGTCAGGCATGTAAACCCAGCCTGACCTGTTCTGCTAAGGCCCTCCAGGTCCCTCAGCGCACACACACACACATACACACACACACAATATACCCCTGTTTCTCTGTTACTGGCGAAGCTTCCTGCGTTCTCACACTAGTTGAGGCTATCTGACAGGCTGCTTCACCAATGGCATGCTGCTGTTAGTGAAACCTGTGGTAACGCTTTTCTAACAAGACAAGTTATCACACAGAATGATTTGTAGAAAGATTTTCTTACACCAGCACCGCCATATGGATTTCCTTAAGCTGTTTGCTATGACTTTAAGCAGACTGTGACTGAGATGCTTTCAGGTAGCCAAATATTGTTAAAAGGACAGCTTGTCATCTTGGCTGACGGACTGAACAAGTATGATTATTTATTTACATTATTGTTGAACCAGGCAGGTACAAACATTAAAGCTTTCAGAAATATGCAGGATTACATACGTGTGATAACATGTCACTTGAGACTATGGAAAGGATGGGAAAAGTTACTAAAAGTTTCACATGAAAGCCTCATCTTTTAGCTTTACAACCATTAGTATTTATTTTCTGGAGGGTCTGAGAGGTCAGATTGAGTAAAGTTAAAGTATTTGTAGCTCATATCAAGCCTGCATCTGCGTCTGTAGGGCCTGAAATAGGCCTGATAAGAAACTAAGCGTGACCCTGTCAAACACGTTTTACTTTGTTCTCTTATCAAAATCATGAACCTAAAGTTTAAAACTCACAAAAAAAAATTCAGTTACATACATTTTCTGTTCATAACACACAGATTTAAAAATAAATGCTAGAAATATGCTAATTTACTTTTGTTGTGTGTTATATCAAAAACTCCTTCAATGATGACCTCATTATCCTGTCAGGTCAATCTGAAAACTTCCCCTCTATTCTTAACTGGTATCCAAAAGTTAAAAACATTTAGATGACTATTTCCCAATGTCCTCCTCCAAAACCCTATTTCTATAAAAAAATATATTTAAACTCTTTAAAAAGAGTTGTCTAATGCACATCTGATAGACGGGTGAGGGGGAAAATGAAGTCATGCAGAAGAAAAAGTTTGGTATGTCAGCACGGTCGACAGTGCAGAGCATATTATTTGTTATCTAATAATCTCAGTGGTGACAGCGTGCAGGAATTAATATTGTCTTTAACATAAAATACCATGTTAGAGACAGCTGCTACCTTTAATGCCTTCATAATGTCAAACAGTACTAAGAACTCTGTCTACTGAACCAAGTCTGTAAGATTAAAGCAGGTTAAATAAAGATACAGTGGAAGCTGAGGCATCAGACGCAGACGTAGCACAGGTATGTATTCTGTATAATGCCTTTAATTAACTGTAGGTGTAGCTTTGGCACAAATTTGTTTGTGTGTTAGATGACATTGGTTTGCTTCTGGGACACACCCAACATCTGCAAAAACTTGCAGTGCAAACAGCAGCAATCCAGCCTCATATATGTATCTGCAGATGCATAGTGCTGACTGTGTGCGAGCATGCAAACATCGGCAGCGTATGTGTATGTATTTATAAACAAGACAGAGTCAGACGGAGTTCAAGTGGACATACTGTGTTTCCAACCACTGAGGCAAAAGCAGCAGAAACGTTAAATCATAGTGGAACATCTGACACGTCCTCTCATCTGAAATAAAGACACATCTATGTCTCTATCCAGGAATGAGTCTAGAGAGTCCAGTCAAATAAATGTTTGTTTGTGGGTGAAAGTGTGCCTGTACACATGACATGATAATTGTTTGTGACATTGAAATGAAGGTCTTGGGCCGTCTTACTGTAAACTAATAATCCCTGTGTGTGTGTGTGTGTGTGTGTGTGTGACCATGGGTGAGAGGATGGCAATGAAAAGCAATAGACAGAGGATGGAAGAGCAAGATGAAGGACCAGGAGGGATAGAGAAAGTAAACTGTGCATGTGTTACAGACATGCGTAGCCTATGAGAAAATCTGAAGAAAAAAAGAAAAGGCATGAAACTCAGGTCAGGCTGTCACAGCTCACTTTGACTGCATGTCAATGAACCTGAGCAAATCAATGATTGGAGCAGTCATTTGTCGATGAATACCAGAGTGGTATTTATTTCAGTGGTATTATGTTTAACTTGCTTTGTCAGCCTGTCTTTCACACTCTGGCCCTGATGAACGGCTGAAATTAGTCATAATCATAACACTGACGTCTCTGTCTCCTACAGCTATGTCACCACAGTGCTGTGTCCTCCCAGTTTACTGTGCCATGTCGGTGTACTTTGTGCCATTCTGTAATGTGCGTGGCCGTACATACATGTCTGTGTATGCATACAGGTGCAGTATATGGGTGCAGTGGTGTGCGCAGACTATTAAAGGGACAAGGGCAAAAATGAATGAGGTGCACCTCTCCTGTGCAGCGTTAGGGTTAAGTTTGCCTTAAAGGACGAGTCAGCTATATTTTTCTCAACTAATCCCATGAAAAGATCACACCCAACGACGATTTGATTGACTAATGCCTGCCAAAGCATAACAGAGCTGATTCAGTCAGTTGTTGTCTGAAAACTATTAAAAAGACATCAGTAAGACACACCATAGTACTGACATGTTCTAAATAAAACATAAGCTCTGCAGTTTATTTTGAGTGAGTCCCACACAATCAATGCATCAGACACTGCCATTTATATTGTTGTAATTAAGTTACTAATAATTGAGAAGGCCAGCTGTCTTGGCAAATTATTTAACCTTTTTTTAAAAAAAATCAAAATATGTATATGTAATAATAATAATAATAATAATACATTTTATTTATAATGCACTTTATATTTGACGGTACAGATCTCAAAGTGCTACAATTAAAAACATAACAACGTATGACAGTGTGACTTGCTTTTAAAAATGTACATCTTCAGTGCAAATGAATGACCTTGTTGTTTGCTATATTTCTTTTTTTCCCATTGGGTTTGTTGACAATGACAAAAATACAAGCGTCACTTGCTGACCAAAGGGACATTTGGGCCAACCACAAGTGCACTTGTGCTGACAAGACAGACATTTGGACCATTTCAGTGTCCCTCTGTAGTGAGACGGCAGAGAAAAATAAGCACTGAAGGATCCCTTAGTGCTACAGACAGATCCTGGCTAAAGAAAGGTTTTCTAAAATCATCATTCTAGTGATTAAAACAAAAAGGGCAGAGGAACCACCTCACTCCATCCTGTGCCTGCACTATTTGCAATTCTAAGTTTAATTGTGTTTACACAAACAAATCTTTAAACATATGGGCAATCATGGGTTAATATGTCTGCATGCAACCACATGTGTATCCTTGCATATGTGTATGATGAGAAGCCTGACAAAATGAAAGGCGGTGAGTGGAGCAGGGTTCAGTACGGGCCAGACCTCTAGCCCTAATCAGGTTACATGATTAATGAGTGGGGGAAATGGGCTCATGTTGTATTAAGAAAATGTGTGTTTGAACCCAAAGCGGCTGGTATCAGCAGCCTAATGCATCAGCCATCGACTGGACACCTGAGATTCACGGTCTGCTGCGCTGTTAGCTCGGTCCCAGCGGGGAGACGCTGCATCGATTCTCCTAAAACTCCCTCTCATTCACTCACTTTCTTCCTGTTTCTCTTCCCCCCCCCCCATTCGTTTTCTTTTTTGTTTCTCATTTCATCCTTTATGTCCTTTCCTGCATTTCTTTCACACCTTCTTTGTTTCATGTAATTACCCCTATCCTGCCTCTCTTTTCACTGTGCTCTTTTTTGGATCCTTAATCTGTCTTCCTCCTCTTTCCTTACCTCCTTTCTCTGCCCAACAGCCTCCCAGGGTTTGCACACACGGCACAATAGCATCAGTGTTTTCTGTGTCTGTTTTTTGCCTCTGTGTGATTTAGGTTCTTTTCTGGCATTGGAGCGAAGGCCAACACTCAACCCTCACAACCCAAACACTGAACAGTCATTTAATCTCTGTGACTCGTGGCACCGCAGGCTTCTCTAATATATTAGCTAACGCTGCTTCATCCAATAAAGACTACGTCCACTGAGTAAGTGTGTGAAACATACTGTAGTACCAAGAACACTACTTTCTGGCTTGGTTTCTATGACAAGACAAAGGTTTATTCATTATTCATGACCCCCCCAGTTTCCATTAAAAAAATTATTCCAAAAAATGACTAGATGTTTTTTTTTTAGACGGATTTACTTTCTAAGTAGGGCTACAGTTTTACCTCAGCAAATAACACGGTGACAGTAGCATCCTGACTCAGCTCTTGGTCCTGCTGAGTAAAAGTAGCTGTTGTGTTAATGCTGGAAGCCAATTAGACGGCCTCTGCATGTTTTTGAAGCTGACTGAGTCTTGATGCTCTCTGGGGAGGTGAGCAGTTATTCGCACAGTAGCTGTAGCCTATATGCAGGAGCTGATGAGTGATTAGTCTGGATTCAAACACAAACATGGCTAAACCAGAGCTCTGCTCATTTTACCCTGAAACAATATTCAGTTTTCTAGCTTATCAACAGCAGCGACCGTGGTGCGCTAAATTGTAGTGTTACATGTTTGCGTTGATTCCTGGCTCTCCTGAGTTAAAGTGGCTGCTGGGTTTAGTCCAGTGCGGGATATTGGCTGTGGTAAGCAAAGGGCCAAAGGGTCAGAGCGTGCACAGAAGCAAAAAGTGCCCTTTTGGCAACATCAGGTGTGTTTATAGGTAATAGTGTTTAGAAACTGTATGCATTTGATGGAAATCAGGATACGGAGAGGTTGTGACACGGACAAAGTTGAATTTTTCCTCCTTGTGGTGTCATTTTCTCTGAGTTTACTCCCTCGGTCATGTGAATATGCCAGATTTATGAATAATCACAGCGCGGTCTGTGTTTGCTCTCCTCAACTGAACCATCATCTCCAATGAGATAGTTTACTCTGAAAAGTTCAGTTACTGACTCTAACAAAGGAGGAGTATAAGGCGTTCATTAAAACAAAATAACCCCCGGCTCAGAGAATCAAAGCAATAAAGCAGACTGGATAAATAAATAAATGAATGAAATGAAGATCATGGAGTCAAATCAGAGAAATGGTAAGAAGACCACAAGAAACCCTTGAGATATGGAAATAAACCTGCAATATATAGACAAACGATTAGTGTACCAGGCCATCAGTTAAGATGATTCATTGTTGTAGGGTTGCACATTGATGTACACACACACACACACAGTATGGATTCTGCAAAGACAGCAAGGAAAATATCTGTGTTTTGAAAGTATTACCAGTCATATTTTCATATTTCTTTCCCCCCGCTGTTATAATTTTCTCCCCTGTCAAACAAATCAAAACGCCAAGACCAAACGGAGGCTGAGGGAGCGGCTCAGATTTTCCACTGTCAGGTTCACAAACGCGCTGCTCTTACAAACAGGCTCTGTGCGAGGAGACCTGTGTGTGTGTGTGTGTGTGTGTTTGTAAATGTGTGCACGGTGACTGTGCATGTGTGTGTGTGCAGGATGGCCTCGTTGATGTTGAGGTCAGCGAGAACAGTTCAGTTTATTCTGTTTGAGCTGTGCACCTCTCTTATGTATGCAAATATATAATTTTTACTCTCCATTTTTCAAATTCTCATCAAATTAATATTTAATATTTTGACAATAGTCCTCTGGCCAAATTACAGTTTTAATTAAAATAATTTAATGTCATCTAATTACATCTATTATAAGCTACTACCAACTTAAAGTGAATTATATAATTAAGTGGTTAATATTTTATACTATAGATTGGCAGTGACTTCTTAAAAAAAACGTGACTGATGTCCAGTGTAATGCTGTGTGAGTGTTTATATGATGTGGTAGAAATGTAGTTTAGATTTCATGACAAGTGATTGTGTCTGGGCCGCACATGTTTAACCACTTCAATATCAGACATCAGCTTTTATTCTGAGTAGATTTTTTCAATCTGTTCAGATGCTGCAAAGGCGCGGACATTTTCATTCACTGAGTTGAGCATGCTATAAATGAAAAGTTTTCAACATATATAATGGAACAAAATGTGAGTTATCCAGTAATGTGGATTTTTAACTTGCCAAAGAATATAATTCATGTTACCAACAGGCAAAATAAATCCCCAACACTGTATTGATGCTTTCCTCCACAGGCCATCTGCCACCCTGGACTGAAACTAAATATATCATAGCAAAAAAACTGGGATGATGAAGCAAGAGTCCATTTCATTTCCCAAACAGGATGGCCAGGCGATCCGCTGCCTTCTGGTTACATTTCCCCTCAGAGCGCCATCCGTCATCAAAGGGTCAGGGGTCGGGAGATTCATCAAAACAGTTTGTGCAGTGTGAGGTACACAACGGAGCCTCTCAGGATTAGAGATGGCCTGCTGTGTTTATGGCTGTCTACATTAAGACCTATCCCATCATCACCCGGGCCTGCTTGGTGTGAACTCATCAACCATTCCAATGGGCTGACATGGCAAACCATCACATACACAGCTCTCTTACTGCACTCCCTGTCTCTGCAGCTTCGCACACACCGGTGGAAGAAAATAGCAATCGAGATGTACTTTCGTTACACTTTTGAGTATTGGCACTTTTCGGAGTACTTCTGCTCATTTCCTTGTATTTGTATTTTCCTTTTTAGGTATTAACGCCTACTGAAGGCTTACTACAGAGACGCTGAAGCATGTTTAAAAAGAGCACTTTTTATTGAGCTACTGTGAAACTCTTACATATTTTCCAGATTCTCTTAATGTTTTGAATAAACTTGCAAAGCTTATTTTTGTCTTTGTTTATAAGATTTCAAAACTCTTTCCACTTCTGTCTCAACAGAAATCTACTTTACTGCAAAAAAAACATCTTTATTCAGTGTGGCTGAAATGTTGGAAAAGCACACAAAAATGTGCAAATCCCACATCCTGTCATCAGTGTTTTTTGCAGTGTATTTCCTGTGTTATCATCAAAGTTAATGTAGTAGTGATGCTCTTGCTTTATAGTCTGGCCAGGACTTCTAGTCACATGGTACTCATCTACAGACTATATTTGATGCCTATTGTGTTTGACATGCGTTGATTGCTGTACAGCCGGTGTGGAAGCGGAACTTGCCCCAAGCATCCGAGTGGCCTATTTAGCACATTATTTTGGTTTCCATATTTTCTTTAATATGATGTCTGATTGGGCTTGTGCAGCAACTTCTACAGCGAGAGTTACTAAAACTATCTCCATGATGAATTTATGACAAGCTTAAAGTTTGGTTCACATATCGCGCAGCAGTGAAAAATCTTGCATTGACAAAATGGAGACCATACATCTCTCCTGTATGCCTCTTTTGCTTGGTGTTCATGCCTAACGATCGTGCTGGCTCCATTAGCTGATGTTTGGACACCTGTAGGGGCTCGGGACTCAATGAGGAGGGCTGTCAACGAGGGGCTTTGGTAAATCGAGAGATTATCCAAACAGTGGGACACTAGCTAATAAAAACAAGCCCCCCGTTCGCTGCATTAGCACTGCATTAGCGCAGAGGGTACGGAGAATGGGGACCCAGGGGTCTGAGTGATGCACAGTCCAAAGCTGTTAAAGGGATCTTCTGTATATTATTAGTGATTTATTATGGACTGTATTTATTAGATTAGTTATTGGAGTGTTTCCTTGTTTGAAGAATGTGAGGAAGTGTGTATGAGACACAGACATTTGTAGGCTGGTAAAGCCGAATCATTTTAATGTTATAAGACAAAGATCATATACTACTACATTTCAAACATTCAGGAAATGTTATTGTCAATGTTACAATTGAAAATGCTTGGGAAAAGGGTAGCTTGTATTCTAACTCAGTTTTCTGTATCATTTGTGCCATCATTTTTATAAGCTTACTTTTGCAAACTACCAAAAACTAAAAAAGAAATCTAGTTCAAGTGTTGCATAAAGAATTCTAACTCTCTCTTATCCACCCAATTATATCACATTACAAAAGTGGAGATTTTTTTTCTGCAAAGTAATAATTATGAAGCAGCTTGTTTTACAGTCGGCTGAGTTTTCAGAGTGTGTATGCTGTTGGAGAGTAGGGCCACAGAATACAGTGAGCACAGTATACTCTCAGCTGCTGTACAGCAGCCTCACTCAGGGTGTGTACGCCGGTCATGGGCATAAACTTCAATTTCTGGCCATGACATTTATTAACTCCTACAAATACGACAGCTGCTGTTTTTTTTTTTTTTTCCCTTTTTTTCTCAAAGCACGGAAAATGAAATCATCTAATTTCCTTCACATAACCTGGGTTTTTTGTGAAGTTGCTCAGGGTGAATTAAGGGAAAGGTTTCAATGCATTAAATCATTTATTTACACAGTAAAATGCCTCCTTTTCCACCGGTGACCAACACAGCGTAGGTGCCTAAACACACTGTAATCCATTTATACAGTCAGGTAATATACGAGCAAGGGGTTAAGGGTTTAATTCAAAGCAAATTAGATTGGCTAAAATAAATCTGCTTCATGTTTCTGACTAATACATATGCAGAGTTCTCACTGTCCTCGTGTTTAACTTTTATACATTATGAGAGCTTGTTTGTAATATAAAATACCTCTGAAATAAATGCATTACCTAAATGAATTCATTTGTTTATTTAAAGATTTGCAAATAATAATGTGCATATATTGTATGAGCAGTTTTAATGCCAATAAAGCGAGACAGCATAATGCCATTAGGGTATAATTGCTGGTCTCTGAGGTGGTGCGGACACTGCTGGCAATAACGCTCGGAGAGAGGGAATTTGCCTTTTATTAAAACTGCTTTGGTGACTGGGAGTAAATTCATTATCTGACTCTATTAGCTCAGCAGAGTGGGAATAAACTGCCGAGAAGGAACCACAAAATGCCTCGGGCAAATGTGTTTGTGCGCTCTGTGTATCTGTGTGTCTTGTTTTTTATCGTAGCTCATAAACAATAGAGTCTCTTTAGATTGACTGCTATCGGTTACCTCAGCAGTGGCTTTGCTTTCACTGCACTGTGAAATCAGATTGGCCGGAGGTGATGACTGTAAGATTGTCCTGTGAGGCAGATTTATGGGCATAAAATGGAAAACAAAAAATCTATACATCTTACATTTGTACATAATTAACATCTTTTTAGGCCATAATCCAAACAAAGACGTATGGAAGCCCATTTACACCACTGTGATGGAAAGAAGATGTCATTATAATGACAGACTTTCATGAAATAATGACCTAGTATCTCAAAATAATGACCTAGTATCTCAGAATAATGACTTTGTATCTCAAAATAATGCTAAGTCATTATTTTGAGATACTAAGTAATTATTTAGATATAGTTTCTCATTATTTTGAGATAACAACTCGTTATTTAAAGATTTTTTTTCCGTACAAAAATGTCAAAACAAAAAAGTCATAAACTTCGAAGACAAAACAGTGGTGGGTGATTCTACGATTCTACGATTCTACAATTTGTGTGCATCTTGTCTTTTGTATCGTCTACGATTACATACACCATATGTTCAGACAGACGCACACACTTGCATACGGTGTAACCCTTAGTGATCATTTATCATAAATATATATACAGTCATTTATATCAGGGGAAACAGGCAATCCTCAGCTCATCTCCTCCATCCTCCCATCCTGCTTGGATTTATGGCACAGAGCCCATTTCAGCCCCTGTACATCCACTCATCTCCCACCACTTCACCCAGCTCGCGGCTCCTACCAGCCTGTTTCTCCTTATAGCCCATAATAATCCCCCAAAAAGCCTCTCCGGGTCTGCATTTCCCAACTCTCAGAGCAGAAACACAATGGCAACTCAGCAAGAAGTACAGGCGAGCAGAGAAGATCAGTCAGTTTGATAAATGCATTCACATCTGTGGGAGATTTCCTCTGTAGATAAAATGAACACTTACTGGTTTTTAAGGTTTTTTTCTTTCCCTTTTTCCCCCGCTGCTGTGAGTTAAATATGTATCTCAAAGACTGCGTTTGCAGGGGTCTTGGACGGTATTGTTTGAGAATGAAATAATGCTAAACCTCATGAATAGTAACAGAAATGTTAAAGTTATTAGGCCACTCACGTCTAAAGTACAGGTTTCAATCTTCCTTCACATCATTGATGGAAACAGTGTTAAAGGTGTTGACACTGACACTCATCTGTGGCTTGTAATAACACTGATCCAAAAACTGGAACTTACAACCTGCTGCTGTTACACTCAACTTCCAGGCAAATGCTAACAAACTACACTAAAAGTAAACTAAAAGCTACGCCTTTAACAGAGCGTCTGTCATGTTTAGTATTCATTCTGTCATGGAATCCAGCGCCAGAGTCACCCAATCATTTAATAACACAGACGGCAATATCCAATCCTTATCTCCTTATCATGCCAGCCCTGATACAGGAACGAGGCATTACCATGCTTAATTTAACCTCATCAACATGACTACACTTTTCATGTTTTTTTTCTTTGCTGTGACTGTGCTGCGGTGCGGAGACTCGAGGTGAATAATTTGTTGGTGTGGCGGTGACAGCGAAGGTAGGAGCCTACAGGGGTTTAGGGACCAGACTGTGTGGGCCTATCAGGTTGCAGTATTGACCTGAGGTCTGGCTGGAGTTGTAAAAGAGAGCTCAGAATGAGATGGAAATCCATGAAATAAAAAAAAGAGTCTGTCTGTGCACATGCGAACAGAACAGAGAGAGAAAGGCAAATGTGAAAAATATTAGGAAAATTATTCTTTATATTTATATATTAAGTGAATAAATCATGTGGAAAGCATATTGATATTTGAAATAAAAAGGGGAACAATATGTTTAATATGCTATATGATAAAGATTAGCAGCACTTTATGGTAGTGCAGAAATAAATAACCCTAATTTCTCGGATTACTGCTTCTTACTACTACCTATAAATCATAATGATTAAATCATCAGAAATACTTCTGCAATATGAAATAGAGCCCTTTCTTTGTCTTTTCAATTTCCATCTCATAAAGGGAAGCTGCATATGAATGAAACAGTTGAGCATGATTATTCAGCAGGTAAACTGAAAAGCCATTGCTTCCTGCCACAGTCCTCGAAGGATAATTAATCTGAACTAAATAAAAAAAGCGCTTACAATGACATGTGACTAACCTAAACGCAAGTTCAATCAAATGTAAAACTATTATAATTGCTCAAATGAATGCCATTTAAAAAATCTAATTATTTCATTTGAATGAATTAGATTCTCTGTGCAAGATGAAGAAAGGTCTAAAAATACCCTTAAAGATAGAATTGTTAATATTTAGTGTTGGCTATTCCACCACAGGTGCAAATAGCATTGTTTGGGCTGCAAACAGCACTTTGATTAGGATTAGAATATTCGGACAATTTAACACTTGTTTTCAGATTATCTCATGTATGTTACACCTGATGAATGTACAGGAGGGAGGCCTGATGCCTTCTGCATTTCTGCATTAATTCTTATAACATTTTATAGGCTACTGAAAAAAAATGCGCCCAGGATTATGTCACATCGTTCAACACCCTCTAGAAAAATAAATGATGACGTTATATTTTATAATGCAGTGAAACACCTATACACCTGTGTTATAATGATGTAAAAATCAGCCTGTTTAACAACTGGCTCAGAGACCCGTGGAGCCAGTTTTAAAACAGACTGTTCTTCCTGCGCTGTGCAGATTATTTGACCCCAGTCCACAGCTGAGTTTCTCTGTTCTGATGTTTTATATTTACATGAAGTTCTGAGGCTTTAAACTGCCTCAGAAGAGAAGAATTTACTGATTTCTATTTTATTTTTTCCCTCTCTTTTTGTGTTCAAGGGACAGGAGACTTTTTGAGGCGACTGCTCCACGTCGGGGGCCGATCAGGAACAGATGGACAGGGTGATGACCCCCCCCGGTAGGCGAGGGCAGTGGCACAACTGCCACTCAAAATCCCAGCATGTGGATGTGTGTGAGTGTAGATTTGTGTGTCGGAGGACGATGGGGGGGCTGTGTTATGGCTCTCAGGGTGCTACAGCAAACAGGGTCCCCGTCATACAAGTGACTGATACTCCTCCAACATCTGTTCCATGGAAACCTCTCTGTCTCTCTCACTTCTCCACTAACAATCTCCCTGACTCTGTCATCTCTCGTTCTGTCTCTTCCCCACACACACACACACACACACACACACTCACACACACACACAGAGTTAGATGATCTTTTCATTTTACAGTAAAGCCGAGAGGAATGGAGAAATTACATTAGCGCAGAATAAGATACTCCATTTATGATGTGGCTCTTTGCAGGGCTCTCCGCATGGTTGACAGAGGAGGCTGCAGACGGCACTGATGCCTTTACCCTTCTCTTCTCCTTCCTCCTTCACTTGCCCCCCTCTAGCCACCCCCACCTCCAGTCCTCGTTCAACGATCAGGTTTCTCTCTGTCCATCAGTGGAGAGGGAGAGGAGAAGAAGGGGAGGAGGTGGGTTGTTCTGATCAATGGCAGGAAACCAGACGATGGGAAAGGAAGACGTGAAACAGATAGGCCCCATAACCTACCTACCAACCTACCAGGATACCGCAATCACTTCTCCCTCTCTCTCTCCATCTATTTCTCGCTCGCTTCTGTTACTATCTGTAATTCAAACACACTCACACACACACACACAGTCTGATCTGTTGAAACACAGTCCAGAAACCACACACACAAACACGCATCTGACCGCAAACATGCTGCAAAAAACACACAGCAGCATCCGACTCTGATATGCCAACACACACACACACACACACACAAAACACTACAGAATGCACAAAGCATGTATAGCTCTCCCTTTAGCATACCTACTTGCCTGCTCCTAATGGGAAAATGACTAATAATATACAAAATTAGAATAGATTTTTCTCCCAGCTCTATGCAAATCTCAAACATATTGCTTTCTGTCTCCAGGGGGCCACACATTCCCATACGTGAATATACTTAGACGTGCATTTGAGAGGCACACAAACACACACAAACACCCCTCATCCAAGATAATTAGGGCAGACTGAGAAAATATCTGTCTTGTTTCAGTTTATTAATTTGCGGTATTTTTATTACCGTTTATCAGGCAGCATTTGATGGTGGACAACACTGCTGCTCTTTCCTCAAGGCACTTATTAGCAGAACGAGTACTTGCTGGTTATTTAAGTCTATTCTTCAGGATCAAATTATGCAGTATTAGATCCTGGCAGACTTATGAAACTAACACTGATAATACAATGGAAAAAGGTGGAGACTTCATTTTATTAATAGGCCGTGCTAAACATGATCTCATTGCTTCAAGTGACAAAGATTTATTTGAAAATGTCTTGCGACAGACATGATGCGAGTTTCAAGTTTGACCGGGATGCATTGTGTGCATCCTTATACGTGTGTGTACACGCATGAGTACGTGGGTGCATGCATATAAGTGTGTGTTTCTGATCTATATGGTGCAGACTACTGAGCTTTCTTTGCACCCCAGCTAACTCTTAACTCCTGTCAAAACATGGAGCTTTAAATTGAATTAAGACTCCATGCTGCAGTCCCTGCTGAGCCTCCCCACCACGGCTTTAACACCCTGCACTGTTCTGGAACACACACACACACAGACACACACTCTAACACACAGTGCATTCCCAGACCTTTTACATTTACCAACATATGGAGAAAGATGCACAGACATGGGCACCAACACCATACTCGAAATGCACAAATTCACTTAAATTAATGACAACCAATGAGGCAAAGCATTTTAAGATCAGCTAGAAGACAGTGAACACACACACACACACAGATATAGAAGGTACTATCAGAGAATATTTTAAGTAGGATGAGGCCAGCTCAGCCTTGAAACACTGTTGCTGCTAATTCACTGCAGCTGAAAGAGAGACAAAGATACCTTTTCAGTGTCTACTATGCAGGCAAGAGCTTTTGCCCACTACCACTACGGTGTTACTGCCCTGTTTGAAGAGTTTTGAAATTATGTTTGGGCGATTGGTTGAAATGAATTGTGTTTACTGTTAACTGGCAGGTTCAGAGATTATTGTACTTTTATTCTAATATTAGTATTGCACGGCTGTTAAATGGAAAAATCATCCCAACAAACCATGTAATTGGGAATAAAGCAGAAAGTCTTATCGTCAAACTGAAGTCAATGTGTATTTTTTTTTGTAATTTTAATTACAGAATATATCCTGTAAGCATTGGGTAGAGAAAACCTACCCGCAGACAGTAAAAGACCGTTGCTAATATTCAAACACCTACAGTAAAAAGAAGCCTCAAATCTGAGTCACATGGTGTTTAAAAACGGGCGAGAATTTAACCAATAATTGGGCACACACTAAGCTGGTTCGTCTGTGTCTGTGCTTTGTCCACTGCAGTTAAGTTTCGATTGCATAAGTGTCTGTGTTTTATCCTAAGATTACTCCCCAATTTGTGTGTGTTGTTGGCAGTTCAAGTTGCTCTATTAGAAATCATGTTAAAACAATATTGTCTAAGTGAGAGGGTCATTAATCATCAGCTTGACAAGCGCTCTGGATATTGTTGACGAGTAATGAGTGTGTTTCTAACCTTTAATACATTTGGGCTGCTGTTAGTCAGGTGGATAATTAGTACACTGATGATCGTGCAAAAATATTCTGCATGCCATCAATTCTGGTGATTATTTGACATTATTCAACTTAGAGGTGCCGTAAAAAACGAGAGTTTTGTTTCATTTTTACAGGTTGAGTATTTGTTAGCACCTAAATGTTCAGAGCAGGCATCCAGAGCTCTGCAGCTGGAGCCTGGAAAATATTATTATATATCACTCCTAGATATGCATGTGTGTTTGTGTCCTGAATTATGAATATTTACATTTTAAAAAATAAACATTGCTTGGTTATGCACATATTGTAAAAAAAAATGTAAATGAATTTATATTGGAGACAATTTTCGCAAACAAAAATGACAATGACAATAAATTCACACACAGTTAGCCTCCCATTAAAGTCAAACAACTATTCACTGGGATCATTATTTTTAACATAAATTTTGCTCAGTGTTACACATCACACAACACATTATTTATGAAGGATTTTATCGGCCACATAAATTTATGAATGAGCTGCTGTTCTAGTCTGGCTCCCACAAATGAGAGTTAAGTGGTGTGTGGGACATAACCTTTGCTTGGGGACTGAGCAAAAGGTTACTGCAGTGCATGTGTGTGTGTGTGTGCGTGTGTGTGCATGATGAGTATTGAGCAAAGGCCACTGCAATGCAACCCAACACCAGCTCTTTGTCTGAGCGGCAGCTCACCACTGACTGTTAACCAGAGTGATTCACTCTTTTCCAAATGTAATTCTGTAACAGCGTATATCATTTTCATTTCAAATTACCATTACCAGCTAAACGTTACATGAGTGGATGAATTACTTTACTACTGTTATTAATCAAATATCAGTCATTTTCTGTAATTTTCACTTTGGTTATATTTTTATTTCTTCATGACTCAAACATAAAAATGTGTCCAATTTCAGTAAATCTAATATATCTACTTTAAAGTAAAATCTGTGTTAATGTGAAGCAGAGCTTGTGATGCAAAATTTATTTCATTACCAACAATAAAATTCACAGGTTTAATGAGCTATACCAAGTTCACAGGTTCTCCCCTGAGACAAAGAAACAACAGGGTGTAAAGACCAGAGCACCTCTCACGTGTTTCACACTGCTCAGAAAGTTGTGTTTTCTAACAAGAAAGGAGAGAGGAGAGAAAAAAAAGCAAAGATGTAAGATTTATAATCATACAAAAGTTTTGAATGGGTGAAACACTGATAATAAAAGAAGTGAAACAATGATAATATTGCAATGTCACAACATCTCCCATAAAATGTTGGTGTACCAGGCAGCCTGTGTGTGCGTGCGCATGTGTTTTCCATCCCTCCAGGGACAAGACAATTGTTTGTTGTGATATTGTAATGAAGCCCTCAGGCCCTCTTAAACTAATCAGTCTCTCTCTCTCTCTCTCTCTCTCTCTCTCTGTCTGTGTGCAGATAGATCAGTTGTCAGGGCCGTGGGCAGCACAGTGCAGTGAAGCACGGCGTCTGCCTTTTGGCCTTCGCCTTGTGTGACACACATTCCCTGCCACTCCTGCCTAACACATTAGTATGCAGCATGCCTATCAATCATCCAGTCGCCTCTCCCATTCTGAGCTCCAGCTGTTGTTTCTTGTCGCTCTGGAGGTGATGATACATGAGCATCAATTTAAGGTAATACAGCTCAGCGATGCTGCCAACAATTATGCCAGTTTGAACTGTTTTATACGAGTGTTACTTGTCAGTTTGAGTAAAGCTTGCTACTTGTTTCAGTCAACAATCCAAATGAGTCCTGTTGTAAGTTAAAAGTTATTAAAATATCAGTAAAAACTTCCTTTTTTAAATAGTTTTATAAAATGAGTTATGTCAGTTTTCTGTTTTTAATTTCATGATTATTTTGTCCCGGTTGTAAATCTCAGACCTTATTGTCTCCGATCTATACCTGACCCTCCTCTGCATTTCTGTGCAAAACAGATACATAGAATAAAAAACGAAACATGGATCATAGTTAATGCAGACTTAGGTACTGGAATCAAAGACAAATTAATGATGGAAAATTAAATGCAAACCCGGAACTTTGATAGCTAAATGAAGGCTAGTTTAAGTGTGTGTTAGTTTTTCTAAAAATGTACTTTCTAGACCAGCTATGATTTGATATGCATGTACAGGGTAAAATTATAAGATAATAGAAGGTTGTATGTTTGCAGAAAAAATAAAAATAAACTGAATTTGTGTACATGTGAATCAGTTCACTTGCCTGTAAATTAAACTTTTAGTGGTCAAACACCCATTTTTAAACAGCTGCATATATGGATAATATATGGAAGCAACAAATGACCGTTTTCTGAGGCAGATATGTTACACACACAAAACACACACACACACACACACACACACACACAATCCACCAGCCTCCTGTTACTTTCCGGAAGCAACGGCCCGTCCAGGATGCTGCAGGAATCTTTGGCATGTTGTACATACTTTCTGCATTATAGTGTGTATCTGTGTGTGCGCACAAGACCTTGTGTGGCACATAATGGACAAATTACATTTCACACATCTGCTGTGGGCTATGTGCCTGATCCTACACACATACATATACAAAATGACGTGAAAACACACAGACATAAACACATGAACCTGAAGGCAAAGATACATGTATAAGACCTGTTAAATGTGCCATGCAAAAAATATATCTAAATAATATGTACAAAAAATTCTATAGCGGTAATAAAACTTGTTTGGCGTGATTAACAGTCTGATACAACTTAAATTGTTGAGGACAGGTCAGGGCAGTACGGATGTGGCCGGCGGCTTACCAAGCTTACAAAACAGATTACCCTCCAGAGAATGAAGTGAAAGTTAAACAAAAACAACAGTGGTGTAAATTAACTCTGAGTGAGGATCTGGGTCTGTGGTCCGCTCTGTGTGTGTGTGTATGATGATGATGACCATGATGACGGTGATGATGATTGGTTAATTGCAGGCAGCTTGCAAGTGCTGTGTAGAGCTTATTCTGTGTGTGTGTGTGTGTGTGTGTGTGTGTGTGTGTGTGTGTGTGTGTGTGTGTGTGTGTGTTGTTCACAGGTTGTAGTGCAAAGGGAGTGGCCTGTGGTGGCTGTGAGAGGCATGTAATATGTTTAAATAGGGCAGAGTAGTGTTTGGAGAATTGGTAATTACTTACATCCCTCTCTGGCCATAGGGACACTGTCCAGATCCCCCGCACCCCCCCACCTCCATCACACATACATTTATACGCACATACACAAAACACGCTATGAGACCCAGTCGAACACCAGGCACACAAATCCACAGTCAGTGCCAGTGAGTCACTCAACTGAAGCCAGCAGAAGAAGACAGAGGACACTGGTTTGTATACACAGTTGCTTCCTATCTGTATTTGTAAATGTGATAGACGTGTGAAAGGCCACTTTTACCCACTTTACATGGCTCTGTGGTCCTCCCTGTGAGGCCAAAGGTCACAGAAGATGATCAGCATTGCCCTTGACTGGTTGGCTGCCGCACAACCTGGAAACTCCTCCCACCTCAATATAAACCACTGCAGCCACGCTGGCAGAAAAATAACCTCTATAATTAGCAGTCTCAACAACAACTTACAGTCTAACTATCTATCTTTTCTCTTCTGGGTTTAATTTGATTGTGTCATTAAAGAGGGAATGTGTGAATAATTGAGTTCTTGGCTAGCAGCGTCATGTCCATATAATGGAAAGTGAAATGTCATCTTTCTGCAGCCCAAGTGTGAAATTCTCAGAAACCATAAATACGACTATATTAGTTTCAAAGAAGTCAGTAGAAAGCCCACTTTGTCTACTATTTTATACAGTCTGTCCTGAGTCCAGTCCACACAATCTTTAAGTCCACTCCTGACTTACTACTGTATGAATATTGATCCTAATCGTCACCAGTAAAATGCAAACCGATGGTGCAGATGTTTCTCGGCACATTGATGATTTGATGGCTCTACCATTTTTCATAAACTCCATGAAATGTGCATCAAATACATGAAATACAAATACAAGAAAATAAAGTTATGTCTGTATTAAAACAGAATTTTAACACACTAAAACAATATGCAGCACTAACGGTACTAAGGCAGTGTCTGTACAGAGCTGTAGAGACAGCTGAGTACCAGTCATCCACAATTAGCTGTACAATCCTGTCACAACAACTATTTATCCATTGAAATTAACAAATTTCTTTTTGAAATGTCACTGTTTTAAATGCAAGTGTGGCTGGGCCTTTGGTGCCATTTTGCACATAGTGCACATGATGCTTATTAGAAGAAAGAGACAGTTGTGCTTTAACACATCATCACTGTATATACGCGCATGATGGAGGTGTGTGATGTGAAGACTGATTGTGTCCACACATTTTTAATCGCTTTGCACCAGTTGTAACATTTTTACTTAACAGTTGAGAAAAATTAAAACAGATTTAGGAGATATACACATATATACACATTGCATATGTTTCATAAAATTGCAATCAATATTATTAATTAATCAATGCATAATCATGGTTAATCAAATAATGATTTTAGAAAATGAAGTTTGTTAAAACACTAAATTGTTCCTCATTTCTTGTGCCAAAGAAGTCCTGTCTTAACTCTGCTATGTTATAAAGTTTAAGCTATATATATATATATATATATATAAGAACTAATGTAAGTATAATGTCTCTTTGACCATTTTCTGTTTCCAGAAATGTAAAAAAAAAAAACAGCACAATGATCTCAGAGCATCAACTGAGAAAGAATGTCATTAATTCAACAAAATAAACGATTTAAAGTCATATGTGTGTGTGTGTGTGTGTGTGTGTGTGTGTGTGTTTTGGGTGAGGAGGTCACAGGTGGCGCCAAACTCGATTCTGGACTGAGTGTTTAACTTGACTTTCCACTGTCTCCCTTTTAGCAGCTCTGGCACTCACTACAAGTGAGACATCGAGTCATGACCACAATACCACATTCTGCGTAAGAGGACCTTTTTCTAACTCATAATATTGACTCTGATAATGTTTTCATCACTACGAGGCAACACCAGATCAGATGAACAGCATTCTGCACAGACCAAATACACGGCGGCTTCTACGTGAGTGAAGGACAGAACGGCTAATGTTGCTCTTACCTTTTTACCTCTGAATCAATAAAAGACGCTCTTTCAGTTCTTCCTGGCTTGAGAAGCATCTGTGTGCTGTTTGCTCATCAAGACTCGTGCACTTGCTCTGCTCTAAGAGGCCTATCATTCTGAGTGTTTCAAGAAAATGGACGTGAAAATATACAGAATTGGCTGTAATTATATGTGAAGGTTTATTTAAGTTTGAGGGTAACGCGGAGAAAAAAAAAGACAGACAGACAGAATTCCAGATGAGAGTCTTGTATGTGTGTTGAGCAGAGTGGGTTAAGCCCTTGTGTGTGTGTGTGTGTGTGTGTGTGTGTCTGTATTTCACATTGTGGCTTGATGATGTTGTCTGGGCCAATCTGCCGGAGTGAATGGTTTGAATTTACTAGCCCACGACAGTCAAATTGTCCTAATCACTAAGTAAATAGATACTTCCCCAAGCTATCAGGGCACACACGCCGACAAAACAGTCTGCAAAGAGGAGGTTGATGGGTGAAAAAAAAGAGAAAACTTTCACTGTTAATTGTTGTTTTCCTTCTTATTCCAACCTATAAACACCCGGTGTAATTATTCATAAGTGCCACTTTGATTCGGGCAAATTTGTTTGAAAGAGGCTTAAGGTGTTTCGCTTGAGTTATTCCCTTACAGAGTTTGAGTTGTGCACGGAGGGTCTCTTGCTTGTAGCGTTTTCAGTTAAATTGAAGCTGAGAGCCATGGGCTGGATAGAATTACACACCTTGTGCCCCTTTCTGAATGACTTGCCTCTAATCTAACCCAATCTGGCTTTCTGCAAACCTTATGGTGCTATATTTCTTTACATGCGTTGGGTCTTAAGATAGGATAACAACTGATGAAGATAATCCACTCAAATGAATTAGATTTGTTGAAAAAAAAAGAAAAAAAAAGAAAAAAGCTTTTAGCTGTAGTGATTCCACCACCTCTTGTAAACATTTAATTAAAGTTTACAGCTGATTATGCGCTGAAATTTGAGTCTATCTTGATTTAAAAGCACAAACAAATGCGCACATTCATCACACAGGAAATTTGCTGGGATAAGCATGTGCAACAAGGCATTTATACCACATTATGTTGCTTTGCAAATACAAACCAAATACAATTCAAAAGTCAGTGAAAGCTAATTAGCCAAAGACTGTGCTGTATTTAAACATAAAACATTGTTAAGTAATTTATAACATCCATACTCCAAACCCTTCTGTTTCTCCTGATGACTCATCTAAATGTGCTGGCTTAACAGAACATAGCAGAAATACTGTATATGTTATTGGAAATCAAGGCCTAGTCAGGTTCGCGTATGGGTCACCAGTGATTTGAACATTAGAGTAGAGTTTAGGCCAAGTCAGCAACCCTACACCAGAGTATAGAGTGTCTGTCATGCCTGGTTTACACTGGACCCATGTCTGGAACAGGAGAAGTGAGGATACTGTGACATACCGAAGATTGAAACTCTCAAGTGCAGGACGTCTCACACACTGTTGGGAGGGAAATAACGCAAAATGCCACCAAATAAGTTTGACACTGATCTAATGTTTCGTTATTTTCCACTTTGGCTACCAGGCAGGTTTCTGCCTCACGGCCTAAGTTGGAGATTACACTCCATGTGTGATGAAGAAAATTTCATTACATGTGGAAATATGAGCTGCAGGACAGGAGTTGCAGTTTTTAAAGTTTTATTGTACTGTTGGTTGATATATTACTGTAAAATTAAACCATGACTTGGCTACATAGCTCACGGGAAAAATGCGAACCTAAAATAAAATATAAAAAATGAACGTGCATTCTTATCTTGACTTACACATGTTTTGGCTCTCCGTTCTGTACACAATGGGCTGTCATCTGAGGATTCTCAAAGACAAAAAAAAAATCTGTACAAGATCGTCTAGACACTTGTGTATCAGATGTCCACATAACGTGGCTTATAGGAGCTCCCAGTCTTCTTAACGTACCTAAACAGCAGCCGTGAGCTTTACAGTCTCACATTAACGACAACACCAAATACCACAGCCCGCGTTTAAGCTGTAAACTGTAAATGAGGCAGCTCAGAGTGTGTGTTTTTGTGTGTGCAACAGTAAGAACTATACTAATAGCTTTTTAGCAGTTTGTAATAGAGACGTTTTTTAAAGCATGTGTACGAATGTGTGTGAAAGTGTGTGTGTTTATGGGCTAATTAGGACTGGAGTTACACCATAATTAGTTTTGTGGCATTCCCACAGCACAGCATATCGTGTTACATCTCATATGCATAATTACGGAAAATAAACATTCAGGGCTTTCGTTGGCTGTTATGAATCTTTCAACGCTTTCTTTGTTTCCCCGTCTGTCTCGACGCCCCCCTCTCTCTATACTCTTACTTCTCTTGTTTTGCCTGTCTCACACTCCAACACGTTATTTCTACTTCCTTCCAGTTGTGCAGTGGTAAAAAGCGAGAGGTAGTGACCGAACCATTCCAATCACATCTACAGCAAAAACGGGCTCCGTATCAAGACAAACACACGCACACACAAATGCACACTTTGATTTTTAAAGGGCATCATTAAAGTGAGGACAGAGAGGAAAGTGACCATAAAGATCTAATGGAGGATCAATTAAGATGTCGGAGCCAGCGAATAAAACGCCTTTTACAACACAAACACACGCACACTCTCTACATTCATAGCTGAAGTTTGGAGGTAAGATGATTATCTTTTCTGTGGTGATGTCTTGACTCACACACCTAAACTTGTCTAGAGTGCCTCCTGTGGCATAGGAAGACTGACACTGTGCAAGAGCTCATTGCACATTTGTGGTAATATAAAGTAGGAACAGATAAAAACAGAAGTAAATCATTATCAGTGTGGGAATGTTGGTCAGTTAAAAATATAAGAGTAAAAATAAACCTTTTCTGCCATTCTGTTTCTCTCAGGTCTTCCTGAATGAGCACAGAGTCCCACAGCATTTTTTTTCTTCACATTGGCACTCAAGAGCAGACACATGATGTCAATCCCTCTATTTATTATGTTTATTTTGCTCCCTCTCTTCATAACATACTGGAAATGTCAGCCTCAGTTTCTAGCTATGTGTCTCTTGGCTGGACATTAAAAGACATGACAGCAAGGAGTCTATTTTTCCTCTGTGTGTGAGTGTGTGTGCATGTGTGTGCATGTTACTGACAGATTTTTCTTTACACTTCATGCTGACATTGACATTAGCCATTTAGATCCCTGTGTATTTGTGTTTCTCCAGAATCACAGGCCATGCTCACTTTGCAGCAGCTGACGTGTGTATTTGTTTGTGTATGCATGAGTGTGTGTGTGTGTGTGCGGGTGTGTGTCTGCCGCTGTATTTACAAATCTATCTAATGAGAAATTATTGAGGTGCAGCACTGAATTTTCTTTGCCACAGTCAATTTATTTTTCCAGGTAACATGTCCATGTTTAAAAACCGCCTAGTGCTCGACAGATGAAATGAAATTTCAGTGCAAGTGAAAAGTTATCCTCCACCTCCCTCCATCAGTCCACTCCTTAGAGTTGTGTTTACAAGGTTGATTTTAAAATGGTTGTGACCTGCGGGTGTTTATAAGGCAAGTTTAGCTTGTGAACATCTCAGGAGTCACTGAAACAGAGTCGCTACAGGGGAAGAAATTAGTTCCAGAGAGAAAGGAGAGAGGAGAGGGGTGAAGGCACAGGGTGAGGTAGGGAGAGAGGAGGGCAATGGAGAGATGAGGAGGGTAGGGGGAGCAGGAACAAGACTTTATCATGTCTGACACTGTTCATGTAAGCATATCTGAATCAAATATGGATTTTCACATATGCTTACGACACCACAATAAAATGTGATATAACTTGACATTAAAATGTGTGGAGACAGATATGCAGGCCTGTGTATTGTCATGCACATTTAGGAGTCTGCATGTGGAAGTGTGTGTGGTGGGGAGGCGCTCGTGTGAGGCGTGCAGACTTGCAGATTTCTGGGTGGACAGAGAACAGATGTTTAGAACGTGCTAAATGACTGACTTGTTGATAATCAGCCTGCCATTAAATGTGTTGGGGTTTTCACATGTGTCCATGAAAAAGACCTGAGAGGTGCATGCTGGTAGCCATGTCTGTGCAAATGGGATTACTTCTGTTCTGCTGTGCACACACACATACTGACCTCTGCTTACACATCACAGTTCAGTGACACCTCTTGCAGAATGCCCCTAAATGGTCTAAGGTTGAGTCCTGATCAAAGTGTGCCTGCTCACTGAAACATAGAAACCTTTTTTTTTTTAGCTTGTTGAAACAATTCTCTTAACTTTGTGCTTTTGAAAATTTGGTAGATTATAAATGAATTATTTGTGCTAGAGTTTAAAAATAAACTAAATCTAAATACGTCTTTATTCAAATAAATCACCAAGATAAAAATGATATGAAATAGGCAATATGTCAATGCCTAATAACATTATTTGGTGAAGAGTTGAGTTGGTTTTGATTGTGCCAAGCAGGATTAGTCCACCGCAGAGAATGAATTGGATGGATCTGAAGTAGTTAATTTGAGCCAAGGTCACGTAAACACTGCCTGATAGAAAGGATTTGATTTCCATCAAAACCACCAGGGACAGATACACTTAACTCTACCTACACACACACACAGCTCCCACAGACACACAAGCACAGAAGCACCTGTAAAAGCTGAGCTTTAAAGTATAGTGAGCACTTATTTCCACAGAGAGTTGTGGAGGGTAAAGAAGGAAAGAAAGAACTGCGACGAAGACACACACACACGCACATACAGTCATTGCTGAGCCTGTTTTGTTCAACAGCTGCACTTCCTCATGGCTCCGACTCAGCACATTTCCATCAACCAGCTCTGCCAGACCACAACACACTCCAACAACAGCCCACTTCAACACACACACACAGAACTGAGTGCATTAGCTGTGTAGATTAATGAAAACGCCTTGCTGAACAAGAGAATACATTGCAGTGTGAAATTGCTTGCAGACTGTTGTGTGTGTGTGTGCATGTCAGAGGCGAGAACAGCATGTTTCATCTCAAACCTTGTTTCTCACTGCTACTACTATGACTACTACTCTCCCTCTTTCCTTGACTCTCACTCCTTCACGCTCCCTTGCTGGCCATTCATTTACACTTGTCAAGAGGTGGCCATTAAGCCCAAAAGCCTGCGCTGAAATTTTATTACAAAACCATTTGTATTCCTGAAAGAAAAATAAATCCAACGTTCCCTCTGACTGCATTAGGGCTGCGGTTTGGTGATTTGTTTAGGTTGATAACACTCACGGCCCACCAGCCACTCAAACACTGATGTGACTGGAAAATAACTAGACCTTCTTTCTGTCTTCTTTGCTTGCTTTCTTTCTTTCTTAGGAGCCATACAAGGGCCCTTGTCTGAATGTTAACCAGCTGGCTGTAACATAAAGTCATACTTTATCTGACTTCTATTAGGAGAACAAGACATCTAATGAAGAGGACTGTTTATGCACTGCGGGTCTATTTGTCTGAGGAAGAGAGAGAGGGAGAGAGAGAGAGAGAGAGAGAGAGAGAGAGAGAAAGAACGCAAGAAAGAAAGGTGGGGAACTGGTCTCAATAAAGCAGTTGGATTTGCTCAGAGCTCTCGTAAAACCAAGTGGGCCCAATCAAAACGACCAGGAGGGAGAGGGCTGACAGGGCAGATTGTGTCCCAAAAAGCGTCCTACTGACTGTTTGCGCTTGTGTGCTAATATGTGTATATTTCTGTTCTGTGTATGTGGGAGAATTCATGTCTGTCGTCCTGGAATGAGAAATCCACCGAGTGTTTCTCCATTTAGCATTTCACCCCAGAGCTACAAATTCTTCCATCCCCTGTTCAAAAACTTGAGCCTGATTTCCAGACTATTTGTCTGGCTGTTTCATGGTCGCAGTGATTTCATGACAGTATCCATACGCAGGCGCGGGCGGATTGGGGTTTTATCTTGTAGACATAGTAGCAATTGTACAATGTGATGGCCTTGGAAAAGTAATGGCTATTCACATCGAGCTGCCAAAATGAAACCCAACTCTAGATGACTGGGGGAATGTTCCCACATCTCTTGTTAAATTGTCTCTGTCTGCTCGTTCATTTTGTGCAATTGCTTTTTTTCGTCTGTCTTTCTTTTCTTTCTTTTATTCCATCTTTCTTCTTGCTCTTGGCTCTCTCTCTCTCTCTCTCTCTCTCCCACCATTGGGCTTTGTTTGAAGTCTGCTTTAGGCCAGTAAAGGGACCCCCCCATCCTTCCCATGGCAGTATAAATGACAGCTAGTGAAACACGATACACTGGCCCGCCATTAAAAAACCCAAAAAGCCATGATAGCCATGCCGCTCGCTCTGTTAATCAAATTCGCCGTAATTGTCATCTGAAGATTTTAAAGGACGCTGAGGGGAAACCAGAAGACGAGCCTCTGAACCTGTAGCCCCGGGGTCAGCGTTTGTGTGTGTGTGTGAGTGTCTTTAGGGATCGTCTGAGAGTTTGTATATGGTCATGCTGAGTTAAGGAGCTGCGTCTGAGTCCTGGATGGAGAGTCTCCTAAGGGAGCCTATCGTCCACCCACTCCTTGCTTCTCAGTCTGGTTGTCTGTTGCTATGTCTCCCCATGTTAAATCCTCCCACCCATTCTGTCTGTTTTTACTTTTTCTCCCTCTCATCCTCTGACTGTCTCCGTCATTGGCCTCATATTTGGTTTAAGGGCACATCTTACCACAACAGTTATGAGAGCTATTTTTAAAACCAGCAACTGACACAATAAAATAAGTCACTCTCAGGCTAATGATTTTGATTAAAAGAAGAAAAGAAGAGCTCTGGAGAGCTTTCTCTTTCAATCCATTTATCTTTGTCCAACAGCAAAGACAAAAAAAGCAGTAAAAATACGATTAGAGCACGATTAGCAGCTGCACAGGTTTTAGATATCTCATTTTAGAATGAAACTCCAGATTTCAACAACATGATATTGCACACTTTTGACCATTTATCAACCGCGATCCCAAACATATCCCAAGACATATGGCTCTTCGATCATCTGAGGTCTGACTGGTTCAATAGTGGAGTGGGAGGTGGTGTGTATTCTGTGAGCAATTGCGCTCCATTCCAAATGGCTCTAAATAGCAACAACTATTTGTTTTGCCACACACCCAATGTGTCAATCCTATCCTGCGCAACTGTCTAATAACATGTCAGCAGTAATTAAGCAGGTCAAAGACATTGTATGCCTGCTGTGCTCTATAAATAAAAGGGGATTCTGATGAGTAATGATGAGCTGTGTTTTAACACGGAAAACAATGCTACTTTGTCCCCTGTGAGTGCACATTAGTCTGCTGTTTTTATACTACACAATGAAGAGTCAAGGAAAGAATAAGACAAAAAGCATGACAATCAGTCGAGGATATGAAACACATAACGGCGCCAATAAATGACATGTGGTTAAGCTCTTTCTGTGCCACCAGGAATCCACCCAGTGAATGAAGTCAAAAGAGCTGACTCCCATTGGACAACCTGCATGACTTCACATCACTCAGCAAGCGTTTCACAGGGTAACAGACCGTATTACAGCACCGGGCAAATATGCACTTTATCGCCTCCTCAAGTCTTTGATTTCCCTTTCTGCTCCATTTGGATTGACATAAATTGTGCAATATGGTAGTCTTGATTTCCACTCCAGGCCGACAGGCAGCTGGCTAGAGGGGATGAGAGACGGAGAGAGGAGCGCGAGGTCAGTTAACTACAGAAATTTAATTCTGTCCATCCCTAATGAAGCATTTGAATCGTGACTGCGTTTATGTGCGTGTACGTGCGTGTCGATTCACACCAACGCGCTACTGGCCACACATTTAACAAGGTGTTCCAGTGATCCTGCAGGCACAAGTGTTTACCCAAAGCCCTGACCTCCACTTTCCCTGCTGATATAAATACCACACACAGAAACACACATACACGGCAACAACGATGCAGGTAATATAATCCTCATTGTCCTCCATTCTCTCCATTGGCTGACACCTGCCACATGTCCTTGCTTTCAGCCAATAAGACTCCACATCCTTAATGATACAAAGGATATTTTTATACCAAGCACTTGCTGTTGAGAGGCCTTCTGTAAAAATTGTGTTAGGGTGGGAGTGGGATCATATTGGGTTGCAGTGTATGCATGTGTGCGTATGCATGTGTGTACGTGTGTGTGTGGTTTGAAACTGGATAGGTCAGAAAAGCCTGTGCTAATATGTCCTAAAGAATGCTTATGACGAGGTGCTAACTCGCTGTGATTGCAACTGCTGGTGGCAGAGAGAGAGAAAGAGAGAGAGAGACTCCAGTTTCATTTGCGTGGCTGTGGAAAGGTCCCATCATGCTTCATGTTGACAGAACATTTGTCAAATTGGACTGATGCTACTGCCCTGAGTCTTCTCTGTCACGTTGTATGGCTCCAGTTACCTCGATATATTTTCTTGTTGGAAAATTTGGTTCGAACATTTCAACAGCCTGAGATTCAAACGATTCAGGAAATATACTTTAAAAGGCCCTTCGCATATTATTCTATTGAATCTATGGATTTACATAATTCTGCAATTAATAATTTGTCCTGATGTGAGAACTGGGGAAAACCCTAAAACAACTGATCCTCAAAAGTCAAAATCATCAAGTCATGTTCACTAAGACCTGGTCTGTCTCAGGTCCCACACTTGCAGTCTAGAGTGTTTTCACTCGCCATCAGGTAGCAGACAGGTGTGTCCCATGTCTGAAAAATGCCAATATTCAGTTCACTTAAAGGCACTTCAGGGAATTGGAGAAACTAGCTAGAGTAGCTAGATTTTGAAAGTATCCAAATCGATACTATCGCAGCCCCTCCCTCCAAAGCCTTGATGATGCATTGATGCACTCTTCATTTCACAACTATGGTCTACTGCTCTACACCAAACCAGTTGTTAACAATAGTAAGCCGATGAGCTGGTATTAGTACTGACAGGAATCAACAAATATAAAGAAGTTGAAGTTAACAACAATTTGGATTTAGCCTAAATAATATTAAACACTACACAAATGGCATATTCTACAAAGATGGATCAGAAAATCATTTCATATGAAAAATCTATTTGCCTTAATGGTATTTTATGGGATGGCCACACGCTGGTTCAAGCACTGCTGCATGGTTAAGTTAATTGGTGACTCTAAATGGACTGTGTTGGCCCTGCCAACCTGCCCAATGTCAGCTGGGACAGCAGACCTACTTGCTTCTAAATCACTCGGTTTAATTCATTCATCCATTCTGTCACTCTCCATTCCTGAATGTGCATTACTTGTTGCACTATGGCAGTTACCAACTCCCAGAAATAGAAACTTGCTTTCTTGCAAATGTAAGCATCAGAGTTTTCCACTAATATTCAACTACATTGCAACATTTTCTAGCTTTCTCGCTGATGAGCAGAAAATAAAAATACATCATCCAGCATAATGGGGAATAATGCCTTTTTTATTCCTTGAGCTCTAAAATCTGCTGTTTATATTATCTATAAATCAACTTGACTTGCCTGCCAGCAGTTTGGTTGAAGATTTGGGTGTTACTTTGATGAGCAAGAACAGCGGATTACCCTTTAGCACATGACCTCATACACACAGGTCACTCTACGGAAAAACACACTGACATTATGTATATGTGAAGCAGATTATGTAAAAAAGGATATTAAAAAAATATATATACACTCCTGGTGCCTAACATCATGATTAGGTGCTTCACAGCTGTAAAACTGCTCCGAAACTTCCCAGCTCATCGACTAGTGTGTGCTGGGAATGTATCCGCTCTCACTAATCTCACTGATGGGTTAACACACTCTGAAAGGCTCCTTACAGCGCTGGTAATTGAGGAAAAACCTTCATAGCAAACTGCCTCCACTGTTAACCGCATGGAAACATGTGTGTACAGTATGTGTGCATCTGTGTGTGTATGGCCAGCCAGCATGCAGACCGAACTGTGCAATAAGAGTGGAATTTATGTAAAAGTTCTCATTTTCAGCAGTCATTTCCTTTTGATGTTCAAGATCACTGTTTCCAGGCAGGAATTTTTGAACTCTAGAGAGAGAGATGGTTGGGAAAAGCAGCAGAGACAGAGAGGAAAAAGAAAAACACAAATTGGTAAGTTTTTTATGCCTCTGCAAAGGCAAACTCTCCTCATAACCGCACCCTCTGCCCTCATGTTCTCTCTCTCCAAACCACTCATGTGTTGATGCCACTTTCCCCTCTCTCTCTCTCCCAATGTCAAACACTATCATGCTTACTCCATTCATAGTCAGGGTTAGGTGTGTTTGTGTGTTTTAGCATATCCCTGCTGTGTTAGCATACTTAACTTAGGATAAATGGCTACACACACACAAAGACACAATATCCATTATGGTCCAAGTGTAAGGAATTCAAGAAAAACTTTCTTCGCATTCTGATTTCCATTTATTGACACAGCTAATGGAATCACATTAATGTCTATGCATGTTTGCTTGCCTGTGCGTGTCTGCATGTGTGCTGCGCCCTTTGTGCATGTTTCATTGAGTGTGTACGTACATGCGTTCATACGAGTTTCTGTGTTTATCGATATTGCTAATGGATTTTCTAGTGGCCCAAAGTTTGTTTGTTCGGTAACTGAATATGGCAGTGTGTTTATAAGGCAAGTCTTCAGAATAGAAGCATGACTCATGACTCTGTCTGACACTACCATCAATGACCTGACACCCATATCAGGTAGCAGGGGGGGAGAGAGAGAGAGGGAGAGAAGGAAAGAGGGAAGGAATAAGATGAATTGTGATGATCGATAGACCATCAAGGCAGGGTGACATTTTAACCCACGGAATGGGAAAAGTTTAAATGGAAGAAAATGAAAGGCAGGAAATTGATTCAAAAGAGAAAGGAAGAGAGAATGAATAAGAAGGAGAAAGAGGGACCAGTATGTTCTCTCAACTCTGGGCCCTAAAATTCACAAAACATTTCAATGGAAGGAGGATGAAGCACAAATGTCCTCCATAAATCGGCTGTCACATATACAAACATACAAAAATATGGAAAATTACAGGTTGGTGAGCTACTCAAAGTGGCTATAGGGAACAAGGAAATCGATGAGAGTAGATTAAAATCAAGGAGGAAGCATAAAAACTGGAAAAAAGGAACAAGACATTGATGATGGAACAAGTGAGGAATGCAAAGAACTAAATGAGGACTGAACAAAAAAAGGAGGAGCCCAAAAATGAGGCAGCAGAAGTCAAATCTAATCTAATGAGGACTTGAATAGCTCAGAATGATGGTCTAGGCCTGAACCCTGATATGTCACACCATGATTAGCTTTAACATTTAACACCTCTATCCCCACATATTTTACTGTCTGTCTCTATCTCTGTCTCTGTCCTTCTCCCCTCTCTTGTGCCAGCTCCAACCGTCCCCCAGCATTGTTCTGAGAAAAAAAACACAGAGGATGGATCGTCTTACCTTTTCAGGAAGGCAGAAAAAAAACAGGGAGAACCTAAAACTCCCTAAAAACACAGGGGAGAAAAGGGGGAAGTGATGATTGTGGCATGAGGAGGGAGAGGGGAGATGGGTGGGTGAGAGTGCTGGAGGGTTTTGATAAGGGAGGTTGGGGGAGTTAAGCAGCAAACGTGGTCTCGTAATTATCTGATGAGGAAACCGATGCCACCAAACTGCACCTCATGAAGATATGAGAAGCTGTGAAACCATGTAGGTAAAGAAGTTTATAGTAGAATTCTGACCAATTATTTTCAAAATATTTTTCACATACACACATATCTAACAGCACATGCATGCACACACACACACGTTGCCTCATGCCAACGTCAGTCTGTCACAGCATGATTCATGACATTAATTACAAAGTTGACGCTAACCATTATTAATGACTTCTCAAATTACGGTCTTCCTGCCAATCCCTCGCACGGAAATATCACTGACCTGTTCATACACCACGATAACTGAACAATTTCAGATCTTACTAAGTTACTTGATGATCTGAGCAGTCGCTGCTTTAGAAGTGACTTCACAGGTACACTAGTGAGTATTACTTCTATGGCGGCAGTTAGTCTGTGTCCCGATGGCCGTGTAGTCTGTAATTATAATATATATATAGAATTATAATGTCACTAGTTTGATTCTAGCAGACATACTTTGTTGAATGTTACCTCCTTTGCTCCTGCCCCATGTTTACTGTCTGCCATTACTGTCAATTTGCAAATAAAGGCAGAAATGTCTAGAAAACCATCTTAAAGATTTTACTCCAAAATTAAACTTACTTATTTACTTATACTTTAAATATCTCATTATTTAGATATCATTTTTCTTCTGATTAGTGCCCTGATCGTCATTATTTGTCACTATGATGATTTTGATTTCAGTTTCCAGTGATTTCAGTAGCATCTTTAATGTGACAGGGTCATTGGTTTTAGAAAAACTACTGTGTGTGTATATAGCAAAAATGCGACCAGATGGAGGCAATATTATAACGGTTAAATGTTGGTCATACAAAATAAATTAGGGAAATTATAGATAGCTCCACTGTCAAGATAAAACATATTAGAGCTGGGATATTTCGCTGTGCCTCGTTATCACAAAGTTATCACTCTGCATTCATGTCAAGTCTACAAGATCAACAAAGATATGTTTGTCTCCCATTTTGAGACTGAAAATGAGAAATCACCACGTTTGTAATATATCTTAAAGTACCTATGATATTCAGATTAACCCCTTTAATTTGAGGTCTAGAGTTCTTCGTTGTCCACTGTATGATGTTTTTGGTGAAGAGTGCCAAAATAAGAGTTTAATCTCCGTCTCGCCCTGCCTGTGAGCCATGAGATATATCAGAGGGACTTTACAGAAAGTTGAGACTTCACACACACAAGCACATAGGGTGGATGTTATCGTCGTGATCAGGTATGTATGAGAAAAACGACACACACAGACTCACTTGCCCTCTAGATAAGGAGGTACAAGTTTCCAGCTTTCTACTGCAGCCATATCCTGTTACTAATACTCTGCCCTGGGCATGCACGCCTACACACACACACACACACACACACACACACACACACACACACACACACACACACACACACGCACACACACACACGCATACACACACACACACACACACAGCCCTGGGGCACAGGAACATCAACTTCCACTGTGGGCCTCTGTTTCTCACCCTTTTGCTGTTTCACCTCTCTACCACCTCTTAGCTCACACTACAACCTTTTCACACCTGTTCACATATAACTGCTCAGCAAAGACACACACATACGGGTGTGTGAATTAATTGTTCATAAAAGTCAGATCGGTTTCAAGTCTCAAAACATTATACATTTTGCACCGATAAATATACACACACACAGAGAATAACATAAAACATGCAGACATACAATAACCAGGTGGTATATTTTGACATGTGGACACACGTCAGCGCCAAGATCTATACGACATATAAGATCTATACGACAGACAGGCGATGTTGTTTTGACAAGTATCATATGTGGCCAGTGTGTGTTGCTCTTCATATCTAGAGTCTGTGAGGTGTTCCAACACCACATAATGCAGACAAATTTAACAAGAATACAAAAACATAAACTGGGAAAATGCTACAATAAAAGACCCATTTCAGCTAGTGGTTCTAGTTCAACCCATAAACAGTAATATCCGGCCTGTCAGGCTGTTATTAAATAATTAATTACTGTAGCAAACTCTAGAGTAGAAACTATTCTACATGATTTAACATGAGGGGAGGCACAAAAGATTGAGTTGTTTCCTTTCCCACACATCTTCCTTAAGGCTGCATTTGCCCTTTTGACTCCAATAAATCAAAACAATAAACACATGACTGATTTACAGCCAACACATGAAGGTGCAACATGGCTATGCAACATGACACTAAATTGTGGGCAGATGTCTCTTGTTATCTATCACTCTTGTCTTCTTTCTCTGTGTTAGCGTAACAATGTGTCACCATGGATTTCTTTGGCATTGATTCGGTAAGAGAGGTGAGCCGATGTACAGACAGATATCAACAGGTATAGGCAGACATATGTAGTGGGAGGAAAATTCAAAGTGACGGCAAAGAGAGTGCAGGTGAGCACATTTTACCGTCAGGAGATTAAGGGAATTTCTGTGCTCTTGAACAGGTGCGACTCACTTCCTCAAGGCCAAGTTCAAAGGTCGTGAACTGCAATGCAAGGTCACGGCAGGGAAACGTGAATTTGACTCTGAAACCTTATATTTCCTTACTTCTGTGACACCTGCATCCTTCTGACTGTCACTTCCATCTGTCTCTTCCATCTTACTCCAGCTTTTTGTCTTGCCTGCTTGCCTTTTGGGAGGCAGGTCACATTCACAAACAATATGAATGAATCTATTGTTTCATTATTAAGTTCCTGTACTGGCCTGTTGCCTTGCAGAGCTACTTCCTGGTTCAACTTGAAGTAAAGTACCTACTTGCTATATTAGCATGTGCAAACAATGGTAACTCAACATAGATCTTCATCTGTGAATTCAGATTCAGATAAACAAAACCAACATAAACAGAATTGTTAATATGGCCGGTATCTAGGTCATCCTCAAGCTTAGCCAAGAAGCAGACTTAAGTTATTGTATTACAGTGGAAACCTTTTTGGAAAAAGTTTTTTTATAATTCAAGTTTAATAAATTTCACTCTATTCCTCCATGTAAGCATTTTGTATAACTGGGCTAAATTTGATTGGTTTGATTTTATATGTGAGGCCAGTGTATTTGGCAATAGTAGATCAGTTTGTAAATGTTTATCTAGTGGAATTGGTGTGTGTGTATAATAACTGGAATGAAACTGGTGAGTAAAATGTTTGCAGAACTGAAAAGGACAATGGGAGAAACAATAAGACAAAGGAAGACAAGGAACAAAAACTTTTGGTGTTCACAGTGTCCTGTCAGTCAAACAACATAGGTAATAAAAGTGAGACACACTGAGGAAATACAGTCAATTACAATCTAACAGCACTATGTGCATGCTGGGAATACTTACTGACATAGACAACAATAAGCATTTAGATTACAGGAAGATTACAGGATTGTAGGTTTCCTTTCCTCATCCCAATTTTCCGTTTTTCTCAGAACTTACCATGCATCTCCTGCTGATAATGTCAACACTAAGCTTAGCAGAAGCACCTGGATAACATGACAACCTGTCACACACATACACAAAAATATACACACATCTGCACATCTGAGTAAAGTCTTGACATGTTCACTCAAAGCAGTAAGAGTGAGATTAGATGGGCCTACCGACAGTTAACACACACACACACACACACACATGCACAGTGAGTGATTGGATGGACAGCTCCAACAGCACTAAATGGTAAACAGCAGGTTTTAGGTGACACGTCTGGAATGTAGAAAATGCTCTTTCATAATAAGCTGCTCTCTAACACTGCAGGGCAGGTCAATCTCTCTCCGTTTCTGTGAATGTGTTTATGTGTGAGTGCTGCTGATCAACCTGAACCTGTCATGGCTAACTGCATGTGTGTGTGTGTGTGTGTGTGTGTGTCAAAGTGCTGGATTTAGCATGATGAAGTGGTTTAAACCAGCAGAGATTAGATGTGTGAACAGCTGAAAACAAGGTGGCAAAATGGGAAAGGCGATATATTTAACTGGCACATTTAGGCCCACATACTGTGTACAACAATTGCGCACTTCTACATAGAGGGACGACAACAATTGTATAAACTGATAGCTAGTCACACTGTGGAAGGTGGATCTGATAAAGTCTTCGTCTAAATCTGTGTCAGACTGTACAATATCTATATTGAGGCACGTCAGATGGCAAAAACAGATATAGCTTCAGAAGAAAAGAATGAGTGTGAACCCAGTCACAGCCGGGGAAAATAGAATGAAAGAGGATGAAGTTCACCAGTGCATTGTGTGTCATTTAATGTCATTTTTTAAACACGTCATGGGATTGTGGTGCTAAATTTCTGACGATGTCTGAATTTTATAAGCACTAATCTGACTGCTGGGAGACACATCCAAGACCACAGTTTTTGTTTTCACTACACTTTTTCGTGAAGTGTGAATTTTTTGTGGGCGACACAGAGGCCTTTGGGCACACTAAACATGTACATCTTCTATCTACTGGAAATGTTACATTAAGGTCTTAGTTGTGTTGTTAAAGCCAAGTTATCATGGCGCTGGACTTGACAGTGATGCTACTCATTAGATATGACTTGGCGATGGGACATATTTCTAGTCCACTCAGCTCTTAGCCAGTGAGCTAACGTCAAGCTATCAAGATTGCGTACAACTGACTAAATATGATTTCATGGTATGTTTAACAACTAGCTAGCTAACCATAAATTGTAATAAATTGTAAACAGTGGCTTTAACTACGTCCCTCTTGATAGGGTTACTCGTTTAATGTAGCCAGCACATTGATGTAGCATGGAGAACGGACAGTTAAACTGGAACTACATAGTAACATAGTCACATTTTAATGGATACTTACTATGTTAATCGAGTATTCACCCCGACCATGTTAAATCACAGTATATCAGAGTGGTTACTTCTCAGCCTGTAGTCTCACACACAAACTCTCGGTCTCCTGCACTTTGCGAGTGATTTTCTTTCAGTTTATATTGTATTGGTGGAAGATGTATGGCCTTATGGACCTTTTGTTTTTCTGTTCATCTGGTTGTCATTTCACGATCCACTACTCTTTTTGTACAGTACTGGTTATGGTTACAGTCATGGTAACAAACTCTCTCTCTACCTCCCTATATGAGTGCAACTCATTCGCCAAAACAAAAAAAAAGGACACATTGGACAATAAACAAAGTAAAGATACATCTGACTGACCGCAGTACTAGTGCTAATATTATTCTTTCAAAATTTCTGTAGATATTGCAATAATAACGTTACTGTGAATTCTTTTTGCCACAATAATCATGTGATGAAAATCTGACATTATGATAACATCCTCACACATTAAGTAAACACACGCAACACAAAGCCTGCATTACTGCACAAAGTAATTCTCACACTCTGGGCATGATTGTGCACTTTACACCCCCCCACCCCCCCCACCCCCCACCCACACACCCACACCCCCACACACACACAGCCTTCTTTTGTCACTTTACCTGACACTGACGGTAACATTTGTGCAATTCATGTTAGTTAATTAGATAGAGAAACTGGTGTGACTAGATTCAGACATAAGTATAGATACTTAAATATGTAACACATCGTGCACACATAGACAAACTGTCTCACTCTCTTACTATGTGGGTTTCATCCTGGTCTATTTCCTGGTTGTTACCTGTTTTTAGGTGAGACTCAAGTATGTGTGTGTGTGTGTGTGTGTGTGTGTGTGTGTGTGTGTGTCTGTGTGTACATGTCTGCTACTTGAGTAGTGACACACTTAGCAGTCACAGAGAGTTCATCCAACAAGAACGGGAGGATCTGCCAGGACTGTCATGTCTCAACAACTTTACAGGAAAACTGACACACACACACACACACACACACACACACACACACACACACACCTACTCATACACATACAAAGGAAACAATGCCCTTTGTATTCTACACTATATACACAAATATGAGAGGTTTTTTAATGAATGATAGTGAAAGCAGGAAAGAAAATGTAATTTGTAGTAGGAGGTAGCCATTGTAGAATAAAAAACACCTCTACATGTCTATAAATATGTCAAGAAACCACATATTTCATTCCTCATTCTATTCCCATCATATTCTGCCAACATTTCCTTGATGTGTTAGAAAAACATGTGCAGCCTGGAGTGAGCATTAATTAAAAGAGAGCGAGTGCAAGGTCACGTATTTGGACAACACATGAACTTATTTCCCGCATCTTCCTCATTTCCCTGGAGTTTTCTGGAAGTCCCCCTGTGAAAGCTGAGAGGGGCTGGGTCTCTTGCTCTGGTCAGGGCTTCACTCCCCTGGCCCATCCCCATCAAAGGCCCTCTGTTTTGGGGTAAAAGAGTCCAATTTCTGGGCCTCCCACAACCATGCCATGCGGTGGCATGGAGAGAAGGGCCTGGAGCAGGGATGTGCTAAGTGAGCGGGGGCTAAGCGAGAGCCTGGGGAGTGAGTAGACAGAGCAGGCCGACTAATGGTGCACCCGCTGGGGAGAAGAGGAATGTCTGGTAGGGGAGAGGAGGGGAGACAGGGCCTAAATAAGAGGGGTATATGTGTATGAGTGTGTGTTATTTCTAGATGCTGGGCGAGATGTGTGTGTGTGTATATGTGTGTATGTGTGTGTGTGTGTGTGTGTGTGTGTGTGTGTGTGTGTGTGTGTGGACTATATTTCCCCACAGCGCCCCCATTAGGGAATCCCTGAAGACAAATACATTCAGCACTTCATTCATTATACTCAGCAGTCAGCTGTCATCTGTGTACCAACACCAACATGCATGCACACAGACAAGCACATCCATAGAGTTATCCCTGCATGATCAAAACCATGTACGCACAGCAGACTGACATTAATATGTAAAGCATGTCACTGATACAGTCCAAGTTACTGGTTTAATTCCCTCTGGGACTACCAGGCTAAAAATGTATTCACTCAAAGCGCAGAGGATAAAATCTGTTTTTCTTTCTACTTAACGTACTAGAATACACACTTTAGAAAAACACATACAGGCGACACAGTAAAGACTCGTGACTCTATATGATTACTACTAAGCATTTAGCCTGATATTAAACATAAGTTGGGAATGAATTACTAAAAAAACTTTGCCACTCCATGCTTGCTAGAATGTAGACAATATGAAAGGCAATAGATGATGGTAATACACTCAAGATACCCAGAAAAAAAAAAGAAATACAAATGTGAGGAGTTTAACTATGATTCTTCTTCTCTTCTATCCTTTTTATGATCTCCTAACCCCCAAGATTTATCTTGCAATGCCTTGGTGGTTCCTAATCTCAACTTTGGGAACCACTGCCCTGAAGAAAGGCACTTTCACAATGGAGCTACTCATCGGCCAGTAGAAGCAGACAGTGAAATGCATTGTTTGGCCACTGAGGTGGGCAGCTGCCAGGTGTTTGTGCACATTGGTAAAAGCAACCACCCACCACGGATACATGACATAAATCCAGGAAAAAAAACCTTTTCTTTTGGGGTTACTTACCGGTAGCTCAGATGGCTACAGGCAAATACAATACATCTAATGTGACTTGTGCTGTATGTGATGTGTATCCATCTTCATTCACTGAATATTATTAAAATTCACTGTCATTCATTGCCATAAACCATCATCAGAAAGTTCCTTTATTAGACTAAATATAAAATTAAATAAATAAAACTCCTTTACATCCATAATGTTTTTGCTAAATGCTACAGCACACACACGGCATAACACCTACAGTACATAATGTAGTTACAGGCACTGTATTTGTCTGTGCCACAGTAACTAAATCTACACACACACACACGCTCACACACACACACACACGCTCACACACACACACGCACGCACACGCACGCACGCACGCACGCACACACGCACGCACGCACACACACACACACACACACACACACTTTTGATACCATGATCCACATCTCACCCCACTCATCTGTGCAGCTCTGTGTTGCAAACAATAAAAGACGGAAGGAGCTGGAAGGATGGAGGGGAGGATGCAACTCTCCTGTGAAAATAAACATGTGAAACAAACACCCAGAGGGCGGGAGTTAGGTTTCGCGGCTGTGACGACAGTGAGCATGAAGCAGAGGGCCACTGTAATAGGAGCCCGAACAAAATACTGTAAAGGCATGACTAGTGAAATACAGACACTCACACGCACATGATTCAGTTCAAAACTTGGTTAGAGTGAGTCCTTTTTTTCAAATTCTGTGGTGTGGTACAGAGGGCAACACACTACAGGCTAAGAAAATGATGACGTTGCGCAAATACAATCAGACAGGATGAACACATGAATTAACTACTGTATGAACAGTAGATGTAAATACACACAACACAGGCGGAGGTAATTTGATCACCACCCACATGAGCAGGAAAACGGACAGCTTCCACACAGTTCTGGGAATCCTCACACACACACAGACATACAAATGTACACACACATGCACGAATGCTCCCTAAACTTGCACACGACTGTGTAAATTCAGTGACCAGCATGTAGTCCTTTATTATATTATGTTATATGTTAGAACTTTAACCCTTTAAAAGGCACTCATTAAAATACTTCAATAATTCTAAATTTCAACCCTAGACCATTACAAGACTTTTTTACTTTTGTGAGTTTTTAAAAAAAAAATTCAATTTAATGGTGAAAATCAAGGTCAATGAAGGTTACCATATATGGTTTCTTGCTGGTCTGTCATGTAGCCTGATTGTCGCTGATTGGCTTGGAGAAATCTCGTAGTTCTACTGCCTCATGGTGAGGCAAGGGGCGGCATTTTGAACTCCCACTTAAGTTACCAAATATGGTCCCTTGCCCGATAAAGGGCAATAACAATAAAAGCTAGTAGACTGAAGTCTTTTCTGAACAGTCATACGCCAATGTCTATTTCATTTCCACTACATTAGTTTACATGCTGACTTCCATTATTGGGTTTAAAAAAACCCATCACAGATAGGTTTCCCACTGAAAGAAAAACATTACACTGTGAGTGACCATATAGACACCTGAAGAGGAATGTTAAAATGTGACAAAAATCTAAACACGATAGCAGACCTAAGATCGAGTATCGGCACGGTATGTGTGAAAAAACATTACTCTGATTCGTTGACTGTTTCCTTCTCACACTCGTCCTTTCTGTCTCACCTGAGCTAAAGGTCCTGGGAACAACGCTTAGTCCTGCAGTGAGTGACAGCTCATGGCCCCGAGGAAACCAGCTCCGCCTCCAGGTGAGGTCTGACCATCTCAAGTTTCCATCTCAACCCCCTCATTCATCTCCTGCCTTCGCCTTCTCTCTCTCAATTTCTCGTAATGCACCTTAAGGCTCACTCGGCCGTTTTGCGAAAGTTTCACTAAGACACAAGTGTGCATTATACAAATGTATATAAATATATAAATGTAGAATGACATAAATACGCAGGACACAGTGACTCAAACACATTCACACACAAAGAGACAAGCATATGTTTAGTGTATTAAATTGGTGTGCACATAGACACACAATCATGCATGCACACAGAATGACACACACACTGTAACCCAACATCACACACTCAGGGAGACATAAGTAAACCAACGTAAAAATAAACCTAAAATGACAGTTTTGACCCAGCCAGGCACCAAGTTGAGAGGGCTAAAGCTCTGTGTGTGTGTGTGTGTGTGTGTGTGTGTGTGTGTGTACAGTGCCTGAGGTAGTGGGGTTTCTATTACAGTGAAGCTTCCTTTCCCAGGTGAAAAGCCAAGCGGGGAGAGGCAGTGTAAGATCTCACAGCCTAGAGGGGCTACAGCACCACTGGCTCCCCGTCATGTCTCCACTAGCACGCCCCCACCTGTCAATAAATCCATTTACATTCACTCCGATAATTCCCAAACAGAAATTACAATCCAAACCAAAATAACATCTGTCCATTCCCTAAAATAATCACAAAAAAAAACAGCTGAAAATGAACGCTCAGTAAGTTATAGTGAAGTATCTTTTCTAGGACTAGTTTCTGAACTTTCAATCTCACGATTGTTATATGTTGATGTTTTTATTAGGTGTATTAGTGTAAAAATGGTATACGAGTATACATTTACATTCACGTCACTCCCTTTTCCTGCCTGCCTCCTAGCTTCTCCTAGAGTCATGTGAGTTTTTCAAATCCTGATATCCTGATGAATTTTGGTACAGAATCCACATTTGTGCATTGCATTTTAATTTATCTAGGAGAATCAACCAATCAAGCATGCTGGATTAGCTGGATCAGTCTCATATTTATCAAACAGTATGTACTTCATCTGGTTTCCTTCTGAGTTTTGATTCTGCATCATCATGGTTACAGAAGGACCCAGAGGCAAAGCAAAAGCAATACAAAACAATAAAAAAAGACCCTCAGTTTTCCTTGAATCATGTTTGTTTGTATGTGAGAAAAAGAGAGTGACAGAGAAGGTGGAAAAGGATTAAGGTGGTACATTGGGTGTATATATGGACCACAGTGTGTGGAGGGTTGTTTTTGCAGGGTAGGCTGGTGTGACTGTGTGGGTGTGTATCATTTTATTTAAGCCAATCGGGTAGTCTTGGCACTGTGGCACGTTGAGTGGAAGTCAAAAGGGACGCATAGAGTGAGCTGTGAGAAAATAAAACAAAAGAAGACGGATAATGTTCTCAGCCATTTAAATGAAAGTGCCAAAAAATGAGGTCTAAAAAATGTGTAAATTGAGACGGCCGTACTTCAGGCCATTCATTTCCTGCAGTATCTGGGTAAATATTATGAACTCTACTCCAGAATACTGAGCACACTATCCATCATGAGTCACTCAAGCCAAGTTTGAGCTCACTTTTACTCCACTACCAATATAATTAGTTGGAGAATTATACAGTCTATACAGTGTGTGTGTGTGTGTGTGTGTGTGTGTGTGTGTGTGTGTGTGTGTGTGTGTGTGTGTGTGTGTGTGTGTGTAATGATGCTGGTTCGCCCCTGGCAGAAGTTACAGTCACACAAGAGAAACATATTGCCTCAATCCAGGATACTGAGAACTACAACAGGAAGGCAGTGAGCCAGGACAGCACACTCACAAACACACACAGCTCAGCAGGTGTTGAATGAGGTTTTATCTCTCCAATCAAGATGAAGTATTTCTAGGGATCTTAACAGTGGGAGAGACATATTTTTTAATGAAGACATATAATGTTCATTTTCAGGTTCATACTTGCATTTGGAGGTCCTACTGGAATATTTTTACGAGCTGTAATGTTCAAAAAACATGATTTTTCTCAGACTGCACAAACTGCTTACTGCTCTTGTCACCCTCTTTCTGAACGCTCTGTTTTAGTTCCTGTCTCTTTAAGACCACCCTCCTGAAAAGCCCTGGCCGCTCTGATAGGTCAGCTCCCACAAACTGGCACCGCCCACTAACTCCCACCCAACTCTGCCATCTCCAGAACATATTCTCCGCCTCAGCGGGGAACTACATTAGCTGAGCAACATGCGAATGCCAAGTTAAACGGTCCAGTCTGCTAAATAAACAACAAAACAACATAAAACACGGCAAAACATTTAGGTTTTCAGTGGACGGGACTGTCAGCCTGCCGAAGGAGGTCACATGTTCAACGGACCCTGTATGTGATGTCACAAACGGGGTCAAATCTAACCAGAGCATTTTCACACACATTTACTGAAAGGTGGGGCAGGAGAAAGAGAGAATGAAGGATGACCTTTTCTCATAGTTTGAAGGTCTCTAGACACATTGTTGCGTTTTGAACAATCAGTGTCCTTTAACCAACCCACTTTACTTGCTGGGCTTGAAAGAGGTGATTAACTCATGACGTATTTTCCTGATAATCCTTTTGGGTGAATGGATAACAAAAAGTGGTGGCAGTTTTGGAACTGATAAAAAAGTGAAAAAATGTTTATTCTGTGGATTGGAGCACTGATACAGTTTTTGCCCACTTTATAGAAAACAATTTAAAGTAATTTCTCTCCTCTTTTTTCCATTTTCTTTTGTCAACTTCAAAACTCCCGTCAGGTCAATAACTAAGATTTCCAGAAGCACTCACAGTGTTTCAGCCGACAGATACGACTAAAGCAACTAAATCTACCAAAATTTAAAAACTGCCACAACAAATAGATCAAGAAAAATAGATTCTTACTGGTCAAACCAGCATTTTGAACTTATAAATTCACTATCCCAAACAACGATTTTTCACAGAGGGTTGTGCAGTGCCAATTCATACCAGTATAATTTGCTTCAGTTTTGTCTCGCTCACCCTCACTGTTGTTGCCAGTTTCATAATCATTATCTTATGTAATCAGTGACTGTGCGTGTTTGTACATGAAACATGTCAGTCTGTTTGGAACATTTGCAACCTCTTTCAACAGAACCTTTATTATATCAATTCACACACAGCTCAGCTCTCCTGCTTCTCTCTCGGTTATCTATTCCACTTTGCCTGCACTACATAGACTTAAGGCATGTTATGTCTTCAACTTGCCATGACCAACCAGACAAGACACATGAGCAGTCAATCATACAGGTTAATCATAGGTTAGCCAAACTTATTTGGAAGAGAAAATGAAGGAAAATTATTACCCAAACTCATTCTAAGCATTCACTAGAGATTACAGACGGTTTCCCTGAGACAACTTTAACTGTATTGTACTTGCCATAGCTGGGGCAGCACAGTTTTCCTGTGCAATGAGGAATTTTTTAACCATATGTTGGGTACCAGTTGTGTTTCTTGCGCCATTTGAACATAGCTGTCTTCCCAAATCTCAAGAATTATCCTGGTTAGTATAGTGCTATCATAACTGACAGTAATGACGATCCAACCTTTGAAAATTAGACAGAAGTCCTAATCCTACAAGAAGGATGTGTTTATTAAAGAGTTGTGTATGTGTTCCATCCCATATATGCAAAATGTCCATGTACACACTTGCCTTAACACACAGAAACTTTTAACTGGTTATGGATTTGAATCCATGCAACAACAAAGAGACGCATGTTCTGTCAAAGTCATTACTGTTAAGTCACTGCCAGTCACTAAATAAGGGTGTCAAGAGAGGGGAGAGAAAGAGAAAATTGGGAACCCTCTCTCTGCAGGCCTGCACAAATGGGAGACGTGGAAGAGGTAACTGGATGGATTTCTCGTCTTATTCCAACGCCTCCAATACTACCTGCCAGCTGGCCAGACAGAAGCAGAGACTTCTGGGATAGATTTATGTGTAGTGGTGGGTCTAAATTGGCCCCACATCAGGATGGCCTCTCACTAAAGAATTAATAATGATGGCTCCTGTTGGAGTGTGTATGCAGGATTCTGGCAGCCTTTACATGTCTGGCTTGCCCTCTCTAAGCTGTTCTCCGTCAGCAATACCACACAAGTGCACACACACACACACACACACACACACACACACACCAAAAGAAGAAGCACATTACCAGAAGCACTTGCAAAAAGCAACACACATGTATGCATGCATGCACAGGGACGCACACACGCCACCTCCTCATCATCCCCACTTGGCTCTGGATGAACCGACCGCAGCACACAAAGAGGCTCAGGAGATAGAGCATGATGACTAAAACTGTTTCTCATTCATCACTCTCTTTTCAACCCCCTCTCTCTCTTGCCTCTTTACTCACCCATCATAAATACCACTGGTGCGAGAAAATCTATTTCCCCCATGTCCTCACACATGCACACTAAAATAGAGTCATTTCAATGCCTGTCTAAACAATAATTTTCATGTCTGAGGGGAGTTGGTTGATACTCAATGCGCCCTGCAAGCCAGTGGCTTCTGGGTGCCAGTATTGAAAATGTACACACAGAGGTGTTTATCCGGCAGATGCCGGATGGTTTGAAGCACACTGACACTATCCTGCCATTAGCAACAGATTTTTAAGGTTTTTCAAACCACAGCTAACCAAGACAAGTGCAAAGCTGTTCAGTTGACCAGGGTTTGACAACATACTGGAGGCTTAAAGGACCAATGCCTCATTTCATGTCATGTAATTTGAGCTAAATTCACACATGTAAAAATACATCTATAAATTGTGATGTATTGTATTGTGGGATTGTCGACAAAAAGTGGTAAATTACTTTTCTCATACCATTGTTACATCTTTTTGGGAAACAACTCAACCCGTCTCTGGAAGGGCCAAGGTAAGGCTTTTTAATGATGCTAAAATGAAAAGATTGTGAGAGTTTCCCTCACTTTTAAAGTCGCCTTCATTCACAATACTGATTACAATACAGATTATACTGTGAATACACAATGTATTCTAAATGTATTCTAAAATACACAAGGTCCTTTTCATCTACTTCTCTGATAATTCATATTTATTATTCCTGAAATTACTTATTATTGGAATGTCTCTCACAGATATTTAAAATGCCATAGGCTGAGCTGTAATACTTACTGAAGAAGAAAGCCCACACAGATATGAAAACATCATGAAACAAGCAGGCCTAAGTAGTGTTTGCTTTCAGTGATGCCGACTGAATTCAGATTAACTGTAAAGCACTTTTGAAGAACAAAGCGCTGTTAATGTTCAAGATTGATTAATGAAGTCTATTTTGATCTTTGCATTAACAGAGTGTGGGGTAGTATAACTTCCAGCTTCTTAGCAGTGACAGTTCCTCTCGTCTTACCATTTATTCCTATGTTAGCACCCTCTATGTTAGCACTCTCTTACTTACTTTCTTCTTTTGGTATCGAACACCTTCTTAACCGCCACGGTGGCCGAAGTTATGCGGTTCTGCTCTTTACAGAACAGCACAGCTGTCCACAGTGGCAACCTGAGAACGGTCACTGAGACCGTTAGAAAACCATTAACAAAGGATCACACCCCTCCACTGCCATCATGGCCTGTTTGCTGTGGAAATGGTGGGTGAAACAACAGTTGGTTATAATAGGGCAACATGGCCCGCATCCTGATTAAAAAGACTCAGATGTGAGATTAGGACACTGTTTATGCAAATAGGTCTGGAACCAACGAGTGTACATGCAAGTGGGGCGGAAAGAAAAAGGGGGAGAAACAAGCAACATTGAGAGAGAGATGGAAAGATGGAGAGAGAGAGAGGACCCTAGTGGCCTTGTAGTTTTAAAACCCTTTTTTAATTTGTGCAACAGCCAATGAGCCCATCAACAGGAGACCAAGTGCTGATTTACATGACTCAGATGTTAAGATTTATGCCCTTTACATATCTGCACTAAAGGAGAACTCTTATTGAAGCCATTTTAGTGCAATCCAGCAGAAATGGCCATCAGTGCCATCGGCTGATTACTAAACCTGGATGCAAAACCAGATTCCAAGTAAACAGTGCATGCAAATACTGTCTGACATCTACTGTACAAATCTAGGCGACTCTGACTTATGGTGCTTCTACAGTATGCAGACAGAAATGCAATGTGATATAGCATGTATGCAAACACATAGTAGACACACGCGCGCACACACACACAGAAACTCTAGCGGTTTTCCAGTGGAGTAGAAATATCATTATACAGTTAACTGTACATTAAAAATGGGCTGCCAACTGTCTCTGGAGTAACACATGACCACCGTTGGCTACTATGATTGGCTGGCTGGCAGAACAGCATGGGTATCAGGTTAGCGATTGATTGGGTGACGTGTGGTGGAACAGATGGAACAGAGAGGAAGTGTATTCCCAGGAAACCACACCAAACTATTGGGTTTTTCCACAGGCAGGTGAGGTGGACACACACACACTCTAACAAGACAATTCCTGAGCCTAAACCTCCCTCCCTCCCTCTCTCTCTCTGACTGGCTCAGGCTCTTACTGGCTCTCTCTCTCCAGCCCTCACAGGCTATTTGGTTCTGCATAGATCTTCATTATGTTTAATTACCTTCTCAGGTTTCACTGGAATGAATCCACATGTGAGTGAGCTGGGGGGGGGGCTTCTTTTCCTTTCCTGATTCTAAAGGCATTTTTTATCTGCCTAAAAGGTACAATAAATCAATTAAAGACAAAAACCAGAATTGACATACTTTCCATGGCAAGATTTACATTGGAACTAAACAGAAAAATCAGACTATAAGTCTGCTTTGTCTAGAAAAGAAAGAAAGAAAACATAGAACATGGCTGGTGTTGGTGAAAACAGAGTTTCACTGAACAAGAATTTTCTTCAGAACAAAAACCGTTCTAACATATTCAGTAAGGTTAGAAATCCATTTATCTGTATGGTTACCAACAAAAGCTGTTGCCTATATTCAATTATTAAGCAAATCTACCTAGGAGACGTATTTTTCTATAACAGTTAACTTGACACATGACAGTGCTTCTATTGTAATTGAGTCCTCCCCTTTCCCACTTTTTTGACTAGTTGAACAGGTCGCAGTGACTTTTAACTCGAAAAAGGTGGTAAATTGTAGGCATTTGCATCACAATATAACTGCAATTGTGTTGGAAAACATGTTTAAGCACAAGGACATTCATACTATACTGTACAATACTCAGTCTCAAGATTTTCAGTTCTCTCAGGTTTTTGCCAAAACATACCCAAAGTGTTTGAAGGGAAAATATTAGTTATGACCATCTAAGCCTTCACGTTCCCCTTCTCATGTGGAAAAAAAAAAAAAAACTTTAAGCATGTCTACATATTTCACGATTGAATAACAACCTACGCAATTAATACTTATAAGACCACACAGAGAAAATATGATTGAATGACCTGTATCCTGACAGAATCAAAAGCTGCGAAGGCCATCCAATATCTGGACTGACGACACACCATAGCTGCTGAGCCATCCAGTAATGAGTATGTTCTCTTAACGTGCAGGCTGGAAGCATTATCATTGCATATGACAACTAACAACAGAAGATGAGACGTAGCTTTCCAGTATGAATGACTGAAAGTTATTTGACTGCGAAATGACTGAAAAAGAACAAAAGTGTTCAGCACATTTGTTCACGGATGAAAAGACATCGGCAATCATGATATTGTAACTTTAACAAAAAAAATGTTCTTTTCCTCTGTGTACGGTGAACATAAACTCACTTGGCATACAATGAAGTGTTTTGGTGTATAGTTCACCACACAAGCAAAATGGCTAGACAATATTTGCGCTGTGTACAACTGGATCATATTCTAGGACACATCTGGTTGGGAAACACTGTGGGAGGCATAGGAATTGCTCAAGAAGATGGCAGGCTAGTGATTTTATTTACCAAGACCAATCTGAGCCGGGCTTCTGAAAATAGTCTCATCTCATTCCTCCTTGGTGAACTATATAGTATATATTTCAATATTTACTTGACAAAAAAAGACTTAAAAAAAGGAAATCCATCTGTATTGCTCCTCTCTCTGGGTTCATTCAACAACGCTATTTTTCCTCTGAGGGAAAATAAATTGTTCAATATTTCTCCACCATTACACGGGAACCAAAATGGGAAAAAAATAAACAAAAGCAACTGGAAATAGCGTCTGGGGCAAACAGCTAAACAAACTCTTAGTGGAATATTCTTTTTGCTGATGCCTCTCAAGTTTTCTCTCTTGTAGGAGGTCGGCTCATGCACTTTCTGAAAATAGGTAAATGAATTGTTGTACCATTTGAAAAACTCTGTCACTTGAGTAGTACCTTTCATAAAGTATTCTTCTGCAAAGTGGATTTTTTTGAACCCCTACTGTTTTTCTTGTCGTTTGAAAGTTAAATTTCATACACAGAGTACAACATTTTATTTCATTTTGTTGTCAATGAAATCATTGCCATTTTTCCATTTTCTCCCAATTTCAAATGGCCAATATGTCTTTCACTGCAGCGCTTGACACTTCTCCAAACACCACCACACACAGAGCTACCAATCGCTTCTTTCCAACAAGTTGGAAACACAAGTTACTACTGCAGCAACGACAGCATGATCTCCCACCACCATCCCACCCACAACCACTGCCAGTAATCTACTAAACCTGGAGCACCACTGCAAGAGACCTGACCCGTCTCGGCTTAGGTGTGGTGGTGGCTAGACCCCCTGCACCTTTAGGTGCTGCTACCAGTAGTCTGCTACCAGCTGTCCTCAACTATTCATTTGGGATGCAATTAAAATTCAGATAAAACCGATCCAAGAAAATCTGAGATTTAGGAACTACCTTGAGTTTTTTAATATCCAATTGACTAAAACATTATACATTACAACATAGTCATAATTAATATAGTAGTTAATTAACTATCTCAAACACAGCATGCTGGAAAACTGCAACTGCACCTTTGGATCAGTCTCACGAGAGCCCATTATTAATCTGTTGTAGCACATCTCTTTTTTGAGTGAAAATGTACTCCTTTTGTACCACTATATTTGAGTGTGCTGCCCACTGTGTTGAATTCTGCTTTGCTACAGAGACCTGTGGGGGTTTACAAAATGTCCTATGAAATCCAGCTGCTGTGGGCACGGCAAATATCGCACACCAGATAACATTACGTATCTGCACTGTTGGTGCACTTACAGCCTCACGAATGACGGGGTGCTTTGTGTCGTGCTACAACATGAAGGGGATGATTTCCCAGGTGTCTAACTGGAAACTAGATGGAAACGGCTCATTTCATGGTACCTGGGCAGGTAAAAACAGAAAAATCAATGATGGATAGGGAAAATAATCATACAAGAAAATATGTCCTATTATTACTCAGGGGTACAGCAGTTTGACTCAACACCCTTTACAATCCCTTGCCAAAAATATACAGTGATTTGTTTTAAAAAGATAAGACATTGACATGTTTTTCCAACTAGCAAAGTGATGGTACTGTATCATAATGAATGACACATTTTGACAATTAACGATCATATTTTCTTTTGAATATATTTCAAAATATTGAACCCATAATATGACGTGTTATCTGTAGTTGGATGATCTTAGGAAGGATACCAAGAGGACCACGGTTTAAAAATGGGTTGCAGTTGTTTTCCTATTAACTCAAATGTAATGGGAGCATGCAAGACTGCAGGGTTTAAAATAAACCAATTACTGAAGTTGTGAAAATGCACTTGATTTGTCATAAATTATTCTTCAAAAGGCTTCCTAAAATGTAAGGTCCTCTTACAGGTGCATTTAAAATACAGCTACTGGGAATTTGTGAAATCGCATTCACTGGGTTTATTATCTGTATTCCCTAAAAGGTGCACCACACCCTTAAGATTTTAACTGCAGGTTAAATCCATGTTCAGGAAGCACTACTTTGGTAGCTTAAATCCATGTGTAATCTGTGTCAAGGAAATTGGTCCCATGTGTGTTAATGCTACTGACAGCACTATTAGGCCTCAGTATTAATGGCTTGCTGCAACGCACAGCTAAACAAACAACTGCCACAGCTAGCTTACCCTGTCTCTGCCCTGGGGGGGTCTACACAAGCTAGAGATGTTACTGGGTACCTCATACAGTAGCAGCTGCGCTAACAGCCACAGGTTGACTGGTCTGAAGTGCTTACAGTTACAATGGTTACAGCAAGAGCATCATCACCAGGAGATCTACTTAATAGAGCAGTGGGCAGCTGTTTAATACAGATGTGAAAAACAGTTTCATTTTAGCACTGCATGCATGTTCATGAATTCCTATAATGAATTCTTAATTGTGTTAACAGAGTATAAGCGGTAGTTTTTTTGCTCACCAGCTCATAGACACGCACATATTGTTCAAGTCATCTGTGAAGAGTACGCAATATGAAGTATGTATTTTAATTTATCATTGTAGTAAAACTACTACAACTAAAATTCTTTTAATTCTTATTTTAAGTAATGGGTTGTGACCAAGAACTTAAACTAATAATATCAAGATGCAGGAAATAATGTAATCTAACACCAACTGGTAAAACAGCAACATCACAAATTGTTTGTTGAGGAGATACATAATTGACCAGGGGCCATTGTTTTTAATGTGGTCAATATTGATTTTATGGCATTTAAGTGGATGCAACATAAATACATTTGAACACACATATTTACTATACAATATATATATTTAATATATCTAAATGCTATGTAATTATCAAAATAAAGTTCAATACTTCTGTACATTTTCTGGAGAGTAAGCTCTGTCACCAGCTGTTGAGTTATATAATTAGAGTCCTTAAATGTGTTGTGAGAAAATGAACCTCGGAGGATACTACAATTAATGGAGCGTACAATATCACTTTATCCTGTGGGGTTACTTTCTTACCCTCTTAGCTGTCCTGAAAACACAACAGCAAGCATGAGTGCATGGCTGTAATTAAAATAATCATTTTTTCCACCCAGCTTCCCATAAAAAAGGAGAAAAAAATCATAATTCAGAGGAAACAGAAAAACAGAGGAAATTTTCTGGAATATTCCATAACTTAACTGTTTCGAAGTGTAAGTGAATTCCCCCTAAGCTCCCACTTCCTTCCTCCCTTGGACACAAGGTTGCTATGGTCTCAGACCAGTTTCCCCGTGGGATGAACATGAGATATGTCGATGAGATATGCTCATACACTCTCTGTATGTGTGTGTCAGCGGGGAGGATGGAGGGGATCTGCCTGGACACTATGTCTATATGTGTTTGTGTGAGTGTGCATGCTTTGACACTACAAGTCTGTGTGTGAGAGAGATCTATGCTGGATGTGTATGAAGGCTTTGCCTATAGTAAATCCCCAGAGGTGGCAGTCTAACCCAAACATTCACCTGTCAATCACTATAAGCCACCAACCACGGTCGTGACCCGGGAACAGGAAGAGGCCTCGTTGTCCCTGAACGGATCTTACTGTGCTACTCTGGAGGGAGCCATGTATATAGAGATCTATCTGTGTGTGTCTAACTTACTGTCCAGTATAGTGTATGTTTGTGTGGAGTGGAAGTTACTTGTGGTGGGATTTTTGCATCTTACTTTTATGACAATCTTCAACAAAAATAAGCACAATAGCTTGAAGTGATCCACGGCCAGGCTGCTTAAAATGTTAAATGTGAGATAACATACTTACATGCTATAGTTATCGAAACATCATATCCATCAGCCATGCCTGTAGTTTTTACATAAAACAAGTGTTTAGATAAACATGGTTAGACTGCGTCCTGATGGATTCCAGAGCTAAATTTGCCAAAGCCCATCTTGCTACATAGAAGGGAAAAAAAAAGCTTTGGATATATCTTTATATATTTTCCATCATAAAGCTTAGAGTTATGCTCTACTTTATTGGAGCATGCATGGTCCATTAAAACTATATGATCAAAATCAGCTGTTGTAAATAGAGGGTGGGCTCAGTGTGTGTAAAATGATTGATGATGGCTGATGCTGATAAATTAGGTCATCAACTCCTAAAAAAAACACAACTGTCTCTCTCACTCACTCATCACCATGTTGATGTTAGCATATCTGGTAACTGGAAAGTTATACTCATCTTTTTTCTCTACCTGTTGTAGTCTAACTTTCTTTATCTATTATTTTTCCCCTTCTTTTTCCTTTACTGTGTGTGTGTGTTTATTGTATGGGGGGGTCTATAAGTATAAAGTTAATAAAACTACCATTTCCTATATTCCTACGTATTAGAGTGTGGAGGATTCCTGTCGAACACCCGGCACCTATGAAAACATTAACAGAGGTAGAAAATCACTGCTAAGGTACTGCTTTCTCAATACCAATCAAAGCAAACACACAATCTTAAGGCATTACCCATTTTGTGGAGATAAGTGGCGAAGCTGCTGGAGATTGAGAATAAGTAAGTAATGAGCAGTTTTAAAAATGGTTAGCAAAGAGATGAATACGGGCACAAGAGATGACCTGGAGGGAAGAAAGAAAAGAAAGAAGGGGGCGAGAGGAAAGGAGGGAAAACACACGTACACTGGATGTGCTTTGAAGGAAGGGAACTACGTCTTCCCCCAATGTAATTTCACTAACTGCTAGCTACTAATCAGATGCCTGCTCATTCACTGCCATTTATATTTCCCCTCACTAGGGAAGCCTTAATAAGCTCTGTTGGTGCGCTGTAATGCAAAAAGTCAAACCAATGTCCCCCAGGAATACCTGATCTGTTATAATGTGTGTTTATGTGCGTATGTGCACATGCTGTGGGATATGTAAATGTTATGGCTTTCATATATTTTATCAGCTTTTCCTTAGTTCAAATGCTTTATTTCATTACAGCCTCATACTTTCCCCGCAAAGGCTAATGTAATCAGTAATAAAGACAAATTTTCTTCTCCCTGTCAGTATTTGTGTGTCACTGACTCTAAGTGAGTGTCGGCTTTTTTGAACGTCGGGGTGTGTGATGAAGTATGTGAAAGGTTGACGGAGAGAGTGTGAGAAAAGGAACAGACAGAGAGACAAAAACACATGTACTGTGTGTTTGTCTCTGCGCCAGTGAATGAAATATACATCCTTAAGAGTGTGTGTGTGTGTGTGTGTGTGTGTGTGTGTGTCCTGGCACGTGTGAGGTGGTGTGTGGGCGTCGAGAGGGAAAGCTCATAAAACCCATGATCACACTGATGAGGTCACGGGGAGTGAAACCGGAGAAAGCCTTTCATTTCCTGTCTCATTCCATCCCTCTCTCCTTCCTCCATTCATCCATCTCTCCCCTACCTCCTGCTTATACTTTACTTCTGTTTTTCACCAGTTATGCCAAAACCCAAACCTTTCTCGCCATTTGCCTATGTGGAATTTTGCAGTATGTGTCACCCAACACTGGATCAAGAATATGGGAGACTTTTGTTTCTTAAAAGTGATGGATGAGCACAGACAAAGTCTTTGCTATGACATTAAAACTCCTCTCTCTTCGTACTGGTTTTTACCATTAACATTGTACTAGATTCTTTAACATAAAGTGCAGAAGCAGGTAAACAAACAAGCCGCCCCCCCCCCCCCCCCCCAATTATTTTCTCAATTGTTTGATCTATAAAAGTGCAAAACACCCACCATAGTGCTAATATATTGAAATAGATATACATTTATTTTTAGGGGGATCTGCATTGCCAATAAGCTATGTGTTATAAGTACATAGACAAGGTTTTGGAACAGTTAAAGTCAATAATGTGTTGGCTGCAGCTTACTGTTCTGCAGTGGCCACAGTTCATGAAAGTTACAGGGAGGAGAGTTTGCTAAACAGTCAGTGAAATGCCTCTTTGAGTCTGTCACCAGATGAGAGTCAACATGTGAGCGCAATCTCTGGTAATACAGTCAGTATAAATAAAATGTGTGTGGACCACAGAGAATAGTTTTCTCACAAAGCGTACATCTGCAGCCAAAGGGAGACCATATTGATGTCAGTGGTCACACCGCTAACCTGAAGTTATTTTCTATTGGAAAGCGAAACCAGCGCTAACCATTGCAATCACACTGTGGCAATCATAGCCATGGAACAACACAAAGGAGAGGAGATGAGAAAGGGAGACTGTGACTACAGGGATACTAGTCACAGACTTTATTTTTAAAATAACAGGTACTTCACCATATTCATTATCGCTAGTGCAGCTATAGTGGTGTCTTAGAGTTGTCTGCCATGCTCACTCTGATTGTCAGAGTCGTAGCCATGAGCCATAAGCTCACTCATACACACTGCTGTTGATAGAGGCGCATTGGTGGAAGTTACACCAACATACAGTGTACACATACAGTTCATTCAACCTTCAAAGTCAGACTTATATTGCTGTGTCAATGAATATCTATTGTAAATACCCAAACATTTTTTGATTTTTCCCCTTTGTTACATCTGCTCCAGTAGTGAGAGCTGAGCTGTTTAGTGGCCGTTGATACAAATCAAAATAATAAAAAATACTACCATTGCTATCTTCACAGCTAGATGCCCATGACACTCATATAGGTGGTGATGCTTGTCTGTTTGCCTGCCTGCCTGCCTGCCTGCCTGCCCATCCCTCCCTCCCTCCCTACAGTCCTGAGTAGTTAATCTATGTGAGATTTGGTATGAATACTCATGTTTATCACAAGATATCTCTGAGACATAATTTGCCTTCACATTTTCTAAATATAATTATGATAAATTTAAATGACCCCATGTCTTTTCCTTTCAGCCATCAGCGTGGCGTTTGTAAGTCCCACACTTGTACTGTTGGCGTGGCAACCTTTAGAGGCTGTTCACAGTGCTTTGGACTTCTACTCAGGTTTTTTTTTGACAGGTGGTCTGAGAAATCAGAGCTCGACAGAGAAAACTATTCTCTACTCAATGTTCGCTTGGCAGGATGCATTTACTGGTTGTGAGGCCTATTCTCTCTGCTACTGTGTGAAAAAAGTTAAGATGATTTTGTATCCACCTGTGTCTCCATGGCTGGATCTTGAACAACAGATGGCTAAAGGGAGCCCTGCATGACAGGTTGGGAAAATGTTCTTTGTTAGCTTGAACTTTAATAGTCCAGAACTCAAGAAACAAACCATCGCGAAGATGTTTCATGAGCGAAAGTGTGTCATTCATTTAATTGCTTGCTTACCATCAATTTTCTTCACATTTCACCAAAATCTCAAGGCGCACCTGAGCTCACTCCTTAACACAACAGAGAACTATACAACTACACCTGCAGCCGCTCTTCTTATCGCTGGCTCATTACTGGTCAGTGTTTGACAAAAACTCCAAGGGGCAGCAGTAGCTGGCTGCCAGATTGCCTGTCCCATCTGTGTGCTCACGTCCAGTAGAGGGAGGGAAATTAAAGGCTGGAAAAGCAGGAATGATGCTGAGGGACGCTGTGCCCTCTTGTACGAATACACGTGTTCTACAACACAAAAACACTGGAAACATTAAAACAAGACACTGTGCCAAGCTACAGTATATGAGATCAAAACAAACAAAAAACAACAAAATGACAAAGGCAGTTAATGTCAAATGAATTAAGGCACCTTGATTAGAAAATGGAATGAGTGCGTTGAAGAAAGACAATAAAATACAGAATGTAAATCTAGTTTGTATTTCTATTTTCTCAGATCATCACTAAGCAAACTGCCACTTCTGATTAATCCTGATTGAACATCTCTTTGTGTGTCTAGAATATATTCTATTTGTTCCCCCAAGGGGAGATAGTGAAGCAGCAGCACTAACAGCGGTGAGGTATTCTGTATTCAGTATAATGTTTAGCACAGGAGACCTCAGGCTTTCTCAGAACCATATTTTATGTATTTCTTTTTTATTTATTCCAGTTTCATAAAAACAAACAAATTAGATAATGTGGATGGGGAGTCTGGGATTAATTTTGAAGCAGCTGATTACTCTGTGTGTGTGTGTGTGTGTGTGTGTCTTGGGATAATTGTGTCTGGGACCATGTCTAAAAAGCCTTCAGGCTTTACTGCAGTCTGGGAGATAGAAATACTCCCCACTCCTCCTCCTCCTCCTCCCCCCATACCCGTTTCCACCCATCCTCCCAAATGCTCACTCATTCTGTCTTTTCACATTTTCCTGTTGTCTAGAAGAAAAAGTTGTTCTTTAACCAGTGTCTTCTTTCCTCTTTCCATCACTTACCACATATGCTTCTCTCTTTCTCACACCTTCCTTTTCTCCCCGTTTTATGCAGTCCTCCCTCTTTCTATTCTCATCTATTTCCTTCCTCTCTGATGTGAATCTGATCAAACTGCTGAGTGTGCAATTTGCTGAATTCTTCATTTTGCGAAAATGGACATCAGGAGTGCAAGGTATACAGAACACATTTTAATGCCAAAACCTCACCAGCAGATGAAGCCAGTATTTTAACAAAATTTGTTAAAGATTACTTGTTGACTACTAAAGTCATCTTTACAACGGTACAAAACAATAAATACCTTGAGTTGAAGGTGAATAAGAATGCAAATAATATTTTAAATGAACAATTGCTGCTCAACTTTAAAGCCATCAGCACTCCTGCTAAAGTGCAAATTATTTATTACTGTTTCATTAGTGTCTCCTCTAATGATCAGTGGATGGCAGTGTGTGCAGACTGCCAGCCAGGAAATTGACAAACAAAAAAGGACAAATTTTCAGGTTTGGTCCTAAATCCTAAGCATTACTACAACTACTCCCAATGATACACAGCAAGCATATGCAAACTGAGAGTAAGGGGAAAGTACGAAAGTATCCCAGCTGGTAACATAACTGTAAGGAGATTGATTTTATTTCACTGAACTTGAGACACCTGTTTGAGTTGGATTATTTCTTTTGATTTGAACATTTTTGCAGAACAAATTGCAGGAGCTGAATAGGAGAGAACAGGTTGCCTGCTAACTTGCTTTATTCAGCTCTTGCTTATCTGCTTATCAGATTCTAGTCTCATTCTCATCCACGTGACTGTTACTATCATGAAGTAATTTGCCTGTCAGTAGCTGTCTGTGTAATTTCCTGTCATAAATCCAGGTCAGTTGTCCAGCATTATTTATGGGAATTAAGTGAGTCTATTCCAGGACCCTGATCAGGTCCAGGCCGATTCGGCCCCTCTGAGGGTCCACATTTAGAACCCGGACCTCCACCCGTTCCCCGGGTCCCAGAGCCAGGCTGCGGCGGCGCTGTCTGACAGGGAGTTTGTCTGGGGTGATGTATTTCTTGTGGATAAGGCCCGAGCGGCCAACACCGATATCGACAAAAGCACCGAACAGAGCTGTGTTGTCCACCCGGCCCGTCAGCACTGTTCCCACCCGCAGATCGCTCATTGACACAATGCCCCGCTTAAAGTCCTCCTGCCCAAAATCTGGAGATAGCAAAAAGAGAGAAATATCAAAAAAAATGAGGGAGCTGAGAGGGAGTCAGGTATGGGTGGCAGCTAGCACAAATGTTTGGGAGGAGAGAAGGGAAAGGGGATGCAGAAAGCACGGGGCGGGGCAGAAATGACAAATAGATATTAGATTTCAAGCAGCAACCCAATACTTGTGCCTGCATACTTCCACATTTCTCAGCATTCAATTCTACCCCACTTTCCACTTGGTCTGTTCATAAGAGAGATCTTTTTCCTTTCTGTAGCATTAACACAAACAAGGAAGGCTCGCACCCCAGGAAATAGTCCGGTCCAATTATCCTCCCCACAGCACTGATTTCATGTGGTAGCCTCGGCCCATCTGTTTACTCAGCTGAGCACTGGCTAGGACGCCAAGCGTAATGTGCTGCAACCGAATAGGGCCAACCTGAGAATGAACCTTGAAGCTGTGTTCCTTAATTTTAGGAGGAGTTAGCCAGCACTGACTGGGTATCCGTCCTTGACTTTTTTCCCTGTCCACATGAAATTGTATGAAAAAGGAAAGCCTGGTAATAAGGCATGGAAATTATTTTGTATTTAACTGACAAGACTGGAAATCAGACATTAATTGTAAAAATACTTTACAAACCCAAGCTCATTCATTTTCTTTTTTTGGCAGTTGTTTTGCATGAGAACACTAAGCCAAGTAACCTTGTCTTATCTTTCTTTATGATTTAGGACAAAGCTAATTACCGGATTCTTTTTCCTGAATTGATCATTCTTAAGATCGATGCTGTCCAACAACACAGTCTGCAGGACCGATCACACTCAGTCAGAAACATACTGGCTGCATTGTTGGGCTACAGGGAGGAATCCCCAACACTGTCAGATCCTATCAAGTTACACTGCCAGGACATGCCTATTATAATAAAGACACAAGAAAAGTCAGTGTGTGTTTTAACTGGCAAAGCAGCCAAAGAACTGGACAAATACCAGTTCAACCTTCTATCAGTGGGACCAATAAATGGTCAGGGGACCAATAAAAGACATTAAAAGACTGAGAGAAGTTACTGCGACTGAAAGGTTGCAGATAAGTGCCGTCTATGAAATTTTATACGATTCAAAAACACTAAGATTTTTGTACACAAATATGCTTAGTACTAACACATGTATGACCTTAGAAGTAAGAGTTTGTGTTTTCTGTGGTTTTTCTTGTATAAAAAGAGGAGGGTGATGAACATAAACACATGTGTATAAGTGATGTATTAGATTGTGAAAGGAATCAAATAAACCATGTAGAAAATGTTGAGTTTAAATGGATAAATATGCTGTATTTTTTCCTCCTGCTGATATATTTCTATTCTTGTTTTACTTAAGAGTAAATTCTACGTATATATTTATTTATTTTCTTACTTACATATTATTTACTTCCATATTGATTTGTACTCAAAAAATGAGTACATATCAATATTTCAGCATGACCGCGAGTGGCGGGAGTCTTACTTTGTCGTATGTCGAACCCAGGAGGCTGCGTGATGCCATCTATGATGAGTTTGAGGGTCTCAACTGTGGTGTCCACTGTCCTGGCCAGTTCCTCGATACTGCTGGCCCTAACCTTGCTCTCCACACACTGTTGTAGGCCTGCACTCCCAATCTGGTCTGCACTCCCACCAACAATGGACAGAAATCTAGAAAAAAAAGAGTAAAACACATAGCATAGAGTGTGAAAATTCAACTTTTAAAACTTCAAACTTTAAAACTGACAGCAAATAAACAAGATAAACTATTTGTATGTTTTGTGAACACAAACAGTGTCTGTATTTGCTAGCAAGAGACAAAGCGTTCATAAGGGAGTTTAATACAGATTGTTGTAGTTGGTCTAAAGCACAAGCACCATATTCCTGGCCGACTGAAGGACAGACCCTGGTCTATGAGGGATGGCGTAAGAGAGAAGCAAAGAGGAAAGGATGGAGGGAGGGTGAAAAGGGATGACTGGAAAGAATGATGAGGAAAGGAAAAGTGTTACTGTTAAAAATAACAGAAGATAAAAGATAAGAAAAGCCAAGAAGCAGGGAGGAGGGAGAGAAAAGCTAAGCTAATGCAGGTAAAGTGAGTGGGTGCTGGGGGAAAGGAGGGAGGCTAGGAGAGGTGTGGGAGTAATTACAAGTAAAGCCATGAGCTGCTAAGGCGGGGCTTTCTGTTCTAAAAGCACATACAAGCACACATACATGCATTTATTTAACCCCCTATTAAATCAGGTAAATCCACAGTGGGCTGTAAACACTCTGACACCTTGTCTCATGAAACTGCCTCCACTTTCCTAAGGTTGGACTGTTTGTCCATCTGTCAACTGCCTGGAAAAATCTCCCTCTATCACTTTATTCTAGCAGGATGTCCCACCTCCAAAATGTCTAGACAGTCAGTCAGGTTGCACCACTTAAAATTAACTGAGCCTGGAATTTAAATCCAAACTAATTAGCTAGTCTAAATTCTAAATAGACTTTTAAAGCCTAAGTAACAAATGGGGTTGCGGAAAAATATGGGATGCCTGTGTCGGTGTGAGTATTGTACGTACTGTATATATTATTTACAGTAGGCACTTTCCACAGCTGGTGATAGATGTGAATGCATTTGCCTCTATGTGTGGACCAGCTGGGTAGCGTCCATGATGGATGTCGCTCACTGGCAGCCTGACGCCAAACAGACTCCGCAGCTGTCCCCCCCATGATGGACAGAACAGGTGGACGCACACATACAAGAACATACACACACGCGAAGTTGATTCATACACAATGTTGTTCAGAAATGCTCATTTGGCAGTGGCAGGGACAGTGCGGATGTAACGGGACACGGCTTGTGTACAAACTATGTATGAGACAGCTGTGAGCGGAGAGGCCCCTGCCAGCAAAGTCACCGTCTACCATCCAAAAGGGGGAGACAAGAGGAATCAATCCCTCAACACCAGCAAGCCAGATCAGTACAAAATAGAAGTTGAGTATGTGCCAGAAATGGCTTAGTGGTGAGGAAACAGCACCTTTGGACTAAAATGGATGCCTGCCTAACACTAGGATCTTCTTCGCTGTGTCTCCATAGGCTTCTTAGCTTTCCAACCATATATCTTTTTACAGGAAAAGAAATACTTGCGTCTTGGTGGCCTAGTGGTATAAGGCGCATACCACATAGCCCCGATGGGTTGAATCCAGCCTGAGACCTCCCATCTCTCTTTTTCCTCTCTTACATACAATATCTCCCCTCTCTCTAGACTCTCAAAAGTGTTGGGTGTTTAGCTTTAGCACTCACTGGAGTATAGAATTTTGCTTAAAAAGTCATATTTTTCCCTTACTGAAGTGCAGCAAGCAAAAGTATATCATAAATCAGATTTTTCGCTCCCTAACAGACATCCACAGAGTGACTTATCTAACTGGAAATGTAGAAAAAGCAGTGTATGGCAATATTACGATCAGTGCCACTGAGGATTTCAATCAAGCTTTCCTGCTCTTGTCCAATGAGGAAGAGCTCCATACTTTTCTCAGTGGATACCCACTAATAGCAGAGAGAATAGAACCTCAAACCATTCAAACATCGGACCTCTAAACATAAGAGCACACAGATCTGAGCGGGGACAGATCAGCAGTTTCAAGACTGAATTTAGGAACATCCCTTTAAGTGGCAAAAAATATAGAGGAGAGGAGAAGTTTTGGTGGGTTCTACTTTCAGGTGTGTGTGTGTCTGTGTGTGTGTGTCTGTGTGTGCATGTGCGTGGTCTTGCCCATCTCATTTTTCCAAGGGTATGTTAGTATTTAAGGGGTACCAGCAGCCCAGAGGCCTCCACCACTGTTGGGTTCATACTCCTATAATTACTACCAACACCGAGTGTGTGTGTGTGTGAGAGAGAGAGAGAATGTGGTGATGGGTGGGCTAGGATTTAGATTTTATCCAGGCCCACAGCAAGAACCCACTCTGTCTTGTATTATAGAAATATTGGGCCCCGACTGTTACATATCAGAGAAGTATTCGTCACAGAGTGGACCCCCTCTGTCTCATATCAGAGTGATACTGTATTTTTCATGGAATGGACCCAGCTGCCTAACAACAATATGCTTCATTGATATTTTGATGTGAAATACTGTAACAGAGTAGATCCTCTACAGCTGAATATTAACATTCCTTAGAGAAAAGTTTCAGCGTTACATATCAGATATTTTTTTAGGCAAACATATCCCACTATTTCTGAAACTGAGGTGGGCAAATTGTGTCCTTGTGTGTGTGTGTGTGTGTGTGTGTGTGTGTGTGTGTGTGTGTGTGTGTGTGTGTGTGTTGTATATGGTTTCAAAAAGGGGGTGATGTGTGGGTTGTGAGCAGTAATGGAGGATCCAGTTTCACTAATGTGATGAACATGATATTCCTTATACACCATGAAGAGACAGACAGACACTCACTCACTCACACACACAAACAGCATTCCTCGACAATCCTCCCTTCAGCCCCCTGTTTTCATCGGTTGTAGGTGAGGACGTGAGAAGAGCAGCGAGGCATCTCAGTGATGCCCTAACATCTAACGCTCACTGAGACTTTCATTTAGTGAGGGGTCAAATGTGCCCCATTAGTGACTCTAAAGAAGAGTGTTTTCAAAATAAAATTCACTTTCAAAATGTAACACTGACTTGCTTGCATGACACAAAGGGGGAAAAAGTCGTAAACAGTTTACTGCAATATGTTTTTATTTTAAGATCAAATTAAACCATTACTTCTTCTATGAATGACATCAAAAGTCACAAAGACAGCAAGCTTCTTTCTTAAACAGATAAGTCAACGTGTAAGATTATAACCGTTATGTTGAGGGAAAATGTAAATGACCCCAAGAAGTTTGTGCTTTTAATGCATTTGACATATTGTTCTTATAGCGTTTCCTGTGAACACGGAAGTTTGGAGTTGTTTGGAGTAAAGGAAGGAAGTAAAAATGGTGCAAATAAGACGGAGTGAAAGTAACAGTAACGGAGCACGGGGAGATTAACAAGCGTAGTAAGCTGGAACAGGAGTTTAGCTCCAGTCGAGAGTGGCAACAAGGTATATTGGATTATTAGTGTTTATTTTGTGAATTAGCTATCTTCTCAAGACTCACAGAGTTCACTTTATTAATTTGCATTTTTGTTTGTTTAATCTTTGTTTAGCTCTTACATGGTCTATGAACTACAAGAAAGTTGAATAAAGGACATTAGACCATCAGCCCAGGCTTAACTACTCATTTTTCAGCTGGGACGCTACAGATTATGTGATGAGACAGCCAAACCAGCCTCAATTATACACACATACATACGAGCACGATGGTGTATTGTGCAGAAGCCTGACGTACCCTCTGATGCAAAGCTTAGCGGCAGATGATTTATTTTCCATTGCATCAAAACTACACCACACCATCTAAATTCCAAGGAACAGCAAGTGCTGACGTGCATGACTTTTCCTGCATGTCATCAGACCTCATCCCCACTTATCATCATTAAAAAAGGGATGTGACACACTGTAAAACCACGAGACACACTTTGGGATCTTCTAAAATATTTGCTCTTCATATTCTGCAAGAGTTTGTGAAATTGAGACTATAAAAAAAATATCTGTGCAAGCACGTGAGAAATGAATTTGCACTGAAGTGAGTAAATTGCCAGACGTGGATTATATGATAGTCATAACAAAGGATACAGTATTTGCCAACACAGTGCGAAGAATACTGAACAGCAGGAAAAGTAGAAAAGCAGAGAATGATAAGTGGTGGTGGTGAAAAACAGGAGAAAGATTCAATGATGGAGAGGGAAAAAAATGGGTAAGGGGCAAGATTGGTGGTTTTCTACCACTTATGCCACCTACTTTGTAAATGTAGGATATTTAGTGTACAAATACAGCAGTCAAAATATGAGAGAGCAGAGCAAAGCAAAACATTCAGACTTATCAAAAAGGTAGACTTACACAGTCAGTCTCTCTGCCCCAGATTACATTTTTACCAGTATTCCTAAAATTCAACTGAACTAAATGGGATAGAGACTTTTTTTCTGTTTTAACTGTCAAACTTAATTGTTAAAAGTAATATTTCAAATTAAAATTCAACAGCAGATAAAACAATCGGTTTAACTTTAGCCCTGACTGAAGAGGAAGACAATTAAATTGGGACACACACACGGACACGGACACACGGACACACGGACTCTCTCTGTCTGACCGGTGTGAGTAATGGTGACTGACATTTAAGAAAGCCTCATTAGACCAGCAGCATTTGGGTACCTTACTGAGCTGTGATAAACACCACTAAGGAAGAAAGACAGACAGTGAAAAAGAGGACTGGATGGATGGATGGATGGATGAGAAAGAGAAAGGTGTTTGCACAGAAAAAAAAAAAGAATAGTAACAGAAAATGAAACAGAAATAGAAGGGGAGTTGATTTGTCTTTTTTTCTTAACAGCTCTTTGATTGACAACAGTACAGTACAGTCTATGCTGAACACACAGACACCCACAAACACACATGGTCACTTAGTTGAAGTAGGAAAGATACATAAAAACATACAAGCTTCCCATACAAGCTCCATCAATCTATTTTCACACATGTGCACATAGAGACACACATGCTCACACACATGTACTGAGGCCATTAAAGGCGCATCAACATGAGGGGAGCGATGCTTAGAGCCTCTAGTGTCAGAACGTATGTAGACTAAACACAGTTGAGTGACTACAGCTGTGGGAGAGAGGGCTCGCTCTATACCACACACACACACACACACACACACACACACACACACGGACAAGACGTATAAGTCTTAGGCAGATGCACAATGTGCTTTTGATATCAGCATCAGCACCGCTAACAATCATTTCTCACACAAGGACACACACACACAAACACACAGCAACACAGACATACACACATACAAAGCCAACGCCTCCTCTCTTGTATCCCATGTCTGTGTAAATCAAATCCGAGGCCTCCACCACCATAACCAGCCCCATATGAGACGGTGTCAAAATCAACTCCATCTTAGCCCGAACATGCTTTGGCCAGTGGGGTAGGCTGCCGCGCAAGTGTGTGTGTGTGTCTGTGTGTTTGCATGTTTGTGTGTACTGTACCTCTGTGCCACATGGTAGGACTCTGGGTGTATACAGGTCTGGTCAAGGGGGTCAAATGAGGTTGGTATGTTGACGCAAGCTTTTCCTTTGCCCTTCTTAGCTGCTGGTTTCTCTGGTGCTGCGGATGGAGGGTGAGGTGAGGATGTGGCACTGTTTTGACAAGAAAGACCGACATTTTACATTCATGAGGAAGTCCAAGTACTAGAGAGCCCTCGTATCAAAACAAGGGGGGGTCAATTCAACAAATAAAAAAAAAATTTCCTCCTTAGCTAAGAATCCTTCTTAGCTAATTTTGTTTGCACCACTCACTGTATTAAAATTTCAACAGCAAAGTGCCTGTCTAGAAACAGTGTTTTTGTTACTCTGGATAATCCAGATAATCCTGTCAACATTTATTCAGTACTATTTCAGAGCTATACTTCCAGAGTCTTAAAGTCTGTGGATCAGCCAGAGTAACTGACTCCGTATATTGCACATTCAACTACATACACTGTAAATGCTTTCATTGCATCTGTGAATTTTGCTGTTATTTCTTTGCACTAGAACTTTACATTCATAATTTACATATGTATGTACTGAATACTGTAAATTGCGTGTTTATCTAAATTTAGATATATGTTTTTATCTTTGACCTACTTTATTTTCTATTCTTATCTTTAATTTAGTTTTGTGTGTGTGTGTGTGTGTGTGTGTGTGACATGGACAGGGCTACAACTGCTTTTCATTGTGAAATCCTGTAGTTTAAAAGTAAGTTTAAGGCTTTGAGCAACACAAATGAAATTCCAGTGAGGTAATCTCAGACAAGTATATCTCAAAACCTGGGAAAATTCAATCTGAACTACTTGTTTAGCTAGATAACACTAAATGTGAAATAATGTTTTTCTGCCATTTGTGCAAGCTGACCCTTTAATAAGAACATACGAGTGTGTACCTATGTAGGGTTTGCGGGTTGATTCTAATGAAGCCAGCACACTGCTGGTAGCTCTTGGGCCCCATGCCTTTGACCAGTTTCAGTTGCTCCCTGTTGATGAAGGGACCATTTTGCTCTCTCCACTCTGCAATACTCCTCGCCCTGCCCGCATTTAGGCCTGCTACATGCCTTGGAGACAAAACAATAAATGAAAAGGGAAAAAGCAACACAACACATCATCTGTTAATCAATATCATTTCTGGAAGTTTATTTGAGGTCTGTATATTAATTTCTGAGGTCCCTGTTCTGCATGCTGATGTGTTCCTCACATTAACGTGAGGGTAAACCACAGGTTAGCTTCATTATAAGATACACTGTAACTACACAATACTCTGTAGCACTTGCTTTCCATGCGGTGCATGACAGATTTCTACAATACACACAGAGCAGATTATGCAGAATGCAACCTGGGATTTAAACAGGCAATAGCAACATTGGCAAGGGACACACATGAGCCAATATCTGATGTGTGTATTTGTCCAGTTTTTGGCCGAGCAATGATGGGAGGTGAGTTGAAACTCAATTAGGTCTGCTCTGTTAATGTCCACAGTGACTCACTCACACTAAAACACACAGCAATGTCAACACTCTACATAATACCTCAGTCATCAACACGTCTGTGTGTGTTTAACGTGTGTATGCATGTATGTGTAGCAAAACCTCTGGCAGGGATGGAAAAAGCTCACTTGCAGAGCAGACAGGTAAACAGATGACCTGATGCCTGCCCTGCAACTCATGCCAGCTCATTTTATACTGTTTGTAACTAATATGTGTGTGTATGAATATATCAAATTTGTGCACTTCATGTACTTTTAAATCATGTGTATGTCTACTGCACTTGCTGCTCTGTATTCTACCAAAGATATTATGAATATGTACATTTCTATGTGTGTTACAGTGTGTGTGTGTGTGTGTGTGTGTGTGTGTGTGTCTACCTTGCTAATGTGTGTTGATTGCAGTCAGCCTAGTAAGTGAGGCCAGGGTGTGAAGCATTAGTCTCAACAGAAAGCTGGCAGGCCATTTGTGTGTGTGTGTGTGTGTGTGTGTGTGTGTGTGTGTGTGTGTGTGTGTGTGTGTGTGTGTGTGTGTGTATATCAAGCATGCGCCTATGCATGAGTGTGAATGAAGCTTTGCCATGTTGTGACTGCTAAGGGAAAGTATGTCAGAGGTCTAAGCCCTACTTCATCTGTTTCACAATTTGCATGTGTGTATGTAGGAGAGAGTGCTGCTGTGCACACACGCAATTGGTTGTGTATATATGGATCTTTATGTGTCGCCTACCTCATCAGTGTCTCGGAGCAGATGTTGATGTCAACTCCCACGAAGCTCACACACTCCTGCACCACACTGTCCAGTGCTGCTTTCAGAGCTCCAGCTGACACATCATGCTAGAAACACATATTTAGCAAACCCACACGCACATTTACACACAGGAGACAGACAGAAAGACACAAACAGACAAGAGGTGTCAAGACGAAAGTTGCATTAGCAGAGAAAACAACATTAGATTACTGTTTTCATCAGTTGCACAGGGAGAAAACACTCTGAAACACATACAAACATATGGCATATGATCACTCTTAAAGCATTTTAGTGGTTTAAGATTTTTATAATCTTTTAGAGATGGACTCACAGTAAACAGTGGTAGAAAAAACAAAAAAAAAATTGTATTCTAAAGCTAATACTGCTGCCTTTGCCTGTTACATTGCTGTAATTTGTCATCATATTTAAACATGTCTATCCAATATGTTTTATTGTGAGCTTTTAAATGGACTTAAGATAATCATGTTCTGTTTATATAATCCCCATGCTGTATATTTTTTCACCATTATATTCCATTTTTACTATATACTACTATTTGGTCCTGTGCAGGCACAATTTCCCCTGAGGGGGTAATTAAAATTCCATCCTCAAACAGATAAACAGCAGCAGAGACGGTTAGCAATAAAAAACCTGACAAACTGAGAGGGAGATTTGATCGACAAGTAGTACGGCAACTAAAACGCAGACAGAAAAAGCAGGAGAGAGAAGGAGAGGCGAAGGGAAACTAGACACAGAGAATGTTTAGTTTGGCTTGTCAGCTATCTCTCGCTCTCTCTCTTGCTAACACAGCACTCTCATTAGTGTAGCTCGCTGTCGAGAAAGATCCTCCAAATGAACTTTTCACACTTCTCAACCATCAGCCAATCAACCATTAATCAGGATGTATTTTCCAAAAGTACATGAATCTTTTTCCTAATAAGGAGCAGGTGGGACAGCCAAGGAGAGGAGACCAGACGAGCGGTTGAATGTAACATAAAGCAACATGTCAAATGAAATTTTTGCAAATATCAAATGACAAAATATTACCAAAAATAAACTTGATCTAAACAAAACACCAAAATAAAATTTAAGATATTCTAAGAGGTCCAGCCCCAAGACAAACAGAAGCCCTGGGCTGCTGGAGGGGGCCAAAAACCAAGGAGTTCAGCTGGAGACTGATGTCTCAGCAATTGCTCAAGGATTAGATAGCAGTCTAAACTAGACTACTGTTGGGGTATACTTTTCTATGTGTGTGTGTGTGTGTGTGTCAATATGACTGAGACTGGCATGAGCTGTCCTGTAACATGATCAAGCTGTGACAAACACTGGCGTGTAAATGGATAACAACAATGCCAGCTAGCAAGCGCATCCTTCTCTGTCGGCAATAACAAGACAGATGAGGGAGGGAGGGAGGGAGAGGTATGTACAGGCGAAAGAACACATGGGACATAGGTCACATGGGACTTTGGCTTGGCCATCTAACTCAATGCACAGGTTCAGTACTGAACTATATTCACAAGTACAATCCATTTTTATGAATGAAACAATCATTGGTATGATTGGTATGGCATGTACAAGCTGTTGGTATGTTCCTATTATTACCTGAAAGACATGAGATTAGCATACTATGTGTTAATAATCAATAATAATCAAGGCACAGCTGAGAAGGAGAAAATACTCTCACCTCAATTACTTTTACTCACTTACATGTAAGAAGATCTAAAACTATTCACATTTTTTTCATTATTTAAGAAGATGTCATTGCATGGATTGGGGGCAATATAGGATGCTCAGTTTGGGTCTTGTACGCTGCCCAAAGCAGTCACCCAGAGGGGCATGTTATCAGTCTGAAACTGTGTTACAAGATTTCACTCAGGTATTTTTCAGAACTGCCAAAGCAAATAACTTCCACTCCATTTAACGGCTGTCAACAAGTATTATAATTACAGGATGAGCACATGTGGATGATTAAACATACTTCACGGATTAGATACTGACATGACATCCCTCCTCTCAACATCGCATCTTGGCAATATGAATATGATGAAAATATTTTGAAGTAATGCATTCAATATGTTTAATCTAGGAATTTAATGTAAATGAATAAGCATTGTAAGTTTTACGCTGAAATGACATAACAGAACTGAGCATAAATGAATGTGAAATCAGACAACTGAATCGGAATCATTAATAATCATTAATCATTTAAGAAACACTTCATTGCTGTAAAGAAACACCAATGCTGGCATTTTGCCCAATTACCCAAGATTCATGTATTTAATGAATCTGTTGTACTTTAAGTTTCAGGTTTCAAGTGTTGAATGAATTACTGTAGCATCCGCAACACAACAGTTAATTTAAATTGTGTGTATTGGATTATAAACACTGTGATTCAGCAGAGGTGAAGACGGATAAAAACAGTAGGAGCAATGGAGAGACAGCACAGCACCCCTGGTGACTCCTCATGTGACCTGCAGTCTGATTCTTAGTGGACAGGCAGAGGCATTTCTGAGACAATAAAAATAATTTTCCAAACAATAAGCAGTTCCCATAAAACTACGACTGAAAGATTTATGATTTTCCGGCGAGAGGATATAAAGGAAAGTGACGGAGATAGTCAGAGGAGAGAGGAAATCACCTGTAATGTCACACCGGAGAAGAATGTTTTCACACGAGAAAGGTGGAGGTGTGCGAGGCAGTGTGAGTTTTAATCTGCAGTAAAACCCTAATTAATGTGTTCTCACATTCTTCTTGAAACCCTATAGAGGTGGGAGCAGCATGAGAGGTTTTCAGGTATTGTAACTGCTAACACAGAGGGTGCACGTGTAGCTCAGTGCATCGCATCTCTGCTCAATTACAGATTGGGAAAAGCTGAACTGAAACTGTAGCTTTACTTTAATAAGTATTTACTTTTTTCCAAAGAAGTGAAGAAAAAAAAAAAAAAAAAGCCACAATCACACAGGTGACAAACACCAGACCAAATGTTTCTGGTCCCAACACAGTCCTCGCCAAGTTGGGTTTTTTTAAGCAAAGTCTACCCAATGCAAATATTTTATTCCAAATGACTAGTGTTTTTAATGTTGACCTGAACAACACTTGAATTTTATTTAACAACCCTGTGTTGTATTGTGCATAATACATGTTAACTGTTAGCAGAGTATGTATTTATGTCTGTATGTACAGTATGTGTATACAGTTTTAAAGTTAATGGTTTCCTGCGAAGCACACTGTGTTTTCCATGAAATGTGCTCTACTGTAAAAATAAAGTTTTACTTGCTTGCTGATGATTTTATAATGATTTGCTAAAAGACAAGAAGTTCAGGATTAACTTCTGCGGCATAGAGTGCCTTCGTTCACTTTGCAAAAACAAAACTTACAGTCGTGTTAGGTTAAATGTTATCCAGAGCATTGTAAACGGCCTGTTTTAAATATCATTTATTACCAAAAGAAAAAATACTGCACAAATTAGCAAAGGTGATGTCAGCGAGCTGGGAAATAACTCAAGTTTCTTCATCCTTCATTTATCACGTGTATGTTGCAAAACCCAGCTATGTATCATAAAATCACATTAGCATGTCTGGCTTTCATACTTCACTTCAAATTTACCCCCAGCCAACCACTAGCTGAGGCCAAGACTAGATTTCTAAACCAGATGTGAAAAGCTACATTTGTCAATTCTTGTATTGTAAATAGATGCTACTGGCTGATCTGGTTCAAAGATGAGTCTGACCTTAGCTGACCACTGCTACTCATTGAAAATGTATTGTTATACATGCAAATATGAAGTAAAAACAATCATAAAAATGCTGCCCAAACACACAAGACAGAAAGTAAAGGGGAAAAAAACTGAAGAAAAACAGGACAATCAAGCAAAACAACAGACATAGATTTAGAAAAGCGCATCTTTGGCACCAACAGCGATGATATACTGTGCCAGAGTCGGAGTGGAAGAGAGTAACTGTTACAGAAAACAAGCAAGTTCTGCTCTATTAAACATACTTACACACAGTCTAGTGTGTGTGTGTGCGTGTGTGTGTGTGTGTGTGTGTGTGTGTGTGTGTGTGTGTGTGTGTGTGTGTGTGTGTGTGTGTGTGTGTGTGTGTGTGTGTGAGTGTGTGAGTGTGTGTGTGTGTCTGTCCTGACATCCAGACAGCAGAGGCCCTCATGGTGCTCTACTCAGTTTACAGTGGCACTAAGTGCACCAATGGAGCATGTCGTTCTGTATCTTTCTTTCTCTCAGTGCATGTATCCCTTTTTTCTCCCCCTTGTTTTCATTAATCTCACCTAGAGGTAAACAGGATAATGGATGTCACAACTGCAACTCACAAAACGCAGAATTACCATCTTCGCCATCATTTATTTTTTCAGATGACTCTGTGGCATTCACAGACATGCTACCATCCACTTTCAGAAATCACCTCCACTCCCCCATCTCTTCCCATTGCACGGACCCCCAAACCTCAAAATCATCCAGAGCAAATGGACTGGATCCCTATGTGTGAAGGTCATGTTTGGATTGGCCGGAAACCAGCTGAAGCCAGCCAACCAATACGCAAGAACAAAGTGCTTCTGTCTGCACCTCGAGTACTTAAATGCTGCTGAGTTACCGCATGTCAATCAGAGATAGATAGAGAAAAGCAGAGTGGTGAGAAATACAGAGCAGGAGAGAAAGACAGAAAATGAAAACAAGCCTCTTTGTGAGTTATTTTGCTGAGAACCTGAAAAACATTAATATCCTTTTCTCTGATACAGAAACACATACAGGTTTCTTTTTTAAACACAAAGTATGTACTGTGAATAATCTAAATCCAAAAATTATAAATATAGCAGACGAGAAAGTGAGAGAGCCAGAGAGGAAATAGGGAGGTGAAGCAGCTGCAGTGAGTTGAGGTGTTGACTAACAAAGATCTTCAGACTGACAGCAGGCGAAATGCCATTTAAGAATGATGCCACTAAGAGACTGGCAACTGGAATCATGCTGGAGCCAGAATGGCTGCTAGTACCAAGAGCCTGAGGACAGTAAATAATGGAAGGACAACTGTAAGAGGATCACTGTAGGATCAAAGGGCATTCGGCCTCAGACATTGGGAAAATTTGGGTTATTTTTAATCTTTATTTTCTTTTCATGTGGGGTCCAGCAGCTAGTGGGATTCCTCACCCACGATTTAACAATCAGGTTGATGCAAGTTACTATTAGTCTGATATAAACACAATACACATTTTGATGAATTTAGTGTATTTTGAGGAGATTCCTTCATTATTAAATTCAAAGGCATGTTGATTTTCAGTATGGTAGTTTTCTTTGGCAATGGTTGAACACATTCCAGAAGTACTCAGAAATTTCTACATGAGTGTGACCGAAAAACACTCAACTTCCACCGTGAAGTCACCTGCTGTATGAATGTTTCCGGATTTGAGTACTGGTAAGCCTCACTTGAGAAAAGCTGTCAATGCTAGCAAGGAGCCGAAAAATGTGCCCACATGCAGTGTTTTCATAAGAAACAACTTTACAAAATATTGGTACAAGTGACAAGTGAAGCTGCAGGGGAGATTGTTCACAGGAGGAGAGAGACAGAAAGGGGCATCTGAACTCCCATAATCCTATGCAGTATGTAACTCCAGTCCTCTGGCTATAGATGTAGTGGCTTTCATGAGAGGAAAGAGTAGAAGCTGAAATCGTCCTGAGAAATGTTAGGAGTTTGCTTTAATTCTGAAGCTAAAATGTTTATGACTTCTGAAAAGAAAAAAAATAGAGGCCAGGATTTGAGGTGTATTCTCTCCAAATGTGTGCTTCATTGTCTTTGTGTGTGACAACACAGTGAAACTTCTACTTGACATATTTCACTCTCAGATAATCAATAGATAAACTAACAGGGTGCCTGAGGTTATCTGCAGGTCATGTGCTCCTTGACTGACAGCTTCGATAAAAGCCTCTGAGACCTCAAGCTGTATACAATTCCAAGCTCGTAGGCCTAGCGCAGAGTTTGTATGTATGTATGTGTATGTGCGTGTGTGTGCGTGCGTGAATAGGTGCATAGTTAAATACCAGTTGTAAATCAGCAGCTGAAAGTGATATGACAGCATGGAGATGGTTTTATGTTTTTCCAACACCTTTCACAAATGTCTAATGGCTATTTCTCAACTTCCTGCAAAACAATCACGCGCGCGCACACACACACTACCTGAGGGACTGCACAGCAGAGCATGAGAAAATAAAAACAGAGTAAGGTTCAAGCTGGGTACAGGAAGTCCAAATGACACACTGACTTGAGCAGGATTTCTGACTTAGAATAAAATAAGTTAAGGCAAAAAGAAAAAGGAAAGAGGGTTTTCCCAGTAATGTAAGCTCAGACCGGCCGATTTCAGATCATCATTCTAAACATCCAAAATACGCTTTTCATAGTACTTCTTAACTTTTTGATATCTTGTTTCACCATCCTGATAATAACCTGATTGATCTTATTTTACACTGTAAATATCTATGTTTTATCCTTCAACCACTGGTTACATTTCATTCCTTATAAACCATGTGACAACCTTGGTATTACATGCTACCCAAAAAAATAAAGGTTTACTTACTACAAACTTTACTGCTGAAACACAAACATCCTCACTCAATATAAACTGTACAGCACTAGAATTAGCAGCCTGACATGACAACAGCCGGTAAATGTTTTCTAAATTGTTGATTAAGTAGAGAATTGGCATGGGCCTACTTAGATCCATTATACCAGCGAAGATACAAGTTTGACTCATCTCCCAACCTCACTCAACACACAAACACACTGACACATGCTGTGACACACCTAAGGGAAATAATTAAAATAGTAGCAGATAATGTTTGCACCGATCAAGCCTTTAAGAGTTCTTTTTTCCCACACCTCAGAACTGTGGGGAGGAACTATCAATCACTGTCAGCCCTCCATTTCTTGCTGTCCTTCCCTCTCTCAGCTCTGTCTGCTCCTGTCTCCCCTGTGGGCATTACCATTCAAGAGTGAAACATTGCACGCTCAAGTGCACACGTACACATTTGCACGGCTGTGCAGTCACAAAGCACTATGGGCATAGCAGCTTTGGTGTGAAAAGTGACATCACTTGCACTAGCTGTAGGTGAACGCCTCAAAGTCTTCTGACAAGTCAATGGACACATGCCAGAAGTTACCATTGACCTGGCTGGCACTAAAGATAAATGTACGTTGTCAAAGGAAAAGCCCATCAACTCACCTGTGGAAATATAAAAATAACATTTTGAAATGAAACAGCTTAACATCCTTTTTCCACAAGGTCTTAAAAACGATAATTTGGCATGCAACGCCATTCTATAGGCAGATTTTTCATAAATATGCTGATATCTGCAGGTGTGTCACCACACAACTGCAGCACAGAAATGCCAAAGATATATTTTTTTGGTTAATATATTGCTATTAGTTTTTTTTTCCATGACTCTAATTGGTCTTTGCGGTTGCAGTTTCCTCGCCTGACCAGACCCTTAATTTCCTGACCACATTCGGATTCTTTGCTTCAGACCAATGACACCGTGGTCCCTTCAGCAACATCTGATGCTATCTTCTATAGTGTTTGCAGTGCATGTCCACAATACATGTTCTGCCACTTGAACGAGAGAAGAAAATACGGCATGAAAGGAAAGCAGAGGAAGGGGGAGTCATTGAATGAAAACCAAGAAACTTTTATCAAAAAGATGTGAGAGAGAGTGAGAAAGAACATTTGAAAGAGGTGAGGGAAAGAGTGACAGTTTCTTTAATATCCGGCTTGTGGGCAATGTTTTCTTACGCAGCAGTGTGTGTCTCTGTGTGTATTTTCCAGTAGCAGTTAGTTTCACAGCACTGGGAATTACCCAGCTGTCAACAGACCATAGGAACGTAAAGACCTGATTGACAGATGAAGGAGCTGTGCGAAGGCCACACCCACTAACTGGCTAAAGGACACAAGACTCCTGAAATTCTGGACCTTAAAATGTATGTATGTATGATTTATCTCAAACCTGTAGTATCAGTAGCCTGTTAAAAGTGTTGTACTGCACTATAGGTAACCATTAATATTAAAAAAAAAAAGTGTTAAAAGACATATATCTGGCAAACTTAGTATCCAGAAAAACCTGTCAGCCAGTGGTGTTGTAGTGAAAACAGTGTTCCCACACCAACAGTTACATCCAATCTGATTTTAATGGGCCTCACTTTTTTAGCCCTCAGCTCATTTCCTCCTTTCTTCCAGAGCTGTCACTCACTGGGTCAGCAGAGGGGGAGAGAAAGAGAGCACGCTGTGCCAGCTGTCTAGAGTTACATCTGCCCTTATGCTTTTTGGGTCTAATGGCAATAAACCTTCAGAAAACTCAAAATGCCATGAATCACACAAAAGAACTTGCAAGAAAAAAAAACACACGTATGCATGAGTGCACTTTTCTCACCCTCATTCTCCCGTATATACATTCACGCATAGACTTATACAAATGTATACACACACCATGCAAGCAAGCACGCAAGCACACACACACACACACACACACACACACACACACACACACACACACTTAACCCTTAGACTCTGAAAAGGGATGGGGTTGACAGTGTGTACATGTGTGTGTGTGTGTGTGTGTGTGTTTGTGTGAGCTGACATGCAGGTCAAAGTGATGTCCAATATCCTATCTGTCAGCACCCAGAGTTTATTTACCTGGTTACATTATCATTTGTTGACCTAGTCACATGATCTGAGAGCGGGGGGTGCAGAACCTCAGCCACCCCAGGGAGCCCAGTCAGGACGTGATGAGAGACACCGGCCTGTGACCCAACACATTCAGCCACACATTCGTGAGCACAAGCACTTGCACAATACGACCTCCTCCTTTCTTTCAAATTTCCACTTTACCTCCCTCACCCTTAAAGTTCCCCATCATAACTTTGACATTTGTCACCCTCTGCTGTCCTTTTTTAACCTCCTCTCCTTGTCTTCATCCTCTCATTTAGAGTGGTTGTCAATTGGGAATTTCTCTTTACACTGTTGGATTCCCTTTCTTGGTTGCTATGTCAGCCAACACCAACAAAATGGCAATGCTCTTACACACCCTGCATGTCAGATGCTAAACAGTTTGACATTGAGGAAATTTATGTTAGCTACAGTTACATGCTGTGAATAATTAGCTTAGTGTGCAAGAGGAGCATCCTATCAGTAATCCTAATGTATAGAGCTTCCCTCAATCCCTGCACTTCATTACCACCACAGCAGAAACAGTAGTCCATGATTATTAGTTGATCAACAAAATAGTTATTAACAACAATTTTGATAATAGATTAATTGTTAGTCGCTTCTTATCAAGCAAATGATCCAAATGTTCTGATTCTAGCCTCTGAGTTCTGAAGATTTTCTGCTTTTCTCATCATTGTGGACTAAAAAAGTGTGAAAAACGCCTTTTTAACCATAGAAACTAAGTGAAAAAATAAGATTAATCAATCATGACAATAATCATTTGTTGCTGCCCAATCATTAAGTGCCTTGCTATTATCTAACCACTGCATTACTTACTAATTCAAATGGCTGCCTCAGATAAAGCTGCCAGTCTGATCATTTGTCCTTATTCTAGTTGCCCTCGTCATCCTGAATCCTTTTTGTTTTGTTGCTATGTCCATTCTCTCATACCCTTTTCCCCATAACCTACCATATATGGAGAATATTGCTTTAATAGCTGGTGTAAATAGTAGACAGGCTGACCTAATGCTTGTTTTGCCTTTGTCACACAATTGCACATACACAAGCAATGAACAAAATCAACACTGAGCTAACTGTTGTTTCATCTGCACACACACTTGAACACAAATGGACCAAGAGTGGCAAGCACACTAGAAAAAATGTCCAAACATACGTCATGCCTGATTCCCTTTAATTCAATTAGCTGTCATCCGTAGCATCATCTGTTGACACAGACCTAAGCCAAGTTCATCTGCTTCCATGCTTGCCTCTTCTTGCTGAACCTGTTTAAGTTTTTCTCATTTGTGCTGTCGCATCTTCAATCTCTCACTCACATTCGCTTTATGCGTCAAGTTGCAATTTCTGCCCTTTGTTTTGGCTTAAATGCAAAAGTAAAACCTAAAATCAGCAAGAAGTCTGAGTGAAAATAATCAAAACTAACAGCAGACTGAAGCATTCTGTACATACTGTGTTTTAGGGAGACAGACAAGTATAATTTTTTAATGTTTAGTTTCAGTTTTTGTTGTGAAATACTGTGGTTGTAAGGAGTTGTAATGTTTAATGTTCTCTTCCCTTCACTACTCTTATTCCCTCTGTGAATGGTAGTTGTGTGTTGGTTAATTAAGATAGTAATGTTGCCATTTTTGACAAAGCTCTATTAAAAAGACAATAATGCTTAAACAAATAAGAGAAGAAAGAGGGAAATTTAAAAATACATATGCCGTATGCTTGCTGTTTCAGAGCAAGTAAATAACAATACAGCTGTCGGTGCTATAATAATATGAATGCAAGCGAACAAACATGGCCTATTGCCACGCACACACACACACACTCTGCTCTTTGCTTCAGTCTAACTCACAGCAGATGTTCCAGTGGCCAGGGACAAGAAACGCTCATCCACATGAACAACACACACACACTTACCTGGTATGTTCCGATGCCTATGTGTTTAGGATCAATTTTCACAAGCTCAGCGAGTGGATCTTGGACACGTCTTCCTATGGACACTGTTGACACACACACACACACACAGGGGAAACAAACATGAGATTGTATATCTCATGACATTCTGTGGTTTGTGTTTTTCATGAACTTGCTATCTGAATACACTTATTGAATATGCAAATCAATATCATTCATAATTACTGAATATGCAAATTGCCTGCATATTATCACGCTGGCCTGAGGGCAGGCCAAACCTAATTGTCATTCCTACACCCCCTATAATAATAATGATAATAATTAAAGCTGGCTTTCAACTGGAGACTTTGCACCTGTCATTTAGCTTCCTGATAGATGGTGCAGCCGTGAACCTTTAAACCTGTGCACACTGGCACACGGAGCCAAATGTAGCACACAAATAAACACACGCAGTCTGTATCCACCAAAGTAGGGTTTGCTTTTAACGATGGAGTCTGTAAGGTTTCAGCCTGCTGCTGCACATGAAGCCAAATGTCTTTTCCATGAATATGCTGGCAGAGCTCTGTGACAAGGAGAAAAATTACAAACAACCTTACTCACATACTCTTACTCCATAATACATGACATCACCGCCCAACACACACACACACGCACACACACACACAGGGAGAGCATAACAACCAAATTACTGCTCAAATGTATGTCCTTGTGAAAGACAAAGGACGTGGCAGCTCTGAGTTGTTGTTATTTTCAAAGTTGGAACGACGGTCATATATTTCAGAAAATAACTACTGGTTTGAGTTTGATCAAGAAATACGTGCATCAAATCTATGCTTCTCATACAAACTATATGATGAATTAAGAAATGACAGAACACAGTTTGTCTCCCTTCCTGTCCCTCCTGTGCTGCTGCTTGCTGCCGCTGTATGTGTGCATTATGTACATGTTTGAATTTCAGTGGTCAGCGGTGTAGTGCACTGCATGACACGTTTCAGACTTAGATCTCTGAGGCGGAACAGGCAGACAAAGAGAAAGAGCAGGATGGGATGCAACAGAGGGAGTATGTCTGGAATCAATGGCTCGGCTCTCCTCTCCTCTCTCTCCTCTGGCTGTGGTGGGAGGCTGCTGCCTGAGATAATATTTAGACAGGGATGGAGTTTCAACCCTCCAATACGCTTTCAATCTATTCTGTCTCTGACTCTCTCTGAGAGCAGCCGATTTGTAAATGGAGTCCAGCATAACTCATCAGCACTTAGTGAAAGTTTATGAGCCAAATCCAGTACTACAAAAATGGGAAGCAATGAAGAAAGCAAAGCAAGGGAGGAAGGCCCCTTTCAGACACAGACACATCGCTCAGGAGAACTGGAAGAATGTGACGTTGAGGCATTTAAGGCTAGCTGTAATGTGGCTCCACTGAATTTGTAGCAGGGTAAGAGGTGAATAAGTCTGATCAAAATAGTTCTGCTTTTGAGAAGATACAATATGGATTGCATATCATACTGCAACAGGGCATCAGTGAGTGACAGATCTGTTTCTCGGACTAATTTTTCTTTGTGGCCACTATCAACTAATCTGTTACCCTGTCTTAAATCGAAGATGAGCACAGAAGCAAGCTGCACACAAAAACAGTCCTCTTAAAGAATGGCTGAAATATGGCCTATCACCACTAGGTGTCCCTAGATTCCTCAACAATAGATGGCGCAGACAGAAGGTGCCTTTAACACACAGTTCCCAACATGCTGTGTTATATTATCATTTAGGCAGAAACACACACACACACACCCCAAAGGTAAAACACACAAACACTCTTGTCGCCACATGTGACTGTAACCATAGTGTCCTGGCTCAGCACCCCCTCTTTTTGTATCCATCCAAAGTCAAAAGCTGTAGACTTTTCATGGCTTTCATTAGGGGTATAAATATGGCTCTCCGCGGCTCTCAGTGCTGCTGACCACAGGAAACTAGTGAGGAATAATCCAGCCTTGCTTGATTTATGGCTTTTATAGAGGAAGTCTGCTGGAAACATTGGTTCTCCAAAACTCTGTGCGATTGTTTTTATTCTGCTGTGTTTTCAGTGATGTAGCATATGGACATGCATAAAGAATAGCAATGCCAGAAATTCATTGATAGTGTGACAATACTGTATGTTTACTGTAAATTAAAATGTGTGGGAGAATTTTCTGACAGAAATTTAGAAGACTGCTTGCATTAATCAAATTTCTTTAAGGCTGCTCACATTATACAATGAATTGTGATTTGTTAGTATGTAAAAAACAGAACATTTAGTGGTTGTTTTCAACTTGTCCCCATCTGTATTATCATCTCTTGGTGTTAAACCAAACATCAAAAAATAAAGTAGCATAACAATGGTCCATACTGGTCCATGGGGGTGTCTAGTGTGTTAATAAGCAATTCACTATTGGAGATGAAACAACTAAACTGAACTCAATTTCCTATAATGTTCTTTATGATTGTAAACTCATTATCTTTAGGCTTTATCTATTTATTGGCAAAACAATGAATCAAGAAAATAAGCAACAGTTTAAACAACTATTAAAATAACCCTTAGCTGTACTCATACACACAGTGTCTTTCACAACACCAGTAACGTTGACAAAGGCCCACTAAAAGCATGGCCAAGAACAACAATAATGGCCAGTGTACCTGCACTCCTGAGGTTGGGATCCAAGTCTGGCATCTCTTTGACCGCCTCAGGACTGACACTGTAGATGGAAGCTCCTGCCTCATTGGTTATACTGGGGGAAAGAAAGGGAAAGAAAGAAAGACAGGGATGAGGATGAGGGAAAGAGAAAAAGGGAGGGGGAGTTGATCACTGTTTGAAAGGCATAATGGCAACACTCTTAAGAATCTGGATCTTAAATAATCTAAAATAATTTTGTAACGCCTTTAGGATTTCCTATTCAACTGACTGGTGGTAGGTGAAAAGAACTACATGGATCCCTATTCCATATATGAACCACTGGCTTAGTATGTGACCACGAACATATTCAGAATAAGTATCTTAGTGAGGTAACTGAGTGATATAAATGTGCCCACTTAAAAGTATGGCAGTGATTAAGAGTGGATTAACAGCATCTGTTTTTCTCCAAATGTTGTTTAGAGTATGACCAGCTTTTCACACTGAAACGACTGGCAGTTTATCACACACACAACCAATCCACTCTGTCATCTGCAATGCACTCGCCATTTATGTGACACTACTGCCATCTAGAGGTCATTTGAGTGTACTGAACAGTGTTTCCCAAAACCGGCTCATTATCAGGCCTCTGCAGAGCTTGATGATGAGCTGATCATTTGTTGGAGCAGAGAAACATCTAAAACCTGCAGGGCCTCCAGGAGCAGGACTGGAAAACTCCGATCTAGAATATAATTGTCATGAGTCAGACTGAGAAATAGGTGTATGACTCTATGACTGATTTTAAAACTTAACTGTCCACCAACATTTTTGAGGTTAAATAATTGGCACCGCAGTTGCTGAATTGAAAGGTTTGTCTCTGTGGTGTGTGTGTCGTGTTTCTACAGACACTGCCTGCTGCCACAAACACATCACTGGCATTCCACCGTTAACGAAGAAACATTTTTCAACATCAATCGTGGTACATAAAAATGTAAAGATGAATGCACGTGTATAATGTTTGTCCTACTTCTACCTGAGATATTTTCTACCTGAGGCGGATGTTGGTGGAATGTTTAGGTGAAAAGAAACATTTCTGAAAGTACAATGACATAAAACGAGGGACAGGCTTAACCAATTTAATTAACCAGCTAACAACTTGGTTGTACGAGCTAGCGTTCAAGTCAAATGTTGAAGTAGGGATTGCAAAAGTGACTGTTATACCTTCATTCCTAATAATTATTCATTTTTGTGTTGTTTAGTTTAATGTACATTTTAGTGCCCTATAATTATAAAACTATTTAGACATAATTTTAGAATCTGTTTAAGTTAATACTAAAGCTGTATATTCCTGTGAACAGATGACAGGCTGGAATTTACGATCATTAGTAAATTATGTCTTTAATTCAGCTGGAATTTCTGCATTATTGGAGTTTTTAACATCTACATTTTGAGAATGAAGAAGGAGAACAGATTCTACGTGGTAACAAATGACCATTTCCCATGTTAATGTATTCAGTCTCAAGTAGGCCGCTTATCATCCATCACTACACAGACAGCATGGTGGTACAACAAAGCCACTGATACCCGTGTTAATGCTGCTGACATACAACTGAAGCTGTCATCTTGTTTAGTCCTTCTATTCTCTCGGGTGGAAGGAGAGAGGGAGGGAGGGAGGGAGAAAGGGAGAAAAGGGGGCTTTTTCCTCAAGGCTGACCAATATGACAAGGGGGTCAGCACCACCCCAATGTCCACAACTCAGAATGAGGCCTTCTTTGGTACACGCTCACTCTCACACACACACACACACACACACACACACGCAATCCCAGAGGCCTGGACCGTGCCACAACAACCTTGCCAATTACAAGTATCTTGTTAATGAGGAGTGGCAGAGGCCTTCTGATGAGAATCACATTTAAATGAACTTGTCCTCCCTCCCTCTTTTTCCCATCCTCTCTATTCACCCCATCCTCCGCCTCACTGTTCTTTTTGTCAGCTCCACATCTATCGTGCTGACAGCTGACATATCGCCATAGTGACAAACAAGCACTGGCACATGACCTTCAAGGAGGTCATAGCAGAGCTGGCCATTACCCTGACACACACTGTCTCACGCACACAAAGACACACACACACACATTAATTTATGCTGAGTAATACGCAGAGGACATAATACGAATATAATTCCAAAAAATCCACTCTACCCAAATCTCATGCAGCTCTCGCTACTCTTAAAGAGGATGAAGATAGACAGTGCTTTCAATTATGCCGCATGTTAAGAAAACACAGAACACACACATCTAACCTCCCTCTCTGCTCTCATTCAGAGACTGGGGGACAATGGAGGTCAAGTAAAAGACTGGCAGTGCTTTATGTTGCCTTTTGTTCAAGAAATGACAAAAAGACAGAAAAGGGGAAATGGGGCGGATAAAAGTAAAAAAAAAGTGAAAAGATATCATTAAGAATATAGAAAAATAGAACACAAGAGGACATGAAGAGAAAAGAAAGAAAGAAGGGCCACTAGCCCCTATCATGTCCAACTTAATTAAGGCTGCCGCTGGGGCAGCTGGGTAACAGCCCTGTCATGGATACAGCTCTGAGCCCTCATCGCCATAGCGTCCATGGCTGTCGCAATAGTGAGGGCATCATCCTGGCAGCCAGCAGAAGGTTGTCTGCTAACCAGCTCTCTGGCCTAAGTGGGTGGATGGTCGAAGCGTGGACACACACACAAAGTCAATGGTTGCCTCTTGGTGTAAAGTGATGACTTGGTGGCCCTGTAGGGTTATCATTTACTCACAGTCACACACAGACACACACACACACACACACACACACACACACACACCATTGGCCCTGTCCCATCCTGGGGCAAAGTCACAAACTGGCTCCCCTATCTATTCCCCTACCGGACGTCTTTGAGACACACCCTTGGGCCTGACACGCAAACACACACATCATGACTGCCCCCCTGCTGCCCCTCAAGAAACCTAACATCGGAAGAGATGGATACACACTTTGATACCTCATTACAGCCTTCTGGCTCACGCAGCCCTAATCTAAATTAAAAACAGCTCATCAGATCAGTCAGAAAAGAAGAAGGGCAATAATATCAGCAACTAATCTGATACACAGGACAAAAAGTTGGAGGGAGGGAGAGGGGGCAAGGGGTGAAAGGTAGTGAGCACAGAAATACAAAAATGTTGTAAATGAAGATTTTCAGGCTAAGATATACAAAAGGCCCATATCTTAATTTCTCAATGGTACTACAGTGTAAATCAGTGCTAGCATAGCACAAACGGCAATACAGTTTTTACAAGATCTGCTCCTAAATTGAAAACATATATATGTTCAAAATTGGATATGTGGAACTTTTTTTTTTTTCAAATTTAGAAGGATTAGAGAAATTGCTGTATTTATTCTGGACCCATTGACACACACAAAGGGTGAAAGAAGTTCAACAGATCATATCACAATATACACTTTCTAAAGCCCTATATTAATGATGTATCAAGTGGGTTTCTTAAACAATGCATAGAAACTAGTGTGAGAACTCTAACTGAACCACAATTTCCATTCAATGCAAAGTCACTGACAAGTGGAGTTACATGAGCAACTGAATCAAGCAAAATGTTATCTAGAAGTAATCTTCATTGGACATTATCTACTAGCCATTTGAAGTACAACATTTCAAATGGTTTAGCTCAAAGTTGGAAAGTTGAGAATTTCATACACACATACCTTCATAGTGTCATACTATAATGGCTCAATCTGCCACTTTCTTTGTCCACAACTCAGTTTGTGTTCTGGATACTTTGACTGGCCTCGTTTTACTGCCTTAGAGGGAGCTGTGATGTCACATATTACCAGCCCAAAATATATTCATACAAAAAACATGCAGACACACATAAGTTTTCTCTGTCCCAGCTGCTCAAACAGCTTGGGTCCATTGTTCAGTCAGCTGCAAAGCTTGACCTCAGGGAGGAAAATTGAGGGACGGCCCATCTCTCTGTCTCACACAAACAGACACATCGTGCGCACACACACGCACACACACACACAAACACACGTCGGGTCTGAAGACGATGACATTTTTCACAGAGAAAAGCGTCCAAATGGCAGGTGTCAAGGGCCGTCAGTCTCTAGCGAGGCGCTAGAAGGCAGGCAGGCACACGCACACACACACAAACTCCAACTGCCAGTGTGAGGCACGTCTGAAAAGAGCAAAGCCTCACAGACACTCATGTCAATCTGGTAGCAGGAAAGGCCTGCACTTGTGTCACGCACAAACGCATACACACCAGCATTCACACACACACCCCAAATCACAAATATACACATGACATGTCACACAGACTCATCACACATGTTTGTCACACGCAGGACCGTCGCAGTGAACACTGGAACCCTAGGGGAGGATGTCATGGAGGGCGGGTGGAGAGAGGGGAGAAGAAGGGACAGAGCTGACCACCAGTGAGGCATGGTGGGAAGAGAGTGAGGGCTGTGGGTGATATGGATGAGGATGGCATATAGCCACTGTCCACCACCTGCAAATGCCAAAGGTCCTCAGCCTGACACTACATCCATACCCAAGACGAGCTACACAAGCACAAGTTTACCTTTGTCAAGGAAACACTGTGCAGCGGTAAAACAAAGCTGATATTGGGCTATATACATAAAATTGACTTGACTTTTCAATTCCAGTTATCAATCATGAGGCTGCTTTTTCTAGCAATAAACTAAGCTATATATCCTTTATAGCTCCCAGAAAATGTTGCAGTTTCTTTCTTAAATTTACGTGTTAAACATTTCCAAAATGCTTTTACCTTCCTCAACCCATCCTGTATGAAGATATAACCTTTTCATGTACCCATAGGTTCATTGTCTTCCTCTGAAATGAAGATACACCCCACAGCCAGGCTGAGGCCTTTCCATGCCTCTAAATCCATCTGTCCCCCTTCTCCTCATTCTATCCAACCTTCAAACCTTCGGTGAGGCCTTAGTGCCTTGATCTCACTCAGTCATCGCTGGTCCTGCCACTGTATGTTCATCATTCACTCGGCCTGGCCCTGGGAGCATGCCTGGTCACAGGACATGACAGGGGATACACACCCCGGCACACCCGCACCCACACACAGTCATAAATACAGTCTACACCACTGTCCTTCCAGGTCCATCAGCTAGCCAGTAATAATGATCTCATCCCACCAGGAGTGAGCTGGAGGGCAAGACAGTCAAGGACTTATTGTAAGCATGTCTGTGTGTCAGTGCAGACGTACACTGTTGGCTATTTGAGTATGTTTCCTGCTCCAACGGCTTGTATTGCTCTCAGACAACTCCAAGTATGAACCAGTCAAGGAGAGAACGATGACTACTACTAGAAAGACAAATGGCCTAAACCTCTTTTCAGCTACAGGGTACAACATCAGGCAAAGACATAGCTACTTGTAGGAAACAAGCATTAATAAACTGGCAGCACAGCAGGTTACACTGTACAACGTTTATATATTGTAGTTTATATAGGACTGTGTAATGTCATGTAGTTCACTTAAAATTTGATTAATTTCATATCAATACATTTCTCAAATAATTCATTCAATGTAAACTGGATTTCTGACTTGGTCAAGAAAGTGGATATTTTACCACTTTGCTTTACCTGCGGTCCTGTGTGTATATGTTAGGCTACCTTTGATGACAAATGTCAGACCTAAAACCAATCAATTTGAGACAGCTTGTCTATTTGGGGAAGAAACCCACACATTGGTAAAACATTGATTTTTGGGTCAGTATTTAAGGTTAGGGCAAGTCCAGGAAATTAACAGAAGATGTAAATACCCCAAAAGTGACTAGTGACATGCGTGTGTGTGTGTGTGTGTGTGTGTGTGTGTGTGTGTGTGTATCATCACCATAGCCCAAAGATGTCCCTAACCTTACCCCCACATGTTCTTGCCCTGTGATATCATTAACATCACAATACTGTCAACTTGTCAGTTTTCATACACACAGCCCCAAACACACATAATCAGGACAGTGTTACTAATAAACAATAAATATGTCCTCTTACTTTGTTGAAAAAATCAGCAGTGTTCTCTGCTCTGAAAAGCTAGGGTGTGTCCGCTGAGGGCACTGAACCCAGGAAGACTGGTGTTTGGGGGTAGCCTTGTTAGCTTAACCTAGCCTAGAAACTACAGATCTAGGCTACACTAAGCCTGGTAACAAGCCTGCAGCTAAAACAATCTGGTGAGTGTCAAGGATGAGAGTCAGCACCTCCAAGTTGGAGGCCATGGTTCTCCGCCAGAAAACTCTGAATTGCTCCCAGCGGGTTGGGAGTGAGTTGCTGCCCCAGGTAGGGGAGTTCAAGTATCAAGACTGAGGATAAAAGGAAGTGGGATATGGACGGACAGATTGGTGCAGCAGTGATACAGGCGCTGTATCGGATCATTGTGGTGAAGAGAGAGTTGAGTTGGAAGGCAAAGCTCTCAATTTACATGTCGATCTACATTCCAAGCATCAGCTATGGCCATGAGCTTTAGATAATGACCGAAACAGCAGCCAAAATGAGTTCCCCCCAGCAGGGTGACCAGATGGATGGATGGATGGATGGACGGGACTGTGATGACAAGCCAAAACTAGTAAGTTAAGCTAAGTTAGGGTTGCTGGCAAGTATTTACTGCCTTCCCATGGCCGAAGCTTCTAACATAGAGGTATTCTTCGATATAGTACTGCGTAGCTTAGCTTTAAGTTTCTCTACAGACACATTTCTACTGTTGCATCATATATTAGTTCAGCACAGTGGTTGGCAGAGGTTGGCAGCAGCTTACAATACAGTTTCTAGAGATTGGAAAAAGGACTGTTAACTGCAGATTAGTGTAAACACTACCCCTTTCAGGAATATTATCTGATTCATGTAGAGGGAAACAAAGAAATGGGAGTCAACGACAGGTGGATCTCTGTGTGCTGCCACAAGATAGATCAGGACTCATAGTCGTATGTGTGTGTTTGTATGTGTATGTGTGTCTTCCCCACCAATCAGCTCCTCTCAAATCCAGAAATCTTATAAGGGTGACACAGACCACTGCACGTCATCAAGCAAAGCACTGCAAACCACACACACACACACACTCCTATGCAGACATTTGTCTGGCTGGTGCTGAGCACTCTTATAAGTTTTGACAAAGCCTGCATGCTCTGCCAGTCAGGGCTAAAGCACAATGACAGCCAAGGTCATGCTGCACTGGCCTGTCAAAGAGCCATGCACACACACACGGACACACACACACACACACACAAAAAAAAGTGGAGTTTGTTTTCTAAACCAGTGTGTCACAAACTAATGTCCAGCAGGAGGTCTTTAAATTACTGGGACACAGCTGTATGGCAAATAACCTAATGTGCATTCAGTGGGGGCCATCACAGGCACAGACAAACCTTGTCAGCTAAATCATACCTCATGCTGTATAATGTCCTGCAGGATGCTGGTCATTCATAGAGGCATTGTTCAAGCTTAATCATGTAAGGTTACTCTGTTGTAACTCTAATGGGGGATGACGAGTCGAATCTGGTGCTTTATTACTCACTTAGCAAAGACAACAGTACAGGGATATAGCAGACTATTATATCTGATCCCGTTGAAAATGTGTCAGACTTTATGCTGCAATTATACTCACCCATCTAAATGTAAAAATCTATGTCTTATGCTATCATAATATTACAATGTACATGTATTGAACTACCTTTATGCCTGTAAATAGCCATGTAAAATGTGATCACATTACTTTTTATTTCAGTAGTCTCGTTTGACTGACGTTCAAATTCTAAGCTCTGTGTATAATATTTTTTTGTGTTTTTCATTAGTGTTTCTCTGATATAAAAAAATGACTGTAATTTGAGACAACTACTTGAGCTGATTCAATTATTATTCAGTACAGCCGAGTTGATTCATACATACTAAATTAATAACGGGCTGACCCAATAGCCGAGTGGTTAGCCTGAGCAGCGAGTCCCCAGTTTGATTCCAAGTTTGCCGGACCATTTGCTGCATGTGCATGTTTGAGGGGTCTGTGATGTAGGTCAATATATTAAAATTGAAGACAAGCGAGTATTAACCCTTTGTTTGGCCAGCCACACTCCCTACAAAGTACGGAGGAGGTGACTTCGAGGTGAGCACAATGAGTCTAGTCAGACAGGACTAAGGCACTGAAAACTGCATACACACACAAACACATGCACAGAAAAGATACAAGTAAGGATATCCCGCAGGCTGCCATTTCTGGCTGTCATTCCAGCTGAGCACTGAGGCAGAAGGACAGAGAGAGAGAGAGAGACAGGCGGATGGAGAAGAAAAGGTGGAGAATGGTGGGGGTGGTGACACAATGAAGGCTCACAGGGAGACAGGAAGCAGATGGTGCAAATGAGGCTGAGGTCTTTAATGAACTACTGCGCTAAGAGGAGAGGAGAGGAGAGGAGAGGAGAGGAGAGGAGAGGAGAGGAGAGGAGAGGAGAGGAGAGGATATAAACCACAGCCATATAATACCCCTAACAGTGCGTTGACCAAAAAAATAACAAAAACCTTTCAGCACTGGCAATGTTACATTCTAATGGCTGATCCCACCTAACAAGGTAATGATGTTAAAATCCACATAAAATCAAACTCCAGTCTGGTCAAATAACACAATGAAGACAAAATATAACTTCTCCCTCTCTCTCTCTCACACACACACACACTTCTGTGGATATTTGTTTTTGAGCCAAAATACATATTTCTAAATTCATTGGCTGCTTTCAGTGGCTGAGGGTGACAAAGAGGGAGCAGAAAAAACAAGCATGATGAGGCTGAGATGGAAGGAGTCAGTGCCTTTATAAATACAGTGAAACAGGCCACCACCATGACTTCGCCAGCTTCCTCTGAGTGAGCTGCCTGAAACATTTTTTACACCTGTCGATCAAACACTGTTTGAACTGCTTGTCTATAAGGTCCGCTGAGAAATGCTCACACATATAGAAAATGCACAAAGTCACAAAGTATACCAGAAACTGGGTCAATTAATTATACTGGAGACATTCGCAGCAAGCACTACGACCCCTTGCTGTGTCTGATGCTACATAGCTATTTTCCGTCATTGCCATCATCCTTGTTTTGCCGTGGTAATGAGGTTTCCCTAATGGCAGGTCAGGGTCAGCTGTGGGTCAGTCAGCGGGGGACCAAAAACCGTCACTACTTGTGGCCAATCATCTTTCCCTGCCATCCCATCATCACCATTATGTATAACGGGATATTTTGGTCCAAATTGGCACTTTGGAGGCCATTATTCACCCACAGCAGAGTCTTACTTATATACTTTAGTAACATATTCAATGCAGGACTTTTACTATGTAGTATTTTCACAGTGTGGTTTTAGTTCTTTTACTGAACTAAGGGAGACTTAGATAAAGAAAATTAAACACAGTTTAATCAGCCACCCCTACTATATCCTTAAGAAAGGCACACACCTCCAAAGCTGCCAGGCTACTTGACGCAATGTCTGACAAACGGAATTCGTGTCTGAATTGTTATTTGGGATGTTAACGGTCAGTTTATCACCGTATCACGGTTTGAGCAATCAAGAATATATGGACCAACTTCCAGGGGGTACCATTTCCACATTCCACCATTTTCCTTTCATACTGCCAGAGTGACTTTCCATATGACAGGAAAAGAACAGTAAAAAAAAAAAAATGACAAGTTGGAAAGTGACTTTAGTTTCACCTTATGTCTGCACACCAGAAAAGCGAATACACTGCAAAACATTGCTTAATCTTTTTCATCATGCTAGAATGTTTTCTTGAATAACAACAGGCGGAGTGACAGCACATTTTTGTTTTACTTAATTGATTCAAATTAGCTTCATATAATTAATTACGATCATTAATGTGGACAAGTGACAGAGGAAAGAGCTTAAAACGTACTATACATGTGTTATTCACCACATAATGACCCGAGGACACTGGTTATTTTTTTTATTTTAGCTTTGATGGCTTATTCAAATAACAGAATAATTAACACATAATTCCCTGCATCATAACACTGAAGACTGTTTTATGGTATTCATTAATAGGTTACTAATATGATGGGCTTTGTAAATGTGATAAACAAATGTGAAAAGTGATGTATGCAATTTTAAAAGACCACCCAGTCACATACTGTATACCCCAGTGTGTGTAATGGCAATACTGATGTGCAAAATGGGGCCATTCCCCCGAGTCTTATATTTCAAAGGCATATGTTGGGGAGAGCCCTACCTCAGAGGCAACACTGGGAGTAGTTATTCAACGACCAGCATTTGGATTTTGCAGTGGATTTCAAACATGCATTTGTTTGATCAAGCTTTTATGAAGGAATTATTCGAAGGACAGTTGATGGAAACAAAGACAGAAAGAATGAGACAGAAGATAGAGAGAGAGAGAGAAAGAGGACAGAGAAGAGAAACCTGCAGTGTGTGTGTACATTTTAATACAGATACACACAGACTCTCCTTTAACATCTCTGTGTCTGAGGCTACATCAGCCACGGTCCAAAGAAACTAAAATGAGGCATAAGACCAGACGACTCCAGAGCGATATCATTATAACAACCATACTTCTTTGGCCAACGCCAAAATAACATCTCTTTGCTCCCCCTCAGTTCATGCACTTGCAAAAGCCTTCATTTCATAAACCCCATTAAGGCAAAGGCAGACCATTTACACATGTGTTATTTTCTGGAAAAATACAGTTAATCATATCAGGTGATATGGGACATTCAGCCAGCACCACATCAAACACAAGTCCAACATTCTTAAATGTTGGGAAAAGTACGAATGTCATCAGTTCCAGTAAAAGAATGAACAAGAGAGACTTTATATCAAGATATGAAATTTTGTTGCTCTGGAGGTGCTCAAGTCTGCTCAAAAGAAAAAAAAATGTCTGTCGTGAAAATAATCAAGTGGAAGTTAACTTAATAAACACCCCACTTTGAGAGTTTCTGTTCTTGCACATAGACAGAAAATTGACTTTTAGTGACGAAATGTGGGCTATTACACCAAAGGTATGACCTCTGAAGTGTACATGTGCATATGAACTCAAAGATAGAGAAAACTCTCATATGCAGACACACTCACACACAGCTCAGAATCATTCTAGGCTGTGGTCCCAATGCTAACCTCAAGTCAACAAACACACATGGAACTCAGCAGAGAGAGAAAGAGACGGAGCAGGGAGAGGCCAGTGGTTATTATGCTTGGACCGAGGTTCTGTGCTGTTGTATTCTGAAGTGTGGACTGGGCCTGGTTACAGACACAATGTGGACCGCAAAACGTCTCATTAATTGGGCCAAACTGAAACAAAGTCCAGATGGCTTTAATAGACAATATTCGCTAAGGGGACGCATTCAAATTTGTCTCTCTCTCCTTCTGTGTCCCACTCTCTCGCTCCCACATTTTCCTCTCACATTGCTAACCCCCTTTATTCATCTGCCCTTTTCTCTCCATACACTTCACCTTCTCCATTTCTGTACAGTGGCCATTATTTTTTCTTCATCTCACTGCATTCCTCATCCATACACACTTTTCTTTATTCTTCCATTTTCTAAACCCACTTATTTCTATTAAGGATTATGGGTAACTGGGTCCTGTAACACGCATTGGATGAAAGACCTTACCAGTAGGACACGTCCAGGGGGTGAAAAAAACGCCTAGAGATGAGGTCAGCGAAGAAGGACTCCGTCTCACGGCACGCCGTCCCGTTGCCAATGACAACCCTGGTACAACTAGTATGGACAAGAGGAGAAGTGCAATGAGGTTTAGGAAAGCAACCACCAGGGTTTCAAACTGATGTTAGATTCACAATTCACTTTCATCGTTTATAATTCAGCAACACATTAGAAAACAGACAAGATGATTTTGCACTCAAGTCTCATTCGACACAAACATCAACCATTAATGCTACATTTTTTGAAATACAGTAGTCCCTCGCTATAACGCGGTTCACCTTTCACGGCCTCGCTGTTTCGCGAATTTTTTTTGTGCAATTTTGCATGCATTTTTTTTTTACAGTGTATGAACGCGCATTGTGTTCTGTGTCCTGATTGGCTAAGGGACTGTAGACCAATGTCAATCAATCTCCTCCGTGTCGTGTCTCTGTACAGTACAGAATGCGTTCGGCTTTACATAAATGTTCAATCGCTAGCAGTGTGACTTTTAAGTGCTGCCTGTTTGCAAGACAAACAAACAAGTCAAACAAGAGATAAATGTGAGAAAATGTTAATGCCTGTCTGAGAAAAGTGTATAAACTGTATGGTGAGGGGTTTTACAGCCTTAGAATATATATAGTAATTGTAAAAAATAAAGCTGACTACTTCGCGGATTTCGCCTATTGCGGGTTAGTTTTAGAACGTAACGCCCGCAGTAAACGAGGGACCACTGTAGTGTACTTTAAAAGTGACTTATCACACACACGCAGTAGTACCTGTATTTCGTCATAAGGTGGCGCAGTTTGTCTGCTTCTTTTTGCTGGCCTGAATTATGCAGGTACACAACATCAGTATAGAGAATCTGACCTGAGAGCACAGAAATAAAAGACAAAGAGAAGGAGAGAGCAAATATAATGTTGCTGATAAGGTATTATATAGTATCAGCTAACAATTCTCTGCTGAATGACGCAGCAATGCCGTAAACACAAACACACACACACACACACGCATCTCACGGGTGTAAAAATCCCATTTCTCTAATGTAGCACTTGGAGCAGTTTGCTTACTTGATGAATTTTATGTACTCACATGATTCTTGCAATTTTTAGGTTGTATCTTCATGGTTGAATGCACTTAGTGTGAGTCGCTTTGGATAAAAGCGTCAGCTAAATAAACGTAATGCAATGTAAGAATGTACTAGTTGCATGGCATGATCTCAGAGAGAATATTGGCTGCATTACTGCTTGAGTAAATAATCTGTGTAACACGTAGAGGAGATATAGTGTGTGAGTTTGAAACAGCATTAGCAATAGAGCAAGAGGAAAGAGGAAAATAGCCATTTAGCATGAATTTGATTTGGCACCTTAGTTTGCAAAGTGTGATACAATAGAAAATCTTCAAATAATTGACTACAATTCAGGACAATGGTTTTGTTTATAAAAACGTGACAAAAGTGGAGCTTTCATTCATATTACAGTGACAAATCTAAGGCCTATGAGCTGCACTTTCTTTTTTTTTAGATCATCACTGCGACACAGGATAAACCTTGATCAACATACATCATTAAAACAGATGTTGCAGCCTCTCAGACTCAGCTGCCTTTCCAAGGTTTTATGCACTGCAATATCTTTGTGATATGGTCTTATGAGAATTATTGCTAGGACTGTTCTGGATGCCAAAGTAAGTGTTATAATGTGAACATGCCTTTTATCGTGAATACTGACTGCATACAGATGAGTTCAGAGCACTATGTGGTTACTCACTAGTGTGGGAGAGAACTGCCAGCTTACAGCCATGTCTAAAACCAGGGTCCACCCCCATGATGACACAGCCCCGGACTGGACGCACCAACAGGCGTTGCCGGAGGTTCTGCACAAACATGGCGATTGACTCTTTCTCTGCTGCACTTGTCAGTTTAGTCCTAAAGAGATGGAATAAGGGAGGACGATATGAACCAAAAGAGTGGAGAAAGAGACAGAGAGATGTACAGGTTAGTTGTATGGTGAGAGTAAAAAGAAAGAGAAAAAAAGAGGAGGAAAGAAAGAGGAGAGGGATGGGGAAGGAAGAAGAGGGAATAGGGACACAGTGGAAATGAATTATTATCAAAGGAAAAATAGCCCTAAGAGTGCGCCCACACCCACCTACGCACACATAAACACAGTCACACTTAGAATACCTGTAACTCCGAGTGAGGAAAGGCAGAATAAGCCTTTTATAAGAGTCCTCTACTGCATTCCTGATGACTGCTTGTAGCTCTGCTCTTGCAAATGTCCTTGGCCTCCACCTGCATTAAAATATTCCATTGATAAATACAATCTATTTATCAGTCTTTTTGCACATTTGGTGTTATATAACAGATCATTCCTGTCAAACAAAAGCCTCATCATAATTACATAAAAAGTGCAATGTTATTTCTTTAACCTTTATCTTTATAAGATTAGTCAACTTAGGACCACTCTAAAATTCAAACAAATATCAAAGTGTAGTTAAAACTAAACGTTAAAACTAATGTTAGAATTCAAAACAGATTTTTTTCAACTTAAATACACACTTCTTTAAACTGTACCAAACTCTTAAGAGTTAAGTGTGTGTGTGTGTGTGTGTACTGTGTTGTTGTGTTTCTGACCTGTTGTTGATGCACCACCTAGTGAAGTCACTCTTCACCCTGTCAGGAATGTTCACCTTCACTGTCAAAATCTTCAGACTCTCCCCTCGGTTAATGGCCAGGGTCTGCACACAATGCACATGCACGTAAGCATGGAAGCGCATACACACATGGACAACATGCCCGCACATTTCCCTTGTTTAATGCATGAATCAACTGTATAAAAAGTGCACAGGTGCACATGAACACACAGAGGAAAGACCCACTTCCTTCCCAAATGCTCTCAACATACACAGGTCACACACTAAAAGGATAAACAATAACAGCAGGTCTAAATCCACATGGTAAATTACTATGTAGTTGGTGGTGCTAATTAATTGTTAAGTAAGGCTTAATTTAGTAGTCTGATAAGTTTGCTTATGCAATTACAGTTAAATCAGATGCAGTTGAATTTAAACAACAAAACTTGTTCACAAAACCACAAATCTAAATGTGATGTTCTGAATTTTCAGTCTTTTGTTGCCATTCAGCAGAACCATAGAAAGGACGGAAAAAATTTGTACACATAGGGCTTAGTGTGGGTTAGACAAGGTTATTGTATACACAATGTGCATGTATAAAAAAATGCATATACTGAAATCTCAACACGTTAGCACAAAAACAAAATCTTTTCACTCTCCACACACATGCATGTAAAAGTGATAAGCCTAGGAGTATATCCTGTGGCCAGGCCTGTTGTGTTGTGTGCTGGTCCCCCCTCAGAGGAACTGTTACATGCTGTTAAGCAAACAGTAGTAAGTGTCTGACCTTTTCAGTGGGGAACCTTTATCCCGCCACAGAACAGGGCCAAGAAACAAGACGTCAATCTGGAAACCAAGCGGAAGAAGCAAGCTGACAAATGCCACCAGTGCGCCACCATCAGCGCTGAGACCGCAAGGCCTACCCCCACCCACACCCACACATGTGGTGCCACAACTATTATGGCTCAGCAGCACCCTAAGATGTGCTGCACTATATGCAACGCACACACACAAAAATAAAAACATAAACACAGCTAATGGCGCAGTAGAGGCAAGAATTAATGCAGCAGGCTTGCTTGAATTATGATTAAAAGTTAGATTTCTCTTCGGTTGGCATGTTTCTGCCCTGGGCTGCCACACTGACTGTGACGAGATTTCTCAAACAATCTTCATCAAAGCGCTGAAGTTTAACGTGCTGTCGAGGGAACAAAGCAAAACACTTTGTGAATGCTCTGAACATCTGGGAGAGCCCATGAGTGAAATGAAAGCAGTAAATACAAACTTGCCTTGTTAAATCTGTGTTCTCAGGGTTCGCCGTTCAATCTTTTTAAGATCATTTTGTGTTGTGAAGAGTGACATACAGTTTTTACAGAATTGTCATGTACTGCAGGCTAATTCCTTTACTTCCAACAACTAGCACGCCGTCTGATTGTTGAATGTGGGGATGAAAAAGTATTTAAAAACTGAATATGACCATCATCAATTAAAAATGAGGAATGGTTGATAAGCCAATGTTAAGAAAATCAAGAAAAATAGCAAAAAAGTTCAAAAGGTGTCAAACCAAAAAAATATCTATTGTAGGTCACAGTAACATAGGTAAACACTCAAAGAAGATAGAGGCCAAACAGAAAAACGTGATTAAATGGAAAACAGATGATTTAAAATCATTAAAGCCCATTCACCCATTTCATGATAAATATCGATTTTAAGGCAATACAGGTAGTCACTGCTGCAAATCCACGAACCCTAACCTAAATGTTTAACTACCAAAAAAAACTTACTATATATCATATACATATATAAAACTTCAAATAAATCTCCTCTTACTAACTGTGAGTGTAACTATGCCCCACCAAAACTTCCATCCTTGTCCTTGCTCTGTTTTCCTCGGTAGCTGGCCACTGTCCTCGCTGCTGACAAATAACCTGGAGTCTGTCTGAGCGTCTCTCAGTTTCTGCCTGGGTTGGGTCACTGGTGGGTGACAGAGGGTGATCTGAACAGAAGGGTGATGTGAGACAGAGTGAGACGTGTGTGTTTGTGTGTTAGATGGGCCACGAGTGACATGTCACAAAGTACTGGCCAAACTCTGACAAGACCAGACAGAATGTCTTTCCTAGATGTCCCTTCATCCTCCCACCAGCCCCTAAGGGAGGGCAGTCAGCCAACAACTGTCCTCTCTCTATCTGTCTCCATCTCTCTCTCACTGTTTCTTTAGAGGAATACTATCATCAACACATCTATCCATCCGACATATCAAGGATAAACAAACATATGCTCCACACATACTGGCAGATTCGACTTACAGACCTGGCTGACACACATGGGGCACACTGTGCTGTACGAGTGGTAAATGCACTTATATGTAAACAGCTGAACAACGCTGCCAACGCTTTGCCTTATACTCCTTATACTGATCTCATAGCTGGCAAAGCATTCAGAATGTAAGCGACATTTAGTGACTCTTTAAACAGTGTGGTTCCAGATACATATAGACTCTCTATCAAAAAAAAATACCAATATCAGTCACCTGAGGGGATCATGGTCCACCATTATTCATGGATCTTCTACTCAAACATACTAACTGCTCCAGGAGAACTCAGTACTCCTTTTGACCCTTTTTCACTGTTGCACTCTCTCCAAAAACAAACACACAATGAGGTCTGTTCATGGAACAACAAACTTCAGACCAGAATGAAGAAGGAGAGATAAGTAAACCATTGCAATTAGCACTTGCAGTACTTCATAATTTAAGATTCGGCTTTTCCAAATGTTTTATTATTCATTTATCTCAGTTGTAAATATTTAATACTATTAAAACCATGAAAACGAAGGCAGAATGGGATTAAACAGACCAGAAAGAACTAATTTTAATAGTTTTAACTATGCTACAAATAATTTATGTTTTTACATTTTTACATGGGGGACTTATTCTCCCAATTGTTAATAGTGCTTATATATTGTTATAAACATTATTAATTGTTAATCAAGCGCAAAAACTGCTGCTGTATGTTGGTGTCAATTCTACAGATTATTTATCATGTTTTACATTAAAGACAAATGAATTGTGTACTACATCAGCATACCACAAGAAGTAATAAAGTGTTATCACATACTTTAAGGATCTGTTTTAACAGCAATACACTCAGAGTGTGTGTGTGTGTGTGTGTGTGTGTGTGTGTGTGTGTGTGTGTGTGTGTGTGTGTGTGTGTGTGTGTGTGTGTGTGTGTGTGTGTGTGTGTGTGTGTGTGTGTGTGAGTGTGTGTGAGTGAGTGAGAGACTGCAAATAAACTTGTTTTTCCCCACCTGTCCATCAAGAAGACGTGTTTAATTGATGAAACAGTTCCATTTACCCAAGATCCTCTGTAGGCGAGCCCCACACTGAAGCGCTAAACTACCACTTGATCACAACGCAAATCGCATTACAAATCCCCACTGCGCATTCAACAAATCTGCCCTGGCATACTCAAGAGCGTACCGGCTGCTAATAGCTATAAGGTAAATGCGTACCATTCGAAGAAGGCCTCAAATCAAATTTGATGGAATTAAATCTGAGCTGAGCATCTCAACTAGATGACTAATGCTTTAAGGCGTACTGATACCAGGTCTTTCTCTACACTAAACTTAGATAAATCTATAAAACTGTTACATAAGTCATGCATTGTGGAACTTCCATATTCCATAAACTATTCCATAAAACGACATAACAGAAAAGTCTTTTTTAGTGCTGAATGATTAGTTGATAAATACATTACAACAGTAATATATTTATCTAAATATTACAACTATTATTACAACTACTATATTGCCACTATTTAAATTATTGATTATATCAGTTTCAGTCATTTTCCAAGCACTCACAGATTACAGCCTCTAAATTAAGAGAATTTGCCACTTTTTCTTTGCAACAAAATGGTTTGTGGTTTTGAACCGGACGAGGTCTGATGTGGGGTTTTGTCGGTCGAAACAAACTGTTTAATGTCATCACCTAGCCTAGAGCAATTTTATAGACCAAACGATTAATAAATGAATCCAGGCAGATTCACTGAATATGAAAATTAACATCAGTTGAAGCTTTATTTACTTTTTAAAGTGAATGATCGATAAAAACTAGGCAATACCTCAATTCAAATTTTATTTCAAAGATGTATCATTTTTGTAAATTGTCATTTCTTTACCACTTAAATTTGTCTGCCACCACAGGGTCTTACTTCCCATCTAGGGGTGAACTTCCATGTTCAATGGACCAACTCTTAACATCTTTCCATTTCTCCCTTCGCACAATGCCCCGTCCTTTTCCTTTAACAAACCACCAGAGCTGGGGCTTAATAAAATGTGCTTTAGCAAACGGGCATGTGTGTGCTCACACACATGTCTCCTGTCAAAACACATCTCCCACCTGCTCCCCCTTCCCGACAACTTGACGGCTAGAAAAGGTTCATTTTAGCCGGAATCCGACAGCTCGCAGGGTCACAGCAGCCTGTGGATTAACGCTCCATGACACGGGCGAGTCATCGAATTAAAGGCCTCTCTTAAACTGGCGAGGAGAGGCGGAAAGGGGAAGTGTGGAGTTGATTGGAGGGCTGAGGTTTAGTCAGGAAAAGAGGGAGGGAGGCAGATCAGAGCGGAGGGAGAGAGATAAGTGACGGACGCACCTCAACGTCGCTCATCTGTTCACTCTCTCCCTCCCTTTTACCACCCCCACTCCCTCGTCCCATCCTTCCGTCCGCCTGTGGGCCCAGCAGCAGTAGCTGTCACTACACGAGAGCGCCTGTCAATCAAAGCTTCCTAATCCAATGGCATGTCAGCAGGGGACATGTCACATATGTTAAGGGGAGAGAATGAGGGGACTTGCAGGGTATGCTTGTGTGTGAGCAAGTGTGTGCGCATGCATGTATGTGTATGTGATTGTATGACTGTAGGGCACAGCGCGGTTGCCAGAGAGTGTGGTGTGGCAGAGAAGCAGCGGGTGATGGAAGCTGTGATGACACATGAGGCCTGGGACCAACTCTGAGTAACCCACTAGTCACTAGAGAGACAGAGGGGGAGCAGAGGAGGCAGAGTAGGGCACAGGAGGGGTAAATACGAAGGCACAGACAAGCCTAACTGCGACTGACATGGCTAACATATAGAAACAGCGCACATGAAGCAGACTGATTGACACAAACACATGGTGTACATTTGTTTGTGTGTGTGTGTGTGTGTGTGTGTGTGTGTGTACAGGTAAGTCCAAGCACACCAAACACACGTAAATGACCTTTAACATGGTCCTGCTTACTTAAAGAATTTGTTGTTGATGAGGACATTCATTTCCCATTTATTTCATAGGGTTCTTATTTATCGCCATACTTAAGCTATAAAAGTTGGTACATTTATTTTGAGGGAGTAATGCTGTTAGAAGGTAGAAAGGTATGTAGCATCAATAAAGCTTTTGTGAAACAGTCAGACCATCATTCAGCCGAGGATGGTACTTTAAGAATTAATGCAAACTATTAGTGGAAATACAATATTAAGGAAAGGAAGGGAATAAGGGAATGACAGGTGAACGGACACATCATCAGACTGATAAACTGGTCTGTACTGCTACCTGATGGGACTGGATGCGCTGGATGTTGCAGTTGAAGTTAAAGTAGAGGTGAAACTTGTCCATGTCCTTGTTTTTGTTTTGCTGGGCCTGTGGTTGTTTTTGGCTTCGGCCAGATTTGTCCTGTTCTTTTTCCTTTAGCGCCGACTTGGACACAGAGGACTGGATAGTGACGTAGCTGTTCTCACACCTGACATGAGGAGAGAGAAACACATAGGGAAAGAAATAGGTTATTTTTTTATTATTATTAAAAAATTGGTCTGGCTTAGAAATCAATGAAACAAACCACTGTGGAAATTAAATCAATTTAATCACATGTGTGCATGTTCTCACAATGTCTTTACGTAGGTGAGAGTCTCAGGGTCTTTGGCCATCATATCAGACAAGATATGCTCCACACCTGTGGTCACTTCTTCCACCGATGACAGACCTGACAGACAGAGACATGCATACAGTACTCATGGAGCTTTAATGGCCTCTATAAATCTATAACAGCAAATATAATGTCAACAATGTGTGGTTACATTTTTCACAATTCAAGTGTGCGTGTATGTTTGTGTGTCTGAATCTGTACATGTTAGGTATTTGAATTAAAGCTGAAATAAATGTGTGCTATGCTACAGGGCTAAAAATCTGTCAATAATAAATCACTGCTGTCAGTAATTTCAGGAAACATGATCTGAGATGAACATCTTCTCTTTGTGAGTATGATACAAGAAAGGGCCAACAGGCCTCAGGGGTTCTTGTCCAAATATAAAGTTATTTTCAGTGCTGCATAATTTCATGCCTTCAAAAATGTTTCATTGTGTTTGTATGTGTTTATGACGTACCCTCAGTACTAGGCTTTACCCATGCCCTTAAATCCAGAGTGTGTGGTGTGTCCATCAGTGCAGAGGCGGCAACCTCAAGGCCAAGTGCTTTGGCCCTGCGAGCCTTCGTCAGCTTACTGCCCTTTTTATAGGGAGCATACTGCAGACAAAGACAGAGGCACCAGACTGTGATGATTGGTAAGGACAGGTGTTCGAGCCACAATCAAGTGTGGATAAATAAAATAAATAAATACATTTGTAGTATAGTTAGAACTATTAAAGTTAGTTCTTTCTGGTCTGTTTAATCCCATTCGGCCTTCGTTTTCATAGTTTTAATAGTATTAAATGTTTACAACTGAGACAAATGAATAATAAAACATTTGGAAAAGCCGAATCTTAAAGAATGAGAGATTCAAATCACACTTAAATGATATATCACTAGCATAAAAATGTGATTCTGACCACGTGATCCAGTTCATCAGCTGATCGGCAGCTCCTCAGGTTTCCTTCCAATTCAGGAGTCAAAACCCCATCCTTCTTAAGGGTCTGAATCACAGATTGGGTCTTCTTGGCTAGAGAACTGAAGCGACACACCCCCATACACAAATACACAAACATAAACAACATAAAGAAGAGCAGATTATATACAGAGTAAAATCATCACACACATACACACAGAATAAACAAAGACTTCAAAGCTTGACCAATAGCACCATCTACTGGCCAATGTCAAAACATGCTGTCTGGAAAGGACCATTCTGCAAAAAACATTTCATCTCTACAGCTGTGCATATGAAACTTTGTATTAACATGTATTTAGTGAATGTTGGAAAGAGTATGAATGGGTGATATGGCGCATTAGTTTCTTTTTCCATGTTTCATTTTCTCACCATATTTCTTCATATACCAGCTGGACGTCTCTGACTGCATCAGCGTCCATGTGGTTAATCATCTCTTTGCGGTAGCGCACCATGAACGGCACCGTGTTCTCCTCACGAAGCAGTGCAATGATATTTACACACACCCACCTCTCCACACATGTAAAGGTGGACAGCAACTGAGGGGAAAGACATACAAAGATATTCAAAAAAAAACATATATAAATACATATAATTCAACATATATAAACAAATTAGATAAGACACTGCCTATATAACCCCCCCCATTAACCAACTGACATACAAACAGTTGGTATATTGTTAATATATCGGAGCCAGTAATTTTGGGTGCATTTATAGTATAGAGAGCCTGTAGGAAAAAAATTGTGGGCACAACAAACAGTTACTCTTTTTCTCTTTGAGGTATTAACATACTTTGTCCATCTGCTTCTCGGCAGTGGGTCATTTTACAGTTTTAGACTAGTTTTGTAACTATCAAAACTTGTACACCCACTATAGGTGTTGCATTTCCTGACTGGATAGCTACTAGAAGCAGAGAGTTTATAGAAATTATGCTAAAAAGGGTCATGTTCTCATCAATAGCTTAATACTGAAATCCATAAAAAGTGCTGCCGTTTGTCCAACAACTGGTTGTAGCAGTTTCGTGGGTGCCGACTGGCCACCTGCAAACTGTCAGTATATTTCAGCATTGTGTGTCTGCCAGTCAGTCAGTCAGTGAAGGGGCTGTCACTGCAGATGCTTCCACCATCTGACAAAGATATAAACACTATAAATAAAACGCACCCAAAGAACCCAACAATACCTCTATCAAGTCCCAGTTCATATTGAGTTCATTCCTTAGAGCTTGTGCTCCTGATGATGGAAAAGTACTTGGTTGTCCCAGGTAGACACCATCAGTCTTCTGTTTCTTTTGACAGGGCTCATCAAACGTGAAATCCTCCTCCTCCACTTCCTCCTTCTTTGGTCTAAGCCCAGCTTGTGATGACCCCTCGTCTGCAACTCGCTCTGCCTGATGGGCTTCTGACACGATAAATGACACTCTCTACAAGACAATACAAGATAAAGATAAACACAGAGCGAAAAAATAAAAAAGGATTGAAAGAATTTGCCATCAGTGACGGGATATATACTTTGTTAGAGAGTAACATCAGCTGTAGACAAAGTAGACCTTTGCTGACTTTTAGAAAGTGTTGCATAGAGAACGACAACTCAAGGAAAATAGCTTCATTATGTGCGAGAGATATTCTGAGATCAGTTACAAACTAGCAGTAAATTATACAAACAATCTTGTGGTTATAATTGTTGCCAACTCCATTTTATGTTCTTGTATGTGTGTGTGCAGATAAACTCTCATTAAAATGGCCATTAGTGTTACCTCTTCCTTCATTCGAATACTTGGCCCACTCTCTTCCGCCCTCTCTCCTTCTGTACAGTCTGTTTGTTTTTCTCCTTTGTCTTCTCCAATCTTTTCATCGTTTGTGCCCTCATCTTTTTTTTTCCTCTTCGTTCCAGCCAACCTAGGTGCACCAGAGTCCTTCTGTGCCGGTGCTTTTCGCCCTGCTGCAGGCTTGCGTGGCACCCTTGGTTTAGGTTCTTTGGGAGCTTTAGGCTGTTTTGGTGCTTTGGGCTCCTTTGGTTTAGCAGCTCTCTTAGCCGGTGCTTTCTTCTCCTCAGCTGCAGGAGCTCTGGCAGTCTTTCTGGGGGCTTTTAGCTTTGGCTCTGCTGGCCTCCATTCCTCACTATCGTCATCACTACTCACTGTCTGGTTAAAGGACCTGTCAGAGTTGGCAGAGTTGGAACAAAGTGAAAAACCAGGTAATTCTTATGCCAGACTAGGATTGAGATCTTTCTGTTAAATGTTGTTCGTTTTCCTACAGGTTTGCCTGTTCTCCTCCAAACGTTATAAACACAGAATATTGTCATCAAGCAGTAGAGACTCTTATGCACATAGTTTAACGATGTGAGTATGAACATGACCGCTATTAATGAATGGAAATCACTTACAGGTCGGAGTCCATATCTCTGTAATTGGCAACTTTGACGGTTGTTGCTCGGGGTCTTCGTGACATCTGTTAGAGAAGGTGTTTATTTAGCTAGCTTTGTATCAAAGCTGTGCCGTTAAAATCATACAATTTAACTGATCAGCAATGGCAGAAGTGGTTATAAAAAGTAGCGTTAATTGTTGAAGTGTGGCGTTAACAGTAACCTTTACCCACAGGCAAGCTAGCTAACATAACCTAATATGCAAATTAGTTATTTTAACAAAAAGCAAGATTATTGTATGTGTGCTAACGTTAACTGTAACGGGATCATTAAATTTACTGAAGCCGACGTGAACTTGCAAAAGTTTGTTATGATAACCAAGGTTATGTTAGCTGGTGTTTCAAATTTGGCGCTTCACGCTGATGCTAGCAAAGTTAGCTGGCTGGATGGCGCTACAACGTAGCATATTCATTTAGCTTATGACACTATCTTCCCGCACGGTGTGAAGCGTAAAAGATCATTTGTACTTCTTTACCTTTGAAAATGCTCAGTATTTGTGGGTATTCCGCTGGAAATTGTTGCTAGTGAGGCAGCGTTATCTGCTTCCTGCAACAGCATGAGTTCAGCCAATGACAACGTCCCGTCTTCTTCTTCTTCTTTGGTCTTTAACGGCAGCTTGCGTCCCTAGCGTTGTTTTACTGCCATCTACTGGAGATAGTCCTACAATGTCTAGACTCTAGGCTGAAGATTTATTTCAGTCAAGTTCTGTTTTAGGAAGCTGACCAAACATCTTCTGCCTTCCAGCACAGCCTTGTGCTGGAAGCACAGTTCCTTGATCCTCATTACCTCCAACATGTCCCTTCTCTCTGATATATTTTCCTGCAACAAACAATCACATGCTCTACATTTTCTGATACCCAACAGTGTTCACAAAAACCGGTTGGACGCTTCTCTGTAATGTGAAAAGTCCCTTTCAGGTGACTGTGTCCCAGCCACGTCATATCTTTAGTCTTTTCTACTTCCTCCTGTATGTTTCTTACTCACAGCCCACTTTATTTTGACTTAAATGTAAGTGCTTTCTTCTTATCTCCTGGTTCCAATGCTGCTGCCACTCTTTATTCATTTCTTTCCATACAATGTGCTTATCCTCTAATTTTCAAGTTTCAGTTTTTTTCTGATATCTATGTTTTCATTTCATTAATATAGTAATATAATATAATTAAAAGGCAAAAACTTCTTCAGGCAACACTTACAGGCTCCTTACCGCCACCCATTGGACTGGATTGTATTGCAATTGACTGGTTATAAAAATCTCCTATAGGTTTCACACTGATAATTCATTAGATTCTGCTCGTCTCAGTCTGTAAATTATCCAACTCATAACTCATATGAGAGGACAGGGAAGCTTTTTATAATTTGAGCCAATTCCTACCATAAATGACACTATATAAGTTTGCATTTAAACCTGATCATAAGAACTCTTACTGGAACTGTTCAACTGTTTCACTATATTTCCCTGTACCCTCCCACTGTGCTCTCACTTCCTTTTAGCCACTGCTTGTCATCTGTCAGAACAGATGAAAAACTCCAATACTTGCACTGGCACAATAATTGTTTAATACTTTGTTTTGATGCCCATGTTGTGAGAAGCAGGCCAGTATCCATCAGATGCTTTGAACCAATCTGGGGCAAATTTCCAAATATTTGGGAAATGGGGAATGCTATAATTGTGAAGCAGCTCCACCAAAAGTATTATTAGCTTTGTTTTAACACATTTAGGATGTTGGATTAATTCAGTAGACCAAAATTTGCGAGGACAACATGGGAACAGATTTACACACATGTACATATCTAGAATAAGTATACAGAGTGCTAAGAGGGCTTGATCACAGCAGAATATTTACAGATATTTATTTAAAGTGTGCATGAAAATATTAATGAAATCTATCATTGTTTCTGTATGGTCCTTGTGGCTCTTCTTTCATGGAACAGATATGATAATTACATACCATAACATTTTGGTAACTATCAATTTAATAAATGATGGACCTAAAGACTGAGTCAGAGGCTATAGCAGGGGGCAAGAAAACATTAAAAAGATAGTGACCTAAGGATTTATCACTTCTGAACTTCAAGATTATAAATTTAATTCTATGGCAAACAGGGATCCACAGCCCAGAAATTCCAGCACAGGTGTAATAGTTGCTGACAGTTCTCAGTGAAGCCTTCTAATCATCAGAAATGGTGTGCCACAGGGGTCTACCATTGGTCCATTGCTGTTTAACTAACTGGTTAAATATATAAATATTACATTCTAACAAATACTTCATTGTCCACTTTTTTGTTGATGATACCATTTTATATGCTCAGGGCTCCACCCCAGCCCAGGCCTGAAGGCTAGTTTTCAGTGCACATTTGATTCTTTTCAAGTAGCACTTTTTAAATGCAGGAAAGACTAAGTACACCTCCACCTGGGACTCTGACTATCCTGCCATTAAAATGTAAGAGCACCCATATCACTCTTGTGGAGACATATAGATACTTAGGAATCTGGCTTGACAGCAGGCTCAGTCAACATTTGACTCAAAAAATAAGAATCAAGCTGGGTTTCTCATATAGGATTAAAGGGTGTCCAAATTCTTCCATCTGTTGAATTATTGCACAATCAACCTTTATGTCTGTTCTGGACTATGGAGATATTGTGTATTTTCATGCTGCCCCATCAACTCTTCAGCAGTTAAACCCTGTGAATCACAGTGCATTACGCTTTATGACAAATTACAAATTCAGGACTCATTGTTTTCTGTACTAGAAGGTTGGATGGACTTCTTTACAGGCAAGAAGAAACAGTCACCTCATGTTATTCAATTATAAAGCTCTTCGGCTGAACCTTCCAGACTACCTCACATCTCTTCTCTCATTTTAATCCCCTAACTACAGTACAGGATCCAATGTCTAACTAGATATCTCTCATGTTTGCACTAATGTTGACCAAACTGATTTCAGATTAAACACACCTTTAAATGGAATGAACTACAATCTGCCCTCAAACTTGAGCCATTTAAAACCCCTAGAGATTTTAAAACCTTATTAGCTGATGTCTTAAATGATTCATGTAACTGTTTCATGCAACGGCTTCTTTGTGTACTGTGTAATTTTCTTGTTCTATTTGTGTTTTTGTGAATGTTCCTCTTTTTTGTTGTCTTGCTGTCTTTGAAAATAGATACTAATCTCAATGAGACTGACTGATGAAAGAAATACTGAATTCCCCTATCCAGAAATGGTCTTGGTACTCGAAATTAACAGAACACAACAGCTAATATAGAAACAGAAATATTAATGCCTGCGTTATTTCTTTGTATTTTATTTATTTAATCAGTTCCCTATGCAGAACTGTATCATTGTCAACAAATCCCCAGTTGATTAAAAATGTAACACAAATATATAAAGGTTATATAGGCCATATATCTCAACCTGCTGTTTTATGATTGTTAAGTATCACATCCTCTGCCCCTGGTAACAGATGATGCGGCAAACTGAGGCACCAATCAAAAATTCAGAGAGAAGAATTGGGAGTGTTGGTTTTCACCGCCTGTAGTTTTCAGTTCCTTCTGTCTCTGCTCTGCCTTAAAGGTGAAACCCTCTCTTAACTCGGTCATTGATTTTTGCGAAACAGCTTACGCCTGAGGGAAGATAAGGTATATCCTTATCCTATCCTATCCTATTTATATATGTACAGTTTCTGTGTATGTGTTTGTTTACTGTACGTATATGTATGCATGTACGTTATTGTATATTTAAACTCAAAATGTGGATATTTATTTGTGTGTTTACAGGTTTGTGTTTGTGTGAAAATGTCGGAGCCAGAGACTCAAACTCTCATCTCGGCTACCAGCCAGCAGACAGCCATCAATGTACCAGCACAGGGGTAAGGATTGTGTGTTTTTCTATATTCATGGGGGTTAGGGTTAGGGTTAGGGTTAAAAACACTATAGGACCATAAAGCTGGTTGGTCCCCACAAAGTTAACCATTAACTGTAAATTACTTCAAGACATTTTCCTAATTGGTGTATTGGCTTTTGTTAAAAATCTTCACAACGATAGAAAAATAATTCTGGTGTGTGTTTTTGTTTGTGCTTGTTTCTCAACTGTAGATATCAGTGTTGTCTTAACCCCTTGAAGGTCCTCAGAAATAATCACGTTAAAGATCCTTACACACATAAATGTGTATGCATAAAAACAAGCCATAAAAATGTTAAAAATCTTTCTTTTTTTTAATTTAGACCAGCATCAGCCCTAATCATACATATCAAATTTTAATTAGTTTTTAAAAAAATTAACCCTTAAATTGCCATGTTTTTGTCATGATGCGCATCATTTTATGGTCTAAAATACACAAAAATTGAGAACTCTGAAAAATTCACCATCTTGCAAAATTATAAGCAATATGCATGAAAAACTGATAAAATATGCTAAAAATAAAAATCATAACACACTAGAAAGTGCTGAAGACCCTCAAAGGGTTAATCATTTCTGAGGTTGAACTGAACTAAAGTTTGCAAACCATATCAGTGATTGTTCATGTTTAATATTTATTTTAATCTTCAGATTTTTTATGTATGTTTTCTGTCCTCCTGTCAGCCATTGGTTTCCATTAAACACTATTAAAATCAATCAGCAGACTCTTTAAACTCAGTTTGTCATACTGAACATGTAGACAGGTTTGTCTAATCTGTTTAAAAAAACATCAATAATGGAAAAGTGATGGGGTAAAAATCCATAACAAATATCTAGAAAATATTTTCATGTAGTACAAAAGTAAATAGAAAACAATGTTTATGTGAAAAGCAAGGAAAGTGCATTAAGAATAATAAAAATACATTTCAAAAACTGTCACCAGTGACATAAGCCTTTATGGTATCCTGTATTTCATGCATTGTCTTTTGTTTTCATGAGTAAAAAACAACTTCAATATGAAGTATCTTTAATGGTACAAGAACAAGACTGTATTTCATTATTTGAGAATCAAATTAATACATGATGGACACAGCTAGTTGAGATTTTAAAGTCGTCTCAGAAAGGACACACCGTTTTTATTAATGGGAATTTCCAAATGAGGCCTTTGTGGGAACTAAAAGCCTGTGAAAGGCGTAATTGAGTTTTGGAAATGCCTAAACTTTCACTTAAGTGTCTGCTTGGCAACAGCTGATCAGTTGATGGTGACGTTTAGTATACAGTAACCTGCAAACCATTTCTTAGGTTCCTGTTTCAGAGAATTTCTCTAAATCTCAGTCAAGCATCAGACCCTGTTCCTCATCCTCTGCTCCTTCACCTTCCTGTTAACTGCTTCTCTTACCTACCAAAGGATTTAGTCATCATGACCTCAGAGTCAGTGGCAGATATCAGTGTTTTTTTTGCCTGTATTAAATCTTATAATTATTAATAAGGAAAAATACCAGAGCAGGTCAACTACATACTGATCCTTGAGGAGTTGAAATAGCTTATGATTTTACACAACAGGTCTCCATGATATCAAATAATTCTTCTTCATGCTGCCAAGAAATCCTCCAGATTAAACATGTTTCTCCTCTCCTTCTCCATCTCTTCTCAACTCACCTCCTCCCTCCTTCTTCCTCTTATTGCGCTCCAGTGGCCGCCCCTCCCGGGCCTATAAGGTGGCAGGCTTGACCCTGCTGGCCTGTGTCCTGATTGCCGGCCAGGCGATGATTGCCTACTTCCTCCTCACCCAGAGGAGCGACATCAGATCTCTGGAGGAGCAGAGCACCAACCTGAAGACAGAGCTGTCAAGGGGAAACTCTGGTGGGCAGGCCAACTTCAGATCAGTTCAGGAGAGGTCTGCTGCACGCTACTGTGTACAGCAGATGCTGTTTAAGTATAACTTCATTTGAAAACAGTCTTGTGAGCAGCTAGACAAAAATATCAAATGTCAGCAAAATCCCTGGTGAGCTACATAATGACATTTCTTCCCCTCTTTTTTTATAAAAATCTAAGCCCATCTAGTTATTTGTAGAAAAAAATTAAATATAATCTTTGTCCTAAACAAACTATACTGTATGTCTTCCAAAGCAGGACAGAATTGCAGATCAAGCTACATCAAGAGAAGCTGTGCTCCTACTTTGGCTTTAAATTCAGTCCAGAGCGGATCCAAGTTTCTGTTGTCTAACTTTCATTTCCTCAGTCTGGCTTGGTCTTTCTCTACTTCACACACACCGTTTCTGTTTCTGTCCATAGCTTCTGTTCCCATGCGGATGCACATACCCATGAAAGCCCTGCCCAACCTAATGGACGACTCTGTGGATGAGGTAAAATAGTGCATCTGATGTAGAAGGCAAACTGTTTCAGGCTGTAGTTATGACGGAGGTGCAGGTATATTATTTGAATTTAATGATGCAATTAAAAAAAAATTGATCCAGCTTTCATACATTTAATCCATTCATCCATTTGTGGGATGAATCCTGTCATATTCTTGTAAAATCAAATGTAAGCTGTCATATTTTTCTCAGTTCTCTGTTTTGTCTCACTGATTGTATTGCAGGATTCTTCCACCGGTGCCCCAGAAAAATCTGGTACGTTCAATACATATTTACTGTGTTCATATGCATGACTGTATATAATATGTCTTCACTTCCTCCCACTGCACACAATCTTGCACTGGCGAGCTAGAGTCTGCACGGTAATGGTCGGGGGCTGGAGTATCGAGGTCACATACATCCCTACATACATACATACATCCGCCCTACTTAATCACAGGGTAGAATTAGCTGTCAATCACAATGTCACACCACACTTGAAACGTCAGTGTGATAACAACCACCAACAGAAACCATCCCCGGGAAACTCATGTGACTTTCACGTGTCACCTGTCCTGCAGCCAGCCACCGGGGAGCGATCGAGCCATTTTGTGATGCTGTCAAGTTGTCCACCTTTGAATACAATCTGTGATACGTACAATGTGCAAATTAATCATCACAATGTGTCTACTCATTAGAAGACATTTAATGTCAATATGATTACAATTACACATCTCCCTTTTTTCCTGCAAAGTTCATTAGTCTTATGTTCACATTGGTTTTTCTGTTATTGCTCCAGTTTTCTGTCATTTAACTCCCCTCCCCTCCCCTCCCAGACCGTCAACAGGCCACTCAGTGCCAGCTGGAGGCCGCTGGTCTGGTCTCCGTGCAGGTGCCGGGCTTCCACCCCGCCTGTGACGAGCGTGGCCTCTACCAGGCCCAGCAGTGCTTTATGGGGAGCTGCTGGTGTGTGAGCCCAGTCAACGGGCAACAGATCCCTGGATCCTTGAGCAATGGCCCGGCTATTTGCAGGGCCATGGCCCGCACTGGTGAGACAAGTTAGCTGATCGTGAAGCTTGATAGAGAACAGATTCTAATGGCCACCACACTCGCTTAAAGGAATAACTTTAATGTTACACACACACCCTTTGTTACCAGAGAAAATTGGTTCGGTCATGAGCAAAGGAACAAGCATTTGTTTTACTGATGCAGATACAAGTACTTTTTTAAAATTATTCATTATTGCAAGATTTTTGACATTAAAGAAATTAAATGGTGCACGTAACCGTTTATAAAAGAAAACGTGGCATATGTAATTCCATTATTGTTAGTCAACTGTGGCTCAGACGCAGAGCGTGTTGTCCATCAATCGTCAGATCAATGGTTCGATCCCCAGCTCCTCCAAGTCCACATGATGCGTCTGTGTGTGAATGTATATGAAAGAATAGTTTCCTCCAACTTAGATTCCACCTTTGTGAATGAGGATGTAATGTAAAAGCGCTTTGAGTAGTAAAAATGACTAGAAAGGCGCCACACAAATACATACAGACCATTTATCACTGTTTTTTCTTTGAAGCAGATTTATAAAATCTAAAACATTTCTACTATTGAAATAGTGATTATTTTGTAACCATTATTTAAGCAACAACGTTGACAGTCAAGTTTGTGTCTTTGAAGGTGGCCAGATGAAAGCGTTGAGCCTGCCTGATTCTGCTGTCTGACACTGTGGTGAGTTCACACACAGTATTACTGTGAGAGCAGAATTTTTTGACATCTGGAAAGGGACATTTTTAAGGGGAGATTAGTTTATATTGTTGTTAAAACCTTGAATTAACTGTATTTCTTGTGTTTTTGTTTGTTTCTTAGGTAACTGAAGCGGAGACAAGCAATGGTTCAAATTATTCTGGCTTCTCTTCTCTTTTAATCGCAATCATATTTGCAGTACTTGCTGGGATTTTATATACTGCTGATAAATTGACAAATTCTAACCATTTATTTGCTTGCTATCATCTTGCAAACCAATATTATATGGACAGAGGTGACTTTTGCTATTAATAACATCTTTCAGTTTTTAAATGGCGTGTAAAAGTTAAGGATTTTATAGTTCTTTGATTTGCAGATTTAAATGTTTTTTAATTGAAATTTTGCCCCATGTCACATTTGCTAAAAAAGAACCTATTTGCAATGTTTGGAAGTGAGCAGTGAAGTGAAAAGTAATAACAAGGAACGAGGGGCATTCAATTCAATGTGTGGGTAGATGGTAATTATTCATTTATTTAATATATTTTGTAAACATTAGACACATGTAAATGGAAACCTGATCTGTCTACTGCCCCTTTATATTTATTTTTAAAAGAATATTCAGATAAACAGTACGGTCGCTTGATGATTCAAAATATTAACACACACTGGGGTAAAATCAGGAACTGGGACACTGAACTGTATTCTCCCCATTTATTTGAACAACCCAATTAAACCTTTTAAAGACAGCGTCGCTGGTTTTCTTTTACAAGACTACAATGGAAAAATCCAAAGTGTTGAAACGAATACTTCAACACTGATGAATCGACTGACCCGCCATTTTCTATAATCCACAGCATTGAGTGTTTAAAGAAAGGTATTACTTAAAAAACGAAAAAAAACATGCATAGACATAATACACAGGAAACTAAGAGCATGCAACACACAAAAAAAAAAAAAAAAAAACACCACAATGATTGTCAATAGGCACAGGTTGTTTTTGGATCCACTTACCCAACATACAGTACGCATTGCTTTCTAATACACTTTCCAGTGAAAGTAAAAGCTAAAATGAGCACAACCTCCATGAACTCAATATATTGCTCCTTTATGGCTTTTATGTCCAACACTTGTTACAGGTCTAACTTTGTACATTAGCATTGTGTGTTGGTTTCAATGACAGTAATACAGTACCAGGGGTAACTACTGTTACCGTCATGTGAAAACCATCTTAGTGCACGTTTACATTTCTCTCCTTAGATATAATATACTTTTGAATAAATTGCAGACAAAAGATTTTATTCTCTCAAATCAGTGTGTCAGCCAGTCAGACAGGTTATGTGTATAAAACTGTATATTTTGTGGAGAATCAGGGTTTTATTCAGACAGAAACTCATTTTGAAATACATGACTGTATTTCAAAAGCGGAACTGGTGCAGAACCAACCAGCTAATAGAGAAGAACGTAATTTAGGTTTAGGCAAAAATATGTACATTTTCCAGTTGTCCACCCAAGTGAAATACCTGCTCAACAAAATGAAGAATTCAAAATCTAATGCTAGTACTATTTTATCAAATGTGCTACTGTTTTTCTGTGCATTTGGTTTTAGAAGCAGCAACAGCATTGTTTATCGACGTAATGTTTGACAATTTTACAATTAAAATCTCTCCCAAAAAGAAATAAAGCCTTACAGTACATATAACTCATCAAAACATGATGCAGACAACACAATTTAAATAAGTAGAATTTTTACTATTTACCTTTTTCTTTGACAGATTTTGATATTCTTGGAACAAAAAAACAAAATTATTGATTGATGAATGAGAACATAACAGCTTTAAATTCCTAAAACTTGTGCAAAAGATTTACTAGTTTCCAGCATATGAAATAGGCAGCCAAATCCCATTAGGAGAGGCTATTGCACACATGGCATGAGATGATAATATCAAGTCCAGACCAAAGTAGGCACTCTTATATATACTTTATATAAAACACTTGAACACACACCCTGTTTTGCTGAAATTTCCAAGTGTAATTAAAACTATATGTGAAAACAAAAATTTCACTTTGGCGTACATTTTCGCTTGAAAAAGTGACCTATAATCACATGAAGGAGAATTTCAAAAAGGATAATAAACTAAGCTAAGCTAATTGACACACCACAGACGTTTGCTCTGACACGTGCAAACGATGTGAAAACTAATAAGAGCCGTGAAGTGTTTTGACAAGTGACATGTTGAAGAGTACCATGGGATGCTCCCATCAAGCCCTGAGCAAAAAGTGCAAATTAGTCAAGGCTGCTTTAATTGATTTCTAACCGCTGGATGGCAGAAGACAACACAGAAGTCAATACTCGTTATGTCTTGAATAGCAAAGGAGATGTGGTGTATTTCTCCCCTGAGAACCTCCTTAAGAAAGGAGGTGCAATAACCATCACAGCTGGCCTGCACGGGTGGATATTGGTTGGTTTCATTTTGTAGAAATAAATCTGAAGAAAACATCTATTATGGTTTCAGGCCGGACAGCAGTGAAGTCAGAAATAAGTTATAGCAGCTGTATTGACTATTGTAGGTAGCAGTTTGTGGCTACATTGGGATGAAATGTGGGGCCTCCTGTGTTTTAAGTAATTCATTTGTAATCCTTTTTACATGCTTGTTAATATGTTCACTTTATGGAAATATATATTTCAGCCACCTATTCAAAGCACTCCTGTAGGAAGGGTTCAGATGAATATATCTATGAAATTAATCACTGTTTCACTGTACTCCATACATTTGTCTATCTAATCATTCATGTGGAAGGCGAAAATAATAAGTACTTTTGAAATACATATCTGTTCCCATATGCTGCACTGGTACTGTAGGTGTCTCTCTTCCTCCTCCTTCCTTTCATCTCATTTGCTTCCTCCTCTCAGGTTGCGAATGTAGTCTTTGATGGAGTTTTCAATGTTGGGAACGGCGTAGTTTTGTGCTGCGTAGATTCCTGTACACGTTCCTACGGCAACACCCATCAGTGCTGAGGAGCGTAGCCTTGCAACAATGTACCCGGCCAGAAACCCCTTCAGGAAAGGAGAGGCCAGCAGACTGCCTCCCTACGGGGGACAGGACAGGAGAGATTACACCTGGTACTGGGTAGTCTGACCAGACTACATTCTCATGTTTCTAAAACTGCCTGGCCTGTGAACTAAATTCAACCAGGAGTAACCTGTGCGTGTACGCATTAGTGTCAGTGTGAGCCTTACTGGAGGAACCCCAGCCTGTATCTCATCCTCCACCCGCCTCTGAATGTCCTCCAGCTGGTCCTTCAGCTCCACCAGGTCTTTGAGCTGGCTCAGAGGACTCTGCACACACGTGCACGAATACACACAGAGACAAACAACAGGTCAGTGTCCCAGAAAATTGTAACTCATGTCTTGTGATAATAATGAAACCTGTGGTAGTAATTCTCATGAAATATACCATAGTAGACCAAAGACAGAGCAAATCAGTTACTATGCTACTAAAGGTTAAAAGTTGCCTCTTGATTTATATCGGCCAAAGTCCCCTTGAGAACAACTTAATCATATTCGGTATAAACCAGACTTTACCATAAAGAAATACAACACAGGTGTACCATTAATCAAGAGTGGTCCGCATGGTTATTAATGTTGGTGTATACTGTTTAAACGCGTTGACATTCACAAACTTAGTTGAGAGGCAACTAGTTCAGACTGTAGCTAGCACACACAGACTTTTGTCTTGTGAACGGTACCATATTAATTTACATTTTGAGATAGTCCATCTAATCTAAGCTGTTTCGAAACTGCCTGCCTCCCCATCAAAGTAAACAAACGCTGCTGTTGGTCTCTTTAGCAGTCAAACTTTACAAAGTCCTTAAAGTTAGCTAGCGTTAGCCAGTAGGCTAATTGAGGGTTGGATTAGCAGCTAGCCACCACTTCATTCTTTCCTTTAACCACTTCAATAGCTTGTTAATGTTTGATCTGGTCACAGCACAGTGACTATATTTCAAACACCCCCAATAAAATAAAGAGTAGTTATATTCATATACTGTAACTAGTTAGCCAACTACTTGACACTTAATGCTAGCTGAGCTAAGCTAACCAAAACGATAGCGTGCAAACTTTTATTTCATCAGCTAATGACTGCTGACAGACACTGTGAGTGAAGCGGGTTGTTATGATACAATATCAAAGACAAATATCTAGTTATGATGTAAAAGTAGCGTACAACGTTGAGGGCACCTACCTTGTCATCTGCCATAGCTTCACTTAAGCTAGTGTGTTGATAGCTAGCTAGCTAGCTAGCTTAGCTGTATTTCTTCTTCTTCTTGCAGCTGTGTTGAAAATGAACCCCACTGCCCTCCACTGGTTACCCACGGAGATTTTAGATTTTCCTCATCCTAGAGCCCGGTAAGTTTTAGCAAGGCCGAAGATGAAGCACGTCTTACTCACGTTATCGTGCTCGCAGTATAAAACAACATAGAGCCAGTCATTCATTTCTCCTGCACAACCTGTGCAGCCTGAGCTTTTTGCTTAAAACTGGGAGAGCCTGCAGGAGAGAGTTCAGCGGATGAGACACTTAGACAAGAAAAAAAGAGTAAGAAAGATTTGGAGTAAGTAAATAGAGACAGAAGGATAGAGTGCCTTAAAATTGGTGTCACATTCATTAAACTGAGTTGTTAATTTTGCACTATTTTGTAACCATCACTGCAACAACTCAAAGCCTGAAGAAGGAAGGTTGATTGTGAGGATTAAAGACAGGAATCACAGAGTGGTGAGACGGGCGTGTTCTCTCAGAAATGCCATCACATTATTTTAGTCATTACAACTGACAGAAGCCTTTAAAGTTGAAAGTTCGCTTTTTTTCCCAGCAAGTATTGCAAGCCTGGATGACGGGTCACAAGTGTGATTCGAAGGGAGACTGTGAAAGTGAGAGCAGGTGGCAGAGCTCGGAGTCACAGGGACAGGGCTAATATTTGAGACTTGACGGAGAACAAGACAGTGATTTGGTGTGGTAGAGACATAGGAGGAGACAGTAACTGCAGTAGAGAATTTTAAAAGATCCATCTTGCCTGAACATAAACAATTAATTCTTAGACACCACTTCCTCTGCAGCACTTTGTTACTCTAGAGGGCCTGAAAGTATTTAATCCTCACACTCGGTAGGAGAGATAGTCTATTAACCTTTCCTCATTCAGTGTTATCGCAGGACCAACCTGATATGGACCAAAGTATTTAACAGTCTGTTCAAGCTGGAATAAAAAATCTTTTGCATTTTCGTCTTGCATGAGACGAAACACCACTCACTCACACCCCCTGGACAGCAGACATTCAAGAGCTGAAGGGAGCGATGGAGGTAAGGTGTCTATGATCTTCTGATCTTCAAAGCTGTTGATGGTTGTGGGGGGGCGTTATTGATTTTGGCTGGGGCATATTTGGCTGACTAATCTTTGGATGCCACTGTACAGTAAAGGTCATTGAAGCTTATGGTGCAATCATCCCAGTGATGTGCTTGGGGCGAAATGTCTATTCATATACCATATATAACTTCAGGGGCTGATATGGAGTCGATTCATGTTTGGACTGTTGGCTTGAGTTGAGGACAATCTGCCATATTGTCATAAGACAAAAAGTATTGGAAATAAGCAGTGAAATAAATATAAAAGCTTTAATATTCAGTGAACAAAAAAAAAAAAAAAAAAAAATTTAAAAATACTTTTATAGCTTTATGACTAAAGCATCATCTGTTATTCAATAAGCCTCCCAATTTTCACTCTTATGTAATGAAAAGGATTTGTATTAAGACTCCATATTGCGAGGGTTGTTTATGCAGATGTAACTATTATAATTCAAAGGATGGGGAGAGAAATCCCTGCACACATTATAAACATAGCATTCACAACATAAAGGCAGTTTATCTGTTTAACAGAAGGCTTTTTGAGGACTAATTCAAAATGTACAATTAATTCAGCTGAGAATTAACTGAAAACAGGACAAAAGTGGTGTTAATAAGCTACCCTGGGTATATTTTGCATTTCAGTGATAAACGCATAAATTATATTATATAATTTCAGCTTCAGCAGCTTCATGCATACTAGGTCACATACTGTACTGAAGAACATGCAATGAACATACATACTGTTAATTAATCATTTCTGGTGGATATTCGCTATATTTGATGTCACTTTCTCAACAGTGGTGAGACACTGAGTGCCTCCGAGTTTATTACTGTAACTTATCAAATACTAAAAATGCATTTACCTGAGCTTGATACTATGAGCTGTTATATTTGTCAACCTCTGACAAATAGGTGGTAAGCTTGAAGCTCTCTTGTTTCCAAGAGCAAAGGAGGCACGCTGTCAAAAGCAACTTATACCTTAGTAGGAGAATATTATTGATTGTTTTTGTCACTCAGTGTGTATACAAATCGCTCCCTGTTTCCCCATGTATGAAAAGCACTGAGTTATAGTTTCATGAAGTGTGCCCCGCCTCAGCAGTGCTGCAGCTTGAACACTCCTGTGTGCTGCTGGCTCTGTCGTATGCTCCGCTCCGCTGAGTCTGGCTGCACTGGATTGTGCTGGGTGTTGTTTGTGTTATTAAAGATAAGATGATCCTTGTGTATGAACGATGTTGCTCACTGTGTTTAGCTGCACTGCACATGCTTTATTGAATGTTGAAGTTGTTGTTATGTCTTTTTTTTTGTTGTTGTGGATATCTGTGATGCATTGTCTCATTGCTGGTTTGAACATGCTAAATGTAATTCGTGGAAAGTTATAGTTCAGAGATCACTTTGATTCAATATTGTGTAATGAAAGCTTTTCATCAATCAGACAGCTTTGAATCTGCCAGAAAACGGGATGCATTTCTCCGTGGCTTAAACCCTGAAAGCCTTTTAGAGCGGCTCAGTGTTGTTGTGGGTTGAGTTGGTGCGTGTTCAGTTAAATTTCCTCATTAACCTCAGTGTTCAGTATTCTGCCAGCGTCTCCACTGATGGCTACTGATATTGTGCGCTCGAGCAGAGAGAGAGAGACGCGATTGGCATACAACCTGAGTGGATAAGAGGGAATAGGATTTTGTAGAAAGACCAAGATATTTTGAGAAGTGAGCTTCCTCACAAATGTGCATGACTCAGCACTGCTGAGATGGCACATTGTGCCACCAAATAATTATAGTTAAATGCCAATTATGCCACTTGGAAAAATGAGGAACACTACATTAAAAATATTAAAAATGAAATGTGGATTTTTTTGTCTTATTTAACAGATGAGTAAAACAAGACAATATTTGCCCCCAGCTATGGTCAGAGATTCTTCCAGACCTTTAGGAGAACAGAAGATCGTGGCAAAATTGACGTAATATACACCAATGTTTTCAGCCTGCATGTAAATCATAGTCCAGGATCACATATATGGACAGTTGGAGCTTCTTGTTCCAGATTGTGATACAGATTGTTTATATGGAAAGAATGATAATCTAAAACTACAGTATGCTTCTCTTCAAACAAAACAAAATATGCACACACAAACACAAAAAAAAAACCATGGCTGCAATTATTCATATTTATAAATTCTTATTATTTATAATTATATTCAATGGTTTCTGCGCAGTAATCCAGAGGGAAAAGTTTGAATGTATTTTTTCCAGCATTCCAGCAATAACATCTTGACAGATGAATTATATAAGAAGGAGACTGAACTCCATTCAGGTCAAAACCATGCCACCTGAAAATAAATACTCATTCTGACAGCATCCTGAAAACTAAATACCAATGTGGCACCAGTTATTATTATATATTTTTTTTACATATAATAGAGTATCTTTGCATTGGTATAGGCTATTATTACTGTTGACTGAAAGCATTTCAACGGCAGCAGCTTGGAGTCAATGCATGCAATTAAAATGGATTGTTTCCATTTTAAAAAGTTAAGGTGCACTGGCTGTGTGCCACTAATGATTTCCACATTTAGATGGTGTGTGTGTGTATGTGTATATGTGTGAGTGTGTGTGTGTGTATAGCATGTATGGGTTTGCCTTGATGCCAGTTATAAGCCAATTAAAGTTTTTAAGCTCTGTTGCTTTTCTGTCAAGCCAAGGTAAAGGAAGCGAGGTACTGCAGCCTCACTGCACCACTCACACGCAGTGATGTGCCAAGGTGTGTGTGTGTATGTGTGTTTGTCAGGTACATGTGTGTAGTCAGGGATATCACCCTGTGTAAAGGGTGAGACGTGATGTTAATTTCCAGTTGGGAGTGGTGGGAAGAAAGGAAGAACGTGACTGTACATGAAGGCAGCAAAGAGAGTTGGAACCACATCGAAGGAGGAAAAGAGAGATATAGTGAGAGAGGGAAGGATGTCCTGAAAGAAGTGAAAGTTGCTATTGTCAAGGGGCTGCAAGGTGTTTCTCTGTGTTTCTCTACCCCTCCCTCTCCTCTCTCTCCTCCTCTTGCTCACACATACGCTCCTACACCGGGGATGCCTGAATCGGTGGAAGTCCTGATCAGAGTCGTCTGTGTCTCTGGTCTGCTGAGGGATGAGCCTAACAGATCTGCGCTCAGCTAAACCCAGTCCAGCCTAGCCCAGCAAACACTGAGGAGATGAAGCCTTGCATTCTAGAGGAACATTGAAAGAGGATTTCCTAAAGCCTGTGGACATTTTCCAATAGTGGTGAAGACAGGGATGCTCCTACTTCATGAACACGGGTATGATGACAATGAGAGCTGTTTTGTGATACTTTTGAAGAGTGTAAAGCTGATCTTGTGTGTTTAAGTACATTTTTGATAAAAGGAGGTGAGGTCGAGGCTAATACTGAAAGCTTTGTCACACGACAACTCACTGGAGCTAAATGCTTGCAGCAAATTGCTTAGAATTTGCTGGACAGTTACATCAGCGTATTAATTTTTTCATCATGTGCAAAGAAAGTAAAAGGTGTCATCCGGCTAAATGCACACAAAGCATCCCAAAAAGGCTATTAACAGGAGATCAACAAGTTAATTGATTATTTTGCCAATACTGAGAGACCATCGCACCATCCAACCAACCACCTTGATAAATGGAGCTACGAGGGACCCGTGGGCCATCGGGTGGCCAGGACCTGAGGAGTCAGGGGTTAGGGTACTCCATCCCAGCCTCCGCGGTGCCAGCCAATTCCATAATAACGGCAGTGCGGCAGCAGGACTACTCAGCCAGCGTCTGGCTTCGCAGGAGGGACAAACTGGAACATGTAAGTTCTTAATACTGGAGCTGAGGTCTGAGAAACAGATGGAGAGAGACGATGAAAAGTGGGAAGCTAAAGTGTTGGGCCTAAAGCTTTTCAGTTATAGTGACATTCAGTACTTTTTTGTTTAGGATAAAATATTAAATCCTTTAATATAAGGCTTGTGCAATGGGGACAACTGAATAAGTTATTCTGCTAATGCTCAGTGGAGGTGAAATTGTTTTAGCCAAAACATTCTGGTGTGTTGTAGAAAATGGTGAATTCATACACTTTCTTCAACTAAAATATTTATTTGTGACAATTCTTTTAGGTTCTTCTATGTTCTTCTACACTGACCACTGGATTATTTAGGGAGGGATCCCTAACAGTAAAGTTTAAATTCTTGGATAAAACAGGAGAGAAGGTGTTTATGGTGTTGGCACTGAATGTGATGATGTGTGAGAGGAATTGTTTCTGGAGTGTTTAACTATTGAACTAAATGTCGCTTTGGTATTCAGCGAAGAAGAAGTGGTCTACGTTTAAGTGCTGGAAGTCAGGGCTTGGTTTGGAGGCACTACTGGACAGAACATGACATACACTTTTTTAAGGACATTATGTGGAGATAGAATCCAGAATTACATGAGAAACTGAAACAATTAGGAGAATAGCTGACTGACAGAAATCAATTTCAGTCATTTTTCAAGCTAAGAATGTCACATATTTTCTGGTTGCACCATCTTCAGTTTGAGTTTTTGCTGCTCTCTCTGTTTTCTAGCATTGTGAAATGAATATCTTGGGACTGATGTTTGGATAAAAAAAAAGCCATTTGATTTTATCCCTTTGAGCTCTGGGAAAATAGAATTGTAATTCTTCATTGTATTCTGATGTTTGACAGACAAAATGATTACTGAATTAGCTGATCAAATGAATCAATAATTTAAACAGTTGTTAGTTGTAGACCTATTTTTCGTGTCCCTTTTAAACTGTCTCTTGTTTAGATAAAATATTAAGTGTACGTTTCTAAATGTTGCATGTTTTGGGAGATCTGCTGTTATCGCTGGAGGAACAAGCTGTTTTTCACTTTAAACTCCACACTTCATGCCTTTTTTTTTTTGTAGATTTGTGATATTCAACAGTCACCTTTCTTTTCTATTACAAAGGCCCTTAAGAGACTCGCTGCTAGCAGGTAAACAGCATCAGCATTCTCCAGAGAGCTTCAAGGTGTAGAGATTTAGCGACGGGGGAAAGGACTGGAAAAGGTGTGTGCTGAATATTTGATGTTGGAGGGGAACAGTGCCATGTCCAGAGAGCTGCTTTCTAAGCCTGTCTGCATAACCAACTAGGATGATGAATCAGCCTGTCCCCTTTCTGCAAACCTAAACACACACACATACAGTGCACACTGTAAGGGTGCTTTTGCAGACAACAGACCACAGACAGACACGCGCTATTTTTCAGACAAGTCTGCAGCAGTCGCTTAACAGACAAGGGATTTATGCCAAACCGACACACATACACACACACACACACACACACACACACACACACACACACACACACACACACACACACACAATGCAACATCATGCATAAATTATTTAAAACAAATGAAAACCTTATGGTCTGTTGGTAACAACACTGAAATGCTGTTTAGTCTGTCTCTTGCTTCTACAAAGTATCTAGTCTTCTAGTCACATCTAATGCCCAGGATGCAACATCTGACTGATTAGATTTCACTTTCTAGTCACAAAAAACCTCTTACATAATGGAATTAACTTCAACTGATTCAGCTTGGACATACATTTAATGAAAGAGCAAGAGTCACCCTGCTGACACCGATGATAAGTGGGGAGTAGGTAGGAGGAGAATGAGGTAAGACATGGGTTACAGAGCTTCAGGCACATTGAGTGCAGCTGTCAGTGACAGTGATTCAAGTCACTTGTTCAGACTCGACTTGCGTCACTCTGAATCAGTCACAAGTCTCAGGAAATCCTGCATTACACTTTTAATGAAACTGGGATCCACTTCATCATCACCTTCTTGGCACAGCAGAGGTCTTCTGTTGCAAACGTGTTAACACTTTCTCATTGGCTTCACACTTTTTTCCAAACACTTAACACTGATCTCATAGAAAGACACCAAACTCTATTGGATTGATCGTGTTAAACAAAAGGAAAACATCTACTAACGCCTGAAAGAAGTTACTTGGATAGTTATGAATCTTGTCACCTCTGTGTTGCTATTTGCAAGCATGGATCAAAGAGGCCAAAGACATGTCAGGAGAGTGCGAGATCATGGCAGAGGGGCTTGAGGAAGACGAGCTGGCAAGCACTGTTTCAAATAAGATTCTGGGAACAGTTATTGCCCATATCATCAATCATGGCTTGTCCTTTAGAGAGGCTGGACAGCTCATTCTGAGTCAAAGCAGTCTGGCATCTATTGTCAGACTTTTGTGGAATGAGAGTAGTTCAGTCATAATGTTACTGTACACTACTTTATATTACAGTTTTACATTAATGGCCTGTTGGCAGAGCAAACTGTTTTTTGTTGCAGTTGCTTCATCAATCTCATTTATGCGACCATCATATATCAGTTTTGAAAGGCTTTTTGAATTCACTTTATAGAATCCAAGGACTATCACACACTGGTGGCAGTGGAAAGAGCTTTATAGTGCAACAGGAGGCGGCCATTGTAGATATGGTTTTGTTAACACAAATGTGATCAGAGAGTCCAGAGAGCAGTAATTGCAGATCAGGAGCATTTAGGAATATCAAATATGTGAGTTTGGATACTGTACACAAATCTATGTTGGACCGAAGCAGTTGTACATTCAAAAGAAACTCTGACATCCTGAAAGAGAAAGGAGGAATGTGCAGGTGAGGATTTGCTGTGGTAAAACCTTGTCATATCAAACAGTTGCAACTGGAATAATATTTTCTATAAATTTGCCTCGACCTTAGAGAACAATGGATCTTGAGGTTGAAGGGACACATCACATATTTATTTATGTGGATAAAGCCGGCTTCAACCTCTCTAAAGTGATGAGACACAGGTGGAACATCAGGTCAGTAGGGTGCAAATATCACCATGTGTGCTGCCATCTCCAATGATAGTGTTCTCTGCCACATACCAACCGAGTGCCTCACTAGTTTTCGTGATGCACTGAATGAAACTCTGGTTCCGCCTGAAGAGAAATGGCTGTAGAGGCCTGGTATGACTTCCCCTTACGCCTTGTGAATGAACGGTTTGCAGCACAGCCCTGTAAGATGATAGAATTCCTGCCTGAGTACTTTGCTTTTCTGAACCCAGTTGAAGAATTATTCTGTGTTTGGAGATGGAAGGTACATGATGTCCCTCCTGCCAGGGGTGGATACGCCATGCAAGGAGGTTTTTACCTTGATTGATGAGAACCTGTGGCCTAACTGTATTTCAACTCTTTATTTTGATTCTTGGATATCCTCAACCAAAATGTTTCCTTTGGTTGCTTTTATGTCTGTGTCATTCTCATTCACAGTATTCAGCATTTTTGAGTTTGAATGGAATTCTTTGGTGATGAAAGAATGCAGTACAAAAGCTGTAATTAATGAAACTGTCTATTCTCGGTGCTTTCTGTAGGTCTTACAGTTCATTGGCATGGAAAGACCTGCACAAATGAATTTAAAATGTGAAGAAAATCTCTTAGATTTCTTAGAAATGTCTCCTTAGTTTACAGTATTTCAACAGGGCATTAAAAGTATAAAAGGTGTTGGTGCAGAGCACAGTAGGATTTGTCCAACTCAATCTAAATCATATTTGGAGCAAAGAATACAGTCAATGCTGTGAATGTGTAATGATTGATTGAAAGAATTCATTAATTTGACCATAAGTTTTGTTGATTGTCTGATAATTTCTGATAATTCTGATAACTTTCACTTCAGGCCTGTGTTTGAACTGTTTTGAAATTGTAACTCATTGTGGCTGTTGCCACGTCATGTCTCTTTTTCTTCTGTAAAGCCTTGTAGGGCCTTCATCATACCATCTCAAATGCCTTAATTATTCTATGCCATATTTTACAAGTATTGGTAAGTATCTTACAGGTTCACAGAGTAAACAGTGAACAGTATTTGGCCCTTTAAGCAGTCAGCTGAGTATCAGCACCAATGTTATTATTTTATTTACTCACCACTCACACTTTCCTGTTACATCAATCTATGCTGACCCATTTTAGCTCATGGGCAGTAAATTATGTAAGTGCATGAAAGTGGACTTAATAGGAGTCTGTGGATGATGTATGGACAATCCATTATTCTGTATTAGCATGGTTCTATGCTTTGTAGTCACTAATGTTTTCCTGTATTTTGCTTCTTTGATTTAAAATGCAGATTGCAGTGAGGTTAGTAAATCACCATTTCAAGTTTCTATCGAGGTAATCACTGGATCTACAGTGTGAAGACAGACTTAAAGTAGATGAGGCAGCAGCTTACAGCCAGGTTTGGAGGCTACCTCTGGATCAAAGGTATTAAAGTGCCCCAGCTGAATTTGAAGGGTTGGCAGCCCAGAGTAGAGCTGGCTCCCCACGGTGGTTGCATTTCCAATTTCATGGTGACTGTGCTGATGCATAGACCCAGGTCTGTGGTAATTTAGGCCAAACTATGTCGGCCCTGAGGCTTTCTCTCCTTGACACAAGCTGGTCTAAGTGCTTTATTTCATTTTCATCTCATGCTGTTGGACACTGAGGTTCATGAAGACTGTAAAGAAGAGAGTTGAGGACCTTTAGAATTTTTACTCGTCTCAAACTTTAACACAAAGGATTCAATTACTGATGCAGAATAGCCTTTGTATGAATTAGAAGTGTTGAATATATGCTGTTAAAATTTCTACAAATAACCTTTTAAAGAGATTTATCCTCTGGAATTCATAAATGGATCCTAATGACTTGGTTGAAAAGCAAAAGCAAGGGACATTTTACGTGATGATGATGATAAAACAGCAATTTAGCTACCTGAGAAATCAAAGTACTTCCTCACAATTGTACATTAAACAACATTAAAATGAAATATTTCTATAAAACAGTCTTACTCATGGATTTGAAGCATTGCCCTAAATAGCCCATAGTACCCAGGGATACTAGCAGGATAGATACCAGTTCATAAACCAGTGGTTCTCAAACTATGAACCATGGGATGTGAGTGTTTCAGTGAGTCACTGTTTTACATCTTACATTTTTTGTCCAGCTTCCATGGGAATACTTTTGATGGAAGAAATTAAACAATATGGCAGAATCTCAGATGGTTGACAAATGTATATCTTCTCATGTACTGTATCACCATATGTCACAGCATTTAGATTTCACTTTTAAAAAGATCCACGGCAATTTCTCTTTCCAGAACAATTCAGGATGATCCATAACACTGTCAGTCAACTGCATGTCACACTGTTCATACATACTACACTGTAGAGTAGAAATAATCTTAAAACTCACTTTAATCTCTAAAAAAACCTCCGGTGCAGGGCGGTTACTCTGTGAAGGCACCAGAGCCTCATTAATGCTGCTGCCTTTTGTGGGCATTGTGAACAAAGCTCTGCCGTTCATCCCCATTTTCTGTTTAAGTCCTTGGGCTTTGTCTCCTCTCTCTCAAAGCAGCACAGACCTGACTTTTTTCTGTTAAAGATGGACATGCTTGCAGACGTTTGTGCTCCTTTCATTTTTAATTGGCGAGTCCTATCTGACAGTTATTCAGCAGGAGGTAATACTCACCTTGAGCTTTGCGCTGTAGCTGTCTCTCAGCACTTAAATTCAGACACAAAGCAGCTTCCCCATAATGCCTTTAGATGGCTTTGATCTTTCAGTAAGATGTTCCACTGACGTCGTTTTGCTCTTAAATATTACTGACTCACTTTCTGCTGCACATCATGTGCAGTGGAAATGTTTCCGTGAACAGTGTGATTGGTTAATTAAGGGTGTTTTTTCATACCAATTAGATAGGATACTATCTGTATGTGGAGGATGGAAGACAGACAGTGAAGGGAAGCTAGTAAAATGAAAGAGGGCACTCTTCCATGCCTGCAGGGGCTGATTAAAGTTAGGCGAGGCTTCACATATTAGGATTTTTTTCCTATCCAACTTACAAGGGTTTTTTACCAGGAAGTGAGACAAGAAGAGAGAGATGTCATTATTTCTGTGAGAGGGATGTGTTGCTTGTTTTAATGGAATCAGATTTTATAGTCAGAAAAACATCCAGATATATGTACATGGGGATGCCCTTGGCCAGAAGCTTACCATCGTAAATCACCCGACATACTCTTGTTAATGTGTTTGATACTGGGTACCAATTAAATTGATGCTTGGGGTGTTTGGCTCCTTGTTTAACAGCCTGGCTCAAGTTCAGCTTCACGTAACTTCAGCAGCAACTTAACTTTGTGCCCTGGCTTTTATTAAAGTTTTTCTCGTTCCTGTCTGTTTGCTGCTAAAAATCCGTCATGCTGCATCAAAGTGATAATTCACTCACCGTCCATCTGCACAGTTGTAGCAGCTAAACCAATCAGGCACATGAATCAGCACCCTTACCATTCATTCTCTTTGTCAGTCATCGTGCAGTTATCTAATGGCCACCCACGACTGCCAGTCAGACATATATGAATCACTGTATGTTGGTCTCTCTTGCTGTAAGTTTAGGCAGAAAACCATCTGCAGTGAAGTGCACTGTGTAGGATTTTGGGAGATGTTTTGGCAGAAAAATTGAGTAAAATGTTCAGTATTATGTTTTTAATGTGTGTAATCACCTGGAACTCATTGTGTTTTCAGTAGCTTAGAATGAGCTGTTTATATCTGCATACAGAAAAGGGCCTTTTCCACAGAGTCCGCTATGTTGCACCCCCAAGTTTCTACAGTAGCCCAGAACAGACAAACCGAGGGCCTTCCATGTTTTTAACGTTGAACTGGCAGCTTGAATTTGGTGGTGCGAATGCACCGGTCAGAGAAGAAAGAAGAGGAATAAGTGGTTGCTGATGCTGGCTAACCATTTTGTGAAAGAGTTTGTGAACCCATATTTTGACAAATTGAGGATCATACCATTCTTACCCATTACATGTTTACCTGACGGCCACCGTAGTTCCTTCTGGGGGAGGAGTGAGGAGTATTCAGTTGGTCGTAATCAGCAATCTCAATGTTAGATACCACTAAATCCTACACAATTCACCTTTAAGTACTTGTTGGGCATAATGCCCCAATTTGAATACTGCTGTATGTTATTATGTTGTGTATTATGCTGCCAAATTATCATTACTGATGCGTTAATGTGTTAACAGCATTTTAATGTCCAGCAGAGGTGGAGATAATTTTACGTGTTTTGGTAACACTTTTCTTTAATGTTCTCGGTTTTACATTCAAAAGCAGTATACAAACATTTAATGAATGGTTTTTAACACACTATAATGTAGTTGTACACAGCTTTAAGCACACTGGTAAGTGTTCATTGATGTACAGTATTTCTCAACAACTGTGACGTCTCTTAACCCTTTATAGGGCACTGATTGAAATACTTAGAAATTCAAAATTTCAACTCTAGACCAATGAAGGCCAATGAAGTTACCATATATGGTTTCTTGCTGGTCTGTCATGTAGCCTGATTGTCGCTGATTGGCTTGGAGAAATCTCATAGTTGCCCCATGGTGAGGCAAGGGGTGGCATTTTGAATATGGATCAGCTGTTGACTTGCGTAATCTAATGCATTGCATTATACTGCATTTTATAAGCCTATCACATGTTTTATTTAAATCTTGATCTGCAAAGATAGTGGAGTAAAAAGTACAATATGTAGAATATAGGTGTGAAGTAGCATAACATGGAAATACTCAAGTATATGTACCTTAGACCTGCACTAAAGAGCTGTTTACAGTCATCTTTATACAGAAGTTTATGAAGTATAGCTTCTGTTTGTTAACCATTTTTGTCATGGTGATATTATGATGGCCTACAGTAAAATTAGTGGCTTGAGATAAAATCATCTCTTCATGTTTAAACCATTTGTTTAGTAGTTGAATTCCGATTGAAGCATGTCATTGTTAATCATGTTATCCACAGAAGCTTTATGAAAGATCAGTGTGTGAATGGCCGTGTACTGTATACTGTAAAAAAATTATTCTTAGTGCAGTGATTGGATCTCCACCATTTTGACCTTAAGAGCAGTAGAGGGAGCTATTGTCTAATCTGAATTAAAGTTTTGTGTGTTTTTGTGCACATACTGTTCATTTTCAACACTAACTAACTACAATTAACACTAGTATTCTGGCTGTCAGTTCCCCATGTATGAGTTCAGACATGGGTAGAAATCACAGACTGTGTGAAGGAAGAGGACCTACCCTCTGTATCTGATAAATGAAGCCAATAGAGAAGCACCATAAACCTGCATTCTTCCAACAGGGCCAACAGGGGGGCGACTCAACTGGACCAAAAAAAGAAGTCAGAATGTTTTCTTTTTGTTTAAACCTCTTGATTAAAATTTGTCTCCTATATAGGATAAAGAATACGTTACAAATTACATCTTATTTTTTTCTGTTCAGCAACAAGTTACAAAATAAAGAAATTACATTTTCCATGTTTGTTTCCCTTCTTGGAGCATTTTTTTTTCTCTGTGGCATCTCAGACTGCATACCATACCTCTCTCTCGCTTTATTTGTTTTTACACACACACATACACACACCACTCACCCACATGCTGCGACAGATTAATGGTGAAAACTCAGTGGAAGCCATGCCCAGGCCTTTTCATGAGGTGAACTAATTAGGCAATTAGTTTAAACTCATTAAACTTCAGTCGCACTCTTTTGGAAGTTATTTTTGTGAAAAAGGTGTTACACAAGTGTGACCGTGGGGTGCTAAATGATTTGTAGAATTCATATGTCATCAAAATGTCGGAGGGTTGAAAACCTGGCATAAATATCTAAGTGGCATAATCTCTGCATTTCATATTAAGGAGCTCTCAGGCTCTTTGAACGCTCGCAGCACTGAGCTCAGAACAGACGTTAAATAGCAATTTTTCATGTTGGCATTTCATAATCCAAGTTAATATTCCCTCCAGCCTTCTCTCATATCTTGATTTGTAGAAATGTTTTGTATTGAATTTCCCAGTTGAACAATTTGCCGCTAATGGTCGTAATAGTGGATGCTTGGTACACGCTTACTGCTCAGAAATCTTCAGTAAAGAGGATGAAGCAGAGCTACGGATTGTGCTACTGAAGTGCAATATCTTTGTATGCGCTAGGAGGGACTTGTTCATGGTTTATCACTTGATGCCTTTATTACAGAGGCTCTTCCTCAACAGCTGTGCAGTTGTGTGTATCTGGTTTCAGATGGTGTGCTGACTGCGTGATGATTCATTAAAGGGGGTCGTTGCATCTGAGCAGTCAGGTCAGGAGTCCTTCCAGTACAAGATTACTTCCTGTCCACAGGATGTTATTTAATTTCCACTGTTTATCTGATGTTTACACTCAGAGCAAACTAACATGCAGGTACTGTAGTAGCCCAGTGATGCTTTGGCTGTACACGTAGTCAGTGAAAGAGACGCTCAGTGGCTCTGACAACTGTACCCTTTAGACTGCAGGTGCCACTGGCCAAATTCATCTTGGTTAACCACTGAGAAAAAGCCCAAATCAACAGATGTATAGGCTAGAATTAGGATATCTTGGGTTTAGTAGATACCTCTGTGATAGACTTGGAGCAATAGGTCAACATTTTGGGAAATACTTTATTCACTTGCTGAGAATTAGATGAGAAGATCGACACCACTCTTTCTGTCTGTGTGTTCACTTCTGAGCTGAGACCAAAGGCCCATAAGCTTAGCAATAAGGGATGGCAAAAGGAGGGAAACAGCTACACTTTCTTACCTGCTCCAAATTTCTAAAAGACATCAAGCAGCACCTCTTAAAGCTTACCAATAACATCCTGTATGTCTTTATCTTGTTCAGTTAAATGTTGCAATTTTCCTAGTCGGCAGCAGTACGGTGGTGAAATTAGTTTTAAGTTGAATATTTGACAGACATTCGCTCCAGACCCAGCGGCGTCTTCTTACTCTGTTTCCCCCGAGTGTTGGCAGCAGGTGGACGGTTATCTCACCTCCCAGAACCTCACGCTCAACCGCTGGAGACTGACTCAGGAACTGTTAATTGTGATAAAATGTGAAGTTTTGAGGTGAAGTGAAGATTTTTATAGAAAATTCATGATAATGAGAAATAGCAGCTCCAGTTCAATACCAGAGATTATTATTGCTCTAAATAGGACACACCTCTTCATTTTGGATTTAAGTGCTACTTCTGTTTTTATACATATCTTTATGGAAATAGCTTCTATGTAATGTGACCCAGTGACTCTATCAATCAATATCACAATGTATCACTAAACTGTACAAATAGGAGGCACCTCTTCATATTGGATTGTAGTGCTTCCTGTATTTTATATCAACATTTTTACTTAAAAAAACTACTTAAATTGCTTAATTGTGATTATCACTAAAAACAACTATGTGCAGAAATCAGTGCTTTGAGTGAAGAGGCAGTGATTCATACTGGATGTTGTATGTGCTACTATGTACAGTGCAGTAAGCACTCAAGCAGTGTGGACAATAGCTGTCAGGATGCCCTTTATCAGCTGAAGTATAGTCGTCACGTGCTGCTGCAAGAGATTCTGCTCACTTTTATTTTATGGTTGGTAATAGAGAGCTAAACCACAAAGCAGCGCTGTCACAGCAGAGTTAGCTTCATTTACGGGGCACCTGCAAACTACAGTCGATCATGCCATGACGTACAGCATACATCTAGTAGATATGTGTCGTTTGTCACAGGAGCTCAGGTTCCCCGTCATGACGAATGGTTCTTTCAATGTGATGACCCATGAGGCATTGCAATAACCAGGCCTTTACTGGGGAAAAGTGTAAATCATGCACCAGAGAAAGACGTCAACCTTTGAGCAGTCTTTACATTTCTTTTCTAATTTTTTGTAGTCTGCAAGATGATCCTCCGAGATACTGGTAAGCATTTTTTTATATAAAATCTGAAGTACATACAGTGCGTGGATTATGGGGGACAATGATGTTGCTTCCCCATAAACAGGGATATGTAATAATTCCTAATATCATATTTTGTGACTTAAAATGGGATAATGAAAACACAGGTTAAAACTTTTTAGGTTGAAGCAGCTATAAAACGTAGAATTTTGCTCATTTGTCTCAGTTCATTTCAAATATTTTCTCCAGAAAACACATCAACACATTTTAGGGGTGGCTGTTTCCTCCATTAAAGTAATCAGTTGGCAGTCTGAACCCTGACTTTTCCTGCCGATATGTTGAAGTGTGTTTTTGCAATACACTGAATCCAAAATTGCTCCCAAGAGCTCCCTCTCAGTGCCTTGAATGGTAGCTCTGCCGACATTGGTGCGTAATAAATGCAGTCCATTTACCATTTGTTTATTCAGAGAATGAATTCACTGACGGTATTTGTCACCACTTCCTCAGACTGTGTGTCCCCATTGGTTCACTCCGATCTATTCGCAGCTGAGGATTCTTTAAATCTTGATGCGTTTCATGCACTGATACATTATGTGCAAGAAAAAGAGAGCAAGTTTGCAACTTGTGCATCTGTCTTATCACTCAGAATTAGCATCTGTATCTTGCCTTCACACCCCTGAGATCTTGCAGTAAAATGATTTTAAAGCCACTGGAGTATTTCTGTAACAAACTGCCATCTGGTCCAGATAAATGTTGGTAAAATCACATCAAGCAGCTGACGTTTTTGTTGGTACAACTCTTTTTCAGGCTGTCACTTTCTGGCAGTAAATGCTGGTTTCTCTGAAACTTTTTTCCTCTCTTTTCACAGTATTTACTCCTTTTGTGTTTCAGCCTAAGCTGTAAATAAGAGCCAGAGTATATAACCTCGGTTACATCCATAACTTGTTATTGAATGTAGCCTGTACAATAGTATTGCATCCCTGTGGGATAAGATGGAAACTGTACCCAAGAAAACTGACATATCAAACCAATTTACAGACTAGTGCTCTAGCTTGGCTGCTGGCCTTTTTGCTATAAATGCCAAAAGTGTGACTTTAGGGCAAAATAAACCCAGAAAATAACACTAATATTGTGTGTTTTAAACATGGACTTTAGAGAATCTATGAGCACCAGTATTCTTAGTATGAAATGGAAGTGATGATATGTGTAGAGAGACCCTACTGGTCCTGAGTGTAACATGTTTTGTTGCCACAGTACTGTTGAGATTCATGTTGGTTATAATGTTAACAACCAAAGAAATTTGGCTGTGACACAAAACATTAAAACATTTAATCCAAGCAGTTCCTGAGCTTCACAACTGCAGTTAGAGCATCAAAAAATGGAGTGATGCACAAAAACCATTCAAATAGACTACAGCTGGTAGTTGAAGGGTAAAATAAAAAACACATCAGCATGCTGCCTGGCTTCTAACAGTGTTAGCTGACACTGACCAGAGGGAGGCAGCAGCTTGACCCTTCAAGAAGCCCAGAATCTGACGGCTCCACACCACCGGCCCAGAGGACATGGCAAAGGAGAGCTGGAGCTGATGCTTGAAGACTGGCTGTGAAATGACCTGAGCCAGTTGGTTTTACACAAACACACACACATGCACACAATGTTCTTACTTTCCAATAACGTCCTCACTTGCAAGGTTTGAAAGTAAAAATGGTTCTCACAAAGATAGCTGTAGATGCACACACACACACGCACACACACGCACGCACACATACACACACTGAATATAAGACAAGGCCAGGTGAAGTCTCCCTTTTTCTTTGTTAAGAGTTGTGTTAACTCAGCTAGAAACTCATAGTTCTGCAGTGTAATACAGCAAAAAAAAAAGCTGTCCAACTTCTACAGATGGATGGCAGAGATGAGTGCTGATACTGCATCAGTAATGATGTGACAAATACAACACAGTAATAACCCTGTATCCCCTCAGCTGTGAAATCTCTTCTGATGTGGAGCTCAAAAACTCACCCAGAGAGAAATTTTAGAAGTTCAGAGTTTAGTCACAGTAAGTAGGAATGATGTTGAAGAAATAAATCGGCCTCAGAGAAATGATCGGCTATTGATCTGGCCTACAGCTAAAATCAATACATCAGATGTTCTAAATGAGATATGCAGATATATGTTAACATTAGACGACATGGATGAGATGAATGCTTTAGGGTTTATGAGTCCATCTGTTGGCATTTCTGTGCTGTTAAGGAGTCAGGATGATTTACTGTGAGTTAGGATAATCTTAGTGGATTTATTCAGTGACTGTGTTCCTTTCACCATCTGTAGAAATAAACAAGAGAATATTCCGTAATACAGATGAGCGGACAAGTACAACAATCTTAAACGTGAGCTAAAGGTTGCACTTACAACTTGCAAGTGATTTGTGAAAGTTGGCTGTGTTAAGTGTACGTTACACTAATGGCTTTTGTTTATGGGCTTTTATTGGGAATGCAGTACAGTTGTTGTTAGATAGAGGGTAGTGAGCTGCAGGTGGGTACTCCATAAAAGACGTGAAGACAATGTATTCATAAGGGCTTTGGCAGTGATATTGTCTTTAGTTTTCTCTGCTTTTCTTTTCATTATTTTTATTTCATATAGCTTCATATAGCCTCTGAATCTTGTCTGCTAGTCCACTGAGTTATGAGAGACCGTTTTAAACAGTTCTGCCATTCTTACAAATGATGACTGACTGATTTTAGGCCAAAAAAGTGACACCTCTACTAATGCCCAGGTTATCTGAGAGTTTAGAGCTGTATTTCCATAATACACTGACAACTGACAAACAAAAAATGAAATCAAGCGGAGTAAGCAGTAAGATGGCATTTTCATAGAGAGACCATCTATTTACTTATTCTAAACTACAGTCCTGTTTATATTTTCTCTTCCTTTATGGCTACGGCATCACAAATAGCTCTGACAGATGAAGTACAATACCGCCCTCTGTTGGCCTTTTAATGCCAATACACAGCTGCAGGGCAGACCCTACTCTGCATCCGAACAGGAGCTGCATTGCATTTCAATGTGCTGCCAATATTGCAATCGCATGCTAAAAAGTGTGAAGTTAACCTTCTAAGGATGATCTGGGTTTGGTGTTCCTGAACTCACCGATATTCAGTCTAAAATACCGTGTAGTATCTCTTTCTTTACCCTACAGCTTACTGTCACAGAGGCAGATAGGATCAGGAAATAGGACACCCTTGTTAGTTACTGCACACTTGCTGACTGAATCAGATGTGATCAAACAGAGTACAGGAGAATTAAATAAAACGTGGGGTGATATAATACTTTGTAATAGTTTACAATAGTATTAATATTTATGGATGTAATATTTGTGTTTTAATGTGCCTACTCATCAATTTCTTGTACATTTATTGTATTTCTTACTAAATATCTGTGCAAACGTAAGTAATCTTGAGACGCATAGGTGTGTATGGTGTGTGTTTTTTTAATCACATGGAGATGACAGGAGATGAGCAGGACAGAAAAATGGGTAGACGGTGAAAAAAGAGGAAAGCCACCTATTTATTCTCTCTTCCTCCCTCTTTCTGTGTCTATATGGGAGAACAGAGAAATGTGAGCTTTCTATTAGATGGAGGGAGGGAGAGAGGGAGGGAGAGAGGGAGGGGGGGGGTGGAGAGGGAGAGTTAGAAGGAGGTGGACGAACACACGATATGGTGAGGCGAGATGAGAGGAGGAAAGTGAGACAGAGAGGAGAAGGGAGGACAGGAAACATAGAGGAGAGGAGAGCCAGATGATAGAAAAATGTAGATAGATAGATAGATAGATAGATAGATAGATAGATAGATAGATAGATAGATAGATAGATAGATAGATAGATAGATAGATAGATAGATAGATAGATAGATAGATAGATAGATAGATAGATAGCATCATGTTAGGATTTAGGTGTGTCCCTTTGTGTTAGAGTTTTAATCCATATAACAGGCAGTAGAGGCTTTGAGCAGCAGCACTTTTCCTCTCCACACACACACTGATCTCAAACACATACACGTGCATTTACAAACCAACATTTGTGCTGCAGAGAGGGACCGACTCCCCTCCCCTGTAACTCCAGGGGAAGCGACAGATTTTATAGCTCACTCACATAGACGCACACACACACACACACACACACACACACTTCTCTTTCTGTTTCTGTCATCACACACACCCAGACGAACACGTGTTTTACAGCGGACCAGCAACAGAGGGATGCATCATGAAGGTGAGCTCTCTTTACTATACAAGTAGTTTAGTGACTGTGACTGTGTGTGTGTGTGTGTGTGTGTGTGCGTGTGTGTGTGTGTGTGTTACTGGGCTCTCAGCCAGAAGCATGTTCATGAATTGGTTTCACTGTTCTTTTTCATCTAACTGCTATTATTTTGACATCTATCTGCCAACTTGTCTGTCTGTCTACATGTCTGTCTGTCTTTTTGTCTTTGTACCTGATGGTCTTGCACTGAGAATAATGATGTGCTCTCGACCTGTGTGCTGCAGATGAGAAACTGATAATGTTTCTCTCTGGAAGTGTCCGGTGTGTGCTGACTGCAAGTACTTCACACCCAAGTGGCTTTTAAACTGTGAGTGTGAGTGTGTGTCTGTGTGTGCAGGGAGGAAAGAGAGAACCTTGAAGTTTTGTTTAAGACAGTTGTGTCTGTGCTGTTTTTCCATATTTTGCCTTGTTTCTAAGAATAAGAGCGAATAATGTCCAAATCTTGGTGCCTCCATTTATAACTGTCACAATGATATTTTTATGAAGTGTAGTAGTGCGAATCTTGTGTTTATCCCTGTATGTTAGTCTGTGTATGCCAACAGTGCAGTGTATACTCGTGCAGACTTGAGTAAATCTAGGAGATATTGACTTGGTCGTGTGAATATTTCATTCAGTAGCTAACACAGTTTGCTCCTGCTGACTGTTGTGCGCCTGATAAACATGGCATACAACCAACCCTGTTGTAACACCATCTCAGCCTTTTAATACTTTTGGAAGCACTGAAGTGCTCCTCTGCTGCTGGGCAGGACCAGCAAGACATTTAATGACAGGTGCGATCTGAATGAAGAGATTAACCCTTTTTTGTTTTTGTTGTTGGATATCAAGCATATTTTCAAAGAATCATGGCGATCCAACTAAAAACACATTGTTCAGTACATAGTTTGCTTACATGCAGACATGCTTACAAGCTCAAACAACTACAGGAGCTGAAGGCGTAGTAGTTTGTATGGATTTCTGAATGAATTGCTATTATTCCTTTGTTATTTATTAGACAGAAATGATAATGTAACCCTCAGCATTAGTGTGGGTGGATTTCTCTATATTCATAATACTCATCCCATATACATCTAGGAGACAGGAGTGTGATATTATGATAAGAATAATAAGAAACTGCAGTACATAAATGCAAAAATATGTTTGAGGTTATTTGAAAACAGTGTTTCATAGTGTGTCCTCCAGAAAACACTGACAAAGACTTTTACTTTGAACTGTGTCACTCAAATTCAGCTCAAACAAATTTAAGGAATCCTTATCATATATGTTTACATTAAATGTTTATGGTAAAATACTTTTTTTAAACTCAGTATCACTATCAACCTTTAATCCAGTGTAAAAAGTAACAAAGGTAATATAGGATACATGTCAGCATGCCTTACAAACTGCATCCAGAAGCACACAAAAAAAGTATCCATACACTTGTGTCACTAACATGATAACACAAATCCCTAAAACGTGAAATATCCCTTTAACTGCACACAGGAGATCTAATTTCGTAGCACACCTCATCGTATCACAAATCAAACCAAAGAATGATGGAGGACATCCAGCCTAAGCTCGCCCAGTCTCACCCCACTATCAACTGACCAGCTCTCATTGGCTGTTTCAGAATGAATCACTGATCAGTGCACGACACAGGACTCAGACCCATGCAGATATCAGGCTCTAAGTATTACTGTCACTGTGTTTTACTGTAATTTAATCCAGTGGCTGTAATGAGATGACATAAGATATTCTTGGCCAGCTATAAATCAGCTCAAGACCTTTACAACAAGAATCTCCTTTACAATCATTCCTTCTTTCTCTCTGTCTTTCCTCCTCCTTTTCTCTGTCTCTCTCTGCCTCTTGGCCCCATCAATCTTTCACCCTGGAAGCTCAGAGCATCGTCTGACTGGTGGGCAGCTGGTCCAAAATGGACTGGCCGAGTCTGACCTACTACACTATGTCTATCTGTGGGGAGGAGGGGAGAGAGGAGGGAAGTATTGATGGGAACTGAGGGAGATCAAAAGAGCCTAGGTAAAGAGGGAATGGGAGGGGTGGCAGTGTGGAGAAGAGAAGAGAAGAGAAAAGAAGAGAAGAGAAGAGAGGGATGTGGAGAAAAGAGCATTACAGAGACAGAAGAGTCTTTCGAAATTCTGCTCACAGACAGACATATGCCGGGTACACAGACACTCCCACATCAGTGCACACACACAGACAGACCCAGAAGCCATCAGACCATAGTGTTATGCGCCAGCAGGCAGTACAACCCAAAACACCTGAAAATGTATCCATGGCAACCAAACTACTGGCTCCTGTGTGTCGGTCAAAAACAGTGGGACAGATCCAGAGTCAGTGCCTTCACTGTGCGTGATATTTCTTCGAAGACGGGTCGTGCTGGCCAGACCTCACTTCTTGAAGGGGCGTGTTTATGTTGAAGGTTAGAGTTTGGATCGGCTGAAGTTCAGGGTTAAAGCAGTCTGACTCTGTGCGTGTTGTCTCTGCAGAGACCGTGGTGTCATACCGCTCTCCCTCTCTGTTGCCATCCTCACTGAGAAACAGCATGCGGTAGACCCACCTCCCAAACTGACATGTATTTGACTCTGACATGTATTTGAATTGTGCATAAGAATGGTGCAGATTGAGTCTCCATGTGGACATTTAGCGCGCATATTTAGAAGCGACATACCTTTTTTCCATAATTACTGTAATTCTAGTACACAACCCTAATATTGCAGCACAAGATTTATTCCTGTACTGGTTTATTATGATGGCGGCTTGAGATGCAAATTAATTAGCTTCAAACATTTTCTGTTATTAACATACTGGAACAAATTTGAAGGATTGTGCAGCAGTGTGTGCTCTCTGAGTGCTAACTAGTAGCGCTGCATTACTCCATTTAATTGAATGCTGTTTCTGATGTATAAACATCAGGTGATGTATATGTTTATTACTACACTATGGTGGCGTATGTGTGGAGTGCTCTTATGCAGGTACCTGTTGTGTCAGTGAATGTTTGATTCTATGAAACATTTCAAATTGCATTACACACATGTGGATATGTTTTTTAGGCTAATACATTTCATATTTTTTAACCTTGCCACTTCAGGACAGAACTCTGCTACCTGTACGCTGAGGGCTTACTGCAGTGTGGAACAAAGGCTCATATCATTACATAAGCTCTGGTGGAAGAAAAGGGAGTAAAAGGCGGAAAAAATGAAAACGTACTATGCAATCGATGCCTTTCATGCAGTTGTTTGTGCTGTCATCACCGTCACTCTGAGAGCTGCTCAGAGAGTTTGATATTCTGTGAAGGTAACATCTCAGCAGGATTTCTTTTTGTTCTGCAGCTAGGGGCGAGTTATTGACAAGCTTAGCAGAGGAATAATATAAAATCCATGGACCAGATTGAACTCTGATCTAGATTTGTAGACGCATTGAAATCAGTGTTTGGTATGACCTGAGGAGCTTTTGTGGCGTTCATTTTCTGCATCTCTTTTTAACTCAATTACACACAAGATATCATGTAGTATTAAGTAAATCCACAGGAGCCTCCTTACACTAGCACAGTGACAGGGGTCCTCACTCGGAAACAAGGAAAGAGTCAAAATTTAGACCAGCGTCACTCAACGTCTTATACAGACTTTATTGATGTGTTCAGATTTAAACTTTAAGGAGCATGTGTCCTTTTTGTCCCGGGTTTCCTCGAGAAGCTCAGACTTATGCATCATATGTTAAAAAACAAAGTGTTGTTGCAGTTGCCAGCATAACATTACCTAATTACCGTTAACAATGGAAGTCACAACCTCTGTATGGTGTGTGTGTGTGTGTGTGTGTGTCTGTGTGAATTTAAATATGTTTACATGGGTAAAAACATCAATACTCGTTGGCTAATGCTAATCCACTGATACGTGCACGCTGGCACACACACACACACACACACACTCATATGCACATACACACGCAGACACTCTCATACACATACATACACACATGCACACTCACCCGTACTGAAGTCACTGATTCTGCACTGTGGACAGACACATTATCCATCATCCTGTGCTAACAAGGGTTTAACCAGGCAAAACAAATGACACCTCTCAGAACATTACAAGATCTTAGCGGAGAACGCAGGGTCTGATTTATCAAAGCATTAATTATGGGTGGACCTTTATTACATCAGATGCGTAGGAGAGGAGAGGAGAGGAGAGGAGAGGAGAGGAGGAGAGTTGTTGACTCTTGGTCGGTGCTCATCAAGGATTCATCACTTTCCTCTCATTAATCACTTTTTAGAGCATAATATATTCACATTTCTACTCGACACACGTTTCATAAATGTTTGTAATGATATGGATTAACTTGATAGTTTTGAAACAAAGGTGAGCCAGATTATATTTCACTACAGTGATAATACATCAGTATACATTTACAGTTTTATGGATGTTGTCTGTGTGACAGATGGCATTGTTGTGAAACCAGCGGCATACATTTTTCAGAGCTGTAAACCCAGCACCTATGTAGATGTGCATGTCTGTCTATGATTTTCAGTGCGTTTTCAGAACAGGCTCTTCAGTTGCATTCATGTCTCTGATAGTTCAGTGTTTTGTACAACAGAAGTGTGAGAGCTCATCTGTTTCATTACTGCGACATCTTCACTCTGCATCAATTCTCATTAGGCCGTTGTCACTCTCTAATTAACAGCAACATTCATCTCGTGTAAATTAACTAGGGTTGATACAACATGCATAGAGATTACCAATTTGTTTTTGTTATCTTGAAAAGATATGTGGAAATGTCTGATTAGTTGCTTTGCAGATAGAAATTTTGTCAAACGTTTGTATTTCAGCCCTTTTACACACCAGACATTTTCATGAGTCATGGGAGGAACAGCACAGGGGGAAATAATAACATTAATGATGGCTCTGCTGCGTTCAAGTGACATATCAGTGACCTGTCACGCACAATATCAAGAGGATGATACAGGCAGAATTATGTGGGATGCAGCCATTATTTAAAAAAAAACAACCAAAAAAACAATGACCATTGTGATTATTCTGCCTGTTCATATTAGCTGTTAAGAGAACCCTCCCTAATGCAATTTCAATATAAGAGATGGACGACAAAATCCTCAGTCCACAGTGTATCCATAGTTCTGAGTAAAATGCTAATGATGAGGATTCAGCAGTGTGAGTCAGACTAATCGAGTGCGTATCCTCCAAAGTTTCAGTCTTTTAGCTTATTAATTCCATCTTTTTCTTACTTTAAGGGTTTAAGGGCCTTGGTATTATATATACATGCTGATTCACTGACCATTTCACAGGTTATTGCTGAAAAGAGAAAAATAAAATTAAAAAAGAAATAAATGACCTCCTCTTTGTCTCTCGGGGCAGAGCGATTTTATGTACACAATAAAAAAAAACGAACTCGTACCTTTTAATGACCACATCTGTATGAGGCTCAGTAAGACTGCAGATGACTTGCAGGAGGTAAAGTATTTTTGTGACTTCTTTTTAGTCTTATTATGAGTGCAGAAAAGTCTAGAGTCAGTGATTTTAGAGTGAGCTCCCTGTCCTGGTGTTAACTCTGCCGCTAAACTTCTTGACGAGCCAGCTCATTACTGTGAGCATCAGCATCCCTGGTGTCTGCATGAGAGACAGAAGGGACAGCAGGCTGACAGACTGTCAAGGCCACACACACAACAAAATTCATACACTCTGCTTGAGGTAAAACGCAGGGTCAAGCAAAAGTAAGTGTATCAATGACTATCAGTGCAGCCTGTTCTACAGTAAAGGATAGACAATTGTAAAATGCCTCTTCAGCTGTTGGCGAATAAAGAATGGTCTAGAGCCATGATTGTGGCTGTGCTTTACAGCTTTGTGCTAAATGCTAACATCGGCATGCTAACATGCTCACAATGACGCTACAGTACATCAGATATGTTAGGAGAGGAATTGTCGGTGTTCATCCCCATGGGCACCATGTCTGAAATTTCATGGCAATTCATCCAATAGCTGTTGAGATATTTACTCAGAAACCTCATGGTGATGCTTGATGAAAAGCCACAGAATCATCCAAGTCACTATACGTCATCTTCTTGATACCCTTTATGTCTGTACATTACACAGATTGTTATGGAAATCAGTGGACTGACCGACAGGCACTTTCATCCCTGTAGCCATGCTGCCATCAACCCATCCATTGTCTATACCTCTTATTCTTAAGGGTCGCAGCGGGGCTGGAGCCAATCCGAGGTGACTTTGGGCAAGAGGCAGGGTACACCCTGGACTGACCACCAATTTAGTGCAGTGCAGACGCGTAGAGACAGACAACCTCACGCTCACACTCACACAGGGCAACACAACAGGCAATTTAGAGTCACTGAATAACCTAATCTGCATGTCATTGGACTGTGGGTGAAAACCTGGAGAGAACCTACGCAAGCTCAGGGAAAACATGCAAACCCCACACAGAAAGACTCCAGGTTCTAACTGTAAAATGCATTTTTGCCGGCAGTTTTTTTGACAGTGCTAACCTCTGCACCACCGTGCTGCCTGCTATGCTGTTAGCGTGGCTAAAATTTCTACCACTAAGTCATCATCAGACAAACTAAACAGTGATGATGACTCTGTGTCGGAAGGTCTGTTCTTTGATCTGCAGCTGTAAAATAAACATTTGAAGAGGCTTTTGGAACTTCTTCATCCTTTCACACACACACACACACACACACACACACACACACACACACACAGACAAACACTCTCACACTTACATTTACGCACAAATAAAAGGCTTATGAGCTGACAGCACTACACAGACACCCCCACGTATAAGCCACTCATACCAGGACCAATAAACACACACACACGTATTGTTCCTGTCAACTGACACATTGTCAAAGAGCTGCCGTGGGTGTTTATGTTTGTGCAAGAAAGACACACACGTATTTTGTCACCGCACACACACACACACACACACACACACACACACACACAGATGCGCAGACAAAAAGCTGCTGTACTTCACAAAGTTCTGCATAGTGATAAGTTGCGGGGGCTACAAGTCTACAAGAAAAAGGTCACGGTGAAGAGTTGTTGCTCAGCTTTATTTTAGCTGCACTGCAGATATTGTGCCGAAGCCCCTTTTGGTGAACACTTAATCTCTCTGTCCCCAAGGTGATAACTTTATTCAGCTATGAAAAAAAAAATGTGACTTTAGCTCTTCAGAGTCTCGGACAGCCCGTCGGCGTCAAAGACACAAACACAAAGAAAGCAAGCTAAACAGTTTTAATGGGAAACACAAAGGTAAAATGAAAAGTAGTAAAAAACGGCCATTTTACCCCAAGACTCTGGAGGGTTAATGCAGGTCCTGAATTAGGTTTAAGCAACTGAGTTTTGCTGGGTATATCTGTGTTTGTGTCATGTTTATTTGTCTGAATGTTTTAGTTACCACATAGACATCTGTTTCATCAGCTTCTAGAATAAAACAGTTCTTTAAAAGTTCAAATACAAGATTTATTGCTTTGATTATTGGTTGGCTGATATGCTGTTTACTGTTGGTCACCAAGAGTTTGGTCATCCAGTCAAAGTGGACAAGAGGAGACGGGGAACAGAGTCTCTATTGTGATCTTTCTTTCTTTCTCTCTCGCTCTCTCTCTGTCTTTGTTCCTTGCTATTGTGGTAATTTTGCCGAGGCCTGTGGCTTGTCAAGGGATCAAGCCCATGCAGCTCTACTGGCGCAGCTTTAATGAAACACTTTTGGCTCACAATGGATGTGTGTGCTTGAGTGTGTATGTGTGAGTGCATGGGTGCTCAGTAAACCATCCTCCCTGTCTATACCTGAGCCAGTGTAATATAACATCCTGCTGATTCCACCACAAACACATAGGGTCTCACACACACGCAATACGTGCACAAGCAGTGACGTGTAGCTGGCAGTGACATGACCGAGGGCAATGGGATACTCTCGCTATTATGAATATGCAGAGGAGAGCAGTGGCAGGAAAACGCCATCGGCTGGACGGAAGTGTGGAGTAAAATGCAGAGTTGTGCAAAAACATCTACTTTTTAGTAAGACGAGAACACTGTGATAGCTAGAGTACTGTAGTCAACAGTTCTGTGTAGAACGTATAGAAATTGCAAAAGAGGGTGGGCCCAGCAGCAGGTAGTGTGTTTGTAGGTTTTTATATTTCATGTTTTTGTGTGAATGTGTGTATAACGGAGGGAACAGGGCAGAGTCAACTGCAGAATAGTAATAATGACTGTAAAGAATGATCATTTGTACAGACAAAGTGCTTTCCAAAGAAAAGAAAAACATGCACATGTAAGTAGAATCATAAAACATAGGGACAATAAAATATTGTGAAATGCAGACAAAGAAAACATAAAATGGCAAAAGAGATATAAAAGCAAATTAAACAGATTTAATATTCACAAAGGGCACAAAGAATGTGTGTTTTTGTGTGCATGTGTGTGAGGAGGAGTGAATGGGGAGGCACAGTCAATTGCACTAAACATATTGGAGAATTTCACAGCCAAAGAGCCACATGTTTTTTCTCAGGAGTTGTCAGAGACCAAAAACAGAGCAAAAAGAGAGTAAATATTGAACTTAAGTTCGCCAGATGGCCTGAAATACGACTCCATAATTGCTGGATATGTACACACTGAAGCGACTGTTAACCATATCAATTTAAAATGTGATGCTGTTGTTAATGTTCTTATTGCTGAACCAGCGAAAAAATAAGTCTGCAAGTCTTTCCAGTCAATGCTATGCTTACATCTAAATATTTAAAGTATCCGAGCTGACAAAGACTTTCTGTGGCTTAGACGATGCATGCAGTGCTGTTGTGTGAGTCTTACACAACCAAGTGGTCACAGCTAAAGAGAGAGAGATCAAGAGGCAGGGCTGGACAGGGCAGACTAAACAGAGTGACAGAGGGTTGATTGGGTGTGAAAATGGTGGGCTCAGGTCTCATCATGGACAGCAAGGCTCTCATGTCATTTCAACCGAACTATTATTGAATTATTGATTTTGAGAACCTGGCCTGGATCAATGGGAACAGCTGCTTTGGAAGACATAAAGAGAAAGAGAGAGAGAGAGTAAGAGAAAGTAGGAGTGCTGCACTGTACTGTTGCAAAAAGAGACAGCAGTGACATTTTATTAATTACCAACACAGAATGTGATATCTTGTGATTTCACTGCAGAGTTTCCAGAATGTGTGCTGAGAAAAAAAAAAAAAGGTTGCCTGAATACAAAGCTGTGGTTCAGTTAATGTCGAAGGTACAGAGACTTCTTGTGAGAGAAGTAACGGCCTTGGTCTGATTGTACAACACTTCAATGGCAAAAGTAACGGTCACTTAAACCCAGTGGGTCTGTTCTGCAACAGTCTGTTTTAGTACAAGGGTGAAGTGTCATCGTTAGAGATTTAAAGGGCTAGTTCACCCAAACTAGAGAGAAGCATATTATCTCACTTACTCCCAGTGGGGTTGAGCCATACAGATCATCATCAAGAGTCTGTAATCTGTGTTTAAGGTGGCATAAACACATAATACCTTAGTAGCCAGTGAAAAAGTTACAATACAAGAGAATGGGGATGTATGTCTTATAGATTGAAAGTTGGGGACAAATATAAGGGTCTCTTGCTGGAGAGAGCTCGCAAAATATTCCCCTTACAGTGAATTCTTAGTTATGTCCTGCCCTCAAAAATGCCTCATTTCCACTCAGGTACTTAAAAGGCAGCACACTTATGTACATGAACAAACACACATATAAATGTCGAATTTCACCCTGTCTTAAGATGTGATGGTAGGTGAACTGGAAACCCCCATGGGTGTAATTCTTTCTTTTCACGGGATCTAAGAATCATCAGGAGTCTCAGGAGCACACGCTATGTGTGCAGAAGATTAAACTTTCCTCTGTAGTGCCAATTTCAAAGTCCTTGCTAAAAACTCATCTGTATTAAAATTTGCGATTTGGATCGTCAGTCTCAGTTTTAGTACATGACATAAATTATTTGACATGCATCGAAGATAAGTGTAAGCTATAGGTAGGCTATCACTGCGTTTCTAAATCACTCATCGCAGCTATCATGTAACCATTAATCAGGCCTGATTGGCTGGGACAAGCCACAAGTATCCACAAGAATGGCACTAGATGTCTTCTCACAAGATCACAGAAACCAATCAGCTTCAGTGTTCTCTGGATAGAAACGTGCATCAGTCACAGTCCCTGTTGTCGAGCCTGTTGGCCCTTCAGACATCAATTACTCTCTGGTCCAAACTGAATGTCAGCCAGGATACATTTTGCTACCAGTGTGCTGCAATTGAAATCGTAAATTACGGTTATCATTGCAACAGAGAGGTTCCTGCACGTATCACACTCACACATAAGATACACAGCTTCACTAACCCAGCCTCCCTTGTCAAAACATGACATAGTGGATTACAGTGGATGATGGATAATTTCAGCAGGCCTCTGAACAATCTAATGTGCTAACCTTCAGTGCAGACGAGCCCCAAGTGGGAATCGGGGAGTAGATCCGGGGATGAAGGGTGTGGATAAAGAGATGGAATGAACAGATTGAGAGACGGGGGCACAGTTCCCAGCTGGAAGAAGCTGATGAGTTTTTTTTTTTTATTATCAGGTATGAGGCTACATGACTGTCAGAGTAAATCTGGGCGAGATTGGAGCTGCTGAGACTGTCTAGCTCAAATTCGCTGGTCCCCAGACTGCCTCAAGAAGTGATGGATGGCCTTGCCTTCAGCTTCTACAGAGGAATGGACTCTTTAATTGTCACAGAAGCGGTTCAATTTAGAGGAACTTTATTTATAAGCCTCACAGGTACGAGAGCATAGAGACAAAACAGGCTCATACCATGAGTCACTTTTTTTTATAAAAGTCGTTTGTCACATAGTTTAAATCAAGGGACACTAACCAAATGTATATAGCATGATATATAACAGTGTCAACCCCAAGAAATAGTGTAGCAGTGTACATGTATCTGTAGCTGTGTGAATTAAATTCTTTTTTGTGGACACCTGAAGCATACAGTATGAATGAGTGTATGTGTTTACCTGGCAATACAAATAAGAAGTTGAGAGTTATGACAGTTTCATCTATGCTGAATTTTACAGCGTGTAATCACAAATTCAATTTCAGGCTTACTTATTACCATTGAGCTCGAATCAATATTTTTGTATTAACAATGGATTATCACAGACTCTGCATTTATCAGCATGCAGCTGTCTCAGCACATTTCATTGTATAGCTTAGCTGGTCTGCAGACCTCTCTCCACACTTTATTTCTGGAGAAAGGTCTGGCTCAACTCATTATTATTCTGATGTACGGTTCTGGCTTGTTTGTATCAGGCCAGGATAAAGATATGGTGATCTTGCAAAATAGTATCAGGGGAGGAAACTTGTTTTGGTGGAACATTTGCACAACATGGGAAGGGGAGCCCTGCAGTAAAATGGCTTAATCCCAGTAAAAACATCACATAAAACAGTAAAAGATGTTCAACCAGATCAACTATGTGATACGACTTTTACTGATAAAAAGACAAACATAACATGATCATTGTTGTCCTAGACGTGGAGCCTGTCTATACTTTACCTCTGGAAGAGCTCATTGGACTCACTGAAACCACAGATGATAGTTTTGTATTGCTTTTGCAGAACGCTATTAAACTGATATCACAGACGCTCAAGTGAAGGTGAGAACGGCTAACAACAGCTTGTGAACGCACCTTTGAAAAGCCCTGACTCCATCTCACAAGACTCTCATTCCCGATGCTGATCCGTTTTCGCCACTGACTTAGCCAATAAACCTGACACAAGCATCTGTGATATCGGTTTAATGCGATTATTAAGCTCTGTTTCTCTTGTTGTTATATTACATTGCGACATGGACTTTGAAAGAGTAACACACACGACAGAACCAGAACTCTGAAATAGTTCTGATAGTCCTGTATGACAGACTGTCTGGTCCTGTACTGTTACTGTGTTAGGTCCCTCTTAGTGCTAACACAGCATTGCTTTTGGCTGCAGTAGGCAGCTGTTTTCAGCAAATATGTTCTAAAACCCCACTGTACACTAGCTGTTCAACATCAAAATGTAGACAGATACAGTTAGCGACTAGCTGGTGAACATAGTGGAGCATTTAGCAGCAAAAGAAACAGATATTTTCCTCAGGAGTTGGTGGAGACCAAAACAGAGCTAAAAGGAGAGGGCATATTGGACATTCATGTTTATAAGGTAATAATACTTAATGTCCAGGTTGTGTTTACAGCCTGTTGTGTTGCCCCCAAGAAGCCATAAAATCAGTTAATGCAGATTTAATAATTAGGTAATACCATAACAAACTTTTTGTTTATAGTACCACTGGACAAAAGGTTTTCTTTTCCCTTGAACATTCAACCTCCTAGGACCACATGAAAGCACCAAAGTTTCTGGCCATAGAGAATATACAGTTAACACATATTCAGGAGTCCATCTCTGTGAATGTTAAGTGAGAGCAGCTGCTTGTGCAACATGACTAAATCACCTGAGACATAATTGCATTCACACACATTCATAACGTGTACATGTACGTGAATGTGATCATCACCACCATTACATGCCACCTTGGAAACCAGGACTTTTATAGAGAATGGAAGAAATGACAAGGACATTTTGTCAGAATTAGTGGAAATTTTGAAATTTTTGTCTTATGAAAAACACATTTCAACTCATAGAATCATGTCACTTACAATAATACACTGCCTGCCTTTTAACCTAGCATCTGACACACTTCAAAATGTGAGATAGTTTCTCTAGAAATTCTCTTGTGGCCTTGTTGGTTTAGCTGAAGGGAACTAAAGTTTTATTTCTTATATGTTGAATCTTCCCCTTCAGTATTCCAGAACATACCCTCATTCCTGTGTGTGTACCCATCAAAAAGATGGATGATATTCTTGTGCTATCGATTGCCTCCAACCATGTTGTATGCATCCAGACTGAAAATTACAAAGACAAAAGTTGGCAGTGCGTCAGGCACTTTCTCGGTCAGAAAGAAGATTTTTACAACACATGCTGTTTAGAAGCAGATGACAGATAAAGTGGAGAAAAGTGAATAATGGTGTAAGTTTGTGTATTTTTTGTATACATTCTCTATGAGCATGTCCTAGAGGACTTTGTAGAGAAAGATTAATGGCACCACCAGCCTTTTACCATCATGCATAAAAAAAAATCTCCAAAACAAAAGCTATAGGAACTAAAAGGAACCTTTACATAATTCTTGCTCATGATAAATAGCACATTATCCGTTGTTATGCCGTGTAAGCTGAAGACCATCTGGACCCTTGGGTGCATCACAGTGTTTGTTAATCACATCTGAGTCTGCAAGAACAAAAAGCATCAAAATACCATGACACAGTGTGTAATTAACATAAAGCAAAGCAGAGCAATAATTAAAAAGCACAATGAAAGGACATGTAACACATGACAGGAGAAGTGGAAGAACATAACAAATGAAGATGCTTCCACACAGGGTTTGGGGCATCACTGGATGGTTTGATGACTTCGAAAACGATGTGAATCGTAAGTTAGGGCCTTCACACTTGAGATCTATAGGTGTTCACACTTATAGGAGATTTGAACCAACGTGTTACACCACCATCACCATAACACCAAGTGAAGGAAAATCTTGTAGAGGAACGGTGCTCAACCCTTCAGTCCACGCTAAGGCACTTAAATGAAGCATAAAATACATTCACCTTAAAGACGCTATGTGGTCTAAAAAGTTGTGAGCAGTAATCTCCTGGCATCTTGTTGTCTCTGTGAGGTTGACAGAGACAGGCTCACTGTTTCCCCCTGCTCCCTTTCTTTAAATTAAGATAAGATAATAGTTTCCTGGCTCTGGAGTCACATTCAGCAGACATGAGAGTATATTGATCTTCTCTTCTATTCTCAGCATTAAAACCAATGACAATATTTCCCAAAGTGTCAAACTACTTAAAATGACGTTGTTGGGTTGGGATACGTCACTTCTACTGATTAGTCAGGTCAAAACACAACATTTAGTTCCACCTCCCACGCATAAATTGGCTCTGTCTAATAACACTCTGCCAGGCCAAATGAATTAAGTGAAACAAAATGGCAGTTCAGTTTTATCACCAGGCCAGCTGCCATTAGATCTGACATTAAATGTGCCCAGTTTGTCTTCTCACCTCAGAGTTAGTATGGGAGGTTTGGAACACTGGAGACATGTTATGTATACAAGTAAGTTGTATATGTATGGCTTACATCTTGTTGGTTAAATGAATTGTTGCTACAAGGGTTTCTAGGAACAGTTCCTGTTCTACAGTCATCAGCATGAAAGTGAGCAGATCCACAAATGCACAAGACTTAACAGAGCTGTCAAACAGACCGATAGTGGAAAATCTTCAAAGACACGTAGGTCTGGGCTTCCTGCCATTACAGACCAAGCGCCAACAATCTGGTCATCCATTTTATTTCTTTTATTTGACCAGTGGCATCAAGCTGATATTATCACTACTTTTTTCGAATTAACCAGAGGTGGAAAAAGATCCCTCACCCAATCAGCAACTGCAGTCTGTAGTTCAAAGTCAACTGGATTTGCTTTGTTGTCTGAAAGACATTTCTTACTTGTCTAAGAGGCTTTATCAGTTGTTCTTTATCCACAACTCTGTTCAACTTTGTGCAAAACATGAGCAGTTTTTCTTATTAGAAATCCGATGATCTTCATGGGCAAAGCACTCTTTCTCTGTGAAGGCGAGCCTTATTATTACGAGACGACATCCTTATAAAGCTGCCATGATTGTGCTTGAGTAAGCGCAGATATGTTTGACTGCTCATCCGGCTGGCAGAGCACTTGGAGCCCTGGGTTCACTCAGGAGACCTGAACAGACAGCCAGCGAGATGAACTAAGAGCACACTGTCTCCCTGGAGAGGAGCACTCGAAGTCTCTTTCCATAAGGCAGGAGCAGGCAGCGGCTCAAAGGTGACAAGCTGTGACAGCACGAATGGAGCAGCACACTACATAGAGAGAACCACGTAACTCCTTTTTTTCCCCTGCCTTTCTGCACTGCATTTTTCAGAGTGCATGCAATGGCACTGACTCATCTTGGTTAAAAATTGCTACGAAAGCATACCAGAAAACCCCAAATTAAAAAAAATTCTGCCCATTTTTGGAATCAATGCGGAACTAGATAGATGGCAGGGGAAAGCAATATGCTGCAGTGACAAAGCAATGGATGGTGAAATGTCTTTGAAACTGTTCATGGTACGCATGACAATGTGCAGTTTTGCCATTATTGTACTGAAAGAAAGCAGCAAGGGAGAATCATCGTCTTCGTTGCTTCATTAACAGAAATTACCTGTGCATATTTCAAACAATCCCAAAAACAGAACACTGTTAACAGGCCACATTAAAAAGTTTGCGTTGATCTACCTTATTACCTGGAATAATTGACAAATGACCATCAATGATAATAGACTTTAATTAGATTGTGAAATGCTAATGCTAATCAGACAGTTTTCACCTCATGTTATTCATGCAAATTTGACCTCTGGACTGTTTGGGTTTTTGCCCCAAACATCCATAGACGTGCCATCCATACGTCTCCTTGCATTCTGTCTGAACACATAATGCCTTAATGGTAATTGGTAAGGCTTCCAGCACATACACGCATCCCAGGCGCTCACGTGAACTCAAATTTACAATATCAACTGCAACCAAAAACAAATGAAATCAGTGTTCACAATGTTCAAGTTACATAGCCACATTGATTCTAGCTTGTTTGTTACGACACGAGTTTTCCATTTCCATCCCAAATTGTACAGAAGTGTGACCATAACTCATACACATACTCATATTCTGTGCATGTAAAAAAGCACCAATGCCATTTCAATGACAAGTTTCACTCCGGCTGCCACTCTCCTGTCACTCTGTGTTGCTTTCTATGTCTGTCACCTGTGTGCACACTCAGCCTTTCAGCAGCAGACAGGCCAACGGGTTTTGTCCTATCTGTTGCTCAGTCTGTCATTGTGAACCCCTACTTGTTTTAGATTTTGACCATATCTACATTTAATGCTTACTAATCAACGTGGCACACTCTGAGGAGACATATTCTGCTCATTTTCAGGTTCTTAGTTGTATCTGGGTGTCCTGCTAGAATATGTTAACATACTGTGATGTTGGAAAAACACATGATGTTTCTCATAGTGTGCTCTTTTCACCATCTTTCTGAATGCTCCATTTTTGCTCTGCTGTGTCTTCACTACCTCAGATGATGAGAGGACATGAAGATGGTGTTTTACAGAATATTTACGACATCTTATTACCAGAGCTGCTGTTGGTGACATAGCGACATTGTTGGACAGCTAAGTAGATCCAGGTTTTCATTCAGCGGCGGTCATCAGTATGCTGAAGGGGTGAAGGAGTTCACACATTGAACAAATCCCTGCATTAAGAAGAGGGGCTGAATCTAAATGGTGTGTTTTCACAAACATTTATTGAAAGATGGAGCAGGAGGAGAGAGAGAGAGGCCAGTCTTTTCTCATAGTCTGACACATTTTTATGCTGGAAAGACAGTAAAATGTGCATTTTGCAAAATATGTCACCTCTGATATCTTTCAACATCCCTCATTTCAGCTTTGATGACTTTTTCGGGGGCAAAACTCTCGCCACCGACTGGACTGAAACATCACTGTCACCTTGATCACAGACAATAAAAAAGATTCATGACACTTATGACACCCGATGAAGATGAGTCTCTTTTAACCTGTCCCAGTCTAAATCATCATCAAATCATCTGGCTCTGTGTCATAACAGCATCTCTTCAGGCAATGACCAGACAGTAGCACAGCCAGACAGGGTCTACGGCCTGAGAACAGGAAGGAGAACTCTATGGTGAACTTGGCTGTGTGTGGATCAAAACCTCTCAAAATCACTCCACAAAAGTTGTTTCTTGAGAATGCCTGAGGCTAGAGCTTGCACTTTGAAAGAGCAAATTACATATTTACATTAGTCACACAGAATTGGCAGGTTTTTGGAGCGTGCATCAGGGGAACAGCATCTGCATTTCCACCTTGCAACAGTAGTGGTTGTTGCTTTAATTGGAGATGAGATTAAAATTAGAAAAGCTAAACCCACAACATTTGGGTAGTTTGAGTTCAGTTTTTACATGAATTAAACAGAAATCTAAAATGTTAATTAGTCAGCTTTAGCTTTAGCTTTTTATTTTTTTCATTTTTGGCTTTTTATTTTTTGTCAGAGCCAAGCTAGTTTTTTTCTCTAGTTTCAAGTCTTAATGCTAAGCTAAGCTAACTGGCTACTGGCTGTAGCATATTATTTACCATATGACAGTTGTATCTATAGTCTTATTTAACTCTCCACCAGAAATGAATAAGCCATTTCCCATATTGCCTTTTTTTTGTTTGCTTTAAGCACTACATGCATAAATCCACACCAGTTTCCACTGATGGAAGACTTAACAAACAGGAACATTTCACTGTTTTTCTGAGTGTATCCTCTTTCTTTATGTGTGATACCTGGAATGATAAGCAGAGGGAGAATGCACTGAAAAAACAGAGGAGAAACAGAGACAGAAATAGACAGAAGAGACAGGACACAGACACCAACTTGGGCAGTAAACACAGTATAATGACGAGCATAACTTAATGAGATCTGGCTCAACTCATTGCAAAGAGCTAAAGAGAAATGGCAAGTGAGGGAGAGAAAGAGAGAGAGAGAGAGAGCAACCAGACAGTTTATTGGAAATGAACTGTGTTCCCATCATTTTGCTCCAAGCATCAACACACACACACACACACACACACACACACACACACACACACACACACACACATAAAGAAACTTGCTTCCTTAGCATTGACAGCATGACAGCACACGGTCTGACTGCTCTTGCTGTCTGATATTGCTCTCTAGCTGTCACTCATTCTGCACCTCAGGCGTTCAAAAGCCACTGTACTGTAATAATGTTTCCTACCTAGTTTGGTCATTATTGCTGTTACTTCATCTTCATTAAACATTTATCATTCTGATTGAGTGGACAATGACATTTAATAACGATTCCAGACCAGACTCACACACTGTACCACATTATTGAAGGACGACTGATTGATTTCAACCGCTCAGTGGTAGTGAATGCTGTGGTAGCAGTGGTCTTGAACTCAGAGATGTCAGTTCAGTTTTGAATGTTGTACAATGTAGCTTGTTTTTAGTGGTCACTGTCTACATCAAAAGTTACAAAAACACTCTCTATGTACACATCACATGAGCCAGCAGTGTACAGTCAGGTCATATGATTGTCATACTTCCTTTAGAAATTAAAATTAGTCTGTGGTCAAAAAGCGAAAAAGCTTCAAATGTTCCACATATGTCCACTTTTCTGCACCGTGTATTGTATTCAGATTCACTTGACTTAACCGCATTGCATTCATTTAACTTTACACGATTGTTGCCTAAGTGTTATAAATGAGTTCATAGTAAGCCTTGCGATGAAGCCAAGACTCAGGTCGCACCAGGCGGCTTTGAGGTACGAGAGTGTGGGTTTTCCATCATCCTTTTCCTCTGCAACTGCTCCTCCAGATCCCCGCTGTGAAGAATGTGAAGGTTGAATAATGACAACTTCAGTTGAATAACCATTAAAGCGCTTTCCTTATGCGGAGGTGTATTGATCAGAAGCAATGTCACCTGTCACTCAAACTTTATTCGTATTCCACAGATACAACAATCCATAGTTAACTTAACTGAAAGCTCGCAATGTCTCAAAAAACAATTCAGCACGTTAAATGTCTGCACACACTCCGTTCAGTCGCGCCATGATTGCCGCTTTCTGCCACAATTACTGAAACAACGGAAATACACCAGCTGCACAGAAAGTCTCTTATTGAATCATGAGGTAAGGCTTAATAAAAGTTACTGGGATGATCTGACACTTCTCTAAGTTCATGCTCAACTCACTGTCACTCTAGTGTATGATACAAAGTAAATGAAAGAATTTAATACTACCTTAGACACTCCTCCACACACACACACACATACACATGCTCAGCCGAACATATTGAGACCTTTTCAATTGTGATTTTTTGGAATTCAGTCTGACAGATGAGTATTATTAAACTATTGCGTATGTTTAAGTTGTCCAATTAGACAGTATTATTTGAAACAGTCAAAATCAGTGTTCAAGCCTCCGTATCTGCAACAAAATGATCAACCTCACACCACAAAACCATCAACAGTTCATCAGTAATCCATGAACTGTTTTCATACCTATCAACAAGGTGAGGACGGGGTAAAAAAAATGCCATGCAGGTGTGTGCCAGAATGACATGTGTGTGTTATGAGTGTGTGTGTGTGTTAGTGCAGCTCATACACATTACAGATTGTATTGTGCACATACCGTCACTGTTAGCATGATTAGCTGTCGTCAGGTTTCCAGCAGCTGTGTGAACCATCTGCTTTTGCTGGCAGGATAAGCCCAAAACGTGACATGTGTTTTTTCACTTAGGGCACTTTGCTCATCACAAATGTGATTAAATGGATGCAGCAAAGAGGGGAAAATGGTGATGGTGAGACAGAGATGAAAAGGTAACGGTTGAAGGAGAGACAGAAACTAGCGATCTGCATGCACCTCACATATTTGTTGTTATGATGAGTGTAAAATCTTCTTTTATCTTATTTAATGTTGCATAATTTTATTGCACTAACAAACTAATGGTACCAACTATTATGAATAATGATGTCACTACAAAAAAATCCAGGTGGATTTACAGTCTGCGCTACATGACATCCTATCATAAGACCATAAATTTGAATAAGCAAACAAACAATTGATATTTAGTAACAACTAATCTCCTTATTCAAGTCAGTTACAGTAGGGGAGATGGGCGACCCCATTGCTTGTTGAAAATCTATTTGTAAAATGAAATAAGTGCTGCCAAGGCGCAGTTTAAGCAGCCAGATGATATGATCAAAATAGGTTGGTTTATCCTGGTGGTTATCGTGCCAGCCAAGGTGGGAATGCTTGTTAACAGGGCACTGACATCACAGGATGCTTTCAAGTCCTCGATCGTTTGGTCAAAATCACCTGCATCCTCAACATGACCGTCTGTGCATCCAAAGGTCTACTCACTAGCTTTTTCTGGGCTTTAACTGCATCTCACAGATTTCTTTGTTGTATGGAGGTGGCTGAGGATGTGACAGCATGCAACACTGATCACGTTACAGTAATTCAATGTAAAGTCATCTGCAGTGTCTATGTTTGATTATCCTGTCTGATAGTGGGGTAAAAGAGCACCTTCTTAATGTCAGTATGTAGATGATGATCCTGACCCAATCCAATACAGTGACAAAAGCCTCAACTGCCTCTTCTCTTCCTCTTTCTCTTCTTTCTCTTTCTTTTTCCCTTCTTCTCCACAAACATCTGTGTGCGCAGATAGAAACTGGCTGCACTGAGAACTGTCTGTTGAAATGCCAGCAAAACACCTCCTGCCAGGCTTGTAGTGATCTTGTGCTCTACACATCCCCCAAGATCTCACACCACATCTGCAGCGCTCCACACGCTCATAAGACCAATTAGACCAGTATATGTAGCTGGTAGTTGTCCCAGACGTCTGTTGTGAAGTTGGTATGGTGTAACCCCTGAGCAGCATGGCTCCTTGTTCTCACCATGCCTTGACAAGGGAGCCACTCATAAGAGGATAATTGGGCCCCTGACACTTTTCACAGGCTGCACTGTGGAGGAACTCATTCTGCTTCTCTGTAGGCGCTCTCATAATTTCCTTAAATGTGCTTCCAAAGCCGGAGGGGCCGTATGACTTCTGCATCGTGTTCACAAACATCAGTCTCTGCAATATTTCTCGTGTCCTTCTGCTTTCCTTCAGCAGGCTATATGGTGACATAACAACACAACACAACATAAGAAAAATAGAGCCTACTTTAGGCATGCTGCACACTGCCTGCTCTCTGTAAAGCAGATAGTTTTCCATCTCACAAGTAGATGAGTAGAATGTGCCAATCCTTTAACAGATAGCAGCGTAGACTTAAAACAACTTAGAGGTTTGGCAGAGAGTTGAAGAGAGAGGGGCAGACAGCCTCTGTTTAAAAAAGCTCTGCCTCTGATCTGAGGATATAAAAATCCACCCTCCCTGCTCTGGCCTTCACCTCTGTCTGCGTGTTTGTGTGCAAAGAGAGACACAACAGAGACAGTAACGGTGACTGTGTTTGTGTGGGCATGTGTGTGAGTTTTACATCAACACAGACAGTTTTAGATGGACTTTGGGGAGCTTTTTTAAACAGCCTGCTCGCAATCTCGCTAGATCATGTTATTTATGTATATATTTTTGTAAGTCACTCAAGGCTATTTTTGCCTCTGATAGAAGATTAGAATTGTCTAGCATATGTTACTGTAATTAACTGTAACTGGACACAGCCAAAATGCCTCTTGGAAGCGCGGATGCATAAAAACAGCTCAAACGTTTGCATGTGTTGGCTTAGGAAAAGAGTTGTTTAAGAGTTATTGCTTTGGTAATGATACTGACTCAGTTTGCAGTGAGGCAGCAACATGGTAAAGAGAGGCAACAGTACCATGAACTACCTCAGAAATGCAATGTTAAAGGGTCAGTTCACCCAAATTACAAAAACACATGAACTCCTTGTGTAATCTTATCATAAAATAGTTTAATCTGTCCTGGTTTTGAGACACAATGGAGGTAAATTATTGTATTTATGGTGTTCACTGCATTGGAAATGAAATGCTTGTAGCCTATATGTTTTTACCCTTTTTATGACTATTACACTATTAGTCTCAGTACTTTTAAACAGGTACTGTGAGGCAGATTACTTCCTGTAATTGAAGGTGTATTGATCCGTCGCTGTGCTCCAGTGTCATGTAACAGTGAGCAGTAATGTGCACTTGAAGTCTGACCTCTTCATATATCTGCCGTAATGCACATACACGTCCGACCGTATGTGAATGCAGCAGCTGGTAGGCAAATACTGGTAATGTGAGAAGTGTGGTATAAGACCCAGGAGATGATTGACAGATTTTATTTAACCTCCATTTACCCTGTGAGTGTTTGCTGAGTATGCTTTTGTCAAGTGCCTGAGGTTCTTTCGCAGCAGATGTTCAGAGGTAGAGATGAATATTTCTTTTTTACTTCACCTACATTTTTCCAGTCAGGTCTGTTGATGTGACCTTGTGAATTGCCTTATGGTCAGGAGGTCATTCCTTTAACCTTCATGCTGCTGTCAACCTTTCAGATCACTTTTGCTGCCAGTGTGGGACACAGATAATTGAGAGTGAACAAATTGTTTGAGCAGGCTGTGGCTGCACATAGGAAATAATATTCCACCCACTATCACTGCCAGGAAATAGAAAACAATTCCCATGTCAGACATCAGCTCAGACAGATGATTGTGTGAGGATGAGAGTGTGAAGCTGATTATCCCCACCAGTGTCTCCTTGGTCCACTGGGGATCCTCCATTGACTGGCTGGTAGATTAATGGAATTCCCACATGAGATCTCATGGGCACACATATGTTTAGCAACGATAAACACATTAAAATAACCATGGCTTTGTGTTGCTGTAGCTCTCAGGGGTCGATGGTGTATGATATGAGACTTGTCTCTGAGGATAATGAGTGGAGTCCAGCTGACTTGGCAAATGATCTGCTGTGTTCAAGGATAATTAGTTTTGGCCCTTCTGGCAGGTTTCAAAGGGATCAGGATACATTTGTTATTGTTTTACAAATAGTTGGGGCGTTTTCCAATAACTGAATCAAATCTATTCTACATCAGCATGTTACTATATTGGACGAATGAGTGAGGACACCCTGAGGCTGCAATAGAAAACACTCATTGAACTGTGTGTTTGATAAAAATGTAAATACAATGTAATGAGATACATAGATAATGGTACACTGTTTGCATTTATAAATAGGAACCATAGGTAGTGTTAAAAACTAAACAATGAAAGTTTACATTTTATCCACCACTGGCAAATATAGTATAATAATCACTTTTCACAGCATTGATATTATGCAAAATGCAATTTTAATGTCTCTTCAGCATAAATATGTCGCCACTTTGCCTAATGATGATAAAGAACCATCCTATATTTTTCTTGTGCTCCTTCTTTCAGTAAATGTGTGTGAAAACATGCAGTTTAGATTTTGCTCCCCTTATGATTGCTGTCTGCCATTGTTTTCGCTCACTAACACCAGCTCCTGATAATGGTGAAGGAAAGAGCAAAGCAGCAGACTGTTGCTCTGTTCCTCTAAAACAATCGTGCAGAAACAGGCTGAGAACAGCTGCAGCAGCCATGTCCAGTGTGAAAAAATCAATTTGTTTTTTGAACACTAAACCATGCAAACCTGTTCTAGTAGGACTACCAAATACAAGTATAAACTTGAGAAAGAGCGTAATATAGGACCTTTAATAACAATTGCATTCATTTGGTAAAAATAAATAGAGAAGAGCCATAATCATTGTTATTAGTTACATCTGTATCTTTGCTGTTGTAACTCAAAACATGCAGTCTGCAACAGAAAATACATTTCTAGGGTCATAATGCACCCAAATTAAGTTTTTTTCAACATAATGAGGAAACTTTAATGAACTTTTATGAATTTAATGATGTGTCGCAGGAGTTGCAAATTGTTTTTACAGAACCGTAAATGACGACATACATCATTTGTTTTCCCTCACAGCAACTATAGCGAAATTAACGTTTCTTATGGTTTAGATTTGGGCACGCAAAGCACTTGGTTGAGTGTAGAGAAAGTCTGTGATCTTGGTAAAATAATCGTAAGGTTGACCCTGACCTGATGCACAACAAGACCTGACTAGTTTACTTTAACCAAAGCTATGATCTTACCTTAACCTTAACCAAAGTGACCCACACCATTTGTGCGTTACAGGAGCACAGCAGAAAGAAATTAGCAGCGCTTAAACACAATTTACAGCAGACATGGTTGGTGAAAAAGGTATGTTCTATTCTCAGATTTCAAGCCTGTGTAATACAGAAAATGAAATCCCTCTGGCAGGGCCCTCTCATCTCCACCAGAGCACCACAGACATGTAAATGACCTAAGCTGAGGTGCCACACAGAGTCAATGACATGAAGGTGAGAGGAAATTAACCTGCTTAAGGCGCAGGTGTTCATACAATAGTTATGTCTTCAATTAAATACTATTCATAGCTTCGTGAAAGACATATTGAAGGAAAGACATGCAAAATAACCTCTCTACAAAGTAGGAATCCTTGAGCTGGAAATACTATATACTACTATATAATATATATACTCTATAATAGTCTGCAGTTTTGAGGACTCATGAATTTTTATAGTTGGTAACTGGGCAAAAAAACCTGTTTCATTTATCTGTTCTAGCCTGAAGGTGTAATATTTAAATTTTTTCCCAGCAGCTCCTCCAAAGGGCCACAAACCCCCTTGGACGCAGTCATAGTAGGAAGCAGGAACCCATTATTACCTCCTGTCTACAGTAATGGATATTGGAGGGTAATTTTGTTCCCAGAGGGTTTGTTTGATTGATGAGTCACAGAAATTGTTAACACTAGTTGTGAAATTTCTGAAGCTGCAAGTCACAGAGGGTTGATTGGACAGCAATCTTTAAATGTGAGTTTAATCTTTCACCCTTAATTATAAACCAAAAAGGTCTGATGGTATTGGACTTCTTTTGAGCCTCATGCTCTGTAAGCAGATGGACCAAAATGAACAGCTGTGAACAGTCTCCTTCATATCCTCACTAGCTTTATAGAACATAATGACCCTAACTTCATTTTCAGCCATATGTAGTAATTTGGACTTTGTCCAAAAATTCAATGATAATGGTTAACTATAAGGTCAAAGCCAAAAATGGTCTTTTTTTCAGTTTGCTTCAATTAATCGCTTTGTTTTTGCCTCCTTTCTTTTCTGTCTCTCTTCTTGCTCTTTACTCATCTTTCCTGCCTCATGATCTTTATATGAAAACTTGAACCTGGAAGGTCATGTAGAGCCCACCACATGTTTGTGATAAATTCTCATCATGTTATGACCTGCTGAGCTGTGCATTAAATCAGCCAGAACTGCCAGCTAATAGGAGCCAAGGTTGGAGCACTTTGGCCTTGTTTTTACAGTAGAAAAAACACCTTGTAAATCAATGTTGCTCTCCTTCTCTCTTTTGCAGTCTCAGCAGAAGTGCATTGTGATCTTTGCCTTGGTGTGCTGCTTTGCCGTACTGATGGCGCTGATTTTCTCAGCTGTGGACATTTGGGGTGAAGACGAAGACGGGATCACAGAAGATAACTGTAACAGAGACTGCAGGTGAGAAGTGCAGAACCGCAAACGCACAATTCATTGTCGGTTGTTTCCACTGTTTTTGGTTTGCAACCTCCCATCACAAGTTCTGGCCTTAGCCGGCGTTCAGATCGAAATCAGCCCTACAATCAGTTGTGTTTGTTGGGGTGTGCATCGTTTCCAGAGCCCTCTGTGTTGGCACCCCACTGCACCACTGTGATCTTTTTCAGTACATCCAGCTGTGTTGCTGGATGTGTATCTTCTATTTTCTGTTTCTATTTTCTTTTCCTGTAAGTCATTTCTGGGAAGTTTGGTTTGAATTCTTAGAAATTACCACTTAACACCACATTACCACCGTCTTACTCAGTTCATAAATTACATGAATTATGATGAATTATGTCTTTATGCCTTTATTCATTATCTTTAATTCACCTGCCTTGCCTTTACTCTGCTCTGTGTCCAGTTTTGAACTTTAATCTGTTCATTCATCCCATCTGCTTCCATTGCAATAAACTTTGATTGTTTTTAGCTCAGTTATGAATCATAAAGCAGACCCAGTTCATGCCATGCTGTAATCCAGTAGGTCTAACCCACTGGTAATATACTGCAGTGTAGAGGCTGCAGACCCCACTGCACTGCCTGCATTAATTTAGAGAGAGAGCGAGAGAGTAATGTAGTTTCAAACATAATGTGGCAAAGTAAAAAAACGGTTACATGCCAAGTAGTACCAATATGCTTTATATAATAAATCTTTGTTCACTCAACCTGACCCTATTGTGGCCTCCCCCGCTGCCCTGAAATGATTACCAGGCTCTTCTGGAAGTTACTTTATACCAGACTTTAGCAAGTTTCTACAGTCTGTTTAAGTTTTAAGACAATGAATCCGCAAATGCCAGATGCAGAATGTTCTGGTGATCCACAGAGAAACTAGCTGATCAGCTGTGGTTTTCTCTGATACAGCAGTCCCCATTCACATTGCTCTCCACTTCCTATAGGTTCCCCTCCATTAGACTCTTATCATCCAATTTGCCATTCAGCCCTGAAGCTCTCTCTCTCTTTCTTTATGTCTGTGTCCATCTACTCTCTCTCTCTCTCTCTCTCTTCTTCCCCAAATCATCCATTTAACAACCTTTCAGAAAGCTCCGTCAGGCATCCCTCTCTTCCACTCAAGGCTGAAAGTGTAATCCCAGTTTGTAAAGCTGAATTGGACTCCTGTCTTGCTCTGAAGCACCCCCACAGTTTGGGGGTAGAATGAAGGCTAAATGTGAAGGCTGAGGGCGGGATAATGTGAGTGAGGATGAACCAGATGGAGGGAGAAGAAGTAGATGATATCTGGGTAGATTTAGGGTTGCATTGAATGAGTGGGTGAATAAATTCATCAGCTCTTAATGGCTTACTGTCTACTGGCTAACATCAGGAATGCATGCTGTCGTTTGTCCAAGTGTGCACTGTTATTTATATCCCAAAGGCTCAGTGATGAACTTTTACTGTGACATGCATCATCTCAAAGACCCATGAGGTGTGCAAGTCTAACATAATTAATGATTTCACAAAGTATTTTGCTCAAAGCAAGTTTCAGTACAAAATAGGAAAAGTGATAGATTACCATGAGACTGACACATTTATAATGGGGTGCACTGAGGCTGGTTCACGCTCACTTAAATTCCTAAAGGTACTTGTAATTCATCAAAGGAAACGCATACACAGCCCTTTTCAGTAATTGTCATTTGTTTTTAAATGACTGTGATTAACTTACAAATGAAATCCGAGGATATTTCTACTGAATAATGTAAATACAGTAGACTGATCCTCCATCTTTCCTTCCTTTCCAGCCATTACTCTCCTGTCATTAAAAAAAACTCTCTTTGAGCCTTTTAGCCGTCCAAATAATGACTCAGCAGCTTTTTTGTTTGTGATGTTGTAATTTAAACACGCCAAACGCAGCTGGTTGTGTTGTAGATTTCCCTTTAATCTATTTTTGTCTGCATAATGAATAATGCTAATGTTTTACGTGTCAGGGACAGGAGACATGAGATGTGTTGCTGCTGCTCTGCATCCATGTAAAATAACAAATAAAACATCCCCCACTGATGCAGACAGATGCTTCATCTATTTGTCTGGTAGTGCAACCAAATACATAATTAATTGGATTTATATATTTCCCTCTAAGAGCCTCAGTTATTATTGCAGTAAAGCATAATTCCTCTTAAGGCTTCCAATAGTGTGTGTTGCTTGGTTGTTGGAGTACAGTGGCAGCTGTCTCTGCCCCCTCATCTGATCCAATCCAAATGACATGTATCCAGGATGTACATGTGTAATTGCCTGCTGTCAGATGGCTGATGAGCAGGTTAGTATTGATCCACAGCTGCCTTGTGGAAGCACCAGAAACACTGCTTGGAGAACCACACTTGCCACATGCCACAATTGCCACAATTTTTTCATAGCTTTTAGCACCTCCTGGCCAGTCAGCTGCTTACAGCAACAACATTTTTGAGTGCAAAATGTTCCTTCCTTCCTTCCATCAGTAGTTTTCTATCAGCTTAGGACTTCGAACAAACACATAAACCATTCAAATTAATTTGAACACATCTCACACAGTATAAGCGTGATGCTTGAGTCTGACATACAGTGTTGTGGTTGTGTGGACAGCGATGTCCATATTTATATAAACACACACACAAATATATACACACATCTCTATATATATATATATATATATATATAGATGTGTGTGTGTGTGTGTGCGTGTAATTGTATACCTTGTTGTTGAGTGTTGCTGAGTGTCAGAGATGCAATGCCAAGCTACCTTTGCCCCAGTCAGATCTGCCTAATTTTTCTTGTGTTGTCTTCAGCACAAACTATTGTAACTGTAGTAAGTTTTTTGAAAACTATCAGCCATCACTCAAAATGTCAGCACCCAGGACAGCAGTCGTGACAGATGTGGAACAGTGCAATTAACTAAGTACTGGCAGCCTACATTCATTTGCATAAAACACAGAAGATATTTTAAAATAAATATCCTGAAGTGGTTCAAGTTCCAAGTAATAGATTGAAATTTACATAGTAAGTGTGTTTACGATGACAAATAGTGTTTTGGTTTTGACTAGTGAAACATTTACATTTAAGATGAGCAGGATGCATGGAGCAGAACAGCAGCAGCCCCTGTGATGCCCATATTAATGTCCTGCTGCACACCCAGAGCTCAGGGCAGCTGAGAGGATGGATCATTTATATCAGATGTCAGGGGCTGACTTTGGCACGCTGCATGATCCCATGATGTTACTCTAAGTGAGCTACGGCAGGCACACAGTATCACAGTTGTGTAATTGGCATTACTACATACATTGTCCTAGCATGCTGTGGTGAGTTTATATGATCTTAATTATATGTTTAACAAGTAAACCTGTCTCAGCCTGGACAGCTCTTAAATGGTGTGAAATATTTTGTCGTGTTCAGCTTTTTGGAATAAAACATGGGGAGGAGCAGAGAGTAAACAGAGTGATCCCACTGAGTTCACCTATCATACTGTGAGGATGGGAATACATTAACTTTGGGAGTGAGAGATTTTACATTCAGACACACACACTCTCTCTGCTTCTGTGTCTCATGCATGCACACACGCACTGTGAAGTTTACACCACGTCGGTATTGACTGCTGGGGCTGAATCACACCCATAAGAGCACAGATGGTTTACAATGGAGGGGGACCAGCAGTGGACACCACAGACTGCTTGGATCGATGAATCCCTTACAGGCAGAAACTACTGCCTCCCTGTTTTCTCCACTTTTAATACCAAAGCCTGTCTGGCTGTTTGAACGACTCAGAATCACCATTCATCATACCTCACAGACATTAGAGTGGACTGAGAGGATTTCTTTCAGAATAAGATTACCCCTCCTCTTCTTAATGTTTTCCATCTATTTCTTGCTTTTCCTCTTTGTGAGATGTTTCCTGTAGCTGTCCTAGTTTTTGCTGTCTTTTCAGAACAAAGGCGCTGTATGTAACGTTAATCTTCTCTATAATTTCATCGCAGCTCGCTATTTTGGTTTCTTTGGGCTTTTTTATACTTTTCATTTCATGTTTCTCAAACCTCTGTCCTACAATTCTGTTACTGACAAATGGAAGAATACCCACTAAAATAAAACCCGCAGCATACAAGCCAGCTTTGGAAGTGATTCTCCCAAACTCCGCTTCACCACAAACATTGACTGTCATTTCCATGGGGAGAACTCAGCATGTTGTGATCACAGAGGGTGTGAGTCCTGCAGTTTGACCCTTGGCCGCTTTCCAGAACCTGAGTTGGCTTTACTTTGGCCGTGAATACATTTTCAAACTGTGAGCTGGCAACTGTCCTCCCAATATGATGCCAGTACATTATCACCTGCAGCACATGCTCACGGCAGTGTGCCCTTGAGGGAAGCAAAACCCCCCGAGCTGTCACACGTTGGCTGACCCTGTGCTCTGACTGGCCCGAGTGCTAAAATCCGTTTGGTATCACAGAGCCCACGCCAGGGAGTTCGCCAGCACAGACTCCACTGTGTCTTTAAGATAGTTTACTGGAAAATAACACAATGAAAGCTGGATCAACTACATTCCTTTAAAATGCAACTATACAGCATGTGCCAACACTTTTTACTAGAGTTGTAAACTCCATTATCAGGTCACGAGAAACAACAAAACTGCTCTAAACTACTCCCTGAGCTAATTTTAAACTTGGACTAATTAATAGTGTTATGTTAACATGGATCAAATGACTCTGACCACCTGGGCAGCTACCCTTAAGTCTTTCAGCTTGTTTTGGTTTTTCGACCTAACAATAACATCATGTTTAATAAGATTACTGATGTATAAGACTGTGGTGAAAAGGCATACACCCAACTTCACTCCTACCACGCACTCATTCACGATGACTTAGTTATGAGTTCAGATTGTTTGTTATAGCTTAACACCATGCTCTACCCATCGGGCCACTAACCTAATCTGCAGTAATATTTACCACTACATTTCACATGAAGTTCATCCTCTCACATGTAATATAAGGACATTCTTGTTCAGAAGTGGTTCTGTTAGTCACTTGGACAATGTTTTAACCAGAGATTTAATCAGCCACAGAGGTGCTGCGGAATTCTGAGCCGTTCACCCTCACTGACCACCGTCCCCCCTTTTCTATTTCCCTTTTAAAATCCAGTCGGCAGAAATCTATGTTGAAGCCAGATGCAGAGAGAATATGGTGAGCACTGGAGCTTGATAATAGCCCTGTTCTGTTTGGCTGCAGATCTAGGGCTGCCACGGCTGATTCAATCTATTGACTCCGGTGCTAATGCGACTGTCATTTTCAGGCATCCTGGCGGGGTAAAATGAGAACTGGAGATACATGTGGGACAACTCAGAGTGGTGGTTAGACAGATAAATTGACATTACACCTTGGCGGAAAGTGCAAAGATATTCACAGTGATATATACAAAACATTAGAATTCAAAACAACCATCACTGAGAACATTTTCCCCATCATTTAACTTTCAGCTTGGTGGTAAGGCTGTTCTGCTCTCCATGCAATCCACTGCATCTGCTATACAGTATATTGGTTTTGCCCCTGTATATGATTTCATTTTATGCTCCTTGCTCACCACAGTATATTACCCTAGACAGCTGATGATTACATTGAAATGTAGCATGTGATAGCATAGGGAGTAGTGTATATGAGAAAACAACAGGAATACAGCCAAAATGAGTCACTTTTTCACGTCTAAGTGTAATTAAATTTGCATGGTTGACAACTTTTCACTTCAACTTTCAACTATTCTCAGTCCTTGCCTGAGGCAACCTGTATAAGAACTAATGATGCTTGATGAAATCTAAGTGGTTCAGAAATCTTGATAACTCTCATTAAGCTAACGATCCAGAGAAGAAGAGTGCAGTTACCTAATTTGTAACCTCATATCAGTGGCACCCAGGCTCATAATAACTCTGCCACTAATGCAAACAGATAACTGCCTTGTGAAAGACCATGAATCTTCTGCATTTTCCCATTAACAGGTCTATCTGGCTTAGCCTAATGATGTTTTTTGAGCTTTTTGCAGCTTTTTTAAATGGAGATCCTAAATTTGTTTTTCACTTACATGTTTCTTTGTTACTCAGTTTTTCTCTCGTTTTTTTTCCTCCACAGAGTGGTGCTTGTGGAAAACATCCCAGAGGACATCTCTTTCTTAGACAATGGTACTTCCCACCTCCCTCTGTCAGTGGGCCTGTACAGCTTACTAGACCGAGCTACCCGGGTTGTCGAGATAGTCTCCCCACTGTGGCTCCTCAACTCCTCCGATTATGAATCCAGCTTCCAGCCTGCTGCCAGACAGGTAAAACCAGGGCAATCCAACAGAGACCTGACTTTGAAGAAGTTGTGCCATTTATTTAGATTTTGTGTCTGTTTTACCTTTTTTTATGTCTCCTCTGTGTGTCTTTGTGACTGAATTGCCCTCTACAAAATAATCAGTGGGGGAGGAGTACTCAGGTCCTCTACTTAAAGGGGTAGTTCAGCAGTTTAGCATTATACGTACATGTGCATCCATCCATCTGTCCGTTATATATATACTGCCTTGGGGGATTGGTGGGGTGGTTTGAGTCGCACACTGGTAGAGGCACTTGTTCACCTGGACAGACCACCAGTCAATCTCAATGCTGATACATAGAGACAGACAGCCATTCACGCTCGCATTAATTAATTGCCCTCCATATCTTTTGGACTGTGGGAGGAAGCCAGAATACCCAGACTGGACTAGACAGATTTCAAAATGGAATATTATGAAGGAGACACCATGTAAAATCTGTGGAGTGCCACTTTAAGTAAAAGTTGCTATCAATGCATCAAAGCATAAGCAGCATTTAGTGTTATAGCTGGTCAGGGTGGAGATAGTAAATTACTTTAGATACAGTCAGGTTTCGTCCAATCGTAGTCAACATAGGGGTCGGGCCCCCTCCAAAGGGTTACTACATAAGTCTGAGGGGTTGATACAAATGATGACCAAAGTATGAAACCAATAGCTGTCCTTTTAGGATTGTATTTGTGGATAAAATACTAGTCTGGAGTATTTTTCAGCAATGAGCTATTCATTTCGACAGGATGTGTGTTATTGACAGTCGCCTGAAGGGTTAGCAATACAGTGTACACACACACACACACACACAGTTTTGTTTTAAACATTAAAGTATGTCCGGACTAATGAAATCCAGAGGCTGCTGATTGGAAAGCAATATCTCAGCACAGAGGAGCTAAAGGCCTTTCAGCCTGCAGCTCTCTTTCTCATGCTGTCTTCTCAAACAACAACAACAACAAAGCAGACATATCATTGGAGGGGAGGCTGGACCAGTAAATTCAATATACTGTAAAGGCTGAAAAAGTGATAAGAGGTGGAGGTGGAGATGCTTGCGTAGTAGGCACATGCACTGCATGTCTGTTTTTATCTGTTTGTGTCCTCTTAAACATTGTGAACATCAAACAAAAAGTTGTTTTGCAACCACAACAAGAAAGATTGTGATCAATTCTGCAGACATTTTAAAAGGGTGATAACTGAAGTCTGTGATATTCAAAAGTTTAGCTATACTTTACTTTTTCTCACATGCAAATGTCCAAAAAGGCAATATATCAACCTGTATCATAAAAAATAGAAGGAATTCCAGAGTTTAGTGAAATGTGGTCTGCAAGTCAATGAGCTTCCCTCTAATGTCGCTGCTACATGAATGTGGTTGCTGCAAAGGCATTTAATCCTCATTTGATAAGGCAGTCTCATTAAAATTAAGATTTCTTTGCCAGGAGTGACCTGAGAACACAATCAGCAAAACAGAAACAACACAACTACATAACAGACATGGACTTACTGTTTATTACAGATTAGGAATTAGAATCCTAAAAACATCAGATAATACAGATTTAAAATCCAAGTAGTAAGTTTGATGGCAGTTTGCAGTGCATTTCATTTAAAATGTAAATATTATCTGAAACCAATTCTGCCAGCATTAGTGAGGACATGAGAGATATCTAAGGTGAAGTAGCTACAATGTTGTGCACTGCAGTTATTAGATTTAAATGAGATTGTAAATTTCCCCCGATGGGGGATCAATAAAGTCCATCTTATTCTAAATGTGAGGTAGTTTATAAATGATGACTCATCTCAAAGTTTTCTGCGTAAAAGCCTGAAATCAACCTTGTTTAAACCACATGCTCTTAACAACACAGGCTGTATGCCAAAAAGTCAGATTAGCCTGATGACATCATCGAGGTTAGATGCTCAGACTTTTAAAACCTCCCTCCAGAGCTACAGAGGATATTATAAAACACATTAAGTTTATTACTCGTCAGGACAATTCAGCCTGTGATGTTTTCACGGGCTGAATTGTACTATATTGAATTTCTGCATTTTAAAAGAGCTCTAACAGTCATTCCATAAAATTTCAATATGATATGAAACAACAATGCTCCCAATGTCAACAGTGTCTCCTCTGGCAGGTTTGGTGTAAAGTGATCTATACTGATGGTACAAAATAAGACACAAAATATCATATGCGTCTTCCGGATATTGAAATGAAGCCTATTTTACCAAACTGATATCTCACTTCATCTGTAACTCTGCTTCTCTTCATCTGCATTTGTGATTGGTATGTATTTAAGGTCAAATCATCAAGGGATGATGGGTTTTACATCTACTTACCTCCTCAGTGTATTCATCATTTCATTATTCTCAGTGTATTTTAGTTTCAAAACTGTAACAGAGGGTTCACTGTTACTTCAAATGATCTGATTACTATGACTCATCATACTCATAGTTTATGGTTGTATTGTATGTGTCACGCACAAATATGGATGCTTGATCAAATAAATTGATCAGATAAATTGAACAAGGCATCACAGTTGCTGGCTTTAGACAAAGGACCTCTGGGAATGTAGCACAAAAATAGCACATAAATGGCTGCTGATGGTGCCGGAATATTAAAGGAAATCTAAGCAATACACAAGAATCTTGTCTGAATACACAGTGCATGGGTTTCATTTGACAGCAGAGGTTTTATGATATATTTCCCTCAGGGCAGGGCTCTGCTGTCCAGGCTGCAGGGGCTGAAAGCTAAAGGAATCCAGCTGAAGATCTCCAGTGGGATGATCGACTCGACTGAGCTCAGGACGCTCGCCAAATACAGTCAGCTCTCACTTTCACTGTATTATACATTCTGTGTGTCTGTGTCCAAACGTGTTGTAGCTTTGCTCTGTCTGTTGACTATTCTCTCTCCCTGTTTGTCCTGCTCACTTTCCATTTTCCATTCATTTTCTTGTTAGTCCTGTTTCTGTCTATGTCCAGATCTAGTTTCATCCTTCTCCTTGTCTCACATGTAACTTCCTTTTCTGTATTTCTTTTTCTTGCTGCCTTTCTCTCACTCTCCTTTTCTAGACGCTGAGGTCCACTACGTGAACATGACCGCGCTGACCAAAGGCCACCTCCACTCCTCCTTCTGGGTGGTCGACAGGAGACATTTCTACATCGGCAGCTCCAGCATGGACTGGAGATCCCTTGCCACAGTATTTAAGATCCACCACACATCACAGCACACATGGAAACACTCATACTCCCTCACACACATCCATATTTAATCACACAAAAACAGGTATTTGAGAAAAAGCACCGTCACAATCTCAATCCAGTGAATTCTGAAGCTGTATTGTAACACAAATTATGCAAATTGTTACAGTTACAAATCAGTTTGCACCCTCTGCTGTCACTTTGTTTCTTAATTTACACAAGATTTAATTACATAGCATAAGTTCTGTATCCTCTAATGTGAAGTGCTTTGAGAATGTTCTCCTGGCTCAGACTCAAAAGTACAGCATTTTATTTGAAGTTCACATCTCTCCTATGCAAAAGGGTGCCCCTCTTGAAAACTGCATCATCTGAAATAAGATGTATCATGACCACAGGTTAAGTTTTACATTAAATCAGATAATTTATGTTTACAGATTGCTTAAAGGTTGCATTTAGGTATATAAAGATTCACGTGATGTATTTAGTGACACACAATACATATGCACACTTGCATGTGTGTATTTGTAAATTATGAACCCAATTCTAACACATTTGTGTAGATGGTTGACATACTTGCACATAAGTAACATGTCAGTGTCATTTTCTTCAAAAAGTCATATATAAGGGGCATGTAAGGTGAGGCATTCAGAAATAGAAAGTGGCCATTCTTTCATCTTCTTCTTCAAAGCAGAGTTTCTTGCATGGTTCATTAACACGTGGAGCCCTTTTTTAAGACAGTTTGATCTATCTTTAGACACCAGATGTACAAAAGGCCTTCATTTAGAGAGATGAATTGCAAGGAGCTCAAAGTAGCCACACCAAAAATTGAAAAATGGAAAAACAAAATGGACTATTTCAGAGTGCGCAAATTATGTATAGAATAGGTTGTGTCAAATGAAATTTTAGTAAGTGGAATGTAAACTTTATTAGGAGTGTTTTCTTCATGTAAACACTGCTGGGAAGAATGAATGTGCAGGGTGAAAGAGAAAAAGAGTCGACAGTTTAGGAGGCACAAGCTGAGAACCTGAGTTCTCTTTTTTCAAGCCTTTTTGAAATGAAAATGATGCAGGGAGCAAAGAAAGAAAATTGAGAAGAGAGAGGAGAAACACTGTAGTGCCCTTGCATCTTCTTGCTGCTGTGGCTGCTGACGATGGGCGAAGCCCTGTCATTGGATGAGACTGGTGGACGAGTAAAAAGAGTAAAAAGGTTCAAATTACTTGGAAAAGAAATGTGATTGTATGGAGATGATGGGCATTATGTTGATGTAAATCTTAGTTACGATGATCTAACAGAGATTCTGTTTGTTCTCCAGAGGAAGGAGCTGGGTGTGTTGGTGTACAACTGCAGCTGTCTGGCTCTGGACCTCCACAGAGTGTTCAGCCTCTACTGGGGGCTCCAGTATAAAGACTTCATCCCCTCCTTCTGGTCCAAGCGCCTTTTCGCCCTCTTCAACAGAGACACACCGCTGGAGCTCACTTTCAACAGCACCAAGGCTCAGGCCTACATCTCTGTAAGTTAGACTTACGAACAAGATAAACACACCAACCCACAATTTAGGAGATATTTCATACTGGCAGCAAGTAAAGGGAACACAAAACTTTTATTTAAATTAATGTTTATAATAATCATTTAAAACAGAAGAGATATCTCTCATTCTTGACTCTGCAACCAATGCTAAGTATTTATGGTCTGAAGTTATACTTTACAGGCTCAAGTGCACCTAGTCAGCCATGAAACATCTATATTAAATTTGCCCTCCATTACTTAACTCTCAAAAGGATATCACATATAACTGGTGCCTCGCATAATTGAATGTCATTGCCTTGAAAATGGGATGTTAGAACAGACCATTCAAAAGTGACCTTCAGTGCCTGACTAAGATGTTGAGACAAGTCTGAATTTCAGTTGTGGAGAACTGACAGTCCTTTGTCATGACATTTTATCTTAAATTTCATCTTAAATCATCTTAAAGCACTTGTGTAATTAACAGCTACTGCATGCCAATTAGGTGAGCTTGTTTTACAGCTTTAATATTGTGCATGATGGCTCACTGGCACACCTCATGGAACTGACTTAATGAAATGTACTTGTTAACACAAGTCAAGATATCTGAAAAAGTTTTTTGTGCACAAAGTTTCACTTACCAAAGCTGTGCGTGAAATCACACATTCACTCATCCACAAGTGTTTACTCTACAGTGAACAGTAAATGGAGATCTCACAACTTTCATTTTTTCATCCATAAATTATATCGCATTGTGGGATTGCGGCGTCAGCTCAGGTTGAAGTTGGGCGAGGCTATTCTGGGAGTTATGTGAGGTCACTAAGTAGAAGGATTAAGCTATAATGTGTCCCAAATCAACAGATACAGTAGGGCACTGTTTTAGATGTCAGTCAAGTATCATGTGTACACACTCACACAGTCCCACAAGGAGGTCAAAATACCTGAAAACACCTGTGAGGGTGTAACATACGTGTGCCATTGTTAAGGATATCAGTCCTAGCTGTGCTTTTGCTGATATGGCAAGTCAAAATGTCTGCTGTGCTATTCATGTTTTTTAACAAGGAAGGAACTCAAACTTTTTAAACAATGAAGACTGTAAATGTATACAGCACGTCTCCTGTGGAGGTGACAGTTAGGAGGAAGAGTTCATTTTTCATATTAAGTGTCCCTGCAGGACACTGTGTCTCCCAGTACCATCTTTTTCCTGGACATGAATGATGGGAATGTCACCCTACCTGCAGCAGAAAACAGATGATCTGGCTGGGCCGTCCATCGCGAGGAGATTAATATCAACACAAAAAGCACAAAGAAAGCACACACTTGCAGTTAAATATTCACCAGTTCCTGTCAACATGAAGTTAAAACCAAAACTTCAAGGCTTTTCAAACAGCAGCCACAGATTTAACACACATACATAAAACTACAAATCCCAATGGTCGTTTAGGTGAACAGTAACGATGACACCTGAGTTGGTTGTTATGATAGTAACAGTGTCAAAGATCCTGATGGTAATTCAGCAAATTATCAAGATCCCTGTCTGGTAACAAACATCTGTTTACAAAATGTTCTGACCATCTGTCATGTGTGTTTCTTCAGAGAGGAGCACACTTTGCCCAACAACACCACATCTTAACTGTCTTCGCTGTCTTTCCTCTTCTGATGACAGAGCTCTCCAGATGTTTTCATCCCCAAAGATCGCAGCAATGATCTTGAAGCCATTTCCAGGGTCATCCAGGAGGCCCACCATTTCATATATATCTCCATCATCGACTACCTTCCCCTCCTCGGCAGCAGCTCTCACAGGTTTGAACCACTGCCATTGTTGGAGTTGCTTTCTTTGGAATGATTTGTCAGGCATTTATCATCAAAAGCTTGGATGCCTTGCTTTGATTCAAGTGATTAAACTCCGTTGTATGCCCATGTGTCCATCTGGCTGTGTGCCCACATTTTGTGTGTGTGCGTTTGTGTCTGTGCCAAGGTACTGGTCTCGTATCGACGGCCTCATCCGAGAGGCTCTGATCCTGAGGAAGGTCCGGGTTCGTCTTTTGATAAGTTGCTGGGAAAAGACTCATCCACTTACTTTCAACTTCATCTGGTCCCTGAGGAGTCTGTGCATGGAGCAGGCCAACTGCTCACTGGAAGCTGTAAGCACAAGGCCACTGTGTACTATTTTCAACCCTATAGATATCCTTTGTCAGTGCTCACTTCACTACTGTGCCATTGTTTGTGTGTATGTGTGTAGAAGTTCTTCAACCCCAGAGTGCAGAGAGATGGCAGCCTCCAGGGAATAAACCACAACAGGTTTATGGTGACAGACAGAGCACTTTATTTAGGTGAGCTCATCGACTAGACTTCATAAATGTGTCCTGTATACTGTACCTCTGCTCACTCCGCTCACAGATCTCATTTTTAGCTGACTTAAAAGTAGAGTTCAGCCTTTTTGGAAGTACAGTTAATTCTTTACAAGAGCAGATTAGCCTATTTGATTTAGCCTGTTTCCAACTGGAGTGGAAACAGAAGGGGGCACAGCTAACCTGTCTCTCTTAAAGGGTCAAAAATACACCTGCCAGCAATTAACAGGATGTATGCCTCCACGAACAATAATGTAAAAATGATATTAAATAATTGTGGTCTAAGAATGAATTACATGGTGCACCTATTACTCTGCTGAGTACTCCAGGAGGTCAAGCAATGCAATGTTCACCAAGAAACTGTCACAGGACTTAAATCTAATGACACCATTAATTGTTGTTTTTACATTACCGTTTAATATTTGTTTATTTTTAATGAAGCAATACACAAAGAATTAATTAGTGAGCTTGAGAAGCACTGATACTAATATTTTTAAAGTTTGGACAGAGTCGGGCTAGTTGTTGTTGCTTCCAGTCTTAATGCTGAGTGAAGGTAATCACCTCCTGTCTCCAACTCCTTACTTAGCAGACATAAAAGTAGTATTGATCTTTTCATCATCTCTTCATCATCTAACTCTCAGAAAGAAAGCAAAGTATTTCCCTTAGTGGTCAACGATTCCTTTAAAAACATATTTTTTCAGGAAGTTGAGGACAGGGCACTTTACAGAGCATTAAGCTCTGCAGCTGTTAATTATTTAGAGCATTTGTTTATTTGTTTCTTGGTTGTTTCTTCATCTGTGTCCTGACAGGTAACCTTGACTGGGTGGGGAATGAGTTTACCTTTAATGCAGGAGCAGGCCTGGTGATCAGCCAGCCAGAGGGCATCGAGGAGAGGAACTCTACGGTGGTGGAGCAGTTACGGGCTGCATTTGAGAGAGACTGGTTTTCGCGTTACACCCGCTCACTGCAGGCCAATAAGGTCCCCATCTGCAACAAGCACCAGATCAACAGGCTGGTGTCAGTCAAAGCTAATCACTTGGACAATGGACCAGTGCCTATCAGAACAGGTCAGCATGATCATGGACCGGCACCAATGAGAAACAGTCACAAAGACAATGAACAGACGGCAGTTAAAACACAGCACCATGACAACAGACAACAGAGCAAAATCAGTCGCCAAGGCTTGGCCAATGGGCTGGTGCCAATTATAGACAGTTACCCAGAGAGGAGACAAGTCAAAATGAGTCACCTTGACAACAGACAGGTACAAATCAAAGGTAATTACAATCCAATGGATCCACTCAGTCAGTCAGCTGAGAGCAGCGGCAGCAGAGAGATCTCCAACGGGTCCCTGTGACCACAAAGCACGATCGGTTCCTTTGCACGGAATGATGTTTGGAGAGCTGCTCTTTTCCAGTAACAATAGACTCACTGGGTCTTTGTAGCATTTTATTATTGCCATTTTGAAGAAAACCATGTAATGTTGAAGATTTAAGTCTATGTCATCTGGTTTGCAGGACTTGATAATGTGTGTGGATGAAGTGAACGCTCTGTTTTTGATGGATTTCTGACACCCAAACATTTTGGTTTAGAGGAAATACTGATTAATACACTGTAATAATAACTTACTGTACAGTGAGCTACCTTGCTACTTATTTAATATTTTTTCTCTTCTTCTTGAGGTCTCTCAAGCAAAGGTAACAGTTGAACTCTTATTGATTGTCTAATTATTGTATGTTACTGAAAGCTGTTTGGCAGTCATGATGTATCACCCTTTAAAAGGAACAATGACACCTGCATGCCTATGCAGAGACGGGAGGTAGTGCAGCACGTGTAGCTACACTAGTTACATTTAGCATTACAATTACACTCCAAAGTAGTGGAGATTTACTTCACAGCTTTACATGTTGTGGATCTCTCACTGCCTCTGTAGTCAGATTGGTAGTGGATACTCTGGCCTCTTATAAATAGTTTTATGCATCTCCAGCAGTAATCTGAGTAAATTATTCAATCATTACGCAATATTACATCACTACTTTAAATTGTAAAGTTATGTATTACCACCAATTACCACCAGATCTTCATCCCAGACCAAATTAACCTCAAATCATCAGTTTAATAACCTGTTACATCAGGTCTAATGACATTAATAGAAACAAACAACCTCATGTGGCTCTGCTGCCTAATTTCTTCAGCTGTCACCAGACATAAAGAGACATAATCAGAATCAACGTTTTTCTGCAGAAATATGTTGAAATATTTGCTTTAAAATTTATTACAAGTGACAAGTATTAACACTCTCTAAAGGGTTTTTAAATGTCTGCATTGGGGAGCCAAAATTTCATTTCACTTACACTGACCGAACCACCCTAATGAAAACAGCCCCGTAACTCATTTTTAGTGCCGAATCACAGTTGAGGAACTGGGGATATAAAGGGATCAATCAAATTATGTCCACTATGTTTTCATCTCAATGCCATACGCTAAACAGTGTACAGCAGCAGTTACAGTTTCTCTCCACAGCGGGATGGTGTATATCAAAATGTCTTATTTTATTGAGGTCATTATTGAAGTAGATGATGCACCTATTCTGCAACACCAAGTGTTGTATGGTCTGGAATTTTCTATTGGCCTTCATTAGTTAAGTTAGAGGGCAGCTGTGTTTCCCCCGGAGAGAGAGGGGCTATTGATCTGAAAGGGTTCGTTTAGATAATCATTCCAGGCCCCATATACAATCCTATGAAATGAGGAATTGAATGGATATCTATAACATTCTTCTAAATGCGCTGTTGTGACTTATTGAACAAATACTAAAGGAGCAGTTAGAAGAAGGGGCCAGAGGGTCTCTGCTGTCAGCCAAATCAATACAATGAATTTTTAACACAGCTTGACAATTGCAGGTGCTGCAGTTTAACCTCAAGGACATGATGGCCTGTAATGTCACTGCCTGTGACTGAATATATATTACCTTTACCATGTGGAGTTAGAGCTACAAATACATGATTGTTAGTAAAGAGCAACTATTAACACAGAGAAAGCTTGTAGCAACTTTCATTTGCATTTTGAATGATTGCATGTCAGTTTTACGACCTTTACAACTCTGCTGTGAGTGCAACATTTTGTAATGATGCTTGTGAGATTATAATGTAGAAATATTTTTTATTTAATTCCGAAGCCATTAATCAAGGAAATGGGAAAGCATTTGCAGAGAAGGCTATGTGGTGATGTCTTCATCAACAATATACAGGGTGTTATGGTCTGTGCTTTAATGTAAAAGCACCACATGTGTAGTCAATGTTTTGTCAGGATTCACATAGCAGGATGAACAATGATGACTTTATTTCTGAAGTAAAACTAAAACTGTTACAGTCAATGTAACCAGAAAACAGGCGGTCATTGTGGTAAGACTTATATTTGTCACGATATTTGGTGGATATCACTACTATTCTTTATACAGTTTATAGTATTTGTGCTACAGGCCAAATGTAAGCCAATTTCTGTCTTGCACTGAGTAATAACATGTCCCCTATATGTACACGCAGGATGCATGTAACTGAACCAGTGGTACCAGTCAAAAACACAGCGCCTTACAATGGTAATCTAGTCATGATGAATAACTTCTGCCATCTAGAGGACTTCATGAGAAAGAACATTTCTTTTCGCTTATCTGCGGCAAAATAGGACGTGATTTTTTAAGATTATATGTTGGTTCACAACTGTTTATATGTCAATATATATAAAAATGTATAAACGGAAGCGACATGGGAATGTAAGTTGTCTTCCGGCTAAAGCTGGAACTGGAATCATGTTGACTGTTGCTATTTCTACTATTTCTGATCTGAGGTGATCAGAGGATTATTCAGTCTTTAAAAACAACGCATATTGTGCTCACAGTATGGTATGGGCAGTAAATACATGATATATTAAAGAATATAAAAGAATAATGTCATGAAATGATAGCTAGTTGTTTAGTTCTAACATGCAAAAAGCAAAAATATAACACGTTCTTTCATTCTGTGTAAAACACAACCATTAAGTCATCCATAAACTAGTTCATAATTTATATCAATGCAAACACATCATCTGTCTCTCAAGTAACAGTTTCTCCATCCAGAAAGAGTAGAACTGGAAAAGTATTATATCAATAATGATGCTTATATTTTCTTGTAAAGCATTACATCACCACACTGTATTGCTTGTAATATGGCAGCTGGTCTGAGGTCAGATTTATTACTTTACATTGGTATTATCTGCGATTGTCGTACAGAGGCAGGAAGGCTGCTGAAGCACCCTGTGTTCATGTCCTCATATACTTTGTTTTCAAACTACTCTGACACTGACTGTTTTCCAGTTAGCAGGGACCATGACTACACTTTTAATGGCATATTTTTAACAGAGACTTATTGTAGCTTTGAAACACAGAACACACAGTTCGTAGATTCAGCAACAGTTTACAATGTGCTACATTAAAAAAAAATTCTAAATCCATGCAAACAAAAACAGGAATGTTGTCCATCTGTCCATCCCTCCACTGAGATTCAAGAAATTTTAATAATTTTCAGTGAATATTCTGTGAAAGACACTGGTTTTCTTGAAATCAGACAGGTAGATGAGTTTGAGGTGACTGCAAAGTTAAACAGAATGATGCACTGACTGGTTTGATTTAAATGTTCACCGTAAAAGCTTTTTAATGTCGCCTACCTTTATTCTGTTGAATTGTTTCGGCATGACTGCTGCTTGCATGCCCTGCCTTTATGAAATGCACACAGTAGCTATGAGCCTTTATAATACATAATGATAATAATGAAAACTTATATACCTTTAAAAAATGCAGAAGGAATGTATATTTATTGAATACCCTTGTTAATGCACACTACTGAATTATAAGTTTTTACTCTTAATAAAAAAAAAAAGTACTCTCAGCTACGTGTGTCTGTGTTTGTTGCTGTGTATTTGTTTTTAGTATAAGTGACATGTTTCCTTACCACAAAGGCTTTTAATCAAAGAAAGGTGGCTTGCCTCAGAGGTTAATCCTTAGTACATCACTGCACTGTGGCTGTCAGCCAGGCCCTATATGTAGCCTGAATGGACTGGCCTCTGGATAAGCAGAGGAGTATTTAGGTTGCTACAGGAGCAGTCTACCAAAGCTGTGCACACTATGAGTAACAGATGACACCAGGCCTCCAATGCTTTATTTGAATAACAATTTAACATTATAGGATTCAAACATTATCAGCCAAGCTACATGTTACAGCTATTAAACTTTTGCTATTTCACTTATTTTGGTGATGGTGCTGATTGTAACTCACTAAACTCCCAAAGGATTGTCTCATCTACATAAAGATCCATAGCTCACTGATACTTGTAAACAGGAACTACGGTTGGTACAAGAGAAAGCATAATCCATGAATAGGCCACAACATGACGATATCAAGGATTAAGACTTCAGCCTTTACCCACAAAAACAAAGTCAGGTGTGTCAGAAATGTTACAGAACAGATCATGAGAGATATTAAACCATTCTGGTATCACACAGGCATGTCTGTGCATGATTACACTCACCAGCGCACACACTCAAACAGGGCGGGGGGTGAGGCAGGGAAATAAAAATGGTATGTAAATATTACATTGTACCGTAATCAGAGGTGGAAGAAGTACTCAGATCTTTTACTTAAGTGAAAGTAATAATGCTAGAATGCAGAAATACTCTGTCACAAGTAAAAGCCGTGAATTTGAAATGTTACTTGAGTAAACGTACATATGTATACACATCAAAGTATATCTAAAGTGCCCTAACAATGTATACTTAAAAAAATAAATTTAAAATAATAAACATCATACCACTGGATTATAATTAGCAATGCATTCATGTTTTCAGCCCTTTAATATTGCAGCTAGTAGAGGTTGAGCTCATTTTAAGTGATTATGTACTGCTGGGTACTTAAATCAATAATAATGCACCATGATTTATTAGCTGATTGTTATGTATGAATAATCTGAATCTGTGGAGTAACTATCAATCAAAGCTGCCATATAAATGTGGTGCAGTAAAAAAGAATTTCCCTCTGAAATGTAGTGGAGTCGAAGAATTAAGCTGCATAAAATGGATATACTCAAGTAAATTACAAGAATCTTAAAATCATACTCAATTACAGTAGTCTCCTTATGTAAATGTACTTAGCTACATCCCACCACTGACTTTAACTTAGCTTTAAATAATGTTCAGTATAATTTGTATGTGTTTGCAAACCTGCAAGTGTGCAACTAAAATGTGGCATAAATGTTTCTAAGCTGCGACAGTATTTCTCCACGACTGGGCACCGCTGAAACATGTGAAAAGGTGTTATAAAAAGAAGTAAACGCAGTTACAGCAGCAGCAGCAGCAGCAGCAGCAGCAGCAGCACACACTCCTGTACGTGCCCGGGCCTGAGCAGCAGCGGAATGACGTAACGGTCACCTTAGTAACCGATTAGGCGTCACCACCCAGGACTGCAGATTCATGAGTGAGCCCTCGTTGTCGGAGACCGTCCCGTCCCTTCAGGAGAGGAAAAACAGCCGCCGAGCCGCGCTATGGGGACCAGTTTATGAAGGACAATAAACCAGATGTCTGTTTCCATCTGTTTGGGTTGGTGTAGTGGAGCTGGACGCGCCGACCTGAACAACATCGCCGTGCGGGTGCTGTTGTTGTTGTTGATAACGTTACCCAGCAGCAGCCAACATGGCTGAGGATGACTGTGAATGGATTGTGGAGAGCATCGTTGGCTACCTGGGAAGTCCTGAATGGCTCATTCCCGTTACGGACTTTATGGAGAACAAATGCACAGGTAAAAACAGGTTCTCCGCCGCGGTCACGTAGTAAAGCCTCTCTGGACACTGTTAGCGCCGTGGCTAAGCTAACGCTAACTTGTGACTGCGACGTATTTGTTGACGTGTTCAGGTCATACTTGTAAACTACTATATCTTTGCCGCTTTGGGACTCTGCGCTGTACTTAATACGCGTCCTTGTTGCAACTTAATTACTACTTGCCTCGAAGTTGAGCCACAAAGGGCACAGGTGAGATAAAGATAGCAAGTCACACCTCAGTCTAGATAGCTAGCTAGGTGCCAGCTAACCTACCAAAGAGGTCATGCCTATTAACTTTCTATGTCCAATTAACGCCAAACAAACACTGAGAGGTAACATTAGTGTACACAGCTAAGTTAGGTAGATAAAGATAGTTAAGGGAGTGTTTTGAAAATGTCTCCTAAAGGCATTGTATACATGCTGAATTGCTGACATTTACATGTTATTATTTGTCCGTTTTTTAGTTTTTGATGACGAAGATGAAAATAAGTTATCATACACAGAAATCCATCTGCAGTATAAGAAATTGGTGAGTACAGTCTTTGATCCAGATATTTACTGAAAGATGCACATTTTTCCAAAGTGCCCTATTTTTGTGTATTACCTCATCAACATTACTCATTGGTGGTTTTATGATGCTGAGTCATCAGACTGAACTGATGTAAGCTGCTTTGCTTTTGCAGGTGGAGAAGCTGTTAGATAATTACATGCAGGAGGTTGGCATCAATGAGCAGCAGTTTCTGGATGCATGCACTTCACCTTTAGCCAAGTCCAAAACACTGCAGGTACGTAATGCTCCCTGTCTGCATTCCACAGATAGCCAGAACGAAGAATCAAGGATGGGATGCGCTGAAATAACCTCAGTTATGCTGCCTTTAACCTGGTACAAAACATAGCTGGTTCCTGTCATATGGCAGATGTGTGCTGTCTTCATGTATCAATAAAATAAGAATCCAGTTTGTGACAGAACATACAATCACATTTATGTTTTTGTGCAAAACCAAATTTAGATCTGTCCGATTTAAGTGCTATGACTTTGGCAGGCTGACGTATGTTATCTACACAGTTGTCCCAAATGTATATTACACTAAGCAAAGTGCACCCACTTTTTCTATGCAATTATTTAGACAGAATTTCATCATTAGCTAATGATTCTTTGCCTACATCCTGGCAATGTACATGTACATCAGCAATCTGTCATAACTGTACCCAGAGTTTTACATGAGATACTCTGTACTTTAGAAAAATCATTGCAAATAAGTGTGCCTCCTCTTCAATCTCCTCATAGTTTCACATAGCTGATGCTGATGTTACATTAATCTCTAACACAGCTAATACTTTTGAGGATTTATGCCCACCACTGCAACCCCCTAACTACTCAGTTCTGTCATGAAAAGTTTCGTTGCTAATCCACTTACAAATTTCAAAATTGTCTTTGTAAGAACAGAGAAATAGATGGAACTGAAAAGTTTGTGTTTCAAGGGTCGTCAGCAAACAGTTTGGCTCTTTCCCTCAATAATTCTCAACCCTGCTGCCGATGGCCTACTCATGTTTGTTTGTTTATGTTTAAGCTCCCTGTGTTGCTCCTGTTTAAAAGCATGAAATATACATTGTAAAGGTTTGGGGCTTCAGGTGAGGTTGTGCCAACATATCAAAAATGCAGTAACACTGCATTAAGTTGCTATGTGCTGTGTTTTGAATGTGTGTGTGTGTGTGTGCGTATTTGTTAATTCTGAGTTGCAACTGTTCGCTGAGGCTGATTGTGACAACATCCTGCCAAATAACTCAGAGCTGTAAAAATGCATTATATTGGGTGAAGAAGAATTTGAAGGTAATATTGGTTACAAATGACTATTTACAGTCTGCCATTTTCCTTGGCACTGATCAGTTGGTGTAATGTGGCTGTGACAGACTGGCAGAGATGGACATCTGGATTTCATCACAATCCTCAGGAGACTGGGATCTCATTAATTAGCACTGATATAGATCGCTACTGACTGCAAGGCTGGTGAAATTCTCCCAAAACAGAGATTGACTGTAGCAGAAGTCTCAGTTAGTAGGATGGAGGGGTTTTGTCTACTTTTTCTTTTTCCATGTGTAGAAACATTGAAAACATTTGCTAAATTGTGTAGTGCCACGTTTTAGTTGCTTTTTGGGTTCAACTAGATGAGAAATAGCTTGTTTCACTGTCCTGGACAGTAGGGCATTTCCAGACAACTGAAGCTTTGCCAAGGTCTACAATAAAATCAGTGAAACATTATTAACCTTAATGAATGATGTAAAAAGTCATAGAATAATGAGAGAATGGTTTTTAACACGTGATACTCCACCAAGCTAATAATGATTTTGCCATAATACTGCAATTCAGTAGCAGCAATTTCAGTAGTCCTAGTGCAGAATATGATAGCATGCCACACTAGTGATGCTAGAAATCTCACATTGACAGAGGATGGACCACATTTAAGAGCATCTGTTTCTCAACGGACTTAGGCTCGATTGGTTTATGTAGCAAGGTGATTGCCTCCTCTCATGTTTTTTATAGCAGACCAAAGACCAATTGCTGAAAAATAGTTGATATTCTGATAATAATGATAATTTAGAATATTTTTGTACAAACAAGAGAACAGAGAAAACAATAGAGAGTAGACAAACTGATTTGTGTGAAACTGATAAGGCAAAGGGAAAACATGGTCTTATCTGAGACCAGTTTGCTGCACAACTCCAATCTGCTTGTTTATTTGTTCAGTATGATTTTTGATCTGTTCAGTTGCTTTGTATAGGCTGACCTGTGAAGTGTAGCACATGGCACTGTATCTTCACTGGAAAAGTGGTTTAGATCATCTGCGACAGACAGACAGTGAATAGCAAATTGCAGGACATACTGTTGGTTGGGGCTTTGGGCAGAAGGAGTGTAGGACAGACGAACAAAGTGGGGAGGAGAAAGAGAGAAGCTGAGCATGGAGACTGAGAAGCTGGTGACCCAGTTGAATTGTACTAAGGAGACTGATCGTGTATTGAAGGTTGGTCACAAAGATTTGCTTAGCATTAGCCTAGATGGGGGGCAGACCTTTGATTACAGACAGGAAGCTAATGTAAAAGATTAGGCCTAAGTACCACGTTTACAAACATAGCTTTATATTTGTAAGGACTTGAGTTGGCTGCATGCTCTAAGTACTATACACCCTGTCCTGATCTACAGGGGGATAACAGGGCAAGAACAACCTAATAGGAGCATCAATCATTTATTCATTTATTCTTATTGTGGTTAGCTAATCTCCAGTGGCCAAATGTGTCAACATCTTTTATTGTTTTTCTGTTAAATGTTCTTTATATCTAAGTGACAAGAGTACGTTTTTGCCTACTAGATCCATTCGATACCAAATGAATATCTAATATTTAAATAAGCTATTGTTTAACTTACAGAATGAAGCATTGAAAAAAGTACATTAGGTTCAGCGTTTATCATCACTGACGTGATGTGTTACTGCATACAGTAACTGTGTTATTGACCCATTCTCCACAGTCACAGATGCTTATCTCTGGCTCCTCATAATGCCATTCATTTGTCGTTAGTTTGTGGGTTCAGTGATATTTCATGATTTTATAAGTAGTTGTTGTCTTTGCTGTTCAGTCGGTGTTCCAGCCAGTTCTGGCTACAGATGACTTCCAGATGTTTCGCACACTGATGGTCCAGAAGAACATGGAGCTGCAGCTTCAAGCCCTCAGAGTCATTAAAGAAAGGAACGGTAGGCGAGATTAACACACACACACATACATACAACCAAACACACAGTGACAAACAGGAAAACACTACTGATAAATCTGCAAGTAATTTGCCCCTGTGTGTGTAGGAGCCCTCCCAGAGTGTCTGACTGATGGTGTGGACGTGATGACAGAATTACAACAGCAAGAGATGAAAATCCTGCAGGAGGTTCTCAAGTAAGTCACTTGTTCTCTCTCTTCTCTACTCTGTCTCAGTCATTCTCAGTCTGTCTGTCTGTCTGTCTCTCTCTCTCTCTCACACACACACACACACACACATCTTAAACATTTAGTCTTTGCAGTGGCTGGTAGTTTTATGGCATGGGAACCACAATAAAATCAAAGTCTTCAGTTGAAACAAGGATCTGAATATATGATATTATTTATATCCTGACGTAGATGGACAGTCTTTATGACGGGTCTTTAATGATTTCCAATGAGGTTAAAATTGAGCGTGCATGAATGATATAAAGAAGAATCAAAGAAATTCCACGATCACTGAAATGTGGAGTTGCAATTAGTTAGCTAATATCCTCCCTTAAATTTGATTTAAAAAAAGCACAAAATCAGCTATTTAAGATTGCAGATTGTACGTTTTTATATGTAAAACGTAGGCCTAGCTTCAATCCTCAACATTGTATGAAGCTCACAAGCACTGTACATTTATGTCAATGTATATGCAACAACCTGCTACACTGAGGGCGTAGTTTTTTTCTATTTATATCTTTTTTACATTATTTCTATTGATAGATGAAATCTATTCGTAGAATGAGATATTACAGTAACATTATTTTGACATGTCAAATGTGTTCCGTAAAAACATGTTGCAGTTTAAGTCAGTAGTTGTGGGCATATTAGCTGCATGTGCCCCTGCTCTCTAATGGGATTTTGCCAAAGGCAGTCTGGCCAAGTAGAACACTGAGTCAAATGGGACTGCAGTTAAGCTCCTTAGGGTCCAGCTAATTTAGGTTGGAGGGATTGACACTTAACAAGCAACTGAGAAAAATATTATTTTTATCCCCTTTGTCTTACCAGGGTACACTGGCTGCTTATCAGCACTGGACTCTCCTGCATTCCCTCCCTTCTCTCTACATTGTTAATACAATGCTTTCTGCTGCTGACTCCCTACAAGCACCTGAATGCACCGTGAAGGAAATCTTTTCTTAGTCCCTGATTACAACTGTATTAGCACATGATTATATAAAATACCTTCAACACTGTAAGGCAATTAAATGTTTACTGTGATGGATTTCAGTTACGTTGCAGTTGGTTTCAGTTAGTTAAGTCTGCAAGTTGACTTTCATTCTATACTGACATGACTTAAACCCAGTGATTTGGGGAGTGAATTTGAGAACTTAATGGAAGGAGATCCTTAGTTAAGTTAAATCTTTAAATAATAACTTTCTCCCATTTGTTAAATAGATTTAGCTAAATAAGTAGCATGATTTATAGAAATGCTTTTCTCAAGTGTTAGAGCACATGTATACAGCATTTATTTAATTTTGTTATCAATTTCAACACCTAGTGACATGCCATCCTTCTCTTGCTCTTTTACATGATCTCTTGCCCAGGTGATCCCTGTGAGCAAGCTAGGGCATAGTGTGGTTATCATGTGGAGATCCCTGAAGTTGGCATCTTATTTTAGTTACTATTTTAGTCTGTTTGTGCCGTTAGCCAACAGTAAAATGGACAGGAGCACCCATTAACTATTAGATAAACTAGGCTGTGAACCAGGACTGGGATATGTTTGGAGTTGAGGGAAATCAAATCAGGCTTATGCTTAGCTTAATCTAAGCATAGGCAATTCAGACAGCTGAGAATCGAATCTAATAATTAACAGTACTAAAACCAGACACTGCTTTTCTCTCCTGCTAATTTCTCTACAGGAAGTCAAAAGAGGAGTACGATGAGGAGATGTCCAGGAGGCTGCTATTAGAGGAGGAGGTTGGTTCCACCTCCAGCAGCACCTTTGATAAGCCAATGGCAAAAAGTAGTGAAGTCCAGGTTACAGCCCCTGCTCCCGGCCGACAGAGCAACACTGCCAAGGTAAGGTGCCACGAACTGTATAAGTCAAACAAAACCTGTGGACCAGACAAACTCTGGAAATTCATATGAGCCCTGTGAGGCTTTTTGTGCAAGGCCCACCAACGAGAAGCCTCTAAAATGAAAGATGGGGTCGTATCTGTAAAACCTGAAGCATCGCTTTGTTGGACTTATCTCTCATCATTTTTTTTTCTGAAAACTACTTAGTGGTTATTTCCACCAAGCCCGTCTCTCCTTTGTAACGGGACACTTTCTCCAATGTGCTTTTTATTGTATGCTAAGGCTCAAGCTGAGGGGAATGGTGACAACAGCAGCAGTAATGGTCACCACACCCCGCTTGTGAACGGAAATACTGCCACTGAATTTGATCTGGTAACTGAACTATCCATGTAGTGGCATTTTTATCAAGTACAGCACAGTTTACTGTCCAATCAGGATGCATTAATACCATTTTAACTGTACCTATAATGGCGAACACAGAGTGAGAAGGGTAGTAAAATGTAAAACAGAATATATGTGAATTCTGTAGAAAATCAAGTTCATCTTGTCAGCAGTTGGCAGGCCTTGTTAACATGTAAGTAACTGGGATTTTCTGTGATACGAAAAGTTACTCTATGGTACAGTAGTATTGGTACACTTAGGTATCAGTGCATCCTGAGGGCAGATGGTAACATTTTCAGTTTCGTAGCCCGGCCATGTAGTAGCTTTGGAGTTTTAAAGTCTGTGAATTAGGCTGCTCATGTAGTATCTATAGCTGACTGTGGGGTGACTGGGAAGTGGTCCTTGTAGTGTGTACAAATCCACCATTTGTGGACTGTAGATAGTAGTTGCTTCTTTCCAGCATCAGCATGTTGCAATAGTGGGCTGAATTTGATGCAGCATTCGTGTCGTCTGTGTCATCAACATGTATTGATACTTTGGGTCCCTCCTTCCAGGTCAACGGCAAACCTGTGAGAGAAGAAGAGAGCAAGACGGCTGCTCAAGGAGGTGGAGACAAGAAGAGCGCAGCTAAGAGCAGCTCAGTGTCTAAACCCACACCAGGTAACTCAGAGGAGCATTAAACTCTTCATCACCAACGCTTGTTCTTTTTGCTTTATTAAAACACTCTACCACACTTGGCTGGTTCACTGGTTTTCTTTGGAAATAAATCTTGGGAACATCCTGAATAGATTAAATTAACCTCTGACTGAGAACCTTGGCTACAGGAAGTGTAGCTAGTAAGGATACATTGTTTCTTATTGTTTCTTATTGTTTGTTTTTTATAGTATTTTATCATATTTTAATACACAACCAGCCTGAGACAGCTGGACGTTACCACACTGATTTGAATGTGTGTGTGTGTAGGTTGTGGCAGTAACGGTGTGGAGTCCAGAGTCCTTCCAGCAGTGAGAGCTCCAGTAAAGTCTGTCGAACCGTCCGTCAGCCTCAGTCGTGACACCAAGGAGCAGAGCAGCAGCAGCAGCAGCAGCAGCAGCCATACTGCAGCCGAGGCATGGCTGGCCGAGGCACACAGGGAGGCTGGCTTCTCTACGCCATACACTGTGAGTCTGTGAGCCAGCCTGCAACATGCAGTCTGAGAGATGCAGTATGCTTCACGTGATTTATTCTGCTCCTGAGTGCACATGCTGAATCTGGCTGTCCTGTTACAGTGAGTTAGAGTCAACCAACTTATTGTCTAAATTCAGTATCCAGCACGTTTTCTTTTTATGGACAGATGAATATACAGAGTGCACAATAAATACAGGTGGCTTCTGCTTAAAAGAAAACACATTTGCTGTTGTTTGTTTTTTGTCATTTGTTTATCATAGTGCCCATTAGTGTCCCAAAATCCAAAATATCCTCCTATGTCACTGTTTTTTTTTTTTTTTTTAAATACAGGATATGTATTTAGTCGTGAACTAAAACATCAACAATGAGCAATATCTTCATTTTTAGCATTTTAAAATAGTAGGGTTTGCTTGTGCATGGTTCGAGCCGTGCTCCTCCCGTTTCACCTTCTCCTCCACCTCCTTCCAGGAGTTGTCAGCGTCTCAGCAGGAGCAGCTCCAGCAGAGGGCAGCGTATCTGCGTCAGCAGAGAGACAAGCTGCATGCGCTGAAAAAAGAACAGCAGAAAACCAAGCAGACGACCCCACTGGAGGAGGCACCCACCACCGCCCCGGTAACGACAGTCCGTTATACCTCACCTGACTGTTGACGAACACTTTGGCCAGTTGAAGAACATGAAAGAAAGTGGAAAAAACATTGTATTTTGCAGGCTTGATTACATTTTACTTGACGTTAGATGTAATTAAGTCATTATTTCCTAATATTGATCCATTAGAGTTGTTAATAGAAACACTTTAGATCTAATACTTTAGACTTAATGCCCATACTTCATTTTGGTCATTTTTTAATTAACCACATCCTTGATTTTGCCGGACTTCTTTAACTCACATTTTCCCTCCTGATTTTTCTTTCTTTTTCTTTGAATCATCCTTCTGACTTTATTTGCCTTTGTCTGTGTCTGACCTGGTCTGGCCTGTCAGGAGGCAGTGGGGCAGTCTCAGAGGAATGGGGCTTGTACCCCTCCTCATTCTGCTCCTCATTCTGCTCCTCCTGTTCCTCCTCCTCCTTCAGCACAACACTCTGCTAACTCCTCCAAACAGAAGGTGATCCATCAGCTGCCTCTGCCTGATGTGAACACGTGTGCACATTCATGTCTTGTGTGTTGCTAGCAAGGTTTTTCTCTGTAGTACGCTCTCTCCTTTGTCTCTATCATACCCTGTCTTCTTTTTTAATATGTTTGTAGTAAAGCTTTATTTGATTATTTTATACCAATTTGAAAACCCTGAAAATACAGACGTATCGTAGCCACAAGCTGCTGCTACGTGTATATATGTGTGCTAGGTTGTAGTGGTCCTTCCTGCTGCTTTTCCACTTTCACAACATTTTGTCTTAAAGGATAACTCTGATATGTTCTTATTTTTAAACCTGGTCCCTATTTTTCATATTTTGGATTTGAAATGAATGGTAAGAACAAAAACGTTGGTCAAGTAGATCACTTCCACCGGCAGCTGCGAATGGGCAAATGAGCTTCAACATGTAAAAAAAAAATCGGGCTCAGGTTTAAAAATACCTGAGTTATTCTTTAAGCTACTGGTGGCGATTATGATCTCATCTATCCGCTTGTTAACCCTCCTGTCTGGTCTGGTCTCTTTCAGCAGGAGATATCTGCAGAGGAGAGAAAGAAGCTCCAGAAGAGGAAACATCTGGCTGACAAGCTGAAAGAGGAAGTGATCAAGAAATAGCTTCCCCGCAAATTGCAATATTCTCATTTCTATCCTGTGTACTTTGTTTATCACATGGCTTCCTTTAGCCAGATAATTCTCTTTATGTAACACAGATCAGGGTTTTTCTAAAGAAACAACAAACATGAGGTCTTCCTTCCTCAGAGTTTTTTTTCTTTTCCCATTGCTGTCCACGGAGGATGAAGGCACATCTCCTTTTATATTTTGGATGTACCAGTATGTGACCGTCTCCAGTCATACACACAGGTCTGTTAGATACTCACAACTGTTTGACTAAACAAGTTCAGAAAATGTCAGGCAAACTGAAAAGCACACAGAGCACCCAGGCAATATGTTGCCAGTGTTAGTAGATGTGAACGGAAAACCCAGGTGGCTTTTACCTGTTTCTACTTCTACTTCTCACTAGACACACATGAGCTGTGTCCAAAGCTGTCTAGTTTGCCACTGGATGCACTACATTTACTTACTTAATGAAAATGTGTTCATGGCATGTACACTTGCTAAAAATCTTACAATGCAGTGCTTCACTATATATATATATATATATATGTGTGTTTATTGTGCAACATCACACCGGTCAGTAATTGTTCAAAAATCATGATCCATAACTATTTTTGAGTAAATTATGGACAGTTATTTAGGGAAGTGACTGAAGGAGTGAGACATTGAGGACACATTCCTGAGCTTGTTTCTCTGTAGGACATAAATGGGCCACGTGGTGAAACACAGACTCAATGTTATTCACAACCGGCCCAGAGCTGTATCAGAGTTAAGGTTGACGTTGGTGAAATACACGATTGGGACAGTCCTACGTTGAGGTGAAGGTAACATTAGCTAGCATAAGTGGTCGAGATGACTAGAGAGGCGTTTTGCAAGTATTTACTATTTACAAGTGAACATTCTTGTTTTCCGGTCATTCTCAGAGGGAGGAGTCAGCTGGTACATCATGTTGCCGATTACAATGTAGTAGCTCATCCTAGTCAAATAGCACTGTCGAGGTTTTCAAGATGAATGCACCGTCACAAGATCAGAAAGAGGCCAAGATGCAGTGTGTCGCTTTATACGAGGAATGCAGTATTTCATGTATGCCGTTTAATAAATCTCATTTTATAGAAACAACCTGGACTCACGACTTGCTGTGTTTATAAAAACTGTAAAGCTACAGATCAGTACTTTGTCAGCAATAGAAGGTAGCTGGTCTCAGACTGATCTTGTGTTTTAATCTGGAAAAAAGGGCTTTGATGTTTCACAGAGCCAAATGGGATTTATTACCATATGTTCTCACTTGTATTTGGAACACTATAGAATACTGTACGAGTCATTGTCCTGATACAAAAACTGTGTCTGTGTATTCCGTGCTGTAAAAAATGAGAAACATATGGCAGTCTCCTAAAATTTGCACAAATGGTATTCTTCCACTAAGGAATATCTAATGTAAAAAATAAAAACTGCTGAGGTTTGGGAGAATGGTTCAAATGCAAAGGAGTAGTTCAAAATCAATTAGAAATTTTGCAGCTCCAATTGCCAAATCCTTAAATTACTAAAACAAAGCTAGATTCACAAGTTCCATGTCAGGGTCACATTTAATTTCAAAACTTATCAAATAAATTCATACAAATGTTAAGAATGGATAGTGGTAGTAAATGCACTTGGTACAAATTCATCAAGGGAGAGCAAAAACAGTCATATTGTTGGATGACGCTAACAGACAGGAGGGAAGACAATTCGCTGCTCGTGTACTGCTGAACTCCTGAAAAGCACATTGGAAACCATTTTACTCGTGCTCCTGTGCTGCTGCTGCTGCTTGTGGTTTAACTCAAATGTCTGTGATCTAGTGTTTTTAGCAAATTTTTGCCTCTGCCTCTCAGTGTGCTTGTGGTGAGACCAGGAGAAAAGATGCAACACTAGAAATGTTTGAACCTGACACTGAAATGTCTCATTGCCTTCTGACATTTTCAAACCCGTTTGTTGTGTCAGATATACGGTTTGATTAAAAAAAAAAAACTGCATTGTATTGAGTCTGGGGATAAATGATCATAACTAGTAAACACAGCTCATCCAATCATGGAGTTTGAATTACACTCTAAAAAGTGTTTTCCTTCAGCTTATTTTTGATCTGTAGAGTTGTTTTTATGGACAGCACAAAGAAAACATGGACAAACTATGGAACAAAGCTGAATACTTCTGATCTGGTGCTGAACATTGTGGACCTTCAAACTGGGATAAAAGACCATGACATCTCATGCTCCTTAAAACTCACTAGAATCATCATAAATCATAAATGTTAGAGGTTTCACCAGCTAGCAGTGTTACAGTGCACAGACAACACAGGGTAGCTTTTTGTCTCTGATGCAAATTGAACTCTGAACCTGAGATCTGTCTGAGAGAAGGGTGCCAAGAGTCGAAACTCCTGAAACCAGAGTGTGCGCTGAATCTACCCTAAAGCACACCCACAGCTCAGGTTTGTCACCCAGTCAAAACAAAATCTGGGCTACGTGTGCATCATGAGGCCACTAACTTCGCAAATCTGCTAAGATACAAAACTCCAGACATCCTCAAAATGTTGGCTGCAAAAATGACTTTACTGCAGTTTTAATGTTATTTTTTAAAACCAGCATTTGCAACTTCTCTGCATTTTACATTGAATCAAATGAACTGGACTGAAAGGGTGAACAGTGACCCCACCTTTTGTGCGACAACAACAAAAATACACAGGTAGGTAGGCATCTCTCTCCCCTTTGAAAATCAGATCAGGGGCAAATGATTAAAAAGAAAAAAAAATAACATCTGTACAGTACTTTTTAACAAAGTCATGAAATACAGGATTTCTGGCTACCGCAGTCCTGTGTGTGAGACGTCGTGTGTTCTGTGTGCCTTGGCCAGACGGACGCCATGGCTTCTGAAGGTTTGAGTCCTGCTCCTCTGGATCTAAGCCTCATTACTGGTACGTTATGTCATTTGTCACCTCCCTCGTCTGTCGACATTGAGTTTAATTCTTCTATGCTGCCTAGATCCCTCTATCCCCGACAAAAGTGAACAGTTCTGTGGCAGGGCGGCACACACTACTTCAGCCAGTCAAGCTTTCTATAACTATGACGGCTAGTCCTGCTAGCCTGACTGGCCTGCTGAACAGTTCGTGCTCTGGCTGGTTGTGTTCTGGCCTCCTCTGTCTCTGGAGCTCATTGGTTCGGGTTCGAGAAGGATGGAGAGTTCAAATGAGGACATGCGAGTTCCTGTAGTACCGCAGCTGCCTTGCTACTGTTGCTATAGCAACAGAGCAGAGCTGGGAACCGCCTTGGCACTGTTATTTCCACCGCAGCCTCTCTAGTCAGTGAGAAGGATGGTGGATGAGGAGGAGAAAGTTGTGCAGAAGGAGATCAGAACTGGGAGAGTGTTGCGAAGGGGGGAGGGTTTCAAATGATTAATGAGTTTCTCCTCAGGAGAAAAAAATGGAGATTTTGGGATCTCCTAGAGGAGGCAGATGGTAAAAGAGGTAAAAATCAACTGGCTGAGGGTGCAGATTGATCCAAGAGATCAGGAGGGACCGAGTGAGGTGGGAGCTCGTCTTTGCCCGTCTCCTCAGTGAGACTGACAGGCAGCACGGGCAGGCCAAGGACCAATGAGACGACCAGAGGAGGGAGGATGGGAGGGACTCAGTGTCCGCCACCAAACAGAGGACTATTAGCCTTAAGAGCTCAGGCGGGGCCGCTTCCTTGGAGACTGCTCTTCCTCCTCATCTTCTTCCTCTTCATCCTCATCATCAGGGTAGTCCACCAAACCAACCAGAGCCGTCTGAGACAGGAAGAGAAACAAAACAAGCAAGGCAAAATTAAAACGTTGTTTGTCAAGCATGTGTAACGTCCTTCTGTCTGCAGGGTTGAAGGACAGCTTTGTCCTTGAGACAACACTAGAAACACGCCTTGAACAAAAGGACACGATTAACGGTTGTTTTTCCAAACCTGCAATCTCTAGAAGTGAAAAGGGTGACAAGATACAAAACTTAAATGAGGTAGGGGGCTCAGGGGGATTCTTAGCGATTTTCTTTTGAGATAAGAAGATACATTTCATTTTGATAAACAAATCCAGACATTTGATTTTTTTTGTTTAAATCACAATAGCTAACAATAGGCAAGATGGGCCACAGGTCAAGCTGGCACACTGATGGACAAACACACACAGAGGAGAGAGCACAGAAGCAGAGATAAGAGGATGAGACTAAGGAGGGGATAGAAAACGTTAAGCTGTCTCATTCTGAAAAGGAAATTACGGGATACATAACTGAGTAAAGAAATGCTGTGAACTAATGCTAGCCAGTTTACTGAACATTACATATCAGGAGTCCGTTCCTCTTTAAGGCAGTGGCTACTGTGTCGTTAGCAGCACTTTATTTGCTAAGGCAGCAGGTAATCAAACTTGACTCACAACAAACTCTTACATGCCATGAACAATCATACTCGCATTATTCATTTCAGCCTCAGTGGGAAAAGAACAGCCGCACTGTAGCCTCCAAACATGACAAACGTGACAAAAGTACGAGCTTAACTATCTCAACTTCTGATCTGCTTCAGGCAGATGTCATGAAACAGATTAGATCAAAGTTTACATCTGGACCATCACAGTCTCACAGAAATGACATACTACACTACTGATTGGACAATCTGATAAAGTTGGTGCTAGACTGGATGAGCAAAACAAAGACGGATGTACAGTTTGAAAGCAGCAATGATGCTGGCTAAAAAGTGGCTGCAGTAAATAACTGGATTAAAACAGAGTGATCCTGGACTCAGCTGTCAACTTCACAGCACTATTAAGAGAGATGTAAATTACCTTCACGACTGGTGTGGCAGGAAGAGCAACTGTTTTGACAGAAGAAGCTGAACTGTTGTTTGGAGTGACAGCTGGTGAGGCAGGTGGGATTACAGCAGCTTTCCCATTATTGTTGGCACCATTAGCTCCGTTGGCAGCTCCTGCAGTAATAGAGACTGTAAGTATCAAACTAACAGGGCCGTTGCAATCTGGGGGAAAAGAGTTTCCAGGGAGATGCATGCAGAGCAGAGCACCAGAGCAGCTTACCTTTTTTGGCTTCCATGTACTTGCCGTAGCTGTCAGAGAAGTCGTCCTCCATTCGGCTCTTCTCCACAGCTTCTCCATCATCGTCATCGTCGTCGTCATTGAACCACAGCTCCTCGTCCTCATCCAATGACCGTGCATCTCTGCGATATCTACATGGAGGAAAACTGCTTCATGAACTCCAGTCATCTACAACATTTCTGCGGGAGCAGAGGAAACTGGGATACTTAAAAAGGCTTAATGACATCAGCTCTGAATTGACCAATCGGTCTACTCACCTGTTGAGTCTCTGACTCTGCCTGTCTTTTTCCTGCTCGTACCGGCCTTTCAGGCCCTTGAAAGTCTGGACGTACTCAATGGATTCAAGTGCTTTGTAGAAATTATCTACAATGTGAGCTATGAGAGACTTGATGTCCTCCTGCAAAGACAAAACATGGCAGAATATCAGAAACTCAAGTTTCAGTGCCACATGCACACACTACACTAAACTAACAGTTTTCAGTAACATGTGTTTTGTGAGCCTGCTCACCACTTTAATGAACTCAAAGAGCTCTATGATGGCTGAGTTGAGGAGGTTGTATCGGGTGCCGTTGTCCAGCAGGGCGTTGATAACAGGCTCAAACAGGTTCCCTTTGATGATGTAGCGGTTGTAGTACTCATCCTTCAGACCAATGATCCTTCGCATGAAACGCAGGGCACCTTGGACAAAAACAAAACAACAATTCAGACCCATAACTTTGCTATGGTTAAAAGCATGACTGTATACTTGGTGAAGGTTAATTCACAAACTAAGATGACCTCTGACAGAATAGACAGAGGGTGAAAGAAAGCAGCCGGAAGGTGTGTGCGTGTATGTGAACCATCTGTGCATGCGAGGACTTACAAAGAGCGAGGAAGGTGTGTTTTGAGTTCATGAGCACCAGCACTCTCCTGAGCAGGTCTTTGTTCATGATGTAGGTCTTGATGTGATAGGTGTGGTGCTCCACACAGAAGGTCAGAAGCTCCAGGATCAGTGCCAGCAGCTGGGCTGTCTGGAAGTTGTCTACACAAAATAAAAACAAAAAAGGACATCACAAATATAGAATGCAACATTTCTAAAATCCATATTAAGCTGCAGACGACATCTTACAGTTCTGCCATTTTTCCAAACACATGCCAGATAATTTTTAGTTGTTCAGTTTAAAGAAAGTGAGCGATCTTTGCGCTATAAGATAAATATACTTGTATGCTCTGTCTTTGCAGCTTTGCAGCTCTGGAGCTTCAATTGAAGCCAGAAGAGGCACTGGTCATTTATTTCTGGTGGTTGCCGGTTAAAGAAATTAAGAGTGTAACAACATTTAAATATGTTACTATCAACTGCAAGAACAAATATTTTTCTAAGTCTGGACCTGACACCCACCTGGACAGACCGGGTTGATCTTAGTTGATCCCTCCTGCAGATCTGAAAGGTCATGACACAGAATAATCAGTCAAATTCTCTATTTATCTTACAGTCTAAAACACTGCAGTTCAGTGTATGTGAGGCCACTATCCCCAGCTCACCTTTTGAGTTTTTGTCATGTGCAGTGTTGGCCAGCAGAGGAGCGGTCAGGACATGCATGCAGTACTTGTAGAAGAAACTCAGAAATTCTGTCTTCTCAGTTTTCTAAAAGGAAACAAATGAAGAGAAGCTTTGGTAATGGCTGTCCGTTTTTGTTTTACCGTCTGGCCACAGTGTGTCTGGGAGGCAGCTTGACTTAGGGGGGAAAATAAATTCAGAAAATAGATACATCTTCCCACGCCTAACAGCAATTAAGCTACCCATGCATATTTTTGCCATAACAAATCTTGAGTGTGTTGGTTCTGCTTACATTGGTGGAAGCCAGCATGTTCTCGGGGTCGATGAGCGTCCTGAGCAGACCCATCAGCTGGACAGCCCCTCCTAACTCTGGGTCAGAGTCGCAAATCATCTGCTTGATCACAACATTTATCAGCAGAACATCCTGTAAATAAAATAAAGACACAGAGTTAAAAAATATGGTCAAAATTATGCACTTTAGGTCTGATGGTGTACAATGGTGAATTCGAAGTAAAAGAAAAATTCAATAAACTTTGACCGATATCGTCTTTCCTACTGGAAGGAAATTTACTTCAAAGACAGACTGTGAATCCCATGAACGATACAGGCGAGTAATGTGTAAAATACTCACACTTGGATAAAACAGCCATTTTGATATTTTGAGTTCAATTCAATTACTTAACTCAAGTGCTAGAGAGGAGCATTGCTCTTGGAGCCTGTAACGCTTTATGTGCGCGTTTACATTTCCATTTGTAAAGCTTTTTGCAACGTGTAGTCTGTGTGTAAATGTCATGCAGCACAGAGCTACAAAAGCTGTACGAGGGAAATGCTGTAAATGTTTGTACACCAGGCGGTACACAACACTTGATACAAGTAACCATCTTTGGAATTATGTATTGTTCCTATCATCTGTTCAATTATTCCTTTTATCACAACAATACTGTGCTACATACAACTTTTATGAATATGTAGAACTTTATGCAGTTCCAGGCCAAACCAAACTACTTCCTGCCACTTAAAAAGTGCTGGCACGCTTGTTGACAATGACGTTTAGATGCTTACGTCGTCTGTCTGCTGTGGTTCCTGCATGACAAACTCCCTGACCATGGAGGGGCTGAATTCCACCAGGTAAGAGAAGATGTCTGTAGCTGCTGCCCTCACCTGCAGGTCATCCATTCCCTTAACAGGAGAATAGCACGAGTTGAAAATGGGATAAAAGAGAGTATGTTAACCCAAAGAACAGTTTAATTAACACCAACTTCATATATTCACATTCATGTAACCCCCAGAACCCACCATGACAATTTCTAGAGCAGGTAAAATGCCTAGATTTGCTAGAGTTTTGAAGAAAGCATCCCTGTTTTGTGGCTGCAACGTTTGTGAGAAAGCACAAAATTCCTTGACAAAGTTCACCTGAGGAGAAGAGGGAAAAAACAAAACAGACATCAGTGCAAACAGTTTAAGGTCATTGTCAGTTTCCCCAAGCATTGTTTCATTTGACAGATTGTACAACCGTTCAGACTCAAACAGTCATATTTTCTCCATTCCAGCATGTGAAGCTTCCTAAGTTCCTAAGTTGAATAAATGACAGCTGCATAGACCAATATAATAAATTATTCCCAATTTCACTCTCAGAGAAAGCCTAAATTGTTCAATGAATGTGGTTGCCAACTTGTATTACATGCCAACAGACAAACAGGTAATTCACATCAAAATCACTTTGAAATCTTGAACAGAACTGTCAGTAAATATTTATCCCTAACACTGGCGTGAAGATTTGAGTATTGGTTGACTTACAAGCTCTCTCCTTTTACTGTCGTCTGTGGCTTCATCTGTGAGCTGTGCAAAGACCTCTGTAAGGAACTTCTCATCCTCCTGTGACACAGGAGAAACCAGGTTAAGATATATAGACAATGAAGACATGAAAGTTTAAAATACAAACAGAAACAGTTGTATACAACAGTGCATTCAAGTTTTGCAGCAACAAGAATGAAAAAAGTGAACTATTCCAAAGACATTGAAAGAAACTCCCCAGATTCTTAGAAACAGCCGTTTCACTTCTCATTAACCCTGAAATACAATCATAGGATGTCGAACAATGTAACATGAAATGGATGGACTGTGAAGTACTGTTTGTTCCATGAAAGTGATAATATAGTACAAATAATTTTCAACTAGCACAAGCCTCACAAAAGCACTAAGTAGAAATAAACTTCCATGCAAATGAGTTGAGTTCTGCCACTTTGACAGAATGGCCTTTTAAAAATATTTAGTATTTTATATTTCTCTAATGGGTCAATCACCACAAAACCTGAAACGCCCATAAACTGAAAAGTCTCCTGAGCAGCCATGTGTACTGTTCGATCACAACATGAACAGGCAGATTATCACAATCAAACTTAACTTAGATAAAACCTTACAATTATTGTTTGGAACCACACGGAGGGCAGGTTCTCATGATTTTATCAAACAAAATTTAGTCAGTGGCAACACAGTGGAAAACGAGGGACTAAACTAACTGAACTACACCACAAATTTAGGAAATACTAAACCTCTTCAACTGGCACTAAAATGTACAGAAAACAGAAAACCCCATAAGACAATGACTTGGTGATAAAGTGTGCCTTAAAGAATAATACACGTTACCTGGTGTGAATTCTTACCTGCAACATACTGACAATCTCCACCTTGTTGAAAAAGATGAAGGAGGTGAGTGTGGACAGGAAGTTGTCCTCAAAGACAGATGGTGTGGGGAGAATGATGTCCTGGATGTACTGCACTCGGTAGGTCTGGTGGATCTTCTGCCTCAGCTCAGAGTCCGTGATAGGGATCACCTCCTTAAACTTTGCCGTCTTGGTCAAGAATTCCCGGTGCCGTTTAGGCTGAACCAGCGCTGGGTCATACTCAAGGCAGCCCACCACATCCATGATACAGTCGTCAGAGAACATCACCTCAAAGAGGGCTGCCTTGTTGAGGAACAAGACACCTCGGACAATCTCGTAGAGGTGATGCAGGCCTTCCCGGTTGTCCAAGTCCTCGCATACTCTGAAGAGACCCAGGAGTTTCTTGATGTAACCCTCGCTCATTAGGGCCAGGGCAAGTTTTTCCCTCCGGATGGGCGAAGACAGGACAGAGGTAACCAGGTCAGCGATCTCTTCCAGTCGGCTTAGCTCGCATGGAGGGAGCTCAACCAGGTGGCTTGTCTCTGGAATCTCCTCAAAGCGCTCCTCCTCCGACTCGTCAATGGGGTCCTGGGTGATGTCAAGGGCAGGGTCCTTGCCTTGAACCTGGGCAATAAATAGTTGGTAGAAATTAATTGAAGAATTATACTAGAAGCATCAACTGCCTCTTGCCCTTCATGAAAGTGACAAAAGAATTTCATCACCAGCAAACCAGCAACACTCCAGTTTGTGTACTCCCCAGTGTTTTAAAACAATGAACAAAACTTAGGTAAACCTGGACTGACTTTACCTGGCAAATCTTCTCCCAGATCTCATCGCAGCCAGCCTTTTCCTGGAAACTTAGGGCAAGGTCATAATTATCTGCTTCCGACCACACAATCAATGTGTCCTGGAAGGAGGACAAAGAAACATCAAACTGTACGCAAAGTAACACTTATCATATTCACAGACACACTCAAATGCAAAGGTTGCAAGAGGTCACTCACAAATGTCACATGTGCAAACACCCTTTCAAAAGAGTTAGACCTTGCATAAAGCTAAACACATTCACATGCTTTCATGTCTGTAAATTTAGAAAACAATAAATATGCATACAGTTTGTTGCTCCTGTAAATAATGTGACCTGCCTATTACTTGGTTTTAAGTTTACAATGGGACCAGATACTGAATTTCCATTGTCTGCATTGCATAACTGTTGCCATGATTGTCCAGTAACAAGTGTTGGACACTTGAAATGATGAAATATAATATTCTAATATCCAAAATACTTAGAATCTGAATCTAATAAACATGTGAAATGTTAGTGATCCAGTCTCAGATGATCTATTCTTACCTGTTGTTTCTGATATGCTGTATTCGGGCTGATCTTTGACTCCAATAGTAGAGATCCTAAAACACAAAGACTTGAGTAACTTTTTACTATCAAGATAGGACGAATCATCACAAGAAAGACCTCCAAATAATAACTTTACCAATTCTTCAAGGTTGAGGTCAATTAATGTGCCCATGGGGAAGTATTTTAAGCTAAGGAGACACTGTGAAACGCTGAATAAAACAATACTGCAAAAATATTAAGATACACTCACAAGCTAAGGACTTGTTACCCGCGGCTTGCCTCATCAAATGTTAATTATTTCTCTAAATGTGTGCATGAACACATTGTGGTTTAATATTCTTAGCAATATCAAGTTTGTACGTTTAAGACTGGACTTGAAAGGCCCCCCATGCTACCAAGATCACGTCGCCTGCTAAAATCAACGAGTTTGCTAGCATCAGCTATTCATTTAAAGATTGCCTTTTACCCAGAGGCAGCCCTTATTCTGGTTGTTCAAACACCGTGAAACCTTAACTTTCAAACGCTGCAGCAATTACACAGAGGCTCGCTCAATAAGTTTGCATAGTGGCCAATTGAAGCATTCTCTCCGAACAACCAGGGTTAGCATGCTAACGCAAGCTAACGTAAGACCAGCGCGGCTATGCTAACAGGGAACTTACCGTCTGATTCGGCCCGGACTAATAATGATATTCCCTTCAGCCGTTCAACAAATGTAGACGAGACGTGTCCGGTACCCCGGTCGTCCCACTGCCGTTCTTCATTCAGCGTATATACTTTTACTCGCCGCCGAGTGTCCGACATGGTTAGCCGAGTCGGAGCTAGCAGGCTAGCTGGGCGCTAACAAGCTATCACCTCACCCCGTCTGGTGTTTTCCTACCCTCGACCTGTTAACTTTGTTCCCACCCGCATGTTATAAAACATGCACGTCTAAGTAAAGTTCACAACAGAAGTTAAATATATGACTCACTAATTCATAAACTCATTACGATCGCGGTGTGAAACCACTCAACAGGAGGCCGAGTATCAAACAGTAAAATTCTCAGAGAACACAACAACTCTAACGGCCTTCTTGCTAACGTCCACAGACCGCCATCTTGTAATCCGATCTTGTGTTCTTTTTCTTCTTCGACGTCAATCAAGCGCTAACCGCCGCGGGGTCTCCTCCTCCGAGCCGCATCATCCAATGGCAGGACGGCAGCGCCAGGAGGGCCGCCTACAGGCCAGACAGGTAATAGCAGCAGCAGGTACATACCCATCACATTATGTTCTGTTCCTCTACCTGCTTTTGTATCAAATACAACAACTTAATGCATTCAAATGGTCTTAATCTTATATGCAGATGATATTATATCTTGTTTGCACGGTCTGGAGCCAGAAAGAAGTGGATCTGTGTGCACAAGTAAATATATTGTTTGCACAAGACCCGACTGTTATTAGGCAAATTAACAGAAGCCTAAAGCACCTCATTACTGGGAACCCTACTTGACTTGAGAGCTGATTGAATCATCTCGGATCATCTTGGATCACTATATGCCCTTGTAAGGTCCTAGCCAGATTGTCTGTTGTGCCGCTCAGTGTTCTTTCTTTCTTTCTGCCTGTTGTGTCAGTGAGTCCTGCTCTTGAATCTGCACTCAAACATTTCAAGTTATAGCTGTTACAGTACAGTACTATACTAACACGTGTTTACACCTGCACACATCTCAGTTAACATGTGTATTTATCTCATTACTGTTTACAATGCACTTATACTTCAGACCAGTGAGCAAAAAAGAAAAGTGAGCAAATGATTTAAATACCACCTCAGTTTATTAGTAGATATTAAACACCCCCAATGTCATCCTGCCTACAAAAAACACTCCATGCTGCAGTTATTACCGTACTTTCCCTGCCTAAAGGAGGTCAGTTCTTATAAAACTGATAATGCTCAAAGTCATGTTGGAAAGTACAGGGGACTACTTTTTTCAAGTTCCCAACATAAAACTCAGACAACTGAATTTTCTCCCCATGGACATCACATTTTAACGTGGTGAATATTTCTGCCAGTTATAAATAACTACGTAATCATACTTCTGCCAGAGGCCGAATAATTACGTAAACAATTCTGCAGCCAGATAAATCACCACTGGATACCAGGTCCAGGCAGGGTGATACAGCAGCTACTGACACTCCTGAGCCTCTGGGTCGTACATCTAATGGGTGTAGGAAACTGTCTATCAGATTGTTTAGGAGCCTGCCAGCTGAACCCTGCACATATCAAGCAGTTGTGTTATGTCCTTATTTGAGCCTCCCACCCAGGAATTCCAGCAGCTACATATGAAGACGACCTTTTTACTTGTGATTACAGTGATGCACATCTGGCATGTCAATGTTGGGCTAGATTTGCCTGTACATGATATTTTTTGATAGAAATAGTTGTGAATTTTAACACAACAAAGCAACAAATGCATGTTTTATTTACACTGACCCATAAACTGTAAATGCAACCAAGCATAGAGGGAATATTCCAAAGAAACAGTGTATGTCTCCCTCTCTGCCTTCTTGGTCTATATTTTAATCCTGGCTGCTTTGTGGACACTTTGCTCCTATACCACAAGACATGGTATTATCACACAATGCTCGCTGAGGTGGCAAATATGAAAACAAAACTCTATAAAAAAGGGGGATACATAAAAGTACGACAGATTTATCATTTTTCAAATCATGTGTCTCCTGCTCATTATCATCCAGGTCTTCTTCTCAGTTTGTACGTATCCACAGAAGCTCAACGACAACAGGACAATGTATTTGATGAGTTGCTGTTCACTCCAAGTGTCGTTTCATCACGTCCGTACCCACAACAGCGGGGTAAACCTCATTATGTGCAGCACTCGTTCAGTTTGTAACAAGATCTGATGCTCTCGGTTTGGTAGATTTCTCAACACGACTGTTTTGTCAGCCTACTCAGTTTAAATCCACTTTCAAGGCAAATCCAGAAGTTAGCCTGGTGTGTCGTCGCGTCACAAATCTGTGCCGGTCGTGTGGTTGGCGCTTGAACCCACGGAGATGCTCTGTTTCTCACTTAGTGTCTTGACGACTGCTGTGGCAGTAGACTGGAGCACTTTCCGTGAAAGTCTCATTCTGCCATCTGTTGGGTCCCGTCCAAAGTACTTGACCTGTTGGCGTATGTCCCGTCAGAGAATGAGAAAGTAGAACACACCAGTTTTGAAGATGCAGTCTTTAGATACCGACACCTACCTGTATCTGGTGTCCCACCTCTAAGCCCAAAGCACTTGGATGTTTGATCTAAAAGGAGAAAAAAACAAAGGAATGCCCTTTAAGTAGTGGTTTCAGTCTCCAACACTCAGAGGAACATGGGCTAATACACACGCTAACAGTATGCAGAGGCAAATTTACTGACCCGTTTTTGGTCAAGCTGTGAGTTGTGCAGCAGGACAGCGCTCATGTTGGGATAAAGTTTCACCATCACACCGATGTCCCTGAAGCAGAACAGGAAAAGGCTTCAGCCATAGTTTGATTCCCCAGTGTGATTTTCTTGACTATTGAGAATAAAATGTTCCTAGATAGCATGCTGAAACTGAGTGCTAATGACTGGCAGCGAATACTGGTTTACAGTAAATATTGCAGTGTATCAGTTAACCTTATCTCAGTGATGGTGGCAGTGTAGACAGCACCAAACTCCAGCTGCTGCTCTTGCTGCAACACAAAACAGATATACACATGTACGTCCATTCACATACTGTATATGCACAGCCATCAATTTACATACACATACAAACAGCATCATGCTCAGGTAAATGTCAGACTCTATATCAGCACTGTTATATGGTCTGGTGAGCACCATTCATGACATATCATTATGGTTTAAACATTAGTTGTTTTTTTTTTTTTTTAAAAGGGCCCAAAAAGTGGTGGAGACTCACATCATCTTTGCAGATGTCACTGATGAAGTCTTGGGCTTCGTTCATGGCTCCTGGTGTTGGAGCGAACACAGAGAAAGTCTCCTCGTCCACCTGACTTATTGTCACACCTTAAGAAGACAAAAACAAACATGCCGTTTCCACACTGTGTTAAGGAGTTGGTAGTGAGTAGTAGACTGAAAAAAAAGGAAAACTGCTCCTTCACAAAGATGTCATGTTTCTGGTTAGGTTCCTGACACCATTACATTTTAGATAACACGTTACCTGTTTGAGCTTGTAGCCTGCGAAGGTTATACCCGCCTGGACCAACGAAGCGTGCTCGTTTGGAAACGGGCACCCGGACATTTTCTGGTGAGAGAATAAAATTCGCACACATCAGCTACAAGACACAGTAAAATGTGCCGAAGGTTGGGTGGGCGTTGTACTGGACCCCATGACAGGCGACACCACTCCCTACCCCTGACCTAACTTACCTTTAAGCTGCCTGACTCCTACTCTCTCTCTCTCAGGCAAAGAGCACATTTACATTTAAGCACAAAACTTACCAACAACCGGTCCGTTCTCCTTCCGAGCCTCTTTGGGTTTGACTATACATTTGTTCATGATGCCCAAGATTTCCCTCTTCGCCACTGGAACATAATAATAATAAAGAAAGAAAGGCCATCAAACCACCAAAAATATGTGCACAATTTATTCTTTAAAATGTTCAGTTTCATTGAAATTTGATGAGCACACCTGTGGCCTGTTGGATGGCCTCCATGACGACCTTCAGAGGCAAACCTGGGATCTTCACATCAGCCTGTAGGTTAAATAGAGGTGTGTAATATGGACCAAAAGATTAAATTTAAAGTGCTGTGATAAACTAGCATCTGTAAATAGTGAAATGCCACCAGAACTCAACAAAATAACAGTTTAACGTAGTCTTTGGCCTCCTCTCTTTGTCCCTGCTGGCCATGATACAGTCTTCCAAATAAAACAACAGGATCCTGTTTGGCTGCTGTGACAATGATTCAACACAGCGTGGCAGTATTTTATAATAAATTATGTATTTATGATAAGCTCTAAATAGTCCATGGTTTCTTCTTTAATGTCTCACATAAGGTAAATTCATTCAGTTTCCCTCCCTTGTTAGCTACAAAATGAGCCAAAAAGCTCAGTTGAGACATGTGCTGTGAGTTATCAGACACAGTACCTGTAAAGCAGTGATGCCTCTGTTTGTTCCCGCCAATTTGAAGTCCATGTCTCCAAGGTAGTCCTCTATTCCCTGTTGAGAAAATAATAATTAGCTCATGTTCAACATCTCTACTATAATTATGGCGGGGCATTAATTAAAACTTTCTGAGGATTTATGTTGCGTAACTACACTCTTTCTTCCACTTGGTAGTGATAAATGGGTGGTCACACACTCGCTGTACTTGCACTGTACGTACCAGAATATCAGTTAGTAATCTGTAGTCTTGGATCTCAGCAGGTTTCTGTGGGTTGGCCTTGGAGATGAGTCCGATTGCTACACCTGCCACTGCAGAAGAGATGGGCACACCTGGGGCACATACGAAGTGTAATATTCAGTACGTTGTATCACAAAATTGCCCTTTAACAAACGTGAATAGTGACCATGGAGCAACACATAATCTAGCTATCCTATCCTCTGTATCTATCTTTCAATATCAGATCACATTGTAACTGCAGCCATCAAGTCAAGTTAAAATAATGAATATTACCAATTTCACTACAGGCACCATCAACAGTAAAAGAGCCATTTCATGCATTCCCACTCCAGTACCTGCGTCCATTAGAGCAAGGCTGCCTCCACATGCTGAGGCCATTGAGGAGGATCCTGAGAGGAGATGAAGAGGTGGAAATAGGGAGAGGAAGATGAAAAAGAGCAATATGTATTCAGACATTGTAACCCCACGTTCACGAGGAGCCTATTGTTTTTACGCTGGTCAACACACTGACCGTTTGACTCCAGCACCTCAGCGGTGACTCTGATGGTGAAAGGGAAGTCTTTAGGAATGACCGGCCGCAGAGCTTTCTCAGCCAGGGCCCCTGAAGGGACACAAGCACACAAACGTGAGAAAATACAAACACATCCACACACACACAGACTTTTTCCATAACATTTTTGATGGGAATGAGCAGTTAGCACAAAGTGAACACAAGCAGAAGATTTAAATTCTAACACAAACCATGTCCAAGCTCTCTCCTGTTGATGCCTCCCATCTTTCCAGTCTCATTGGTTGCATATGGAGGGAACTGAAATTAAGGACAAGATTGATTTTAGGGTTCACTGTGAAAAGGATACAGAACCACACATTTAATTATTTATAAAACTTTAAAAGAATGAAAACAGCATTTTACTTACTTCATAATGAAGCATGAAATTTTTGTCCTTGATGCCACTGCAGAAAGAAGATGAACAGAAAACCTGTTTGTTAATGCAGGCTGGCACATAGTGTATCATCCTGTGTGGCAAACCTGCCTATGTGCTGTGGCATTCAGATCTACACAGGAAAGTACTGAAAATGTGGTTTAATGTCATGATAATGTATACAGTATGTGTATATAGTATGATTGTCATAATGAGTGACAATGGTACCTCAGAGCTGTGGTGACAATATCTGTCTTTACGCTGGATTCCAGCGAGTCAAATGTGACGCTGCACAGCACCTACAGGAAGAGGAAGAGGAAGAGGACGAGGACTGAGCTGTCTCTGTTCGAAGACCAGACATCGACATTTTATGGAGTCAAGACAGAAAAAAAAGAACCTCACTTGTCACCCTCGTCCACCTATCCCATATATTGTCAAACCTATATTGTTTTAACTTTCAAAATTGACACCAATTTTCTGCGTCTTCCATCACATTAGGGCATCTGGCCTTTCTAACCTAAACAACAAAACTAATGAAATAAACTAAATTCACAGGAAATGTCTTCAGTTTTAGTGAATTCAACGAGCACGAGGGTATGTTCATTGAGACTAGGATGTCTACATGACAGTGAGTCAGTTCTCATCACAAAGTGTCGTGTTTGCATTGTAATATCAATTTTGAACTTATTAAACCCTGCCCCTGACAAATACCCCTATATTATAATTTAAAAAAAAACTAAAACTAATACAGAAACTAATAAAAACTAAACTACAACTCAACAATTTTAACCAATAAAAAAACTAAACCAAAATAAGCAAACTTACCCTGGAAAATAACTGAAACTACAGTGAATTGAAATAAAAATCTAAATTAAATAAAAATAAAGCCTAATGTGACTATAAACTATAATAATGCTGCTCTGTGCCGACCTGTGTTTGTCCTCTCTGGAACAGAGCTGAGCCATGCAGCGGTTTGAAGAGGTCGACATCGCAAGAAATATTCCTTAAAGCCGTCAACGCCCTCCCATCACATCTACAGGCAAAATCCAGTTGTCACTTCACTTCCAAATGCACATCATGTGTCAAGAGGAGATACATTAATTTCACCATGGGCGGTGCTTACCTCTTGTACTCATTTAGCACTAAATTGCGGAAGGTTTCTTTGCTCACAGTGTTGAAGGATTCGATGACTTCAAATTGGTCAGCTTGAGGGAACCTTTCTACACATGGAAGACATAAGTTGACACTCTTCAGCTGACAGATAGAAACACAAATCAAGTACACAGACCCAACTGAATTGAAATGTAATTAATATAAATAAAAATACATGAGCGTGTGAAGAAACTGAAATTCTTTCCACGTAACATAAATACTGAATTTACCTCTTACACTCTCTTCAGTTTCTAGTCGAATTTTGTTGATAGCTTCATCTCTCGAAATCTAAGATTATGATAAGATTGTTACCGTTATTGATCATGAGATAAAGACACGTTCTGAAATACATAAACACTGCCATGTTACAGAAACGGGACACATCTCTGACTCTGGCTGCTTTAAATGACTTTAAACCCACAACACAAACAGACAGCTGAACACATATGAGTCAACATATGAGGAATAGATGTCAGATTTCACCTTATCGTGAGTATAATCGGTGAAAACAGCATAGATCCTCTCTGAGGCTACTCTGAAAGGAAGAAAAGGAAAAAACAAGTCATTACTAGCATCTAAAACTTTAAGAATCCTATTGTTGTCACTCAGTTTTAAGTAATCAAGCTCAGATACTACATGAAAGTCCCCACATTACAACATGTAATCCATTACTGAAAAATGTCTGCTTTTTGCCTAATTTACAGAGAAAACAATTCCTGAAATCTATTTTGTTTTGTTCTGGAAATGACTTTTAAATAAAGTCCTAGTGATATACTGATGTTTTACCACGACATATACAATGTCTGCTAAAATATCTAAATACTCCTTGTTTTGACAACAGTTTCATGACCGATCTTACTGCGAAACGTGCTCGACCATGTCAGTCGGGACAGAGAAGACCTTGACCGGAGTGCGTTTGGTGACTTTCTGTTCTCGCACCAGCTGCTGGATGGCCAGTATGATCTGCTGGGTGTGTTTGACTCCCATCTTCACTGCGTGGCAAAAGTCCTGCTGCAGCACGTTCTCAGCAGACGCCTCGATCATCACTGGAAGACAAAGAGTCACATTAAAGGCAGAAGAGGGGCTGATTAATAACCTGTGACACTGAGCTGAGCATCGTCTACACCTCAGAAAGCTTAATTTGAGGAATAGCTTGCTGTACCTTGTGCAGCAAAGTTAGGCTATTTGACCAGAAACGTACACTTTGTAACTGCTTTAAAAGCAGCTTCTAGTTCATTGAATTATGACATATCTATGCACAAGTTCTAATACAGTTTCAGTAAATAAACACCAGAGTTCCCGCTGGGAGCTCAGTGGTGTTTTCCAACTTACCCACTTGGCTGCTGGGAGCTCCAGCCACAATCAGGTTAAGAGTGCTAGAGTTCATCTCTGCCCTGGTGGGGTTGATCAGTAACTCTCCATCTACCATACCCACACGCACAGCACCTGTAAAAACACACAAGTAGTTTAATGATGTAACCAGAACTGAAATGGTACAGATAAGTAAAAGATTAATTAGTTTTTTTTATTTAAGGTCAATAAATCAAAATATGTCAATAGGCCTAAATCTGAAGTGTGCTCCTCACCTATTGGTCCATCCCAGGGGATGTCAGACAGGGCCAGAGCAGTGGAAGCTTTAATGAAAGAAAATAGTCCATTAGTTAAAGATCTAAAAACTATGCTCTGTGGACAACATGGATGGCTGAGATTTAACTCACCTGCATTAATAGCCAGCACATCTGGATCATTGACACCATCAACTGCCAGCAGGTTACAGAGGATCTTCAAGAGTGACGAACATACATGAAGGACACGTGACAAAAAAAAAAAAGGTGCACATTAATATACGTGTTTAAAAAGAAAAAGAGGGCAAAACTATTACAACATAATGGTGAAAGTGAACTTACCTGAGTATCATAAAAGTAACCGGGAGGGAACAGTGGTCTGATCGACCTGTCTGAGCAACACAGACACGAGGAACCGTTAGTCAAAGGCGTCCACAGAGTAACATCAGTGCACAGTCAAAGGTATACATAAAACAGGACACACTGATATCAGCACACCTATGAGTCTGCTGGTGAGGATCTCGTTGTCAGTGACACCCAGCTCTCGCCTCAGATAGTTAGTGGGGATTCGACCTGCAGCAGCTGCTTTCTGTCTGTAATCCACCTGTCAATCAAAGTGGACATTCATCCAACAGACAACCCAGGCATCCTTCTACCAAATCCAATTATATTACAGTAGCAATTGGAGTAGCAAGGTCTGAATGAGGACAATAAAATATAAAATACTGTAATGTTAGAGAACATACCACAAGAGGCATGAACTGAGACGTAGAAGGTTTGGTTTTGCTCACAGCGGTCACCATCACTGAGGTCTCTCCCAGCTTCAAAAAGCGACAGACGTTAGTTACCAGAAAATACATAAATGCACATCACACATAGTATCAAACATCAGGGATTGCCCAGTTCAGTCCAACAGCACAGTTGAATTCTTTTCATGAAGATATCTTCACAGCATTTTAAGCTGAGAAGAGCCACACAAGCTTTTAGTGGGTTACACATTACACTTGGGCTGGATTACCAACTGGCGAGCCCACAGGCCCCATATTTCCAGATCATTCTCCAACTGTGTTAATTTGATTAACTTCAGCTTTGTTTTGCAATATAGATCACTAAAGCTAAAGTGGGTCAACCCAGCACCAATAGATTGTGTATATGCAGAGCAGACTGTAATAGTAATAGCAGAATTAAAACATGGAGATGCTTAAGCACATATATATTTATATATATGGGGAATATGGATAAAGGTGGACACCAAGCCACTTCCAGGTGTACCTGTACTACAGCAGATCCATCAGCAAATCTAGCAAACCTCCCTGAAGAGATCTCAAGTTTCCTATAAAGAGAAAAAATGCTTAATTCATCAAAAAGTCCGAGATACTAAACCATTAATCATATTTTGGGTGTGGTTACGAGCTCCATGAGTAAAAGTGAGGACATCAAAGAAAAGGATCCAGTTTGACAGAAGCCATAATAAGCACAAATCCCGCCTTGCTCGTTAACAGTTATTGGAAGTGAATGGAAGCTGAGAAAGTCAACTCACTTTTCCCCAAGGTCCACTCCCACCCTGCGTGGATTTGCGTGGCTCCTGTAAACACTGTGGTGACACTGACGGACGTGAAAGTGGGCAAACGAAGGCCCCAGACGGAGCAGATGCCTCATATTTAAACACCACGAACACAAAACAAAAAAAGCGGCTGTGTACAGTCAGTGCCTTTACAGTTTAGACACACATGGGGGCATCCATGTCAGTTCGTCACATGTGCGGAAGTACGTAGCAAAGCCGCGTCTTCTGATTGGCCCGGCCGAGGTGAGCGTGTAACATCAAAAGTGTCCGTAGCACCCGGACACAACAATTCCGCTTCATAGTTTCCTCAATACCTGAGTTTGATTAAATGCCCAACAGAGGTGGCAAAAAATATGAATACAATCCCTTTAATCTACATTCACGTTTCCACGTGTCACTGGCCATTTAAATGCTCGTTTTATGCAAATTTTGTCCCTTCTCAGCTTCCGTCCTTCAATTTAAAGTAACATGCGGTTGGATTTGACTGGCAAGTGTGATTTTTTACCCCTTTACATTTCTACATTAATCATCAATTGATTATCATAGGCTCATTTCAGTAACTGTTCGACTTACAGGTAATAAAACTAAATTGCCGATTTAAAATAATGTAAACGTATCTAAAGAGTACCCTAAGACTCAAATGTGCAATGTGAGTTTCATACCGTTAGGTGTCAGCATTGTCTCATAAAGGCAAGGCAAATTTATTAATACAGCACCATTCAGAGACAAGGCAATTCGAGTGCTTTACAGGGAATTAAAACAACACACAGAAACATTAAAACATTAAGATTCACATTCACAAACATCAACATTTCAGTTAATAGGAACGTTTATCAATAAAATGATCAACTACCACCCTTTCATAATACACTCATCATTGTATACTGTATAATTTGGATCTTAGATGTACATAAGAGTATTAGATAACTACGATATTTAAGATCGCCTTTGAAAATTTGTCCCATTGTTTTTATTAGTACTCATTAATTAGCAACTACAGCTGTTTTACTCATATATGCATTACTGAAACATTACGGGCCTTTTGTAGTGCACAGCAAATCAGAAAAACTCCTCATTCTGTCTGTATGTTCACATTGTCAAGAGGCTCCTCTGCTCCAGCCAGCTGTTCCAGCTGTTAAACTGTGAAATGTGAAAAAATGTGCCCAATGCGCCTCAGACACCCTCTTGGTTCGTCCGTCGGTACATCAGGCAGTCAGTGAATCAGTGACCTTGCTTTCTGATCAGACAGTCAGTCTGGAAGTTAGCCTGCCAGCCATCCAGTCAGTCACTGAGCCAACTCACCAACAGTGGGGGCTGCTGCAGTTGTTATGGCAACAGATGAGTGTTAACAGCAACTCTAACACTCTCTAGATTACTTTCACGCATGCACACACGTGCACACACAAACACATACACACACTCCAGCTAATTGCAGGGAGGGATAGCAGGATTTCACACAATTGTTCACACACACTGAAAGCTCAAGCCTGCTTTCTATTAGTATTATCTTGTTTCCATGGCTCCGGGACACATCAAGATCTCATTATTACCAAGCAGAGCCATGAACTATTAGTGTGTAATGGACCAGTGGGTGTTTTGTGGTAGACTACAAGGATCACAAACAGCTCAGTGGAAGATGCTGTGTTGCTTTGTCTAGAAGAGGCTTTACTTTTTCAGGGAATCTTCTCATGTAAAAGTCCATCGACCAACGTAGAAATCAATTGGTTATCTGTCAACTGCCTGTCAATCAATATATCAATGGCTTATTAAACCTCTCACTCTGTGACCCTTGAAAATATTTGGACCACACGGTGTAAAGAGACACGGCATCAGTGATCAGTTATAACAGTTTGGTCGTCATTTTCTTGGTCAGAGTGTAGGAATAATGTCAAAGGGGCTAAAGTCTGTGTGCGCCCCGTTCATTTTAGGATTTAAGAGGTTTAAGTGCTTTTCTGGTTTTCATGCTGCTGTGTTTGAGGAGGTGACAACAGGACAGCCTGCATGGGCGCTTCACTGATCTCTGTTATACACACATGAACACACACATGCAGATTTTACAGGCTTTTCAGCAGGGGTGACAACTGTGTGTTTTTTTCTTGGCCCTTGGCAACCAGGCATGGCAACATCTTTAAAAAAGAGATTATCACCCTAAACATCCAGCGACAGCTTCACTGAACAGACTTTTTCCATGTTTCATTAAACCTGTGACACATCTTTTTGTAACAAATTTGACAAATTTTTGATTTACAACTTTCCTTGCAGACGTGTGTTTGTTTCCAGATTTCCACCAACATAGATATTGACATTGCCTGCATTCATCCTTTACTGTGGCTGAAAGACTTTTGTTTCCCCTGTCTGTCAATGACAAGACAGTAATTGGATCCACCCTCCTTGGACTATTGTGGACATGTATAAGCTTGAGGGAGCCGCCGTTTAGACAGCTCATAGCGACTTGAATTGGCAAGGCATGATTTCCTTTGTCACAAGCGTGGTAATTACATTACGGCACATGGCAAGGTTCCACTTTCTCAGAGCAAAGTGGAGCAGAACTGTAGCTTCTGGAAGAGCGAGTTGCTTGGGCTTGCCGCATACAACTACATTAAAGTACAATTCTTGCATAACAATTAGTTTTACAATGTTGGGAGACTGAACTCTGGTGGCAAATGCTTTTTTTTCTACCTTAAGTGGTTTTGTACTATCATAAGCTACTTTCCGTTATGATAGATCAAAAAGCATCAAGATCAGAAAGAAAGGCCACTATGTGCCTGGCATAGTACATCAGGTGTTATGTTGCCAAAATGAAGTCCATTGAAAAAAATTCCACATACAGTTCAGTAAGTGATTGGCTTTGTCAGTGTAAAGCTCCTATAATAAATTAATCTCACAGGACCCGTAATGGTTAGATTGCTGATTAGAAAACCCCCATTGTGTGTGTGTGTGCGTGCGCGCACAGTCTGAATATGAATGATGATTTATATATGACAGGATAAGTGATTAAGCCTGTATGATACATGTGCAATACACAAGAAGCAGATGTGTTGCTAATGAATCAAATCAGCGTGAGATTCAACGATTAATGAAGAACATAAAGAAGACACCGCATAAACACTCAGAAAAGGGCACTTTCAAGATTTCAGCAGGGAGAATGATCTTCACAGCATCAAGTATAAAACCCCTGCCCGAACACAAAGGAATAACAGAGAAACTAAAACTTGTTTCATTACAACTCAGACCTCCAAATTCCCAACCCTAACCCTTGCAGTATTGTTGATCTAAAAAGGCTCTCAGGCAGAGTGATTTAGAGCCTTGAGGCCTGGACTGCAAACAGATAATTACATTTTTGGTCTCAAGCCTCAAATCCACAGCAGTCATTAAGGCTCCTTCTGAAAATCCCTGACTAATAATGGATTAAACAATATAAATAAAGCAATCAAACAATAAAAGAGACCACGGCTAACCTTGAAAATGATGTGCAAGATATTAAAATCCTAGAGGTAGAATATGAACAATAAACAAGTCTTCATCAATATGCTGGCAGTTAAAGTCTTCATACTTTTAAGCTCGACCACAGCTTGGTGTTTGAGATAGGAGAGAAGACAATTACATTTCTGTTATGATGATATAATGATTATGTTTATCTTTGTCTATATGAAAGTAAACACTTCATCTCTCTGGGTGAAGGAATACATCAGAATTGCACAGAGTTGGGACCCACACATCTTTAATTCCCTATAATGTTAAATAATTAGACGTTGACTATATGCCACAGGGGTCTTAATTATTTGACTGGAAATTTGAATGTTAGGCATTGATTTCCCATAGCAGCAGTACAGGATGGAGACAAACGGAGACAGAGGGGATGGTTAGAGTGACCTCCACTGCAAAGACAGAGGTCAGACCTTCCAATTATTGCCAATCTATAGAGGCAGGAGTAATGTTTGATATGAATGGTCTGTTTTTTTGTGCTGCCCCCTCTAGGAAGACATGTCATTATTATCTATGTATCATTATGTTTGTGGTGGTGATTTTTTCCCTTTTTTTTATCAGTTAACAAACATATTCAAAAAGGAAAGAACAGAGAAAATAAGGGGGAGATTTAAAAAAAATTGATAGTAGCGACTAAGTCCACCAAGGAGACAGTGAAAGGATGCTGATGCCGGTTTGTCTGTTCAACATGCTGGTCCAAAGCAAGACAGCTTTACAACTAATGAGCAGACTACCATTAAATTTATCACGGCTGATAATGATTCCTAGACTTTGGTTATTTTGGTTATGTCAAGCTTGCTCATCGGGTCAGTGTGACAAGGAATCTCAGTAAATACTGGACAGATTGCCATGAAAGTTCATAAAATGTCCCCCAATGTTTGTAATCTCATATTTTAGAACTTGTAATTCTAATTATGGTCAAGAATATTTCATTAGATCTCATAAACACATGCTTTTACTCAGAATATGCTGTTTAGTTTTAACTTTTAACTTATCAACAAAAACTACAGTGTCCACCTACCTGTAGTATTAGTCATATTACCTTTTTAGGGAAAGTCAGTGAGAGATATATGTTACTTGGAGAAAGAGAAAATGGTAAGTATTCAAACTAATCTATCCAGCATTAGTCAGCCCACCCTGCAGTCGAGGCCACATGACATCAGCACAGCTCCAGATGAAAATGTTTGTGGTGAGTTGTAAATACCAGTGAAATAACTAACAGGAAACTGCAGTCATCTAAAGAGGAGAGATGGAGATTTTTTATCTGAGAGAGGCGCTGTAAGGTCATGCGGTTGTTCAGAGAGAGAATTTATTCTTCCTGTTGTGGATGTGGGAGCAGCTCTGCGTCATGGTTGGTGGATTTTTTATCCCCGGGCTAGATTAATACTGACATAAGGAAACATTTCCATGTGTATACTGGTGCTGTGGAGTCTGAGCCAAAAGACGGCGTCGGTGGGTTTCCTCCGCCTGCTGTAACAACTGAGTGGATGTGTGAGGAACGCTGCTACAATCACTGAGTCACTGGGTGGAGGTGGATGCTGCTGTGAGACAAAACTTCTTAAAAGCATCATGAATAATACATTTTTTGATGAAGCAGGCAGCAGCACCCTGTTCAGTCTAAGGTTAATGAATCCCTCAAATAAACGTTACCACCCATACACAATCACAAACACATCCAGCTATACAAAATATCCATCTCATCCTCCACAGTAATTGAGTCGAACATAATTGTGTTCATGCTGCTGTCTGGGTAAGCAGGCAATACACGAGCCAGGGAAGGTTTTCATTATCTGCATCAGTGTTTAATGGTCTGCTGGGGTGATAGGGTTGGCGGAGGTGGGTGTGGGTTGCTTCAAAAGGGTGATATTGGATTTGAGTAGATTCTGTAAATTGCTCCTTTTATTTCACATCATTAAGATTAGATAAACTGATTTCCTAAGAAGAAAATTGAATTTGGGGAGAAATTGGCTTAGGTGTGATTGGGCAACAAAAACAGCCTCTTATTCTGAGCAACTGGGTCCTACAGACACACATCTTCTGCCAAATACAACATTTTATACATGTACTTTTTTTTTTTCTGTGCTTAATGGTTTAAAGCCAGCGGGACTCAGTTGGAAAAAAAGTTTATGCATTGCTTCTCTCATTTGAATGCAAATGTAATGACAGATGTGGGGCTGTTTGCTCATGTTGCCAAACCACTGTCAATTAAAGCTAACAAAACAAACCCCACACAGTCCTGATGAAGCAAATTAGTTGAGCTTATAAAGGTTAAACTATTAATAAATATAACATAGAATTAATTGATTATTTGTTTTTCTAAACCTTTACTTTGATTATTGCACATTAAAAATAGGGGTTGGGTTAGGATATGTAGAATATGTTGGAATATGTAACTTTTGAAATAAGAAACACATTCTCTGCTTGTGCTACTGATCCACTACATTATGGTGCAATTTTTATAGGCTAAACTAAATGAATTCAATACAGTGATTAAAAAGAAATAGAAAACAGACATACTTCTAAACACTCAGACATAATCTGTTCAAAGCAGAACCTGGTACTTAATGCCTCGATGAAGATGCAGACTGTAAGTTTCAGTAGGCTGTTTTTGGCATGCCTTGGATTTTCAATAAGCTGCACTTCATGCTGTAACCTCCTGATGTGAACTCACATCCCTCCAGTCAAACATGTTTTGCAGAAAACAAGTCACAACAGGTCTACACAGCGGTCGTTATTCTGAATGCAAATGAAAACCTCTGGCTGTCCAAGAGAGCTGCTGCAGCTTATTAAAGCTTTATGGGGAACATACAATAATCCATTCATTCTAACTAGATTCGTCAGAGGTGACCCAAGTCCCCTGTTCCTGTATCAATGATTGGGTTTTAATTGGCTATTTGGCCACACAGCCTCTGCTCCCTATTCTCACCGACAGAGCCATTTATCAATTGTTGATTAGGCGACTTCGACCCCTATAATGAATGACTGTGGATCTGGACTTATCATTCACACATGCTGATACAGCTAAAAGAAATTCTGCATTTTTACATATCAAGTTCCCAATAAGTCCACATTACAGAATTTCATTCAGCAAGAGCTTATTAGAAGTTCTGAGGTAAGTTTAACTTAACATATTTATTTTGCTCAATGATTTGAAACCTTGGAAATTCCTTAACTTGGTTTTTATTTAGATGGTCGATCTTTGGTATATCAGTACAGTTACAAAACATCCACAATCACTTTTTTTATTTATTATTTTCATACGATCAATTATTTTCTTGATTAATTGTTTGGTCCATAATAAAATGTCAGGAAATAGTGAAAAATTATCATTACAAATGTGTCTCGAAGTGTCTAGTTTTGCCCAGCCTACAATCCTCCTATAAAGGGAATTTTTTTCACTTTACAGTTTTCACTGGAACTGGGTAATGTTGGCATATTTGTTTGGAAAATGACTTAAATGATTAGTGTATTATCAAAATAGTTGCCACAAAAATATCTGTCTGTCGATCGATCTCCTGTATAAACTCAACATATCATGTGTCCCAAATTACACCCTATAATTTCCCTATAAACACCCTATATTTATTTCCTGCAGATCCTGCATGCTGCACTGATATCCCTCTCTTCTGACAAACAGGATGTGACATAATACATTTCCCACACAAAGGAAGTTTGACTAGAGTCACTTCTTTCATTAGACGATGATATTTTAACCTTCTTTGAATGGCCTATTTATAGATATAAGCTCACTGAATGATCATTTACCATATACTAGTCTCTTTGTCCATTACCCACCAGGTGTCAGTAGCCTACTCGCCTTGCTGCTTTGATATACTGTATACTACACATGCAATGCAGACAAAAGGTATGCATGAATCCCAAGAATCTCTACTTACAAAAGAAAAAAAAAAGTTAAATATGTCACAGCATGTAAATTACAGCACTAAGTCTGTGAACAAACTTATTCCCATCTCATTATATGTCTGCATCTCTCCGTAAAAACCTCCTTTCCCACTCAGAAATACTGAAATATAATAATTGTAACAGATGACCAAATGATCTCTAAGAACCTTAGAAAGAAATGTGATTAGAAAGGGGTGCTTTGATCAATGCCCTATTTTTTTCTTTTGGAGCAGAGGAGGCGGAGGGAGATGCACAGGGGAGGCGGTACTAAGTGTCCTCCAGTCATCCTCTCACTCCCTCTGTTCATTAGTATGCAGCATTTGAACGGAGGCAGACCGGCCGCAAATGACTTAACAATTAATTTGAGGAGCAAAGCGACGATTTTAAACCCAGGACCTTAAAGCCTTTGGATTTTTCCGCACTGGGATATTTTCTTTAATTGCCGGAGGTATATTTCCCTTTAACGCAACCCCTCTGTGAGCTGAGATATTTGGCCATAAACGCTCCTTTTTTTTCCAGAGCAAACCTCGAGCGTAAAAAAAAAACATACCTGCACAGGTTTCATGTAGTCTCTCCTCAGATAGCTAACACAGAGAATATCCTCAGGTTTTTTTTTTCTTAACAAAAAATGCGATTCCTTCCTTTGCCATGAGGTAACCAAACCCAGTCTTTGGCATCTGAAACAGCTGGATCGTGTCGACCAGATTGTGGATTAACGTATTTCTTTTTTTTTTTTTTTTGCCTCCCTGAATATCTCCAAGAAAACCGCGGACGTCTTTTAGTGGCTCTTCGCCAAAATGAGCGTCGTTTTGATTGAATCAACCACATGAGCGGAGTCTAAATAAACACCCATTTCTCCCAAAGGAGTGCACATTTTTTTTCCATATCTGCTGAAATTAACGGCACCAGTTTTCCTGGAAAAAATATGGAAAGCGAGGTTTTCACCCCTTTGCTGGAGCAGTTCATGCTCACGCCTCTGGTCTGCTGGGTAAGATCCCTGTTTAACTATTCAAATGTGTCTTAAGCTCACCTCTCAAACAGCTTTTGCTGAGTGAAAGCATTTCCTTTGAAGTGCGATTGATTTTTTTTATTTGCATTGTCCCATTTATTTCCAGGTGAAGACAGTCGGGCAGCCTACAGTGACCGATGGCACCAAATTATCGGAATATATTGAATTAGTGGATGGGATTTACCTGAACGAGATCATGCTTGAGATGTAAGTAATTTGAAAGGGATTCACAAATGTTACAGAGCAGTCCATTTGTCTCCTGCAGCACCATAATGTAACAGGACCTTTGCTTGGGACCTCAAACGCACCATGTTTATACATGTACAGTATATATGCCTCAAAAAAATGTATAATGTTGGAGCCATTTTCAATATCCAGACATTGCTGTTTGTTTTCCAGCCTCTGTCCAGCGCTTGTAATTGTGTGCTGGAGTGAATGTAGGCTATGCACAAAGGGACCCTGTATTGGGGGCAATGATGGGTCACACTGTCACAAATGCCTACAAGCATCCGTGATGCAAAGAGGCTCCAAGTAGCTCCGCAACTTCCAGTTGTTCTGTTTTTTCAGTCACCCTAGACTGTCATCTGCAGCCGTCTGAAAGACACCCCGCCCCTGGAAGCTGCAGCGCTCCTGCTGTGCTGCAGATTACACTAGAAATAGTAGCCTTAAGCAGAGCGGCCCTGAATCTGGATGCAGATTACCCGGCAATGCGGGTCCTTCATGGATGCAGCAGACCAGCATGGATGCACATGTGTTTGTTTTTGGTCTGGTGAAAGGGGGAGTGGGTGGCTCGGCCGATCTCTTGATGTTGAGAGAGGGTGGATCCTGGAGACGATGAGGCATTCTGTGTCAAATCTGTCTCTCTTTCCAGTCACCTCCTAACATATCGCATGGCAGAAGATGGCTTTCCATTCCCATGTCTGGCTTAATGCAGTTTACTTCCTGCTTGCAGGGCAATTTTTCATATTTTCCGCTAATGCCACACTCTACACTGTCAGCATTTACTCCTCCTGTATGGCTGTCAAAGGAGTGTTCTGCCAAGCCTGCTCCCAGTGGAATTGATTTTCACTTCACAGGAGATTAATAATGTTTTGCGCTTTCGTAGGGCAATGTGTGTCACCTCGCTTCACTATCTCCCGTATTCCAATGTTAGTTTGGCAGAAATCCCTAAGCAAGGGACTCAAGTCTGTCTCTGTATTTTTACGTGAGCAGAGTCTATCCCAGTACTCCGTGTGAATTGCTTTTAGAAGGGTTAAGCTGTAGCTGTGTTGCACGAGGAGCTGATTAACCCCGACGGGCCATTTCCTGTCTTTGGTGTCCTCCTTCTTCTATCTTGCTCTCTTCCAGTGTCCTCAACCTCCTGCTGCTTGGCTGAACTACTCTTTTAAGCTGCCTTCCTTCAGGTTTCAGCTTCCTCTTCCGTATCTCATTCCCATGCTTGAGTTTTTTTCCCCCTCCTCTAGGCTGTACCTACACTCTCAGAGGAGTCCTTCAGAACAGAAAGATGTTTAGGGAGGTCATTGCAGGTTCAGTTGGACAAGGACGTCTTTCCTCCTCCACACACAGCCTCCGCAAAACGGTGAATAAGTCAGCAGTATTTTTAGAGCATTTTCCCTTATGGGACGGTTCATGGTGGAAAGAAACAGGAAAGGATATGAGGGGGAAGGGTTGAAGGAGTGAGCGCGACAGAAAATGATTTGCCAAAATGCCTAAACATTCTTAAACAAGACAGGGAAGATATGCGAAGAAAGCCCAAAAGGGTGACCTGCAAAAGACGAATTCATGCCCTGCTTTGCCGAGGCACAACTCAACAGCTCTACGTGTTAACACTGAGATGTTTGACCAGGTACTCGGTAGGATTTCTGTAATAAATGGAATGAGCTGGACAGGAATTTTTTCTGTGGCTGTTTTGAGCTGTTCCTGTAGAGAACAGCCAGCATCAAGCTGAAACGCACTGTGACTGGCTTAGTGATCGCCTGACAGGATGTTGGGGATTGCCAGTCACAGCCAGCTCTGTGTGTTTATGTTTGTGTGTGTGTGTGTGTGTGTGTGTGTGCTTTTCTGCAGGGCTTCTGTGTCTGCGTGGGAGTATGTGTATCTGTGGGGTTTTTCTTCTGTGCATTTTCATTTGGGCTGAGGCAGCTGTTGGTAGCCGTCTTGCCCAGCCACCCTCCCACACAAAAGGCCTACAGTGTTGGTCAGATGTTAGGTTGGTGAGACTGCTCTTTGTCTGCCTCTCCCACTTAACAGCACTACGTGGTCACCTCCAGTAGGCTCAGCTAACCAACGGACTGTATCACAAACTAAAATATATGTTACAGCTCATGCATCTAAACTTAACAGTGAGTTTTGGATGACGGCACCCATCAAAGACTTGTAATGAAACACGGGGAACGATCCAAAGTTTCCAAAGAGTGTGTAACGCCTCCTTCCCTCTCTCCATCTCTCTCTTACATTGTTACACTCATTAAAAGTGGTTTAGAAACCACAGGTGAGATTTTTCAACTTGTGTGAAGAACTGTAGGCGATAATAAACAAGGATTGCATTTGTTGTAATTCTTAGCCTCCCACAAACCCACTCTTCCTCTCATGTACGCCTTTTGTTTTTTGTCCTCACCCCCTGTGGTCTGACAGCTTGAAATATATTATAGTGAGTGTGAATTGTCATTGCGCTGCTTGCGACTCATCCGCTCATGCTCAAAAGGCTCTCCTGGTGTTAGCCTCCAGCCAGTAGCTGCTGTTCGCACTGGAAAAAAACTCTATAGAGTTCAGCACCGATGACACAGAAACACTAAAAAACACACTTGTATTGCAGAGTGGATGCTAAATCTGTTTTACTTAAAAATATTTATCTCTGTCTCTGTCCCAAAGTAATGCTTACACTACTCCGGCTGAAGAAACCTGAGCTTTTAACGTTTTTACTGGTGATGTCAGCTGTTGTAGTCTAAGCTGTGGTGCTGCTGTGTGAATGTCTCTGTATGGCCTCAGTGCAGACATGGCAGACAGGCTGGCAGCAGTTGTCATTGGGAGAGCATGGAGAGGGAAGAAGAGAGACCCTAGGATTATCTAACGGTTTGCTGACATCCAGATGGCACCACGTCCCCTTCCCCCGCCCTCTCTTGACTGACATTACCTAGCCAATTAGATTGCCTCCTTGGCGCTGTCAAACCAATTAGTTTTCCCGCTCAGCAAGAGGCGGCCAATTAAATTTTTGTCAGAGTGACAACTGTCCAGTTGAATTCTCTGTTTTCCTGCCAATCCTGTAGACCCGTGCTGGCTCATTGGCCTATTCGGTGAACCAGTCAGTCTGTCCTCTATGGGCTGTTGGGACAGAGTTATGTGAGTTAGAGATAATTGCAGGAATAAAAAAGGGAGATTTGATGTGTCCTACTTGATTTTTGCAAAACAGGCGTTTGTTGCAGTTGTGGCCCAGCTGTAACACTGAAAGATAGGTGGAACACAAATTACTTAGAGGTAAAATTAAGAAAAGAATGCTCTTGAGTATGTTATACAGGTTAATGGATCTGTTGGCTTCTTCAGACAGATCCATTCACGTCTGTAAATCTGTCTGAATGTCTGCACACATGGGGTTGAGAGCATAAATAATGTGAGGATAACTATCAACTTCCAGCCTTTTTTTTCTGTAGATAACATGCAGACAGGGTGCTTGCCAATGGTTGTCTGTCATAAAGCAGTAAACCAGTGAGTCAGTGAATGTGGATCTATTAATACTGAATGCAGAATAGCTGAAAGCCTTTTTTTTTTTTCTCTCAAGGCCACATTACTGTAAAGCCACTGTATAGACTCATATAACGCAGGATGTAGTCCTCACTGTGCCTGTCATCACTTCCTTTCATAACAGAATTGGCCTTTCGACACATCGTGCATACACAAACACACTCCGATCTTGACCAGTGAGGTTTGCAGAACAGTTTTGACACATGTTTGTTTAAGTCCTGGACCCAGTTGGTCTTTTGTTGAAAATTACTTTCTTTTGTTACCCGACCATCAGCTGCATTATTTGATTCTTTCTCTAATTGTTATACTAACATATGGCGTGTACGTTATGCTCATGCTACGCATTTTAGGGCATCTGGTAACGCTTTATTATTACAGACAGAATCTAGAAAAGGCCACGTCAGATCTTCTCCAGGCTTTTATTTCAATCTCACATGCATCTTTTCTACTGTTTTTAACTGTTTCGGACTCCCTTTCAGGCAGAATCAAGACAGATCTTTTTAATATTCCATTTTGAGTAAAATCACAAGACAACAATGAAGTTTTCCACATTTCAGTGATCACTGATTCAAAGGTTAAATGGGCATTGAACATATATGACTAGTATTTAGACAATAGCTGAATGATTAATTACCTGATCGAAGGAAATAATTTTGTTAATATTAGAATTAGTATTATGACTATTTTAGTCATTTTTTAAGCAAAAATGCCCAATATTTTCTGATACCTTCTTCTCATATGTGAGGATTTGTGCCTTTGTCATGTAAATTAAATGTCTTTGTGCCTTTGACTGTATTTAGACTAAATAATTAATCAGTTAATTCAGTAATAGTGAAAATGATTGTTAGCTTGCAGCCCCATATTGGACCACGCTTTTTGTCCTGACCCTCATCTTGTTTTCCTCTCTTCCCACTCTGTCAACACTCATTCATATCCCTCTTTCCGTCATCCTGCTTTTTCAGCATGTCTCAACACCTACTGTTACTGAACCTTTTGCCTCTGTCCGTCCATCCTCCTGCAGGAGTCTTTTTCTTCATCTCTGTTTCTCTCTTTCTGTCTACGCCTCACCTCTCCTGCTCCCTCTCTTTCCTCTCCCTCCTCTGTTTTCTTTGAGCATCATGTTGAAGGCTTTGTTGTCTTTCTCTAGGGCTAGTTACTGCAGACATATTTGGGATTCCAGCTGGACTAGAGAAAGGAGGCAGGCAGAGCTGCTGCTGGGGTGTCAGTTTGTTTTGGTTGCCCCACTGCTGCTGCCTGAACTTTGGGGTCCATAGCCTTTCACGTCACAGTGTAGAATTGGACATTAACCTGGCATCTCTCATAATCGTCTTTGTGCCATGCCATGCTCTCTGTGTCTGCCGAGCAGGAGGATGTGTATCAAGTCAGACAGGAAACAGCAGCTGTGACCTTGACAGAACAAAACTTTAACAAGGCCGTGTTAATGTGAGGCACTCGAAATCCCACAACCAAGGACACGTTAAACTGCACAGGGACCATATTAGGATTTCAGAGAGTCTTAACTTTCTCAGCCTGAGCAATTTAAAGTGAACCTGATTTTCAGTGGTCAACGTTTAAAGTGTATGTATGGCTGCACCATGTTTACATGTCAGGAAATGGCATTAAAAGTGCCATTGAACCTGTCAATTGTGCTGCATTTCATTTGACTACAAATGAGTAACAGCCCACAACGATTTGATGGTGTGTTTTTGGATGCATTGATGCCTATAAAGTTATCTGAGGAATACTGCAAACCTCATTTGAGACTGAGGTTTTGTTAGAGACGGGTGTTTATTTCAAATTTCCCATTCCCCCTGCTTTATATTTGATTATACTTGATCCGTGTCAATTTGCTGTTGCTACAGTTTGCTGTTAATGCAAACTCAACACTTCCTCCATCTGCTTCATGTTACAGGCCCTTCAGTTGCTCAAGGGACCTAATCCCTTCTGTTCCCAGGAAGATTTTTGCTGCGGAACATCTGCAGAAGTGTTGAGTTTCATTAACAGCAGGTCAATACTGAGAATTAACAGCTCAGTAGAATTAATAAGTGACCAAGTACAACATTTGTGTTTAAAAAGAGGAAGTCAGAGCAGCGGAGTAGAATAGTGTGACTATAAAGGAAACTGAAGGGCTTGCACACCATGCTGGATTTATATTGTGAGCCATTGTAATACAAACACTGTAAACTATTCTTTTTTTGAAATTGCATTGTTTTGTCCATATTTGCCAATGTTTTATGGTGTCAGTGCTTATAGTCCAGGGCAAGGCAAGGCATCAGATCAACTGTTTAACTGTAGTCCCTATGGATACAATGGCAGAGGGGAGGAATGGGAAGAGGCCTTATGGAAACAGAAAGACAAAGACAGGAGAGAAACGAGTCCATGAAAAGACAGGACAAGGAAATAAGGTGATGAGAACCCCATACCAATGACCAGCTCCTCACTGGTCTGTTTGTGTACTATTGTTCCCATGGTGGCAAAAGGGTTGGGGATGAGCATTAAGTTTGTGTGACAGTAAAATATAAAATACTGGCATACCAGCAATGCTAATTAGGCATGTTTTTGTTGCTTACACAGTATTTTTAATGTGGTGTGGTATACATTTACCATCCTCATTCAAACTAAAAGTTGTAAAAATACTTACAAGCTTCCATTTGGAAAGGTGGCCAGTGTGTTAACATGCACTCCAGTATAACATGATTTGATTATAGCAAGATTAAGGCAACATTTTAATTATTGCAACTGCCCAGAAACATTTAAACAAAGTTAACTTGATTGTTTTAAGGTTGTACTCTTTACAGAGCTATATAATACTCATTGCTGTCTTGCAATGTATGCACCATTGACTGGTTCTTGATTCTTTGCCATAAAGGTTTGATGTGTTTGGGAAACGGCATAGCAATATTTGTGAAGGTGTTCTGTGAAATTAAACCCAATTCGTTTTGGCCTCTTAGCTGGTAGGAATCTCCACAAACAGAAAATAACTTTTATTCATTATTGGGTTGGTTGTTTCTACAAGGCGTGTAAATGGTTCGATTAAAGAACTTGACTTTGATTTGGGTAACTGGGTGAGGTCCGTGTACTGAGATGCTTTAGGGCACGCTAGTTAAAATTTTGGCACTGTGACAATCCTTTTTTCAGCTTGCTGTTAGTAGGTGTCTGCTCACATTGGTGTCAGAGAATTAACCTGAAGTGAACTGTTAACCTTAGCGTGGCGGCTATTAAGCATTTCCCAGATTCCTCTTGCTGTAGCTGTTTGACTTCCCGTTTCTGTGTGTGTGTGCGTGCATGTCTGTCTGTCTGTCTGTCTGTCTGTGTGTGTCTTTTACACACACAGGCACAAACACACACTCCCCCGCTGTGTTTGGACAGTATAGCTCATAAGCTTTATGCCGAACACGTGGCCAAATGTAGCCTGCATTTCCTCTTTGTGTATGTGCATTTAGCCTACTTTGTGTGTGTGTGTGTGTGTGTGAGGTTGTGCCTGGCTGCCCATCGTGATTGTAATGTAGCCTGTCACATATAGGTTACCACTACTCCCTAACTTACCCAGCCAATCAAAGCCAGGAGATGAGAGGAGAAGCCCAGTGGCCTCAGGCTCCACATAAGGCTGCAGTGCCCATCGACAGCACCGACGGACCGACTTATTGACTTGCCCGTCTGGCTGACTTGCTTACTAGTTGTCTGCCTTGCTGGCTCTCTGCCTGTCTGTCCCTAATCTATTAATCTATTTGTCTATTTAAAGTCTTAGGTTTACTGCATCAGCAGGAACACGGAGGGAGGCAATAAGTGGGATTTTTGACCCCTGCTGCTGTTCTAAGTCGCTGTATTTATTTGCCTGCTGATCCACAGGGGGGGGGTCGGCCTGTCCTGTGCTTGCATGCGTGGCATGAGACACGGAGCCAAAGAAACGAGGGGTGGATTGTGTAGCGCTGTAATGGTTTTGTTGTTGTGGCCGCCATGTTCTTGGCCGACTCTGATGGTGATGGAATGTGTGAATGGGAAACCCTTTCCTCGCCGTCTTTCTCTCTTTCGGCCTCTTCTTCTTTCACACACACCTCATTCACCATATCGCCCTCCTCGCCTTGACAGGATTACAGCCTCCACTGTGCCTTTTTAATTAACGGGTTAAATAGACCCCCTACTATGGACCTCAAAAGTGTGTGTGTGTGTGTGTGTGTGTGTGTGTGTGTGTGTGTGTGTGTGTGTGTGTGTGTGTGTGTGTGTGTGTGTGTGTGTGTGTGTGTGTGTGTGTGTGTGTGTGTGTGTGTGTGTGTGTGTGTGTGTGTGTGTGTGTGTGTGAGAGAATGGGGAGGTCACATGACTGTTCATTTACACCCGTATTAGAAAGAACCCTGTGTCCTTCTGATTAGCGTGTGTGTGTGTGTCAGGGCGGAGGCTGATCAAAAGACTAATTAACACATCCTTTCTACAGCCGGATGATTTAGAGACAAGCATTCTGCCCTTTTTCTTGGGGTGAAAAACCAAGTAATGTGCTTTATTAAGATCTTATTTTAGAGTTAATAAATACAAACTCCAGTAATCACATTAAACATAAAAAAAACTGTTCTAGCAGATGTTTGACTGCATTGTTTTTTGTCGTCAACATATAGATAGTTATAGGAACTTGGATATTTATATCCCTTGGTTTGAAGCAGGCTCCTACAGTTTGGCTTCATGTGAAATAGAAATAATTGAGAAACAAAGAGGCAGCAGCGTGGTCTAGTGATTAGGATGATACCATTCAGCCAAGTCCCGTATGACTGCAGACATCCACGAGGCTGGATGCCCTTAAAGAATCCTTCACTTTGTGACCTCCTCTCTCAAATAGAACGATCCAGACAATATAGCTTTAAAATCTTGGTTATATCCTGTCTTTGTAGTGTTTCAGGATTAGGCTTCACTGGGCTGTTTGCCCGTACAGACACAGACATGACTGTGCTACTCTGGACTGCAAGAGTACAGATGCAGACACATGCGCGACTACACATGTGCTGCACACTGTATGCATGCATGCATACATTCACAAGCAGCCAGCACTCTCCTCCCCCCCCTACTCAAGGCATGTTGACCCTCATATGTATATATAGGTCATACGATGGATGTGGTTTGAAGTCTGAAGTGCATATCACGTAGAAGAGAGCTGCTCCTTAACAGTGTTGATGGAAGGCTCTAATAATCTCAAGCACATGAGTAGTGTTGTTTTTCCCAGACAATCCCAAGGCAAATGTATCATAAATTAATTACAGCAAGAGTGTTTTTTCAGGGAAGGTGGGTGGGATTTTACTACTTTTATCGCTTGGGCTCAATGCATATTATATTATTATGTCACTAATTAATTTTACAAATCAATTTTATAACGCCTGTATGCTTAGTTAAAATAGACCCAAGCGATGTTCATCTTGATATTAAATTGAATTTTTCGACATTTAATTTGACTATGATTTCAAAATTGTGTTTTTTTTAAGGCCAGCAAAGTATGACAGCAGATATCCAGTCTTTCAAAGTGTCCCCTCTGCTACCGTGAAGCCATATTAGCTCTAGGGTTTCTTCTTTGTCACCACCTTTGTTCTGTGAAGTGGGTAGTCTAGAAAATTTTCCTCAGGGGATCAGTAGATATCTCATTAAGACCCCACATAGTGGTATAGTTTAACCTTTAACTCGTAAGCATACAAAAACTGCCATTTCAACACGTTTTTAGTCAACCCTACTCATGCTGTCAAAGGCGCCCTGACGTGTTAACTTTACAGTTAAAATATGGGATGGTAAATAGCGTGCCTGGCAAATGGCTGAAAAAAATTCCAAAGACACAGAAAGACAGATTACCAGGAAACTCATCTTTTTGCACCAGTCAGTTACACTGATAATCTCTTTTTAAAGGTAATTCCCATAGATATGCTAATGGTAGTTTGGATTGCTGTAGATAACAACGGCTGGGGTGAAGGTACAGTGTGAATTTGTGGAATGTCTATGAGGCTCACTAAAACATGTTGACACCTGTGATAACATCAGTCATCATGTATGCTCCCTTTAATGTCCTTTGGGCAACACACAGTCAGATAAACACACACGCTGTCTATTCTACAAGCACTAAGACCGTACTGCTTCTCTGTGATTCGGACAGAAGATAAGAAATGGCGACGAGGTTAGAGGTCAGAGAAATGATGAAATCCTGCTCAGGAGTTTAAAGCACATTCTACAGAGTCTCTTGAGGAATTTCCTGTGTATGACAATGTAGCCTGGAAATTTAAAAGGCCGTAAAAAGACATTTGAATTGGATTTAATCTACCAAAGAATTTAATATGAAGGCTGGGAACAATGCTGTCTGAAACACTGGTGCCACCAGATTTAAGGGATGGCATTTTTATTCAGTTGGCCTGGGCTTAATTTGACAGTTATGACACTGACCCTTCGTGAACCTGGGTCCATTATCACTATGCTGCTAATGTTTTAGCCAAACACACACCCGTTCCATCACACAGAGCAACCTAGTGTCAAACTGGGTTGTTTGAAACACTGGTGTTTCAGAGACACACACTTGAAACATTCAATTTGTGCCATTGGATCTGTCTTCGCATACATACATTAGATAACATTATGCCTTTTCTTTCCCACAGAAATTCTAAGGCCACGGTTCAGAGGACCAACAAGAGAGTGAACAACGACCCCACACTGCGCATCCAGAACCTCAGTATTCTCATCCGGCAAATTAAAGCTTACTATCAGGTAAGATATCTTTCTGCAAAGTCACTTGTTCCTTTTTGCTCAATTAAAAGTAAAGTTTGCTCAACAGTGTTCATGTTGAGGTGAAGGTTGAGAGCTGTTTTGTGCAGTGGATCTACCGATATAGTTCATGATGAATAACTTGTATAAACACATTCACGCATGGCTAGGGCTGAAGCGTAGCTCTAAGTGGAGCCGTACACTCTGTTCCCATAGTCTCTTGTGCCTGAGCTGGGGTGGTCTGCATCCAAACAGTGGGTTTGTACCAAAAAATGCAATCAGACAACACAGCTTTCACTGGCATACACACAGAATGGAATGTGTCCAGACAAGCACATGCCACATGAAGACTTGGCAGTGTAAACAGAGATATTTTTGTAGATGTATATGTGTGTGAATCCGTGTGATGTGGTATCGTGACCCCCATCCAGATGTCAGAGAGGGCCCGATAAATGAACAGAGACATCAGGGATGTGAAACACATGAAGCCACTGATCTGCCTCTCCTGCTTACTCTCATGAATCATTTTTTCCCCCTTTTTTAAACAAAAATGCTTGTGTAGCATTTCGCTCTTGGATGATGATCCTGATGCTGTCTCAGGTGTCCCAGAGAGGGACCAACCCTTCAAAAAGCAGCTAACAGCATTACCTTAATGCCTATGCCTAAAGACAGACTTTAGTCAGAGATATGTGAGGGTGATAGAAGCACACCAAGTCACATGTAGTGAAGTCTGAATTCATGCTCAGTTAGTGTTTACTGCTTAGCACGGTATCGGCTCATCAGGCCCTGAAACATGTCAGTGTTCATTCTCACCACACTTGATAATTTATTCAACCAAAAGGAAGTGATTGGGACTTCCTGAGAATCTGATGGGCTAAAAAGGAAGTGGAGGAGGAACATAAAGGAAAGATGAACGACGGGCTGTTTGATAACAAGATATCAAAGTGAGCCCCACACTTGTCACATGCAAGACTTAATCTGATCACCAGTGGAAAGCTGTAAATGCAGGTGGGAATGATACACGATCATTTACGTTTAGTCAGGAAAGTATTGCGCTCACACTGCATTTGTACACACATATCCCACACCACATAGTCAGCTTTGCAGATTGCACACACTGCACGCCAAAAAGATCAATGTAATCGTAATCTATAATCCATCTCACTCTTCGTGGCTGAATGTAAATTTGCAGTTTTTTACGCTCAGCAGCATGAATAAATCTGAATAAATTAAGCCAAATTACCAAATGTCAATTTGTCACCACAATTGCGCAGTTCTGTGACTTTACTTGTAATGTTTGCTTTTTTCTTTATTTTGAGTCTGCTGTTATACGGTGTTGCTTAAATGCACAGTGTCAGCTCTTCACTGCGTGTTACTGTTATGCCATTTGTGAAATCCCTGAGCGTTCTGCGAATTGAAACAATCAAGAGAGAATATGATTCGCTGCATTGCTGCAACAGTGTTTACAGTAACCACGAATTGAGCGTGACCCAGCGTGCTGTTGCGACAGTGCTGAGTTTAGGAATATTATCATGGCGAAGCAGTTCGACTGACAGAGGCACAGATTTCCCACACTTCAGATTTAGGACTGTGACCCATATCCTCAGGGGCTTTGGCTTTGCAAAGGCTGTGTAGAGGCACTTGTCGCGTGATGTCGTATAATTCAAATAATTAAGAGTGAAATGTAGAAACAGTGAATTTTAAAACCGACTTAAGCTGCATTCGATCACATTTTCTCTGTAACTTGATAGTGCTGGAATAAGACTGAGCACTTGTTAAGGTTCTCTTTTATGTCTGTAGATTGTTTATAAATCTGCCGTTTCTATGTCTGACGCCCCAGAAGTCAAGTGAAGAGTGTCACCGACTGGTTAATCGCTTTGTTAGACCGAATTTGCCTTCATTTTAAACATCCTGTTAGTCACTCCCCACTCATCTTATTTAAACAATCAGCCTATTGTGTAGACTTTGACATTATAAGCTTACAAAAGCTCCACTAGGCCGCCAGTCAGTCATTGAGTCAGTGACTGCTGGGGTTAAGTAATGACCAGCACAGTCGGTAGATGATGAGATGACGGGAAGGGTTAAGGACATTAACTGAGGGCATCTGGGTGATGCGGTTAGCGGCAGGACATGTGCTGGATCCAGCATGTTCATACAACACAACCCACCCTGCTTTTTCTGCTGAACAAAGAAAACACAACTGAAAATGTGATTGTTTACTTTGAGTTGTATTTCTTTTTCTCTCTTCAGAGTTTTGCTTCTGGTCAGCAGATTTCAGATTGTATTGAATTGACTAATTTAAGACTCTTGCAAACACAATGTAGGTAAACAGATATCGTTTCTGAGATCTAAATGCACGGCTGGAATGGCAGTATTTATTGCTTTTGAGGGCATTTAACCCATACTGTTGAGTAATCTGAGTTGTTTTAGCTTTAGAAGGATGGTGTAAGCCAACAATGAGATGCTTGTTCACCTACGTTGTTACATTAATCCTCCCTGTTTGTCCCTGCATCGCTCTGTTGACCTCCCAGTCACACTATTGTTCAGCCACTTGTGTGTGCAGGCTCTGCCTCCCAGAGACCACCTACAGGGTAAAGTCTCCCATAATTCCCTGTTGTCCTATCCGAGTGTCTGCCTGCCCCCTTGATGGCGTTTCAGGGACCTGATCAGCCACTGGGTGAGCTGGTAGTAAGTTGGACCTGCACGACATTTTAATGGATATTTTAGCCAAGCACCAGACTGTATCATAGCTAGGCTCATGGGGCTATTAGTGCTTCATACTAAAGAGTTTGGTTTTTGATGATACAAAAAGTCATCCAAGACAACACTTACTGATTCAGACTCTCTTGATTGTTTGCACTTTGAATTATCTCAGTTATCTCAAGCATTTCCCTTGAATCTGACCGTCAGCTGAGCTCTGAGCACAGAGCCAAAAACAGCAGAAAACGTGTAATTTTCAAAATATTAAACTTACGGAACACACTGTTCCTACTCACACACAGCCTCGGCTCTAAAGTCAGAAAGAGCTGGTTCTTATTAGGTTGATGAGGAGGAAAATTGGCTTTGATATACGGTTTTGCGGTGGTCCCCTTTTCCTGTGGTTGTTTTGTCGCTCACCGGTTTCAAATTTCCCGAGCCATATGGACGAAGATATAACAGTTCAGGTCATAGGCTAATGCACTTAGCAGGTTTTCAATTTACTGTACTACTCAGCACTTTGAAAGAGGACTTGGAGTGAGTGGAAGCTATGCATGGTTGGTTGGTTCTTGTAATTCAATGAATTGATCTCATTTAAGACTCTTCTAATCAAATTTTCCCAGTATTCTTAGATCAGAATCAGTTTGAAACCACTTTCTAGGTACGGGTCTCCCTGTATGTCCACAGAGAAAATAGTTGGTGTGTATTCTTCATCAGAGAATAAGAGGAAAATGAGCTGAAATGAGCTGATTTCACACTCATTAAAGAGATGTCTGCGTGCACTGATGTCCATAGATGTTTCGTCTCCTCTATAAAAGCTCTATATTTCACTCTGCCTGTCTGGGAGGAAGAAGGAGGGGAAGACTTTATTGAATTGAAGTCCTTGCTGACTCGCCAAAGGATCCTCTGGTGTCAAGAGATGACTAATTCATTAACCTTTTCAAACCACCAGAGGCAGGCAGTTGAGGACCTTTTCATAGGATTTTACTTTGTCCCTGTCCTCCCCCATTCCTTCCCTCCGCTACTTTTCCACCCTCCCTCCTTGCCCCTTCACATCTGTACGAGATGTAATCCTAGCAACATGTGTGTGTATGTGTGCGTGTGTATCACTTTCCACATGGGAAATGCATTGAAATTGCAGAAGTTGTAAAAACGTCAATTGGTGCAAGACAAGAATTTCAATAATAATGGCTTTCATTTCATAGCATGAGCTCTCTTAGGTTGAGCTCGTTTATAAGGAGTGTGTGTCGGTGCACATGTTTGTATGTGCGCGGGAGAAAGTCTATAGTTCTGGTACAGTAGATATTGAAGGAGGAGGTCAATGTCTAGACAGGTTTCAGACCTTGATTTCAGAATCTGTTGAGCCGATTAAGGCTGAGCAGCTGTAAACGTGTGTGTGCTTGTCCTAATAAATGTATGGTGCATTTTTAATGTTGCATAAAAGCAGACATGATTGTAGCAACATTTCCTTACCGTTGATGAGGGTAAACATTCATGGTAGCAATTATCGCATTTCTGTTTCCTGAGTGGAACATTAACTTTTCCAGTTACTTGGTCATTTCTGAACAGCGGAGTCCACTGAAGGTTTCATTTCTCTGGTGGTCAGTCCAAATATATGCTGGGCTTCTTTTTAATTTAGTGGCCTTGGTTTGGCATTCTTAAGCGGGGTGTAATATGGAGCCTCAGTCAGCAGAACTCAATTCTTTGTGCTTTTACTGGCTTTTCTCAAAGCCTGCCAAGTGAATCCCTTTATCCTGGTTTTTGAAAATTGGGCTCAGAGAGCATCTGGTGCCATTCAGTGTCAAAACTACTCATTCAAAATGATGGAAGGGGTGACAACCTTTTTTTCCAATGATAAAAATGGGTACTTTAGTTTTTAAGCAACATTTGTAAGCTCTAGTGGATGTTATTTAATATTGATTTGTTTCATTGCTGGCTGATGTGCATTGCTATGCAGTTAAAAGTCAAATTTTCCCCTGCCCCCATCCTTAAAAAAGCTTACTTTTGTGGCATGTTACTACAAGAGCATTTCTGTCCTCTGTTTGCCACTGCTTTGGTTTGGGGTGTGGCGTAAAGGCCGGGAGCTCTGTTTTGACTGTTTAAAGGGTAACAGAGGCCACCATTCATGCTGGACAGGCCTGCCCCCAAAGCTTTGCAAGGTTCTGGCACGGCTCTACACGTAGGTAATGTGTGATAGTCTATCAGGCCTTCTTTAGGGGGTTTATTTGTTATCTGTAGGTTAAGTAGAGACCAGCCTTAGAATATTTTTCTACCTTCAGCCTTCACGCTGAAAAGAAAGCTTTAAGTCCTTCTGACAAAATATTTTTGAGCATTTCCGCAAAGAATTTGTAGTCTCTTTTTCACAGTTTAGTGGTTTGGTGGTTATTTAACGAGCATTCAATATTTGAAATCCAGGCTTCAAATGTTCGAAAACTGTCACAATCTACATCCTCCTTGTTAACATTAAACCTGAACAAGCACGAGGGCTAAACCTTTGAGATGACATTGTTGTGTCACTCCTTTGCTCTTTCAGCCAGGTTGAGAGGACACGCTTGTTTCAAAACTGTTATTTTTCTTTAAAATACCATAAATTATCATAGGTTATACTAACCTTTCTGCAAATATTCTTCCCAGTGAAGCATTTCTTAAAATGAAAAAGAATTCAGGAATTCAGTTTACTCAACAGTTGCCTGGTTTGGCGCATAAGAGGCTGGCTGTTTTCCTAGTTGACCTTAAACCTCACAAAGATGCCCTGTTGCTAGGCCAGAGTGAAATTGAAGCACAGACACACATTCAGTAGTCTCACGCTCACTCTGCTGTAACACACTGTGGCTACAGATGGTTGTTTTTGTTTTTGAAAATAATTCTCCATCATTGTTATTACAGCTTTCGCCTCAAGCAAGTGGCTATTTTTATTGCTTAGGACCACAACCCGGTCAGAATATACATACATAATTTCTCTATGTCTTTGTTTTTTAAGTCCGAAATTCTCCATTGACTCCTTGTTTTTGCTGCTCCTTTTAACATCAGTCATGAGCAAATCAGTTTATTAGGGCATGTGCTTGTTGCTGCAGGCTAAATGTGTTGTCATGCAGGCTCACATGCTACACACTCGCATCTGAATGCACTATTGATGATTATGTCGTAGCTAACTACCAACATAGCTTTTTAAACAATCACAGAGGCAGTAGACAGAAAAATAAGAAAGAGACTACTACCAGATATCACGACTAATGTCCCTAATCAAATACCGGTCTGGATTAATCGAGACTATCATTTAGCCATATGCTGTAATGGTGCAGTGCTGCTAAAAGTTGATATGTTACTTTTTTTTTTTTAATTAGATTGAGGACACACCAAAACCGCAGGCTAATTTGAACGAACTTACAAGTGTTCAGGACAGTTTGATGAAAAGCAGTAGCACATCTTATTCAAGCGAAATTGATTTATAAAATCTCTACTAAATAGATTTTAATGCATCTGTTCGATTCATAACCAGTCCAGGGTATAACCCCACCTCTCGGTCAGCTGGGATTGGCTCCAGCCCTCCCGCGACCCTTAAGAATAAGCGGTATAGATAATGAATTGACGGACAGATGATTGATTCACTGTGAACAAAGTCATACATTGTGCTTTTTCCAGTAACAAACAGCTGGGGAACTATTGTAGTAAATGTCATCCAAGTGTCATTTATTGCTGCCAGTGTAGGTACCAGATGTGCTCGGCCTGCCAGAGCTGCTGGAGGGCCTGCATTTACAGATGACATTATGCATTATGTCATTATGATTGGCTGTATGTTGGAAAGGGTACAGATGCCATGTTTTAGTGCTGCAGACTACCATTTAGATGAGCAAATTTTAATTGTAGAGAAAGGGATCTACTTTTAAGATGTAACAATTTGACATTAATGATAAAGCACTTGGATTGCATAAGCTTTGTGCCCTGGAGTTAGTGTGTGTCGTGCTATGGAGAATTCATCAGACTGCATAAATTATTCATTTTTGCAGTGTGTTAATGTTGTCATTTATCAGATTTTAACATTTTTTTTTACATTTAGCTTTACCGAGCTGTCTACACATTGAAGCATTAATGTTTGTTAATAAATAATAGTCCCAGCCTGCAGAAAGACATTTATGCACAGCACGAAATTAAAGTACTAATTAAAACGGCTTCCGCACACTTTCCGCCATACAGCCAGTCATGATGTCGTAATGTGTAACGTCATCTGTAAATTCAGGACTGAGCACATCTGGTACATGCACAGGCTTTCTAGTTCGCCGTCCACTGTAAACACACACTCACTTATTCTGAGACACATTTGTACACAGACATCCCCAGTGTTTTTGAATTTTGAAGATCTTCATGTTCAGTAGTGTTCCCGTTTACACCCAGAACCACTCACCAGTCATATCATATAATCACAGCCTCGAGTGGAACCCGAACATTGGCTTACCAAAATAACACACTGCGCTCATATGTGTGCATGCACTTCTGCAAGCAATTATTTGTGTGTCGTGTGCTTAGTGACGGGGGGGGGGTTCATGTGAGGGGGAATTTGTGGCAGTTAGGATGTAGAGTAGGTTCCCATATTTTGACAGGGAGCTATTTTTAGGTGCTAGCAGACTTTCTGTATTAAGGGGAAGCTAGAAGCTGGGTTCTTGTTCTCTGTCGCTGAACTAGAGCATGTGTGTTGTGCAGGAGTCGCTGCTCTGTGGTTAAAATGCATAAAATCCAGCAGAAGAGGAAGAGGAAGCCCATTTCCAGTCCAACATTTGAAAAAAACATCCAGAATATAACGAGTAAAAACACATTCACTCTAAAACTGTCAATGCAAAATACAATTATCACAGCTGCTCTGCTGTTAAGCAAATGAAGCTAAATTAAAAACAGTAGATTAGAGTTGAAAGATCAACAGAAACAATCAAACGCTGTAAAGAGAGCAATAATTGCATTGACTTAAATTGCTACAAATGACATGTGTGTGATTGTTTGAACTCATCCAGCCAGTGTGAATCAGAGCCCTGGGGTGATGGGGTGGGGTGAAGGGGTTGTGCCTTCCCAGCCCACCTGCCTCCACCTTTGAGACGAGCAGCAGGATCAGCCCGTCCACTCGTTCAGCCTCAGGGCTCTGTGGTAAAAAGCACTCTAGCTGATAGATAACAGCAGAGAACAAAAGAGATGGGTACTAATGGCTCGTTCTCTCCTCCTCCTCATGTAAGAGATGATCTCTCCATCTGGCCGACAGCAAACCCCGAATGCTGTTCTTTTCAGACTTCACTGTTGAGCCAAGAGCAACTGTTGAATTTCTTTGTCAGGTCAAATCTAATTAATTAGTTAGTTCAGCAAGCATGTTGGCTTTATTTCACTTCTCTCTCTCTCTCTCTCTCTTTTTTTTTTTTTAAAGGAAATTTGCACGAAACCAAGATTAATATGCTGATTAGAGGAATAACTCGCATAGTGTCATTCTTAATTCTCCATTAGTCATTGTTCATTCAACTTAAAAGCTCTTTTGTCACTGTACAGGACTTCATTGACAATCATCAAAAAAGAAACTGTAAAAAGATGAATGAGACCAGTTTTTTTTGATCTCTTGTTATTCCACTAGGTATTTGAACAATAATGACATTCTCAGTTGTGGAAATGTACCATTCATTCATTGAGGCTATTCTTTTTTATCTTCTTTGCACAAATGATTAGAGTCTCTAGATTCAAAGAAATCTGAAGTGGTCTAGCTCTATAAAAATACTACTTTACCCTTGCTGCTTAAACCTGGCTGGTAGCCAGCATCCATAGACAATTACTCATTAGATCATTGTTCTTTTCCTGTTAAAATACTAGTTTCTGATGCTGGATAAGTGGTGAAAAGAGTGTCAGAAAAAAACTGTCTAGTCATTCATCCAGCAAGCTACTGGAGGGATGTTGCTTGGCTCCTTGAACTGCAGTGCGCAAACCTCCTTTGTGTTCTTATGGGTCTATTACAGTGCTGAACAGCAGGAAAATCTGTCTTTGCATTGATTCAATTCATGGGCATGTAGTTAGATCTGGGGTTAAGTGTTTTCTGTGTGTGTGTATGTGTGTGTTAGATGTGAGAGGAAGGGGAAGCTGCTCCTTCCCATTGTTGGTGGTAATAACCTTTTCAAGTTCATAATCGCTGCAGTTTTTCAGCAGGAGAGAAGTCCGCAGTGCCATACCCAGGAGAGAGCTTGTGTGTGTGTGTGTGTGTGTGTGTGTGTGTTTGTGTGCGCGCATGTGCATTTGTACATGTACTGTACTATGTGTGTCAGACTCGATAGCATGGGGAGAATAAGCCCATCTCCTCGTTTCTATGGTAACACTCCATGTCTGCAGAATGGGCGTGATTCAGGGTTCAGGCAGCATTGGTATACACACACACACACACACACACACACACACACACACACACACAATTAGACCCCTGTTAAATCTGTGCCGGTAGCGGAACTTGTGCATGGGTGGATAGATGGGGAGGAATTGTACGGAGGTGTGTGTGTGTGTGTGTTTGGGAGGTTAGTTTAACAGACGGGGCTCCTGTGAGATGGAAACGCAGCAACCTTATAATCTCTCCACTGACCACTTACAGACACACACACACACACATGCATGTAGGCATACCTGCTGTAAGAGCACATGCACTATTTATTGTAGCACGATAATGTATGTGGGTGTGGGTGTGTGAGACGGCATCATCTACCAGGCTTCTGGCAGGTCAGCATAATATTGTCTCTGTTGTCAGCAGGTGTCCATTCAGCCCACATTTAGCGTAAGATAATAGAGCAGGATGCAGAGCTCACTGTCCTTTAGGTTTTATTTATCTCCCTCATAATTTCAGAAATATTCTATGGCTTTCTCAATTTAAAAAAATAAGCATGACATTGCTAGAGATTAACTTCCCAAAGGTAACGTCTGAAGAGCATAGAGAGGATTAAACCATATCAGATTGCATTGCTCCGCTTGCACACATAAAGGTACATGCTCATTTTCACGTCTCTTTGTACGCTGTGTACAGAAAATACTGAAATACTGATTGAGTGAAATCCATTTTGTTTGACAAGCTTTCTTTCAACCAGCGCTTCATTTTATCAGTCTGTCTAAATGTCTCTGTGGGATGGAAGAGGAGCCAGTGTTGAGGAGCTGTGAATCCTTCTGGAATCAATAATATAGCAAAGTAGTGTCAGGATAGGGGGATGGGGGGGAAAGGAAAGATGCTGAGAAGAGGAGCAATGGGAGGAGGAGGAGGAAGAGAAGGAGGAGGAGGAGGAGGAGGCGTCAGCTCAATCCTGCGTGCCTCGAGTAAGAAGTGATGGAGTCAAAGCTGTCTCTCTCTATCTCTCTCTCTGTCTTCCCTTTCCTCTCTATTTGTCCTTTTCTCTCCATCCACCCCTCCATTTTCCTCACTCATCACCCACTCCCTCTTTGTGTGTCTTTTTTGAAAATTTAAATTACTTTTTTTTCCCATTCCCCATGTGTGCATTGGATATGATTTGATAGTGAATGTTGGAGAGAGACATACCGACTTCTGCTGTCACAGCTACAATGAGGCGAAGAAAGCTTTCCATCTGAAAGCTGGACGAGGTTCTGTGTGCACGTGCATGTCGCACATCGCCATGGCTTGATCAGTGCGGTTGCTGGTCTCCCTCCTGCAGTTTCCGTCATGTTTAATGTATGAGTGCTAAGCCTTTGCCAGCTAATCCAAGAGGCATATTAGTCTACTGTAGTTTAGCTTTATTAGCCCGCAGCTCATCCTCAAAGCATGTTATTACCCACATATTTCAAAAATGCAATCCTTTACGTACGTGCATTATTCGACTAGCAACATACTTGGGCTGCTGTATCATTAGTGCATCCATGTGATCAACATGACGCAAATGTAGTCGGTTGGGCTTGGATCCCTTGCTTTGCAACCCTTTCTTCAGATTGGTCTTATTATCAATCGAGGTATTTCTTACCATCAGCTCCTTCAGGAGTCAGAATCCTGCAGTTTGTAACTGATGATTTACTTCCCTTTCCGCATGGCATGATATATAGACATTGTGCTGCACACATCTCTGTGCACATTAGGAGGCAGAGATGAAGCAGTGACAGCGGCATGCTCTGCAGGAAAGACACAGAGGTGTTACTACTCTGAACATCAATCAAGCATCTTATCTGCATCAGTCCTGAGGTGGTAAGATCTATAAAGTCATTTACAAAATGCAGATTAAAAATATGAGAAAACTCATCAGAGGCTCATGATGTCTTTGGTTGTTTGAGAAAGCTGAAAGCTAGCACCGGAACAGATCAGTTCAATTGACCCTTACGAAGGGAAGGAAGGAAAAGTGGTGCTGAATAGGCATAGTGTTGCACTAAACCCATGACTCTGCACAGTACAAAACCCATTGCACATTCTTTAACTGAGAAGAGGGGAAATCAGTTGACATCAATCGTTTTGTGGTTGGAACAGGACTACTAAAAGCACAGTATCTGTGCACTGAAGCTAATCCTGTGTGAGCCTATAGTGATAGACTGAGCTGTTATTATGTTACATTTGGGTGGCATGGAAAGAGTCAGAGTTAAAAAGGCAGAGCCTGAAGTGTTGTGCTTGCTCAGCAAACACATGCTGCCATTGAAGGGGACAGGTGTGAGCGTGTGCTGAGGGAATGGCAGTGGTCAGAAGTGGGACAGGTGGTTGCAGAAAAGTGTGTGTGTGAGAGTTGTCAAACTAAGATGGAGCTCTCCTCTGTGGTGACTCATCATTTTATACAACACTAAAAGCACAATTAGCAGTTTGTTCAAACCTGCAAGACCGTACTCTCCAGTGTTTCCAAGTATTCCAAGTTTCTCTAAAACTCAAGACACAACTCAGGACTCTTAAAATCTTTGGAGTGTGTGACTCCAGGTCCCATTGTTTTCTCTGACAATGCAGAGTTTGGTTTGTCTGCCCTTTTTAAAGTCTTGGCTGACTTTGCCCAAAGCAGCTATCATGAGTTCTGCATGGTGGATTGGCTGTCAGGCCACCAAATGCCTCTCTGTGAGACACCAACTGTGGCTGTCTGCGCTACGCTGATTATTCTGTCTGACGCTTGTTGAGTCAATCTGTCTCATTCTTCAGACATTATGGCTGTTGGTCATTTCTGACTGGAACTGCCTGGTATTAGTCACCGTCTGTATCAGCGTCAGCATAGAATATTGTTTTATATTATAAATTATTATCAGCATTGTTGTTGCCATCACCATATTTTCTGATGCCTGAGCATTTATAAAACATATGGTTGCTTTTATATTGCTTTGCTATAGATAATCGTGATTAAAGGCAGAGTCTATTTACAAGACCACTGTAATTCGCTCTGGATACAAGAACTGCGTATTGGAAACTGTAATAGTCTCATTAATTTTCTGTTGACAGGTTTTTAAATGGCTGGCCTTTTTGTCAAGGATAGAATGATAACACACCATAGCCTCTCTCCTCGCTTGAATCATACACCAGTGTGAGCAGAGATAGACAGACAGGGCAATTGGGGTCACTGCTTTTATCACCACAGACAGAGAAACCATGGCAACCGTGCACCTAACCTAATGACCATGACTGACCATCAGCATGAACCAAACTTTGACCTTCACCTCAAGCCTCTTCTTGTGTTTGGAGGTTAAAGCATTGGTCTGTTCCTTGTAATGTTGGTTTCCTCTTGAATATATTTAGTCAACACCCACAAACTGGAGAGAATTTGTTTTTTATGTAAAATATATTATAATTTATGAAGCACAGCTATTTTTCCAGTCACATTTCATGAATCCCACCCTGTCATTGAAATATAAAACTGGTCCCACCGTCACCAACACAGGGGTGGACTAGTTGATAAGAACCCTTTACAGCACTGTATGATACATAATATCTTGTTGCAGCTCTTTGTCAGAATTTGTGTTATCTGCTTAAAACCAGATGTGAGTGATGCCCTGGAAACCCACCACCCCATTCTCCACACCTTCCTGTGTAAACCAGTGGTTTTCTCTCTCTCTGCACCAAATCAAACAGCCAACAAAGGTTTAGACATCCTCAGCCTCTGCTGAGCTCTGATAATGAGAATAGAGCTGAAGTTGTTTATAGCTGAAACTGTGCTGAATAAATTTCACTTGATGTGGAAAAAAACAAGTGTAGGTTCTTCAAACAACAAGCACATTGTGCACAAATAGACATATGAAAGAAATCTAATCAAGAAAATCCTTAGAAAGCTTAAAAACTGGACATTTTACTAAACGTGCATCTTAGAAATTACGAAAGGGTCACTAGAAAACATTTTCAAACATTACATTTGCAATGACCATAAGGTTGTAATTATCACGTTAAGGGCTCGTCGCCCTACTTTTAGAGATGGAAGCTTATTCATTTAGGGTTGGGTGCAAAATCTCAGACAAGACCTCTGCATCTTTCTACAGATTAGTGAGAAAGATGAGTTGCTTTCAGATAAGTCCATGACACGTAAAGAATATCCAAGTAAGTACGGTGTCTTCCTCCTGACTTGGCATTAGCAATGGCAAGTAACAGTGGTTTAACTTTTATCTTTTGCACCTCAAATTTCACCTTAGTTGTTTCATTACTTTGAGAATGAACACTGCACAGATGTGGCTCTACTTTCAACCACAAGTTGAAATCAGATTGCCTGGCCCCCCTTTACCTCCACAATGAGGTAATGCAATATGTATAGGGCAGATGGTAATGGTGGAAGAGGGAGCTTCTGCAGAACCCCTTACTTATATAAGCTTCTTTGTCATGACATCAGCAGTAACCTGCATAGAGAAGTTGAGCCGTTGGGTCAGATGAGTTTAAACTGCTGTCTGCCGTCAGGTAGACATGAAATATTCAGTTTAGCTGACCTTCATGTCCTTTCTGCTCAAAGAAACCTGCATTCATTTTTAACAAAACTGTGGTTTGGACTTAGTTTATACTGCTGTAAAGGTTGGGACTAAGAAAAATATTTTGCCCGGCTGTTGTTGAGTCATTTTACGATGCATCACCATACCAAGTGGCTATCCTGGTTGTTTTTAAGTGAATACACTTTGCATCATGTTGGTTACGGTAAAGATTAGGTGATATCAATTACCTAAGACATGAATATAAGTAATTTGGTGTTGCCAGTAGCTTGTGCATTATTGCAGGGCCCATAATTTGACAGTTTGACTTGAATCAAAACATCAACACTAATTAAACTCTGCTCATCCTTACCCAAGGTTTGTCTGCATATATATGTGTGTACACATGTAAGTCTCTGTGCATGTGTGGTGTAAATAGCAGCTCATTCACTTCACTTTGGTTTTCATGATTGACATGTGAATGGAGGGGGGCCTGCAGCACAACCCACACCAGCAATTTAGCCTACATGAGTACTCCTGTCACTTGCATCATCTCTCACACGCACATGCACGCTCACACACATACAGTCATGTTTCCATCACTTCAGTGGGCATTATATTGACTTACATTAATTTCCTGGAGACCTACACTAGCCCTTACCATAATTACTTCTTGCCTAATCATAACCCTTGCCCTAAAATTTAATTATTTACTTTATGGAGACTTTCAGTTTGTCTCCAAAAGGCAAGCGAGTCCCCTCAACATGAGTAATACACGGCACACACACGTATTATTAGATGACATCACCAATTCACGTGAGATCACCACTCTTGTCCACTATAGCAGATTGATGCCGTTAATGTTGCTGCTAACATTTTGAAGTCTACACCTGCTGTCTAACACTGTTAAACTGTACACCTCAGGCCTACCACTCACTTTCAGCGGTTTTGATTGGAGATGATATTTCAGTTTAACACCTGCAACTTTTCACACTGTTAAACCCCTGAGGATCGGTTTTGGTGTCATATTCTTACTTCAATGCTGAAAGCTGCCACAAAGAGGGATATAAACTGGAAACCTCAGCTCTCTTAGCTTAAGTGCACATGTGGAAGGCTGAAATGTTTTCATAGTGAGCTCTTATTTGGACTAGCATTATTGGACTGACAATTGTTACAACAATTTCAACAATCAAATGTAAACTATACCTTAAATGTTTGGACCTTCCATTGACATGTTGACCAAGTACACTTCAAGTGACAAACTAACGCTCAAAAACTGGTAAATTGTATTTCTTCATTCTCAAATTATAACACTTTCTAAATCCTAAATATTTTTTATTTCTTTGTGTAACAGGAGACTCTCCAGCAGCTTGTGATGATGCCTTTGCCAAACGTGCTGGTACTTGGCCGTAACCCTCTGTCTGGTAAGTGTCAGTGTGCTAAACAATACAACCACAACATTGTACAGACTAATGTTTTGACCGGTGCTATGCATAAGCAAACCAAAAAATGATTCATACCTGCTCCAAGACACACTTCTAGTTGAGTCACTGGGGTAGGAAACATTCATACAGTTCAGAAGGCAGCCGCATGCAATTTAGCAGTGCTTTTTTCACTCAGTTGAACGGACCTGTTTTAATTATTCATTGCTTGGATGTTTCAAGTGGCTTGATGTGTAGATTTAATTTTCCAGCCACTTTTCTTTGTTTCTCCATGAGCTCAATTATGAGACGTCTGTCTGACTGTTCATTCATAACCCACACCATTAAAGATCGGACATGATGGCAGAATTAATGGGGACCAAACAGAGGAAAGCGGAAAAATAAAGATTTCATTGTTGTGGTGATGGTAAATAGACTAATGGGTTGGTTTTAAGGACAAAACCCACATTTTTCTCACATTTAAAAAAGCTCAGGTTATTTAAAAAAAACAAAGGCAAATAAAACGACTAAAGCTGTTAATAATGTTAAAATGCCCCATGTTCTATGCCAAAGGTACTTATATGTGTTGACTATGTGCGAAGGATGGTTAAGAAGGCACATTTGTCGGCAGATTTTAACCTTGACTTCACTGAGACATGGTTAAAGAAGGCCATGCCATCATGTCCTTCCACACTCATGGCTATAGGTAGGTTCAGGAGGGGCAGAGATGGCACGGTGGATGACTATTTCCCCCGATATGTCCTCAGTTATGATGGCCCTACAGAGACCACCATCTTCTGACAGCATGTGTTATGAATCCTCGCATACCATTCTCAAGAATGCGATTATAAGAAGGAGATAATTCCCATGGATGACAAAAACTGGGGAAGCAAAATATGCAGGGAAAAGATGACCGATAACCTTAATGAGTCACGTAATAGAGGGACCAACTAGAATATCTTCAACCTCTCAGACACAAATAAACTTGGTTTTCATAAGTGCACCAGAGCCCATACATAAATCCTATCTTAAGAGGTTTATCTGACCACAATGCAACTTTTATGGTATAAAGTAAACAAGGTTAAGTAATTATATTTAAACTAAACTGTATTACAAGGTTAGTCCTAAGAGTGAGCAGCATAGTTATACTCCTGCCTTTTGCACATGTGATTGTTCAATATGAATGTTGAATCTGGCTATAAAAGCCTATTGACAATGCTTAACAGTGCCACTATGTCCTTTTACAAGAACAGTCAAAAGATAACTACAGCTTAACACTTCTCTGCCGTGGCTTAATGAAGATCTAAGAAAACAGATAAAAGAAAGAAGGCCAAATTTGTAGACTTCTCTTACCTGAAGTGTGGAAATCATTTAGCCAGGCTTTGCTGCAAAGCTTTGACCTTCTGAACTCAGCCGTGCTATTTGATATGTTGGGGTAGCCTAAAGCAACAGCAGTGCAGTGTCAAGTGTTTGCATTTCATGAAAAACATTTTTAACCTCTATCTATCCAGTGTGACCTTGATAAAGACAACTGAGCACAAGTATCTGACGAGCATCTGGCCATTAGATTACGGTATAGGGGCAATGGAAATAAGGTTTTTATGAATAAAAGGGCAACTATGTGATGATTGATGTACCTACGTACATCAATTACTGGCACAATAGCCCCCACTTTTTTTTTTTTTTAAGAAGATGAAATGTCTTCTAAATCCCCATCCTACCTCGGCCGCTTTTGTCATATTGTCACCACAGTCATTGCTGTTATTTTGGAGCTTTCATCACTTTTCACTGGTCACAGTTACCTCTTTAATTTTCATCCGCCCCCACAGGCATTAAGGGTAAATAAACAAACTATAAAAGGGTACAGTCGGTACACACACATATTTGTATTTAACTGTCTATGTTTCATGTAAGATACCATGGTTGTTAATTTTCTTTAGGGATTAAAATAAACCTACCACTGCCCTGCCAGAATAACAGTACCAGTAACAGTAGTCATACTTTTACGACTAAAGCCAAATGATCTATGTGATGCTGTAGTTTTACTGCAGTATTTAAGTATTTTAATCGATTATTCTAAATATTTGTTCCACTACCAGTTACAACGACCATCAGCAACATATTTCATAACTCTTAAACTGCTTTCTTTGAAATTAGCTTTGAAATACTCAGACACGAGACAGGATTATTATTATGGGGAAATGTCAACAGATTTCTACAGATCTACAACGTGTACAGTGCCTTGAAAATCTTGCAGATCTACAAGTGAAGTGAATATTGAAGCCGACCGAATGTGGAGACAGCAGACAGAAAGCATTAGACTACATTCCTCAGGGTTTGTTTTGCCCTTTACCCTCTAGCTTGTCAGATAATCAGCCAGTCAGTCAGAGCAGCGGTGGCTATGGAGTCTGGCTCTCTGGCTCAGCGGCTGCCAGCTGAAAGTCATTGGCCATGTGGCTTATATTATGCTCTCATTAGGGGGCAGGGGGATGACTCTGCATGTGTGTGAGCGCATGCACGTGTGTGCGTGTGTGTGTGTTTAGTTGGTGGATGGGGGAGGGTGTCTTAAACAGTGAACAGTGGGAATGCACTGTAGTACCCCCCAGGCTCTGATCTACCTCAGTCTGCCTACATATACATGCTCACTGATATGCACAGACACACATGTGCTCCCTTTTGCATGCAAGTAGTGTTAATTGAGAATGCTTGCATACACACACACACACACACACACACACACACACACACACACAGTACCTCTGTTGTTTAGTCTGTCTTGAAGCCTGTGAATTTTCTGATCCTCTGAAAACTTCCCCTCAAAATGTGTTTTTTACTCAGTGTTGGTCTCTCACCCCTACATGTCTGGTATGTTTGCCGGTCTGGAGCAGCTTCACTCCAGTCTCTCCTGCTCAGATGACGGATAGCCATATACAAATACATTTTTTAAATGTTTTATTAATCTAAACGCATATTTATGCATATTTAAATCATGGTTTAGATGAGAGCCCCCCTCAATGAGCGGAAATCCTTCTAACAGCAGCAACAACAGGAGACAACTGTTGACAGCTGACAGAAAGCATAAACGGAGAGGCTTGACAGTTCCAGTTGACCGTGTGTGGGTGACTGTTTGGTGTGTTAATACAGTCTGTTTTCACTATGTTGTGGTGTCCAGTGAATCCATAAGAAAGAATAGAATAGACAGAATTGTTTGTGTGAGAAGAGCTGAGAAGACCATGGCTAAGTGCTGGTTTGGCATTGAAAGTTGCAAAACAATGACCATAAACAGGAGAAAATGTTTTTTCTTTTCTTTCTTTTTAAAAAAAAATACATTTTCTTTTTTTTAATGATCCTCTTTAGCCAGTTCAGTGCTCCTTACCGAACGTTAGACTGGGCTGCGTGCATTGTTGCTCATGACACTGACCTCATCCCCAGGCTGCCTGTCTTTGATGTCACTTGACACCTTATGAAACACAAATGCCCTGAAATAATCTGAAAATAAGGTTTAGCCAACTTTGTCCTCGCCGCCAGTGAGACGGGTTGAATACACTCTGGCATGCTGTCAAAGCAATATCAAATTGCTTGTAATCAGTTTTGCTACTGATAAAGCAAGTCATCGTCTATTCATCTAGGCGAGGGATGTTGCACATGTACTCAGGCACACATTTTTTTTTCTTCTTATTCACTCACATCCTCACACACAGGGTAACAATGGCGTTGCAGGAAGAAGTGTTACTCACTGTCCTTCTTTTTGTTTCCTGCATAGAGGATAAAGCAGGGAGGTGGCAAGGAGGTGAAGAAGGAAGCCTAGATGAGTGAATACAAACACTGAGGAGGCCCAGACGATTTGTAACAATGTTGAAGGAAGGAAGGAAGGATGGGTGGATGTGTGTTGCAGAGAATAAATGGATAGATGAAGTCTGGGTGTGTAAGAAGAGATGAGATGAGGCTAGCAGAGAGATGGGTAGTGCCTCCTTGAAGCCTCCTTGCTGCTGCTCCTGGAGGGAGATTTCTCTATTCTATTTTCATCCTTGCCTCTTCGCCTTGCTCCTGCTCTCTTTCTCTCTCTTGGTTTCCCTCTTTCTATAACCCTCCCTTGTGTTTGTGTAGCTTGTGCTCCGTGGTGCTCTCCCTCTTTTGTCTCTTTTACTTTCATCTCTCCCTCTTACCGTTTCTCCCTCTTGTTCTCCCTCTCTAGCTGTATAAATTATTTATCCTATGAGGTCCCTTATCTTTCCTATGTGCTCCAGTAGATTTGCTGAGCTAAATCCCTTCCCTGACTAGTGTGGGTTCCTATGGCTCTGATAGAAGACCATATAAATCCCGCAGCTGTAAGAATTTATTTTTTTCCCCCTACCATCGCCCTTTTAAACCCAAAATCGCTCATACCTTTTATATGCTTAATAATTCCTCTTATAATGTTCATGCGGGTGCTGATTGCATTTTGACAGACAAGGCACAAAACAGTGACATCTTCTTGATTGACAGCACACAATAATAGCATAACAGATAGCTGAAGGCCTTCGTTGACAACGTATTTTCAAGAAATAATTCCTTTGTATTAAAATTATGATTAGAAATATAAGTATATAAATATTAGTAATATATTTTAAGTCATGGAAATGAGGTGTTTCTAAGACTCAATATTTTAATAGAGCTTTTCTAATAGTTACTCAGGTCCAGTTGTTTATCAAATTAGTTACAGGTGTTGCAACATTAAGGCGTGGCTATGCTTGAAAACAGCTAGTTTGTAAGATGGGTCGTCTGACTGCAGCGGATGGCAAAAGTGTTTTTGTAGCTGTTCCAAACAGCCACACGCGAATGTGTGGTGAAAAGCCTGTCGTCATAGAGAGGAGCGACACTACCCAACAGTTGGAAAGTTTTCCAGACCTAGATAAACAAAATTCACCATATTTTCTTGGCTGCTGTGCAGCACAAATGCAATTACAGCTGGATACCCACATCATGACAGACACACCCAAACATTAGTCTTAACGGTGAAATCGCACACAGAGGAAAACGGCTGCTGCTAAATTTAAGTTTTCCACCGGTTGCAAGGCTGTTGTGACGTCACGGCCAAAGCTACAGCATGATCACAGTTTCAGTCGAGAGAGCAGTGCAGGAGAAGGTTTCCATTCCTCACCGGTGTTGGTTTGTTCCTGAAACTACAGCAACTACAGCATCTATTACTGATGTTAGCTTGGGTCTGTTATCAAGTATTAATCATCATGATTGTAATATTTACTCTTGCTTAAAAAATGATGATATAACCTGCCACTTTGTGACCACATGGAGGTCTCGGTTGCTCGATAACACACTGACTTGTGCTTCTTTATTGATTCCAGAGGAATGAGAGAAGGGAGATTGATTCGATTGTGTTGAAGATTCATTTAAATTGATGGATAGATCCTGTCAATGGGACATGCTAAGTTTTGGCATACTGAGCTTTCCCATAGGAGCCGCTTGGTCGTCTAATTGTTGCTTTTTTGAAGATTCTTTCATTTGCGATGATGATGATGAAGTCATTTTACTAATTTGATCTTCGTTAAAAAATCATTTGGAAAGTCCCACAAATGGTAACGTCATAGTTTATAATTGTCTTTTTGTGTCTGCTATTTAGCTGTTCCTACTGTGATGATTGGCCCATTAAACTGAGAGGAAAACAGACCACCGTACACAGAAAACACACTGTCACTAATCTGGATTTATTATTATAGAGCTGGACAGTGTTAGCACTCACTACCCCCTGGGCCACATGATGAGCTAGCTAATCACACACACACACACACCCTGTTCCAAATGGGGAAAAAAACACAGTGTAGACACAGACACAGATGCTCACAACTTGCATGTACCATACCACTTAGTCAGTGTAACACACACATACACCACCTGGTTTACTGTTCTCAAATCCCACAGATGAGCTCAGTCCTGTGCACGAGCAGCTGTTTGCGGGTTTTAGCAGTTTCTGACAATATGTCCGGACATGTGGAAGAGTGCTACAAGTTCACCCTGGCAGCTCACTGTGCTGTGGAAAACACTGTGGCACTGAAACTGGAGGAGAGGGTTTTATTAGAGGGAAATTGTAGCAACCTAAGAATTTAGTTAATTGGTATGCCCAAGTAAATGTGGGACAGATTGAGGATTTTTCCTGCGTCAAAATGAGACAAATGTGGCACCATGATATTCCTCAAGTATTTTTTTTTTATTGGAAAATAAAATTAGATAGGCAGATGAGTAAGACTGTATCTGCCTAGGAAGCACCTGCTATGCTAACTTTATGTTTTTTTATTATTAATTTTGTGCTGTAACTAAAAATAATTACAGTGTTTTGTTACACAGCACTTTGTATAAATGTGTCAATAGTAAAAGCATACAGGTTGATGAATGAAATTCTGTTTTTTAAACCACAAAGGATGATTGATTGTTTGGTTTTGGTGTCTAATGCAGACCTACTTTAAGTGGCTTGTGTATCTTTGTGCTTTTTTTTGTCTTTTTAGAGCAAGGTCTGGAGGAGATGAAAAAACTGTTGCTGCTGCTACTAGGCTGTGCTGTCCAGGTAAGAGCGCTGTTTAGTCCACTTAAACACTTCTTAAATGCACACGTAATTCAGGATTTGTGGAGCAGGAACCAAGCAAGTTCATAACAGATGGAAATAAAACTTTATGTGTCTTTTTGTTTTCAACTGAGCTAGTTGTTTAAATGCTCATTACTTTTATTGGTCATCTTGTAGCAATTTAATTCTGAAGCCAGAAATCTAATTTTAGAAGCCCATTTGGTTCAGCTTCTCTTGATTACAACCATTTGCCCCCTTTGACAAACTGAATTAACTCTCAGTCTATCATACAGCTATTGCTGTGTATTGAATGGCACAACAGACCTTTCCTGTTGTGTGACAAAGCCCCATTCAGCTCTTACTCATTGCATTTCAAACAAGAACACTGACCTTTCACGAGCTCTATTGTTTTAGCAAAAAGACACCATAGTTGCATTCATGCAAGTAACTCATATGGGTCTACTTGGAACTTGCATTAAGCACCGCAGTACCGGAATAAGAATTAGCACATGATAAAGAAGAGCTTACATCTTTAGTACACAGTCTAGTTCTAATCTCATGTCAGCAGGAGAGGAAAACTGATCTGATCTTTGACTGATCAAGGCGATAAACCTGGAAACCTGTATATCAGATCAGCTTCTGTCTCTTGTCTGCTGTGTTGGTCTACTAACCTCCTGTTGAACCCTAACCTATCTAACTCCTCACTTCTTAAAATCCTCTTCTCTTCTCTTCTCTTCTCTTCTCTCACCTCTGTCTCTGTTTGCAGTGTGAGCAGAAGGAAGAGTACATTGAGCGTATCCAGACTCTGGACTTTGACACCAAAGCTGCCATAGCGTCCCACATCCAAGAGGTATTTCTCCTCCATAGTAAACAAAACTGAAGAGAGTTGAGATATTTAACCCCGTAGACCTCCTTTGTCTCCATTACCATTCATCTAATGTACAGTTTGTGTCATAATAGTGGAACAGGACAAGAAATAGTTTAAGCTTTTGCAAAATGTACCTGTCTGCACCTTTGAACAGCAATGTTTTCCTCTACATAAGAAGGAAAAATCTTATTATTGACAATTATTGCAGGTTACTCATAATCAGGAGAACGTAGTGGACCTGCAGTGGTTGGAAAGTGGGGAAATGCCTCCTGAGGACCTGGATAGCCTCTCCAGAAACTTGGCTTACCACCTCAAACACCTGGTGGATGAGAGGGACACACAGCTGGAGGTGATCACATGCATATAATTCATTTTGTGTGTGTGTGTGTGTGTTACTATAGATGTATTGAGCTAAAAGCAACACAAGCTAAACAACAATAAACAAGTAAGAGTAAAGCCTGTCTGTTAGCATATGATCAGAATCTTGCTAGTGAAAATGAATCGCCACTTTGAGTGAGATTATGTGGAAACTTTTCCCTTTTTTTTACCACAAGAGAGCAGCCCCAGGAAGGAAGGGTTGAAACTGTTAACTGTCTCATAGATGGAGGGTGTGTGTATGTGTGTGTTTTACTTGCAGTATATACGTCATTAAAAGAATTTCCAACCCGTAGGATGCAGATGCCCACAACTGATGTAGCTGATCTTTGTGTGTGTGTGTGTCAGAGGTTATAATGGCCTCCAGATTATCACTGTGTAGTCCAGCCGCTCTCAATTAAAATCCCATTTCCTGTCACGGGCACTAGATCAAAACAGGCTGTGTGTGGGGCAGTGGATTTACTTGTTGGCCTAATGCCTGTGCTCCAGTTTTGGGTGGTGGAGGTGCTTTGGGTGAATCCATGGATCTGCTGTCCTCGTTGCCTCTAGTCCAATTATTGACTCCTACAGCTAAATGTGACCGTTGCAGAAAATAGCAACACTGGTTAGTTCTGCACAGACAACCCAGAATGCAGATTCAAAATTATGTTTCTCCTCAGTTACACTTTCTGTTGTGCGTTCATTTCTTTTCCTGATCCTGGCTTTTAAAGCACAGAGCTTGTCTTATGTTAATGGACCCTTGCACTCATCCTTACAGCTAGAAACCTCACTACATGCCCTTCTCTCTTCTCCCTTTTTCCATCCAGACTATAGTGGAGTTGACCCAGGAGAGAGACTGTGTGCAGCTGTCTCCACTAGCTCCCTGTCAGACCCAGTCTCCCGGTGACTCCCCCAGTATGAGGAGGACCGAAAGCCGACAGCACCTCTCTGTGGAGTTGGCGGATGCCAAGGCCAAGATCAGGCGCCTCCGACAGGAGCTGTGAGTGTCATGCCTTTTATCATCTAGATAAATTATTAATGAAATCGGGAACTGAGCTATACATGTTTCAATCTCCATAGTTAGCTCTAGACAATCTCAAAAACCAGTTACAAAAAGTTCATTTGCTACATTTTTGCTTCCTTTTGTCTCTGAACTGAACAGGGAACTCAACCCAAGATCATCATTGGCTTGTTGATAATGATGTTGTTGGGTCCTCATGGTGTGGAGTACTCCTTTTTAACATCAAGAGGAATAAAGGCTTCTGTCATTGCAGTTCTGAAAATACAGTTTATTGTTTTTTTTGTATTTTATCAATACACACTGACTATGAAATGTATTCATCAAGAATTTGAAGAGTTTCACAATTTGTAAATTTGATTTAGGTTTTTTGTTGACATCTTGATATCAGGACAGTATTACCGATTGATTTTTTTTTGGCTCATTATTTATTATTATATGCCTTTTAATTAGATGGTTAAAGTCAAGAAATGACAGGAGACAAGGGGGAGGAAGAGAAATGAAAGTGATAATGACTGTATTTAAGCCTCGAACATGATGCTGAAAGAACAGTAGTGACTGCAGCGAGGACGAGTCATGGAACAAACGGTCCATTTCCTCCCTACATCTCTAACTCTACACACACACACACACACACACACACACACACAAAGCCCTTTTCACTAACCTTGGGCAGGCCTTTTTAAATTCTAGCAATGAATAATAGAGCTTCCTCTTTAAAGTGCTATAATCCCTTGCGAGACAATGGCTTAATGGTCAACACAGAGTAGTTAAGGGAAAACGAGCACCCTCTAACCAGGGGAAGTATAGAAATGTTGCACAAACATAACATTGAATTCAACAGACTGGCTGGCGTCATGATTCATCATGATCATGATTTCCAGACTGGAAGTCCATCATCATCTTAACAGTGACTGATTTCCGGCTTGCTGTCTCCCGCTGAGATCTTTAACACAGAAATATTGTAAGAGTCCAAATGCGTCCTAGTGGTTTGGAAGTGGCCTTAGGTCATATTTGACTGCTGTATCATTCTCCCCCTGTATTTTACAGGAGATATTGTTCTGTCTCCTTTGTCAGATAGACAATAGTATGTGTGAGGTTTAAATGCAAACAAGAATTGTGGTTCTTTAACAATTGGTTTTAAGTCAGAATGGAGTGCAGGTCACCCTCTGCTTGGTCACATGAAAAGAGTGAGCCTCAACTCATTCATTGTGCTTCTTGTGCTGAAAAGCCCGACATTCATCACTTTGGACATCTCCCTTATAGTTCCCTGACCTATATTACAATGATTTCTTCACTAGACCTAAATAGGGCAACAGAACAACACCCGACAAGCCAATGACTTATTTTGTTTGTTGGTTGCTATGTTATTGTTTACTTGTTGCTGTGGTGTCTGGCCCATCACATGGCAATACCTTTTTTTATCACAGACAAGGGACATAAAGGGCTTCAAGCCCATCTATGTTGATGTAGTCTGGTCACATGATTGCAGTTTCTTCTCTGAGGCGGAAGAGGAGTGTGTTTGTTGTTTCTGGGTGCGTGCACATGCACAGATATTGTCCCTGCATACAAATGTAGATCAGTCTTGTCTTGTGTGTGTGTGTGTGTGTGTGTGTGAGACCAGGTCAGGGCTGGGGGGTATGGTTCAGTGTTCCCACAGTGTTCTGTTTGTTAATGTTTCTGTTAAAGTTACTGTGTCTCAGCTTCCTTTCCTCCTCCTGGTAAGGCTCAGACACACGCTACCGCTGCTATTTCTCAATGGTGTAAAAAATATATTTTATCCTGCTTCCATTTATCTTCCTCTAAAAGTGCCTCATTGGCTTGAAATATACATGTAGTGTACATGTTTGCTTGTTTTTCAGCACAGTTAGGATTAGCTCAAAATGTACAATTTAGGCTGAAAAATGAGATGGAAAAATATTTATTCTTGGAGTTCTTGGAATCTGAAAAAAGCTGCTTATTCAGCTGACACATGCTCCTGCAGGACTAATTCATCGATCACATTATTTGTCATGTGATAGGAATATATTGTTTTAGCTTCATATGTGAATACAGTAGCTTCTGTAGAAGTTTAAAAAAAATTGGATGAGGCCAATAATTAGGGATACAGAAATATTAAAACTAGGTTAAGGAGGACACCAGTTTGACATTCATTAGCCTAAGAATAAAGGTTGACTTTATTCCTTGGCTTTTCAAATATAGCCGTGCATACAAGTGTTTGTGTCTGTGCTTGTGTAGATGCGTTGCAAGTTAAACCATTAACATAAGCAGCAGTGCCAGCTGCATCCATAATGTGAGCCCAAAGCTAATCTGCCATGCTTGAGTTGACAGGTGTTTGTGATTTGGGGAAGGGGAGACGTGGGGGGACGGGGAGGGGCTGCAGGAGGTGGAGGGGGTTAACTGATGAAACAAAAACAGAAATGGGTAAAGGGGCATCCTGTTTGCTAGTCGACTCCAGCTTCCCAAATAACGTTAGCTGTGGGTGGAAGGAGGAAATAAATGGGAAGGCAAAAAAAAAAAAGAAGGACTCCTTGTCCTTATTGAGATGCACACAGAGAATCCAGAGAACTGTAATCAAAGAGGCCATCAGATGTGCAGTGGAGCGTTTTCATGCAAACACACATACAGAACAGAATCTCAGGAATGCAGTTATTTTCAGAGCACTGTGACACATTCTCTCCCTGTATGGTTAGATTGTTGGAAAATGTACACAGACGTCAAAAGTCTGGCTGCCTTATTTTCTTGCCCCTCAAACAAATGACACAGGATGTTACAAGGTGTTCAGTAGCAGATAGTAAGACCCTACTGTCGAGGGTAAAAAATTAGAAATTCAATAATGTTATATACCACTTACACAACCAAACTTTTTCCCTCCTTTTCTAATCTTATCTGTTTGAGCAGTTTGTTCAGAATAAAGGAAGATTAGGAGTTGGAGCCTCAGGGGCATATTTGCATATGTTTACCTCTGAACTAGTCACAGGGCACTATCTTCTCTTTAGTTGTTCTTAACTGCCTTCTTTCTCTGCTGTGTTTGCTGCTATGTGTGATTTCCAGCAAAATGAGGTTATTCATTTGTAGCTGAATTCAAAGCACGGCACGGGAAAGACTGAGCTGTGTCTTGACCACCACAGCTCAAACACAAAAGGCTATTTTTACTGAAGAAAATGGGTTAGTGGGTTGATTGAAATCAACATAGGATTTGCTGATATTTCCAACTTGCCAACAAAATCCTATTGTGCTGCATAAGGTGTTGCCTTGTGGGAAATACAGACCTTATGACCACCAAATGGTAAAATAAAATTTATAACTCAGTTTAAAATGAAAATGAAAAAAGCTTAAGCTTGCAAAGCTTCACTACTACCTCCTGCATGATTAATGGCAATAATTGACTGAAACGGTCCAAAAAAATATACAAAATACTGTAAGTAAAGTTAAAATGATGAAGCTTTCTAGGCAGATTATGTGAAATGAATCCATTCTGTGCTGCTTTGTCAATAGGTTGCTACCATTAAACGATTTAGCTGCAAGCTTTGAAATGGAAACAGCCCTTTGGGAATGTCCTTGTTTATACTCTGAATTGATAAACACACAGAAAAAACTTGCCGCATGATTTTCAGTGTATGCCTATAGCATATGAGCAGAGACACAAAAAACATCATGTTTTTCTTGCTTCTTTGCCAGAGAGAAAGCTATGTCGTTCTCTACCTCCTGGCATTCTTTCTGCCCTCTCTCTTTCTAGGTTACATCCAACCGTTTCCATTTTCTCCTTGTTTGACTCCACTCCCTCCGTGTCTCTTTTTCAGAGAGGAGAAGAGTGAGCAGCTTCTGGACACCAGGCAGGAGCTTGAAAACATGGAAGTGGAGCTCAAGAGGCTTCAGCAAGAGGTAACGCTACAAGCCACAGCGACCCTCGCACACCTATGTGGACACAACACACAAACATTTGTATCACTCCCCCTCACCTGCTGCTTCCTCCTCTCTCAAAGTACTTTGTTTGTGCAGCACTGACAGGCTTTAATCAGCTAGCTAGTGACTTAGCTCATTAGGGGCTATTAGAGCTATCTTTAGTCTAGCAGCAGCCTCACATGGCTTTTGATTTGCAGTAGACGGCTGGCTGACTGGCTGGTTAACAGACTCGATGCATTAAAGAAGGTGGATGAGTTCAGGGCATGGACAGTTTGTGTACATGTGTGCCAGGATGCACGCTTGTGATAACTGATAATGTGGAGAGTTTGTTCTGTTCTTTATCTGTTAAGTAACAGACAAGAGTTAGATTAACTACGAACAACTAACAGCCCCCTAGTCATGCAAGATTACAGACTCAATGAACTCAGTGTATTATATTATTATATATATATATATATATATATATATATATATATATGCTCTTGTGAGTAATTTCTTTTGCAAAAGTTTTCATAAAACATGCATATTCCCACTTCCACAGAGCTACCAGTTGCTGTCGGACGCTCGGTCGGCCCGGGCCTATCGTGACGAGCTGGACGCACTCAGAGAGAAAGCAATCCGTGTCGACAAACTGGAAAGCGAGTTGAGCCGATACAAGGAGAAACTTCATGACATTGAGTTTTACAAGGCCAGAGTCGAGGTACACAAATGCGCACAGAGAGTGTTTCCTCAAGCTACGTTTGTTAAAGGACATCTATTATCTGCAGAGTACTAGCTGCTGTGCTCGTGTTTGGTTTTTACATAGCTTGTATTCTCTGCTGATGTGATGGTCTCTGTAGGAGCTGAAGGAGGATAACCAGGTCCTGCTGGAGACTAAGGCCATGTTGGGGGAGCAGCTGGACGCCAGCCGGACCCGGTCTGACAAACTGCACCACCTGGAGAAAGAGAATCTGCAGCTCAAATCAAAGATCCATGACCTGGAGATGGTGAGATGATGGATGCATGGATATGTGTTCTAGTGCAGAGATCTGAGATTTGATTGTGTGTGTGATGAGAAACTGGGGTTCTTATCAAAAATCTGGGTCAGTGGTGGAGGTGAAAAAAAGAGGAAGAGTAAAAAGGACAGGCACAGTAATTTCAGCACTCGCGTGTTCATCACATGTTCAGCACACTATCCTTTTTCTCTATTATCTCCAGGAGCGGGACATGGACCGTAAGCGCATGGAAGAGCTGTTGGAGGAGAACCTTGTGCTTGAGATGGCCCAGAAACAGAGCATGGACGAGTCCCTGCACCTGGGCTGGGAGCTGGAGCAGCTGTCCAAGACACCAGACCTCACTGAAGGTTAGAAGACGATGATGCCAAGGATCTATTTAAAACCAAAGAACAAGACGTTTCTGTATGTTGACTGGCTGCTAGAAGAAGTAAAAAAATGGAACACAAAGAGGAGTGTTAAGAAAAGCAACAAATGGGATGAGTTGATCACACAGCTGACATTATCACCTGTCGTTATCAGGGTGAAGGCCTCAGGTGGCCAGCAGACCAGGCTTTGGTCATTGGCTCTTGGCCATGGCATCATCCCATTGGCTCCTCAACATTTGCCAGCCTCCGCTGGGTTTTCCTTCCACTTGGTTAAGACCTGTAATTAATATTCAGTGGCTCTTGGAGGATAATCTGTGCGTTTGGATTATAAAAGCTGTTAAGAGGTTTAACTAGCCAGGGATCTGGATAAAGACTTTGTGTGTGGGGGGTTGGTTGTTTGTTAAAATGGCACTTTAAAAGCTTTAAGACCTCCAAAGTTAGACTCCAGGGTTATAGAATTTATTTCATTTTTGATTTATAGTAAACTCAATGGTATCAAACCATGATTTGTGTAATTAATTTTCTCTGTGGGTTTGGCCATTTGGACGTCAAAAATCTGGACAGAATTTCAATTTATTTGTTAGTATTTGTTCAAACATTGATGTATAATCCACATTTCCTTGCTATCATTGGTTCAGTTCCTCAGAAGTCTCTAGGTGAGGAGGTCAATGAGCTGACCTCGAGCCGCCTGTTGAAGTTGGAGAAAGACAACCAGACCCTTTTGAAGACTGTGGAGGAGCTCAGAGGAGCAGCCAGTCAGGACACCATGGCGAAACTCACCAAAGTCAGCCAGGAAAACCAGAAACTGAACCAGAAAGTAAGCAATGGACTGAAAAGTGTTTTTCTGTGGCTACATACAGGTTAGGTGGACACGTCTCAGTAATTTCCTGTATATTTAATAACACAATGGCAAAATGACACATTCCTCATTTTTTACAGGGAAAATAATTAAGTTTAGAGACTGCCTGTAAAATAAGATGTACATCATGAGAGCTAACTGAAAAATAGGATGGATATGTTGCATAATTTCCATCTGTAAGCTAGAACGTGCTTAAAGTAAATGTAGTAACCAAAAAAGTGTTTAAAGTCTGTGACTGTTTGAAATAAAGTGAGCATGAGAGATGTATCAGTATTCAGATACACTATATATAGATGGTTGAATGCCCCTTAAAGGGAAATTCCGCCACATTTTATATGGATGTCTAATCACTGTTAATGGTAAAAGTAGTCAGTTGAAGCAGTAAATACCTCGGTGTGGGCTGTATTGACAGAGAAAGCTGAGTTCACTTCTGTGCTGTCAGTGCTTTCATGTACCAGGATGCATTGCTCACAAGCCGCAGCCTCTAAGTCTCTGTGCTGCATGTGTCTGGCTGCATGCTGTGGCTCGAATAAATTCGGCTGAATATCCAAGTCAGCCACAACGCTGTAAAATGTAACCTCGTCCATAAAACCCTCTGCACTCATATTTGTTTTTGAGCAGAGACTAAAAATTCACGCTGAAATAGCCTGAAGTTCTTCCTTTTCGTCAACTACATCACTGTACACAACAGATGAAAAGGAGCAATATATTTTGAAGCACCCCAGATACAGAAAGAACATCAGCAACTGCTGCAAGTTCCCTAACTAAATGGGGAGAGGTGGGGTTGAAAACTGGCAAAATGGTCCGTTGAGACAGTTTGCAGCCTTGGTTGGAACTGCAGTTTAAATTTCTGCTCTTCATCAGGTCACCACCAAGATTAGCATATTGGTCCAGCACTCCCCCGTAGTATATCACCCTAACCCTTGAAGCCTTTTCACACAGTGACAGTGAGAGATAAAAAAAAAAAGAGAAAGAAGAAGAGAGTATAGAGAGGGGTGGATGGGAGGATGAAAGCAAAGCTGTAAATCCAGGCAGCCCTGCATTGCCTTTTCTTTTCCAGTCTTTGACACTCAAACGCCCCTCGCTAAGAGAAGTCTCTCAGCTATTTTCAGAAACATAAGCCTCTCTCTGTGCCCCCTGAATAAAAAGCATGAAATTGTGTTTTTCTCTCACAAAGAGAAAAACCAGACTGAGAAATTTATTTCTGAGTGACTTGAGGTCTAGAGCCAAAACACATTAAAATATCAATGCAGCTGCTGCTAGACTCCAACAGCAAACATTTGCATTTATTGTATATCTGTCTGAGTGTGTACATTAACCTGTGCGTGTGTGTGAGTGTTTGTCTGCCAAGTTGTGACAGACTGAGGTGATTCATAATGTTTTTACCATGGATTAATAATTGCACCAGCTTCTTCGTGACCAGGAATCACAGTGTAACTCGCCCTGTGATGTAACAGCATCACAATACAAGGTGATACACAGGACGTAATGCGAGAAAGTCATCCACAGTGCATCTTGATCTTTGTAACTGAAGAACAGGAAACACAAATGACCACCAACCAAAACATTAAACCCCAATCATGATAGTGTGGCATTTGTTTACAGTTGGAGCAGCTGGAGAGTGAACTGACAGCCGACAGGGAGTCGCTCCGCAGCGCCGAGTCACTCAGCACTGACCTGATGAAGGAGAAGGCTTTACTGGAGAAGACTCTGGAAACACTCAGGGAAAACTCTGAGAGACAGGTACACACACAATTCCCATGTATCTGAGTATTTAGATGTATTAAATCTTGTATTTCATTTTTAATTAATGCCACATTTTTGCTGAATGTTATTGACTGATGAGGTTTGTTGTGTTCAAGATTGCAGAACAAGTTTCTTAAAATGTTTTAGAGAGCGGCTTTTTTAAGTGTGACCATAATCATATGCTTTTCTAGTGTGCAGATTGCAGAATTAACGGTATTTCAAATCACATGAATGCTTTATATGTTCAGATACAACGACACAAACAGAGCTTTGAGACTGTGCCTCATACATGCTGCACTTTCTAAAAAAACACAATTGATTCTCTTTCCAGGAGGCTCCAAGAAAATAACATGACTAAGCTGTGTTATTATTTTCTTGAAACAATTTTTGTGCAATTGATGTGCATTTGGCTCAGAAAAACTATTAAGTAGAACTTCCACTGTGTTTTATTGACTACACAGATTTCTGGCACTCAGTGGCCCAGTTGCAGTCGCTCGCTGTGTGTCTGCAGGGACGTGTTAGACCCAAATCTGATACGTTTAATTAGTTTAACTATCTGATTTGTACAACCAGGCCTTAATGAGCTACAGCGGGAGAGGGGACACAACACTCTGCACTCACAGATTATTGTGGGCAATTCTGTCTGGATGTAATTAATGTAACGCCATGCCAAAACACAAAATACTCAAATGGTACTTTTGTAGAATTTCCTTGAAGCTGTTTTTGTTTTTCTAAGTTTTAGTTCTGCTCCTTGATATTTTTTAATCTAGTTTTTTATGTAATTAAACACAAGCAACAATCTTGGGGCTTCCTTTTCATTTCTTAAATCTAAACATCTGCTCAAGCTGGGATCCTTTCTTATAAAATGGTAAAACACATTCTGAAGCATGTGAACCTTAAACTTTTTTTCATCACCAGTTGGGAGAGACCTGCCTGAGTGTCCATACAGCTTGCTGCTCCAAAGCTGAGGAGTAAATCGTGACGTTAAACACGACTTTTTGCTTTCACTAAAGCTCTGGTGTCTGTTCTCCAGCTGAAGGGTCTGGAGCAGGAGAACAAGCGCCTCGGTCAGACGGTGTCGTCTCTGCGCCAGCGCTGCCAAGTCGGTGCTGAGGCCCGGGTCAAGGATGTGGAGAAAGAGAATCGCGTTCTCCACGAGTCCATCTGTGAGACAACCGCCAAACTCAATAAGATGGAGTTTGAAAGGAAACAACTGCGTGAGTGACTGATAATTTGGTACTTTTTATGGCACATTGAAAGTGAGTGTGTTACTTTTTGATCACAAGGAGTCAGTATTCCTACAGCTCCTTTTAAAATCATTGAGTTTCACAGGAACAAAATTGTGGTTGTTTGGGAAAGTAAATGTGTCCTTTTTAATGCAGGTAAAGAGCTTGAAGTGATGAAGGAGAAAGGTGAGAGAGCAGAGGAGTTGGAGATCCAGATGCGCAAGCTGGAAAGGGACAACGAGAGCCTGCAGAAGAAGGTTGCCAGTCTTGGAATCACCTGTGAAAAGGTCTCGTGCATTTTGTGTTCTGCCTGGTCTGTATTTTGAGATGCCAGTGTTTCTGTATGTTCTGTAAGTGTCAGTCTCCACACGTGGTTCGACTTCAGTTCCTTTTGTTTCATGCTATCAGATTATTCAATGATTTGGAGAATAACGAAAAAAGTTAATGTGTCCGTTACATGGAAAATAACCCGTTCACATTATTTTTAACATGAGAAATGTTTGTATTTGCCTCTTGTGCATCTAAGTTAAACTTTAAGTTGAACAGCTTTTCAGAAAATTGTTAAGTATTACCAGCCTCTGTAGCCAGGAGTTTACCTTTTTTAAGGCACATTATGCTTGTCGGCCTCAGGTAGAACAAACTCTTTGTTGTCAAACACCACTCCTCATCTTCCTCCTTCACTTCACTGTGTGTAGGTGTCTTCTTTGGAAAAGGAGAACACTGAGCTGGAGGCGGAGGGCCGTCGACTGAAGAAGAAACTGGATGCTCTTAAGAACATGGCCTTCCAGCTGGAGGCTCTGGAAAAAGAGAACTCCCAGCTTGAGCACGAGAACCTGGAGCTTCGGCGCTCGGCTGAGAGTCTCCGGTCAGCGGGGGCCAAGGCTGCTCAACTGGAAGCAGAGAACAGGGAGCTGGAGAGCGAGAGGAGCCAACTGAAGCGCAGCCTGGAACTGCTCAAAGCCTCGTCCAAGAAGACGGAGAGATTAGAGGTAAGACTTGAAGAGTCATACAACAAGCACTTCTGTGACTAGAGAGCAGCAGGATGCTACTGAAATGCAACCATGAATGACAAGAGACGTTCTTTGCAGAACTAAAAGCACAAGGTCATACAGAACAGCTGTAGAGTTAAAAGCATTGTACACGTTACATTTTTGTAATTGACTATCACCAACTCGTACTTTTACAGGTAAGTTTCAGGGGATCTGGCATATAACGGCGTCAGGGAACGGCACAACTAGTTCATGGATGCTTTTAATATCCTAATCTGGCTTGTCCTCTCCCAGGTGAGCTACCAGGGCCTAGATACAGAGAACCAGCGCCTGCAGAAGGCTTTGGAAAACAGCAGCAAGAAGATTCAGCAGTTGGAGTCAGAGCTGCAAGAGGTGGAGGCTGAGAATCAAACCCTCCAGCGCAACCTGGAGGAGCTCAAGATCTCTAGTAAACGGCTGGAGCAGCTGGAGCAGGAGGTAGGCAGAAAAACAAAACATTATATTCATATACATATATATAGTTATACATGCATTCATTCCATACCAGTAAAAATGTGTGGGAAATGTGGGAAATGACAGCCTGAAAAAAACAAACTGAGACAGTGTTTAGAAATCAGCTACATTTTTGGACTGCACTTCCCTCTGGAGCAGAACAGGTACAACATCAAGTCCCAAGTGGATGATGCTTTGCATTCATCTGCACAGCACAAGTGCAGGCTGGAAATTTGCATGAAAGCAACACAAACAAACATGGAGGAGATTCACAGAATGGGGTGATTCCAAACTGAAGAAGAATTCAGACCAGCCAAGACAAAATGGGAAGCTTGTACCTAAAAGAGGCTCCACTTCTGTCGCATGGAGGTGTTTTGGGTATGAAAAGTCTGACACGGACCCGAAAAATCGTATAGATGCAAAATATGCCGCAGACCGGTCCCCACACCACCAACCTCTTTCATCACCTACTCAAGAGTCACGTGTACACATATATAGAAAATGTGCTTTATCATGATATGTTTCATTATCTGGATATAAAAGGACCTTTACCAGGATATGAGGTTTTGGTCATATAATCGCACATCCCTAGCTGTAGGAGGTTAACTGACACAGCCTCAGTAGCTTTTTTTGGAAAGGACTGATTCTGCCTGGCAGAATGGGGTCAATCAGATTGGCCCAAAAATTGTAAATTGGAGGCAGACTAAAGTAGTATTTGTGATACAGCAGGCTCAAATGTATGTTCAATACACAACATTTTTAAATGTGTTCTTTGGCACTTGAGCGGAACTGCCACTCTTTTAGTTTATTCTGATAAAATTACAGCATGTTTCCCAGCAGTTGGATTATCCTAGATTATTTGACAAAATTGATTACTGGCCCTTTGAGTTTATCTGTGTCCACTTTTAGCCAAACATGCGTTTATGAGGCATTTAGACCAGAAGTAATCCCATCAACTGATGTTTTATCCGTCTGCTCTCCATTATGTGCCCCCCAGAACAAGTCTCTGGAGCAGGAAAGCTCCCAGCTAGAGAAAGACAAGAAGCTTCTGGAGAAGGAGAACAAGCGGCTGAGGCAGCAGGCCGAGATCCGCGACTCGAAGCTGGATGATAGCAACCAGCGGATCTCCTCCTTGGAGAAAGAGAATCGGACCATGGGCAAGGAGATGATCTTCTTCAGGGACTCCTGCACGAGAGTCAAAGACCTGGAGAGAGAGAACAAGGAGCTGGTCAAACAGGCCTCCATCGACAAGAAGACCCTCATCACGCTCAGAGAGGTAAGAATAGCCCGAACAGTGTAGAATATCTGCAGATATTAGTTTTTGTCCAACGTGTCCTGATACTAAGCTTCACATGCTTCCACTATCCTTTATCTTCATTAATAGTTACTTGTGAATAAATGGAAGGTGGCATCAAGTTTAAGAGTTACTCTGTGTGCCTATGTGTGTTTAGGAGCTTGTGAGTGAGAAGCTGCGGACTCAGCAGATGAATAATGATCTGGAGAAACTGACCCACGAACTGGAGAAAATTGGACTGAACAAGGAAAGGCTGCTGCATGATGAGAGCTCTGACGACAGGTATCATCCCACGAACACACTCACACAAGCCACGGAACAAAAGTTATTAAGTCCATCATCTTGGGATCAGAATCATTAAAAGTGATCAGTATCAATAAATTGATTGAGTCCTTTGCAGAATTATCCAGTGGGAGATTTTTTTAGCCACTATCTCCCCCACTCACTTCACTCTTTCCAAGCAGTCAGCTGGCCATGCTATGTTGTGGCTATGACAGGGATGCATTGTCTGTATTTAGGATTACAAATGTGTGATCGCACATGTGTGGAGACACACACACACACACACACACACACACACACACACACAGACAGAGAGAGCTAACTTGAATATATAATTTCAGGTTTAAGCTCCTGGAAACCAAACTGGAGTCGACTCTGAAATCATCACTGGAGATTAAAGAGGAGAAGATCGCCGCCCTAGAGGCCAGACTGCAGGAGTCCTCGAACCTCAACCAGCAACTTCGCCAGGAGCTCAAGACGGTCAGTAACACATTCATACACAGATTTTAAACATAGAAATATTTGCTCAGACATACAGCATTTTGGATGCGTTGCATAGAGATGAGTAGCTCAACCATAACACAGAAGACCCAGTATATAAAACCAGTTCCACAAACGCTCACCTACCACAAAGCGCCCATCTCCACTTGAGAACAGCATGTCCCAAAATCCATCCCCTGCAGTCTAAAAGACCAAAAACACTGAAAACACTGAGGGCTTCTCAAGGCTGATACATTATTTATTCATCCACTCTCCCACCTCTATCGCCAGTTTATCTATTCATGAGGCTGCAGAAGTGAAAAAAGTAGAGTGGTTTCCTTTTGGGAGGCGTTGTGTTTTGAACTTGCTGACACAAATCAGATCCAAAGCTAAAGGGTTGTGTGGAATAAATTGAGGCATCTGTTGATAAAGCTGTGAAACTGTAACAGATCCTGTCTGGTGTTACTTTGTTATATCATATTCGACCAGTTTTTATTGAGTATTTTTATAGTCTTGGATTTAATTTATGTTGAAGGAATTTGATTTTGTTGTACTGAAGGAGCACAAAAAAAAAAACTTAAAGTCATGCGTTAACTCATGTGTCTCTCCTCCAGGTGAAGAAAAACTACGAGGCGCTGCGTCAAAGGGAGGAGGAGGAGAGGATGGTGCAGAACTCATCGCCTCGGGGAGGGGAGGACCCTCAGGCTGTCAGTAAATGGGAGAAAGAGAGCCACGAAGCCACCAGGGAACTGCTGAAAGTCAAAGACAGACTCATTGAGGTGGAGAGGAATGTAAGTTAGCACAATATCAGGATGGCTTTTGTGACACACACACACTTTAGGGTTATGCGCTCTTCTCTGAATGTATTTGCATATGTCTTATATCGTGTGTGTTTTTCGCAGAATGCCACGCTGCAGGCTGAAAAGGCGGCCTTGAGGAGCCAGCTCAAGCAGCTGGAGACTCAAAGCTCCAACCTGCAGGCTCAGATAGTGGCCGTGCAGAGACAGACTGCCTCTTTGCAGGAGAACAATACGACACTGCAGACGCAGAACGCCAAGCTGCAGGTAGTACCACACAGCAGGTGACAAAACAATCTCACCCCAAGGTCCCTTTAGTCTCTGTGATGGAGCTTTCGATTATATTGCACAATCTTTATCAGCAGATGCAATTGTAATGTCATTTTAAAAAAAAATTTTATTGGATATTTTGCGTTTTAACTCCATTTCAAGGATGATTATATGATTATCAGCATGATATCATTGTTTTACAAATTTTACTTTTACAGCCCAAAATGAAAAAAAATTGCTTTACAGTATCTACAGCACACCAAACTCTCCATCCTTAGACCCTCTATTCAGATAGATAAACTTCTCCAAAACATACCTGATTTTTACAACATATATACACTAAAAACTTATATTGATGCATATATAATTCTGAACTATGTATAATGTATGTCTATGTATAAAATAGATATTATTATACTGGGGTCATCAAATTGCCCAGTAGAATCAGATAGTAGAAAACATAAAATGCTTCCTGAAGTATGATACTGTATTTGCTGCAATGCAACAATTCTGTATTTTAACACAAAATACAAGGCTGCCCAGCCTGCTTTCATCATTGCTCTGTTTGTACTGTCGCCTGGTCAGGCTGCTTAGCTCCCTAGATTTAGACCTGTACTCCCTGTTTGGCTGCAATTCAAACCCTTCTTATGGGCGACGGGATTTACACAGACCATACAGAAGCTTCTAGCTGTCTGTGTGGGTGTTTGTGTCCCTTCATGTGTCTGGGTTGTGTGTATGTGGGTAAGTGTGTGTGTGTGTGTGTGTGCACACTGTAGGTAAAAAGGTGCTCCAGAAAGTGTGTCAGCAGCAGGTCAGAACATGTGTTTGTCAGCGTGTGAATACACACAGTAGTCATGACTAGCGAGGGATGTGAGACTAGGAAACCACTGTGACCACAAAGGAAACATGAAAAGAAACAGTTTATCTGCTGGTGCTTTTTTGATAGAGCTCATAGTGATGGGGGGGGGGACAACAAAGCAAATGGAGACACAGTGCCCCCTACAGACGAAAACAGCAACAACCCCTACTTACTTGGCCTTCATGAACTTTGGCTTCATGAGCTCAGTAGTCCTCATGGACCACAGTAGAAATGATCTTAGAGTGTATATTAATGACAAATAGTTGAGCTGTCAAATCTCACACTCCCTACAATTCAATGTTTCCTTCCTCCACTTTCCTCTTCTTGTCTGACTCCTTATTCCCTCCCAAATTCTCCCATAAACCTTATTGTAATCTCTTTTCCCACCCATATCGTTCCTTTCCCTTTCTCTTCTGTCTCTTTTTTTTCTCTCATCTTTGTGCTCCAGTTGTGTTTATTTTTACAATTCCTTTCCATCCTCATCTGTCCCTCTGTTATTCTTCTCCCCTTTCACACTGTCTTACCAAATCCATGTGTAATTTCTCTCCCTCTCCGTCTGCTCTTTTAGGTGGAGAACTCCACCCTGAGCTCTCGGAGCGCAGCCCTCATGGCCCAGAACGCCCAGCTGCAGAGCCAGCAGAGCTGCGTGGAGGGCGAGCGCGAGGGAGCTCTGAGGGAGAAAGAGGAGCTGAGGTCCACATACGAGCTGCTCCTCCGTGATCACGAGAAGCTGGCGGCGCTCCATGAGAGGCAGGCGGTGGAGTATGAAACGCTGATCGGAAAGCATGGGGGCCTGAAGAGCTCTCACAAGAGCCTGGAGCAGCAGCACAGGGACCTGGAGGACAAGTGAGACGGGGTTTCAGAGTATTGAATAGACACATGATTAATTACAGTTAAAGTCTCACTCATGACTTTATGAACTCCTTTGATATACGTGCTTTGTATTCCTTCCTGTTGGATTTAGCATCTTTCTTTAAAAACCGTTCAGTGAGTTATATAATGCTTTTTCATGTGTGAAGGTACAAGAAGCTCCTGCAGAGGAAAGGGGAGCTGGAAGAGCTGGAGAAAAATCTGAAGGAGCAGCAGGAAAAAATGGCACTGGAGAACCAAACGCATCAGGACACAGCTGACCAGTGTAGACTGCTCAAAGAGGAGAATGACAGGTCAGATCAGCTTGTATCAGCACATGTAAATAACATGTGAACAGAGCGACCTTTTAAACATTTTTAAAAAATATCTCTATGGACTAAGAAAAGCTCCTTTTACACGCACAAGTGTCTGTATATTGAGGAGTCCCTCTGCTCTCTCCTCAGACTGAATACTGCTCATCGCCAGCTGATGAAGGACAACGAGAACCTCCAGCTGGACCATAAGAACATAAAGAGCCAGCTGAACGGCGCCAAGCTGGAGCAGACAAGGCTGGAGGCTGAGTTCTCGAAGCTGAAGGAGCAGTACCAGCAACTGGACATCACCTCCACCAAGCTCACCAACCAGTGTGAGGTGAGGAAGACTCGCACATCTCCTCCCTTCCCCTGTCTGTACCTGGGGGTTTCCCAATATGAGTTTGTTTGCCAGTTTAAAGCCAGCTGGCTGGTTTACACCTCTTTAATGTGTCACCTTTATAGAGACAACTTCTTAAACCAGCTGTGTCATGTGTGATTTACCCCTTTAATGTATCGTATTTGTTGTTAAGGCAGGTGTCTGAGCATCTCTTTGATATGTGTGTTAGTTGTTGAGCCAGCTGAAAGGAAACCTGGAGGAGGAGAATCGTCACCTGTTGGACCAGATCCAGACGCTGATGCTACAGAATCGCACTCTGCTGGAGCAGACCATGGAAAGCAAGGACCTGTTCCACGTAGAGCAAAGACAATACATGTAAACCCCTGATGATATGTGTTCTTAAACCGGACAGCAAAAATGCTGAATTGGTCTTTGTCTGCAATTATTTTTGATATGACATCAATTGATTCAATAATGGGACATTCAGAATAAAGTTGGTTGCCTTTATATTGGCACTGTATGTAATTTCACTCTTGCCTGTCTTACTGGATCATCTTTCGTGTCTTTGCTAATCAGAGACAAGCTGAATGAGCTGAGGAGACAGAAAGAGAAGCTGGAGGAGAAGATCATGGACCAGTACAAGTTCTACGACCCCTCACCTCCACGCAGGTAAAAATCGACTTCGTCTAGTCACATGATTTCAAAAAATATTTAGCAAAAAAATCACTTGGCCATGACAAGTGTAACACCTCAATTTAAAAAAGGCTCACACTTCAATCAGAGCATGATAGAAACCTGAGATGTTCAGAATTCTGTTTGCTTGTTCTTGTTGCCTCATGAGTCTGAGGCAGAGGTTAGGCAGAAAACGCTCATGCTGCAGCCTCAGGAAGGGATGCATCAAATATTTATGGTCTGCAGAGCTTTAAACAGCTGTGTAAGCATCATCTTTGAGAAGATTTATGAGGCTTTATGATATTTACGAGATGAAGTCTTTAGAGCACACACGGAACAAATCACACAATTATCCCACCTTCACGATGGTGTCTTTGTCTCACTCTCTGCCTCGTTCCTCATTTGTAGGCGGGGCAACTGGATCACTTTGAAGATGAGGAAGTTCATCAAGCCAAAGAGCCGGGAGAGGATGCGCTCTCTCACGCTGACTCCCTCTCGCTCAGAGTCTGGCGACGGTTTCCTGACCTTTCCCCATGACAGCCAGGACAGCTCGTCCATAGGCTCTGGCTCCAACTCGCTGGATGACACACTTACACAAAAGAGGAGCAGCAGTGAGTACAAAGGAAACACCTGTACACACACAGACGTAGACCCAAGAATCAAAATCAGCGTAGTTACAGTTTCATGACTGAAGGAACATGTCTTGGCAGCATATACTATAACATTTCATACACAAATGGACACAAATGTACATGCAAGTAAAGCATTTAGCACAGTTTTCCAGTTAGTTCCATTTGATGCTGATTACTCTTTGACAGACACATAATCATACACCCACTTACCCACTTAAAGTCACAAAACCTTCTTCGCTTAGCGTGTGTGTGTGTGTGTGTGGAGGTTTATACGGTAGTGTGTTGGTTGAGCGATTGAATGGGTCTTTCCTCCCCTAACTGCTCCTTTGCTTCTTTATCTCTCTCTCTCTCTGCGAAGGGAGGAGAGGGCAGCAGTCCCATGCCCAAGGGCAGGGGTCCACCAATGGTATGCTGCGGATTGGGCGGGTGGGCGGGGTTTGTGACCCGACTGTCACGTCTCTCAGGGCATGTTTTCGTGAGTCCATTGTCCGTGTCACTCGGCTGTCCTAGAGGTTACGGTTGAGCTGCGCAGCACCACAAGGTTGACTCTGACTCTCAGACCTGGTTCAAGAAGTGGATGCATTTCCTGTGTTTGGAACAACAGAGGGAGCGCTTGATATCTGTAACCTGATCTATGATACCAGACTTATGGAAATATCTTTTTGTGTATTTAGTTACACTAAAAACCCCACAGAATTAACAATTAAGGTGTACACCCGCGGCCCCAGATGGAACTGTGTGAACTCTTTTAAAAAATGAAAAAAATAAAGTGGTGTGTGTGGAGTTACAAAAAAAAAGGAAAAAAGTGAGCTTACCAGACCCCTGTTGTCTGCTCCCCATCTGTGCTTGAAGCTCAAGGTTTTCGATTCGATTGCCATGTTACATCGATCTTTTAACAGTGTTCAGGCATCAATTTGAATCAAGCGCATCTCATGTGGTTCAAATATTGGAAAAGACTTCAGCTATATTTTGTCCCAGGTCCAGTTCACTCTGAGCTTCTCCTCCAACAGGCTCATTAGCTCTCAGTTAGTCACGTCAACCTGCTGATCTGTGCAGATCACCTGTAAATAATGAAGAAAGGCCCTCTATCGTAGCATCCAAACTATTAAAAGGTGCAATGCATTGTGGTTGACTTCCAGTCAAATTGGTAGAGGATATGGAATCAAAAATACAGGTTGCTCATAGGCTAGAAGGTTTACATGCCTCTGGATTAAACTGCAACGTTGTGGAAAGTGAAAGTTTATGTATTGTTTAAAACCAAGAAGCTATAGCCGGTATAAATAAACTTGTATAATGAGCGAATCAGTACAGTTTTTTTTTACACCAGTGAAGAAATGAAGGACCACAGAAATGTGTGGATAACACAGACATTAAAGTAATGTATTTCTTTTAATTAAATTTAAAGCGAGCAGCAAACACTAAAAAATGAGGAAAAAGAAGCCTTTAGCGGTCATTTAGTAAAACTAAAATTACAACAAATAAATACATGTGAATAACAGAATAGTTGTAAAGCATCAAGACTTGAACCAAAGATATTACACAGTCAAAATATGCAATGATAAAGTTTGTGTCTATGAAAACACTCCTCCCTGATGCTGTTGACCTCCCCTTTGACCTTTTCACTCTCCTGATTGCACCCTTTAATATTCGTCATCCTCTGTGTTTCATGTAGGTGTGGTAACGTGTTGACAGTTGTGTTGTTGTGTACAGAATGTGATGCTTTAAAACCGGTTGCAGAATACAACACTCGTGACCATTGACATGAGAGCGATTGTGTGTGTGTTGTGTGCAGATAGGATGTGCGTGTACGTATTCGCATAATGTGTCCACATTTTTGTATTTGTCTCTATAATGCGTCTTTGTACCGAAGTCTGCCCTTAAAAGTATTACTCAGGTTTTCTAAAAGCCAGTTGGAGGCATTTCAGTCCACCCAAAAAGCAATTTGACAAGTATTTTATTTGAAAATTAGAAACATAATAAAATATGTAATAATCTGTTTTGATTCACAATACAAAACATCTGTATGTTTTTGTATAGAAATTGTTTTCAGCTCATTAACTTCTAGCATTGCTCACATATTTAAGTATTTCCTCCAAGTACCAAGAAGTGAGTGTATTTGCGTAGATTAAAATACACCTGATGATAAATCAAACAGGCTTTGTAATAATATGACCCGTTGTTGTCTGTTGTCCAGTTGAGTGTCCAGGGGCTCAGCTCTGTCTCTGCATCTCTCCCCTGGCTCTCTTTGTGAAAACGTTAACCACATCCCTCTGTTTTGCCCCTTTTTTCTTTTGTTTTCTTTTCCTCCACCTCCCTCGGGCTTGTTCTGTCGCTCTCTCTCCCCTGTCTGTCTGTCTGTCTGTCTCTGGCTGCGCTCTGACAGCTATAAAAAGGTTGCCTTTCATGAGGAACAGATCCAAGGACAAAGACAAGGTCAAGGCCATCTACCGGCGCTCCATGTGTAAGACCTCCGTTAGCCGCCACGCTAGCCTTCCTCCACCTCCTCTCCCTCTCATCGCCACACTAGGAGAAACAAAGAAGGGGCAGACGCTGATTTCAGGGAGACTGCAGTGTGGGGGTGTGACAGTGACAGCACGTCAGTTTCACGTTTCAGTCACCGCTCTTAAATCCACTCAGGCCCACAGTCTTTCATTTGTTTCCCATTTAATATTTAAAGAGTTTATGTATTTCACAGTGTTAATGCTATCAAGATTTACCAAAGATGTGTTAGTCATCGTACCCCCATGCTGCGTCTGGTGACATCAGTGACCTGTCCTTTCATCATTTTTTCCTAGTAACCCCAACCCTCCGTCACCTCTCCGCCCTGCGTCTGCCGCCTCCGCTCCCTCCTGTAGAGTATCTGCTCTAAGGCTCTTAGGGTTTATCAGCTCTCACCAGTGTAGTGCCACTTTGTTCTCACTATTAGCAGATGAATGAATAACACAAACGTCACTAACCCCCTGAAAAAGAAAAGCCTAATGCCTTATACAGTTTCATCTTGTTCTGAGTGCCATCTCCCGGTTTAGTGATTGTGGGAGTCACCATGCAACGGGCAACTTATCGGGCAGCTTTTGTCATGTGCTCTCTAGTTTCATTTTTTTGTGTTTGCCGAATGAAAGGCTGTGTGTGTGTGTGAGGGTGAGAGAGTGGGAGAGACTGTGGGTTTGCCTTTCATGCGCCTGTGGTGTGTTTGCTGCCATCTTTGATTACAGCATGACAAAAGAAAATCACCGACCGCCTGATCGCCGCCACTCTCACTCACCATGGAGGACTTGAAATGGAGCCTTTACAGTCTTTCTTTCTCTCTTAATCTGTCTCTCTCTCTTTCTCTCATCTGTCTCACTCTCTCTCCTCCTCTGTCAGTGTGCTGCATTTCAGATCTTATTCTGCTGACATGGACTTGCCTTGTTCTGACTGCCTCTGATATTTCGTGTACCGCACGGCTGCTCGGAGCAGCTCTGCATGCCTTCATGCTTCTCCACTGTTTCATACAGCTCCGTAAACAAAGTGCATAAAGACAGTGGCCTCTTAGGGTGATGTATCATCTGTCCTAAAAAGTATCTGGCTGAGATGAACCAGGAAGCAAATGATGACAAACCATGCAGCTGCCATCTTTATGCACTCATAATATTGTATGCTTGCATGTTAATTTATTATCAAATATTGTGATGGACCTAATAGTAATTTGGTTGAGACCTTGCTAACAAGGGCAGTTCTCAGGCATCTATAGAAACCACTGATTGGAGAGATTCATCAAGGCTTAAGCAACTTTTAGCAACCTGTAGGACTTGTTGCTAGTAATTGTTGCTAAAGTTTGTACCATTTTGCATCCCCAAGTCAGTGTGGTGAGGGGTGGTACAAAATGTAGAATGTAGGAACAGTCTGAAGTATATGGATTTCTTTAAATTATTTTGTCTACTAAATCTGGGTCATGACATGAGGAGAGATGAGATGTAATAAAATGTATTCTAATTTTGAATCCCTCTGTCCGTCCATTCAGCCATGAATGACCTACTGCAGACCATGGCAGTGGTGGGCGGCCCAGAGGGCCAGTGGGCGGCCAGCATCGACAACCTGGACGGCGCAGAGGCCGGAGATGCCGGCATGACGGGCAGATCCAGGCGCAGCAGTCAGCGCATGAAGGAGCTCGCGCTTTCCACCAACGCCATCGACTGTGCCGCACTCACCCTGCCCTCTGCAGGGCACAGCAGGGCTATGAAGCACCGGCTTCAGGTCAAAGGTCGGGATGCTCATTTTAATTGTGTAATTTAGGGGAAACACCGGCATTTTAAGAATCTGACACTTTCTTTTTTCTGGGTTTCTGCTTTACTAAGCATTTCAGGTAAAGGATTCAGATCCAGATATGTTTGGTGTCTATTTTGACCCTATTAGCATCCATATTTATTGGACTGGACTTATCTAAGTGAAGATTCATATGAAAATTGCAAAGTACTGTCGGATCAGAGTGAAAAAAGCAGCTGTAGCATCACTCTGTTCCATATCTCAACAGATAACGCTTCCTGTGAGGATGTTGCCGGCACCTCAGATGACCCCAAGAGTCAAGGTAAGATTTGACATGAAATCGGCATCGAATTGCAGATGTGTTACATGAAAAGAAATAGTATGCAGCAGCCTCTCAGCACCAGCCGGGAATCGGGAGGCCTCTCAAATGAGGAACAAGAAAAGACAGAATAGCCCTCAAAAAGCAGGTCATGTTCTCAGCAGTCCCACTGCTAATCTTTGGGCTGCCTTCCTGCACTTCGATTAAGCCTGATCTACACTTGGAAAAGCAATTTTAGTGGAGAGCAATAGAGAGAGAGAGAGATCAGCCTCCATTGAAAGTAGGATTGACTCTAATTCAGGCTTTAGGACGTTATCCAGGGCAGTTAATCTGCGGCCATGCAACTATTCATCAGTTCTGTGCCGCTCTAATGTAGATGACCCAGTTGTTAAACAGCCACCAAACAACTGACATACATTCCTAGCACTTAAGCTAGATCTGCACCCTATTGGCAACACCTTTAGTCTCTTATTATGTACTGTGTTAATGCACCAGACGCACTGCTACTTAGCATCAAAATACGACCTGTAACCTTTAGTCCAGACGGGTCATTCAGCTGGTTCCACCGGGCACTGGCGTCGCATTAGTGGGAAACCTGGAATACTACTCAGCTGATGAGTTCCCAGAATGTACTAATAAAACAAATCGTTATGAGATGCATGTCCCAGTGCGTCTCCATAATGGCTGGAGAAATCAGACATCAACTCTCAATTACACGGCGGAAACTTCTTATAATGTATCAGCCATTAGGTCATCTTCCAGAGTTATTGATTTATTTTTTTTAAAAAGCAACCCTCATGGCCGCCAACACATTTCTTTAATGTTTCAAACCAATGAGTAGTGTGATGTCATGTATCACATCCAGGCTGTGTTGGGTTCTGTGTGTGTATGTGAATGTATGTGTTTTATCAGGCCTGCAGGTGTATAGCAGTGCTCTGGCTCTGTTTCCTTCTCCTGTTGAGCCGAGCGTTATGTGCAGAGTGCCCTGTAACATCTGTAGTAAGTGACCACTACTCGGCACTGAATCCCACCCTGGGCTGGTTTCCTAGACATAATAAGAACCTTGTCGATAATCAGCAATCTAATTGTTCATTTTAAATTCTAATTCGGTGTCACACATGTCCTGAAAACCAGTTTGAAATGATTTCACGGTCCCTGGCTCCCAGCTGAGACTATCCTTACAAACACAGTCAACAGCAAGGTCACATTGTCACCTCTCCTTTTCTTTTCTTTCTTTTTCCTCCTCCTCTATTCCTCCTCCTCAGTTTCATACAGAACACACATCCTCCCATGTCTTCTGTTTATTACTAATTTGCTCTCTTACTTCTATCATCCTCTGTTATTCAGTTATGTTTCCCCTTTTTTCTCTAAGGTGGGTTTGTCCTCGATTTTAGACGTCCCTGCCCTCTCCGTCAGTAGTTGCTTTGTTTTATTGACTGGACATATTGTGGCTGCAGCCTGGCACTGAGCCACCTTTCCTGTCCCTCTGCCTGTCATGTGCCATCTGCTGCCCCAGCAGGAGACGCTCTGTCAAACTGTTAGCGCACACCTACGTGTTACTCTTTGAGTTAGTGCATGTTTGTGTGGATACACGTTAAGTGTTTATATATCTGTATATCCTAACTGTGTGTATGTGTGCGCGTCTTCCCTCTTGTCCCTTACACCAGCCTCCAGACCCTCCAGTCTCCATAGCAACAGGACCACCAGTAGTAATAGTAACAATAACTCCCACCTCTCTTCTCCTCTGGAGGGCAAAGGTATGCTCCTCCTTCCCTTACCCCCCCACCTCTCTCTTCCTCCTCTCGACTCACCACTCTCGCCTTCCTTTCTTTTTCTTTCATGAATTTAATTAAACCTATTTCGACGTGTCCTCATGTAAAAATTGCAGTTTGAGTCAGTTTGAGTTTTGTTTTTTTTCTCCTGTTCAAAATCAACACATTAGGATGATCCAGTGCCCTTTTAAAAGAACATTTAGTGTCTTTTCTTTCACTGACAGTGAAGATTCATTCATTAAAAAATGAATAAAGGGGAGATAGATGAAGTCTTTCTTTTGTCAGAGAGCTTTAACACGTTTCACTTATAAAGACCTTAGATCTCACACAGCAAAAGCAAATAACAAAGAAGTGAATTACTTTGCTTATTTTGCTTTAAAATGAACTTATTTACCATATATTGTGAAATTGTAGGCAGCGCAGTAGAATAGCGGTTTATTAATATTACTGGAGTTTGTAGCGGTGAATGATAAAAGTCAATAAAGATCCCCCTCCCACAGGCACGCTGAATGGCAGCATCAGCAGGCCTCACAGTGAGAGCAGCGGAGAGTTCAGCCTGAGTTTGGACCAGGAGGTGTGGTCCAGCAGCGGCAGCAGCCCCGTCCAGCAGCCCGTCTCCTCACGCTCCTCACACCAGAGCCCCCTGCAGCTGCGCAGGTCCCTTGACCCGTCTACCACTGCAGGCAGCCCCGGTCAGACCCAGATCAGGAAGACGGGACCCGAAGCCAACGAGGTGCTTTCCCTGCAGCAGTTCCTGGATGAGGGCATTGATCCTGCAGAGGTGAGGCACCCAGACAGAGTTACAATAGATGTGATGCTGCTGTTCTGTCCTTGTTTGATTAAAACCTGCAGATGATGTAGTTCAAGCTCTTATGGAAATAAATATTTTCCCAGTTATGACTGATCATGATACATTTTTGAAATAGTATGTTCATTCATTTTCAGAGTCATTTTAGCTCTAAATCAATTCTTCTGACTAAATGATTGTCAATGATTTTCAGGAAGACATGATAATACTTTCATATGCACATACTGGATTATGTTTTTAATGGTACTATACTTAACACTATATGTTTGCTCTGTCTTCTGCAGTCTGGCAGTCAGGAGAACCTCACTGTAGACTCTCCTCGCCTCTCCACTTCTTCTGAGCATGTGCAGAAGGAACGCACTTCTTCCATAAAGGGCCGCGGCATACTGCGCTCCGCCAGTGGGAAAGCGGCGCCAGTCAGCTCCGATCGCCCACCGAGGTCCGCTGGACAACCAGGTCGTCCAACCCTGCGCAAGGCGGAGAGCACCCGTGTGAGAGGCTCTGTCCCGCTGCGCTCCAGCCTATCGTCGCAGGGCAAAGCCACGTCAGTCTCCGAACGCCTCGACTCGGCTTCCTCCACGCTGCCCCGGGCCAGCAGTGTCATCTCCACCGCAGAGGGCACCACGCGGCGCACCAGCATCCACGACCTGCTCTCAAAGGACAACCGGCAGCCCGTGTCCGTCGACGCTGCACCTCCCGTCGCTTCCACCAAGGCTGGGGTACGCTCCCAGCCTACACCCAGTGAGTACTACCCCAACAGCACCAACCTAAAGGGAACCCTTACCACCACCACCACCCCTCTGCCCAAGTCACTCAGCTTACCTTGCCATAGCTTGGATGATCCTGACCTCTCCACCCTTGAGTCTTTCCTCGGCCCTTCCTTCACTGTAGAGTCAGTGTTCATGGACTCCATCTTTAGCGAGTCGGCGGGCAAAAACCTCCCCTTCCTGTCTCTAAACCCCACCCTAGTCAGCAACATCAGTGGGCCTCCCGTCACTAATAAAACACACCCTCCTCCTATCCCGAACCACAGCTCCACCCAAAACCGGGCCCCTCAAAGCCAACCAAATGGCCAGGTGAGATCCAGCCCAGCAAGTGTGAAAGAGTATAACGAGGGGGTAGATCCCAACCGTTTGAATAATTCGGACCAGTCTCTGAGCCCAGAGGACAACCAGTCTCTGTGGTACGAGTACGGGTGTGTGTGAATGACAGGGAGGTTCTGGCTCGCTGATCGTTCAACCAGACTTGACTTATAGAGAGAAGAATGAAAGAATAAGCGACACATCCTCCTCCTCTGCATGTATTTATTAGAGCACTATCTCTCTCTGTGTGGTGTATTTGTTTTGTTCTTTTCTGTTTGCCATGGTGCTGACTGGTTAAACCCTGTTTTGGTTTTCTTTTTTTTTTTTTTTGTCTTGTTCATTTCTCTGAGGTGGGACTTTGAATGTTCTTCCGTCCAACAGCTTTATTACCATATTGTTTCCCATCAGATCTGTTTCACTGGCTAACACTACTATTATCTGCTGTTTGGGGTTTACGCATCACAGTTAAGGCTCAGTATTTCTGATTATAGTTTCAATCTTAAAGTAGAGTGAGTATGAATATTGAAGATTCAGTAAATCTGTCACCAGGATCCAGAACATCTCAATGTCTCTGCACGCAAAACACTGTGGGACAGACCTCGTAGTAGCAATTTCTACATCACAAATCCAGAATTAACATTTTACAACATGTCAGATAATAGATTCACTGTCCATTTTTTGTTTATTGTGACGTTTGGATGTATGAGGGAGCGTCTTTTTCACTGCTTTTAACTCAGTTGCATCATCGACTAAATTGCACAGCTTTGTTCTGCCTGACCTGAAACGCTCATTTTGATCACTGTGATCAAAATGGTCATCATGTTATGCTTCTTTTTTGTTTTTTTATTAATGCCGTTTACTGTTCTGGTTTTGTACACCTTTTCTGTATTTTCTGTTGGCTACATTAACGGGAGCATTTGATCTGGTAGGTTTTAACTGACGTCTTGGGCTGGTGACAAAATGATGAAGCTTCATTCCCAAAATGACCTGAGGGAGGGTATAGTTGGTTTGGTGAAAGTTGACGGTGAGGGTAGTGGAGTGTGATCAGGGTGAGTGTTGTAGTTTAGTTTTTAGGCAGTCCTTGATGGAGTTATTATAACAGGGAGTCACTATAGTAAGTTGAGAATAGTTTTCAGTGGTCAGATCGTTTTGTGAATGAAGCTAACATCTGTTTTGGTATGTGGAGACTTTTATTTACTCATCCTGATGCACCACAACCTGAAAATGGATAATATTTAATTAGGTATTCTAGACTGACAAGATCTTGTACAGATTGTTGTAATCATTAAGTTATAATCAAAGACGAGCACTGCTTCATGTGCTAATACTAGTGCTTCTGTCCGCCTCTGGGTTCTTATTTATTTCTGCTTTTGTACTCTGCTCTTGCTGTTTTGAAGTTGCTTTATTGTATTTATCTTAAACTACAGTATATGCAGGTATAAAGTAAATGAACATTTCCTTGTCACTGTCTACAGATGTAACATGAACATTGCCTTTGTCCTACAGATGTGGAGGGCAGAAAGTCTAAAAGCAGGAGCGGGGAGCCGCAGCAAAGCTGCTAAACCCCGCCCCCACCACCCCCGTCTGTCTGCTACCATGCTGTGAGCGCGTGGTGAGTGAGTGCTGCTCGAGCGGGAGGAATAGGGATTGGGGTGGAGGGGGGTTCGTTCTTGTCTCCATGGGAACCTAAAACATGGTGTAACAGATGTCGTCCATCCTGCCGTGCACTTGCTTCCCCTGCTTCTCTCAGCCCAAACACTACCCCCCCACCCTCACTGTCCCGTTCATTGCTCCACCGTCCCTGTGGTGCCAAACGCCTGTTCAGAGCCTGATGGGACCCTGGTCTGCATGGCATATGGGCCGTTTTACCATGTTGCTCTGAATGGATGAGCGCTTCCCCCGTTTCTGTCCTCCAACAAGAGGAGCTCTATGACTCCTGTGCCTCGCCGTATCCCTCCTCCATGACGTTACTTGTGTTGTTGCTGCAGGTGACTGCTGAAAAAAATTGGCCCTTTGGTGTTTTCAGACTGTTTGTCGTTGCTGCATGGCTTCGGTGTAGCACTGAAATCCTTCCCCCCCATCTTGCTCCCTTGACAATGCATGTAGATCCAGGCTGGCTGCCTCCCCCTTTCTCCCCTCGTATCACTATCACTATCTACTGATGCAGTTTCTGACTTTTAACCATCTCTTTTTTTCTCTCTTCTTTTACTTTTGGTGTTGTGTTCTCTTCTGTTTCTTTCAACTTTGTCTCGTTACTTTCTAATCTGTCTCCTTTTCTTTCTTTTCTTACTATTTCCACTCCTTTGCTCGCCTGGGACTCAGAGAGAAAGGTGGCCTTGGAGCTGTGTGTCTGAAGCCTAGTAGAGTTGATCTGCTGAGACCGTCTACAGTGAGAAAAGATTGTATATCCCAATTTCCCCTTTTCCTCCCCTTTTTTGTTTATTTTTGAACCCAGGATATTTCAGTAGAGAAAAGTGGCTTCGTTCTCTGTTTTGTTTTTCTTCCTTGAATCAAGGAAACAACGGAAAAATCCTAGAAAATGTTAGAGTGACAGTTTTTTTTTTCTATTAAGAGTAACACTGTGGCAGATTGCACTGCCACGTGTCCTTCGGTGTGACGGACTGCTTGATGTGCACTAGTCTCTATGGGCTAAGATTAAAGTGCCAATGTTCACACAACAGCCAAAAGGGCAATCTTAAACCAGACCGGTGACTCCATTTCGGATCTTCTGCACAACTTCAGAGTCAGCTGGACCTTCTTCTGTCCAATGCCATGATCATAAAAATTCTTTCTGTAAATGGGCAGCATGCGCAAGCAAAGACGACATTCAGTCGGACTTGTACAAAACATTTTCAAAGCATGTTCGCACCAAACATTTCCAACTCAACTTGCTTTCAGACTTAAGAATCACACTCTGCATGGAGCAATCAATCACCCCACTTCCTTTTATCCAATCAAAGAGGAGGACTGTGTTCAGTGGGGATTTTACATGCCAGGATGCCAAATGGACTCGGACAAGAAGCCATGACAGCTGCGTGATAGGCGTCTGTTGCCTGCCAATCATGAGTGAAGGTTGTGTGATCTGAGAGAGCGACGGAGACTAATCAGGGGAGCGTTCCAGGTCACCTATATGACAGTTGGCAGCCATGGCTCATGCCACCACAGACGGACACATCATCTTCTCTTAAATCATAGATCATCATAGATCGCTACGCTAATCCCATCTCATTTATTGCTTCCCATCCTGCTCTGAAACAGTAAAAGCCCACTTTACAGTTTGTTAACCTCATACCATCACAGTACAGTATTATTAACAAAACCAGACTGGAGTATAGGTGACCTGCAATCTACCCAGAACATCCTGAACATGTGCACATTTCTGTTGCTGTGTTGAACATGATGGTGATGATGAGACCCAGTGTTTTCCTCCTTTTCCACTTTTACATAAATCCATTTGATGTAATTAAAATTCATCAAGACTACAGAGTGCTCTTCTTGTTTGTGCTTTCTGCCAGAACACACACACACACACAACCAAATGTCCATGTTATTTTCACAAATTTTTGGGCAGAAGTTTCTTAAGTTAAAAAAAAAAAAAAGTTAGAGTGAGGAACATGCACAACCTCACAAGAGTGTAAAAACTAAGAAAGCTCCACCATTTTTCTCCTTTTTTTTTTTTTTCAGCACCAAACACTTCAGAAACACCAGACGTTCCATTTTGGTGATGTCCGCATGTACAAATTTAGAATTTGTTTTGTTTCACCTCATGCCTCATGCCTCATTCAGAAGCCTTTGAGAAATGTTTCGATTCTGTTGGAGAGATTCAAGACTAAAGGTTATTTTGTATTTTGAAGAGTCTGAAAATGGTATGAACTCCCCGAGACCTGTAAATACTGATTTGTGAAATCAGTGGAGTCTCCCTTTAAAAATGTAAAATTAAATACTTTCAGGTCTAATTTCAGGGATGTTTTCTGCAACATCTGATTTATTTTTGCAGAACGGCTAAACATCAAAGGTAAGCCCCTTGCTGTAAAAGAGATCCACCCACACTGGTGTGTTCACTCACTGTGGCTGATTTTTCATGACTGTGTGGGTGAACGGTGCTTGATGACATCTCCCACTCTTTGTTACTGTACACCTGTGAGGGTGGGACAAGGTCATATCAATCAGTCTCCTCAGTTCAAGCCCCTCCCCCTCCCACTATAGTTGACAAGGACACCATCATCTGTATACATCATTTCCATGATGGCGTGCTTATTGGCCACAGAGGAACATATCCTGCTTGAGTGATGGAGGTAATATATCATCATGAATCAGGTATAAAACACTCACATCTTTACACCCTCTAGCTGAAGCTTATGGATAGATTCACTTTTCTTCCTTTCTGTTAATTGATGCATGCTCATATCTATCCTACTCCTATCACTTAAATTGGAAGTGCATGAGGAAGGGGTCTTTTAATGGCCAGTACAGAACAGGATAACTGATTACAGCAGTTTCAACAATAACCATGTGGCCTTGTGTACATTTAAAGTCCCAATGTCTCAAATCCATCTTCAAACAAATTCAAGCCTAAAAAAATATAAGCCCCACTGCCTGTTTAAAAAGATGCCACTTGCCTTGAGCTCCTGTGCATTTCAGCTTTAGGCTGATTTGTTTGGTCTTTGGCGCCACCTGGAGGTAAAGGCCAGTTCTACAGTTTGAACAGATGTAATTCACACTAATGATTATCGATATTGGTAACTGGAAACCTCACCTGTCATAGTGTAAGAGGGTCAGCCTTCTTTTTGAACTAACGTAAATTTAAAGAGATTTTAATCCCCCTCACTTCATGTGGAATGTATTTCCTCCACAGTTTGACCATAGGGTTCAAATCAAGGTGAATTTAATCATCAAAACAATGTTGAATGCATTTAATGTTTCAGTGTTGTCCTTAAAGTAAAAAAATCTTAATTGCTAATTGTTCATTACAACAGTACTGGATGTTTTGATAGCTGCATACACCATGGAAGGTGGTTTTACAGCCACAACATGAGACAGACAGACACCAATAGTGAAATGCTATTTTTATTAAATACTCTTCATTTTCCAGTAATAACAAAGCTATGAAGAACAACCATCCAAACAAACACATGATAGTTTTTAATGTATGATGTTTATTAACTGTATGGTCATGCAAAAATCCAGCATCCAATCAGAGTATAGACATATGTAGCCCCTTTTAGTACAAGGTTACAATGCAATAAATTTTACATACAAGCTAAGGCTTCTGCTAATCTTTTATGCATTTTAATGTGAGATAACTTGATTTCGATATCTCAGACGGAGCCGTTTCATAACCTTGAGGATGCAAGTAACATAGATTTCCATTTCTTTATCAAGTAAACAGTGAAAAATTACCAGAAAGTAGACATGCATATTTCTTCCATTGTTAAAACTGCATATATAGTGTTGCTCTTTAAGATTGTGGTTTTTAATTATGACTTCAAGGATCCTTTCTTCCCCTCACTTCAGTCAGGTGCTGTTTGAATATAACATATTAGACATTTGCAAATGTATTTTGACAAATGTCTAATATATGGAGTTTATTTTAGATTTGCACACATTTGCATTTTTAAAACAAAAACTTATATGAAGCACAACAGAAAGCAATCTGCTTTACCTGCTGTGAATGATCTTTCTCGTGTAGGTAGTTGGTGCGATCAGCCCAAAGTGATTTAGTGTGAAGTTAAAATTATATTTGGTCACGAATCCTATATACAACAGTGAGACTACTACGTTACAATAGATCTCAATGACACTTCAGCTGAAGCAGGGAGGTCACGCTGTTGTACTGCTGTGGAAGCAAAGACGAGCCTGTAATTTTGTAAGACACTTAAAAACTGCTGAATACAAATGCTGAAATTTGAAAACATTTTAACTTTTGTGGTGCGAATTCACCTGAGTTCAAACCACAGCACACATTAACATTTAATTTGAATTTTTAAACCTGGAAAAAAAAAATTTTAATTGCATAACTGAAAATTATTTCTAAAAGTTCATTTTTAAAAGTAAAAGTTAAATCTAAACCTTTCTTAGTTAAAAGATTTGCATTACAAAATTAAAATCATGAGGTCATAATTTCAGGATGAAGTGGACCCAGTGCACCAGTATGTGGCTTTTGCTGCCATGTCTGATGTACATAGTTTCTGTTCAGCAGCTGGATCACTCCAGATGTGAACTGTCATTTTTAAAAATCCAACAAACCTTTTCTCACTTACTTGTAGTTACTATCCATTCATGCAGATAGTTTTGACTTACGGGGGCACTGTTTCTGAATAGACATGAATAGACATGTTGTTAAGTATTGTCGTGTGTTCCCTGTCTCTACTGTATAGAGGTGGAGGCAGAAATCTCAAGGGATCCTTCAAACCGAAACTATCTGATCTCCATAGCGAGATGGCAAATTAGGGATCAGGGAGAAGTTTGTTTTGAAGAAGCTCTGTTGCAAAAATCTGTTAAAGACTGGTGACAGTGGGTTACATCAATTAGCTGAAGTTACTGAGATGCACGAGGGGAAAAAAAGGGGTCATTGTCTAATTGGTCGACAGTGATTCCCAACCTGGCATCAGGACTTTTCCAAGGGGTCACAAGATAAATCTACGGGGTCACATGGTAGTTTGACGTCTAAAGATGATCCGAGTCAAACTGAACACCAGGCATGTGAGATGTCACAAGCTGCTGCAAGTACATCCGGCCTCATTTTAAGGGGTCATGAGGCAAAAAGGTTGGGAATCACTGTTATACAATCATCTTTAAAAAAATGTTAAATGTGTGAGGCCTCACTGCACCAGCTGCCTATTTTAAGTCCTATTAGAATTGATAGATTTTGACTTGTCATAGCTGGAAAAGCACAGACAAATGGCATTACTGATGGCTCTATTCCCTTTAGCTCCCCATAAAAGCAATACGAGGACCCTAGAACTAGCAAAACTGAATAGGATGCAGCCTCTGTTAATGCCATTGTTTCCACCCGTGCTTCTCCTGCTACAGCGAGTCAAATGTCTGCTGTCAAAGGTCTATTTTGGCTTCATATCAATGAATCAAAAATGCAAATTTCAACTTGATCCAAACGGAAGAAACTGACTTATTCCCTCAGTTCAGTTTCCCTCCTTTTAGACCATCTGCAAAGTTATACTGCATCTTACTCTTCTAAACATTCCCATGAGTGTGTGGAAATGTACACAATGAAAGAAAAGCATCTTGTCAGATCGGTGGCGTCAACAGACAACTGGGCCAGAACCCACAGCACAAACAGAACTACTTATAGCCATAAAAAACATCACATAGTTTCAGTACTGGTTTTACAACGCATTGTCGTCATGGTGCAAAAAGTTTTTTGGGGGGGGGGCAGTTTTCATGGCATGTCAGATATGTCACAGCACTCAGAAAGTAGCACAGGTGGTTGATACAGTAGGGCGGGTTTCACAAAGTTTTTTTTTTTTTTTTTTTTAATCTGCTCGACTGCGTCGGTGTACGTACAAAGACATGGTATGTGATGATTCATAGCTTCATCGTGGTTTCAGCTTTTAGGTGACCAACGGTAACGGTCTAAGTAAAGCACGAGTTACTATGGAGCAGCGTAGCACAGAGACAGACGGCAAGCCTCACCCCTCCGCTGGTACAAAGTCACACTCACAAAGTTTCTACGACACAATGAAAAAACAGTGCTGTTAAGTTTAACCACGGACACAGATATGTTTTGTCCTCTTTAAAGGGAGAATCTTTGATCTCATGTGCTTATATGACGCTGTGAATTCCACTATAATTAGCCACAGGAGTGTATCAAGTGTTTTTGTGTCGAGATTTCGGCATTCTGTGTGTGTGTGTGTGTGTGTGTGTGAGGGGACAACGGGGACAGTAAAAAATTGTTGTGGCCGTCTCAGCCTCCATTCATTTCAACCCGTTTTTTTTTTTTTTTTTTTTATCAGTCTGACTAAAACAACTGGCAAAAATCTCAACATCAAAACACTAACAACTACAACATTTATAACAGAAACTGCGACAAAAGGGATCAAATCCATTGATTGCCATCAGCGAAGGTCCCACAGCCCTCAAGCCAACATAGCCCTCTTCCCATAATGCCTTTTTTTCTTTTTGTCCAATCCCATGGCTGCATTCCATTTTTAACATGCGTTTTTATAGTGCCAGGACTTCACACAGAAGTACAGCAAGCCAAGACGGACGACACTCATATTTTAAGAACACAATCAGAACAAGAGACAGGCATAGGGGTGACATCATCATCACACAGTGTGGTGCTACTAAGACAGTGATGGGGCTGGTTAGCGAATGTCACAACTGTAGCAGAGGTGGGGAGTATAAGAGGCAGGAATGATGAAAGTAGAGGGGCAGAGGTAGGGTGGAAGGGAAGGATTTTTGTGAGCGTCACCTGAAGTTGCAGACAGGTTCACTCCCTCAGAAGAGCAAACACAACAGCATCGAGTCTTAAGTGTCTGTGCAGAAACAGTACAGGCCATTAGATAGTTCAAATAATTCATGCTTCATGTCAAAAATACACAAAAACAGATTAAAGAAAACGTGAAAAGCTGGCGTGAGTGTGTCCGTGCTTTCAGATTAGGTAGTTCAGAGATGTGAGGAGCTTTAGACTTTGACTGATGGTGCCTCTTAGTGTTCGACACTGCAGGGCAGACAGATGGAGACCTTCTGCAACTTCAGGATGAGCTGGCCTGGACGTTGTCTAAAGCTCAAGAAAGGCTCGACCCTAAAGGCTGGAGCACAGGGACCTTGAGTGTGTTTGTGTGTGTGTGTGTATGTTTATTTGTGCATGTGTTTTGTATTTACACCTCGGGTCCTCAAAGAAGGGAAAAAAAGAAAAAGAAAAACACCCGCTCATGCTTAAATCCCCTTCCTACACACTGAAAGTAAATCATTTTCCCCTTGTCTCCTATATAAATATCGTATACACAATTCTATTAAATAAAATCCCCCTTTTGATTAAAAACGATCCTTTTTCAACATAAAATACTTAAAAATGCATCATACAGGAGATAAAAACAATTTAATAACATATAATACAAAAAAGACCAAATAAAAATAAAGGTCCCTTCAGTAACTTATCACAACATCTAAACCCCTTTTAAAACAGTGTACAGATGCTCAAACCTGACACATAAAATGGGTGTTAAATTCTGATAAGTAGATATTAGTTGCTTCTGTTCCCACAAACCCCAACCACATTTACCTGTGAACTGTAAAACAAACAAAACTTCTATTAAAGTAGAGGCTCTGCTGCTCTCAAGACAAAACAAAGAAGAAACCACATTTTTCCTCACATCACACTTGCCGCCCCAGTCCTATTCACTATGTGTGTGACGTGTACTTGTTTTTCTGTTGCAACTTTTTTTTAACATGTTAATACTTTTCCAGACAGCAGACAAAACAAAGACTGGGGATAAAGGCCATGGGACGAAGGGACCAGGACAGCATCACCCCTGTGTCGCCACCAGAAGCATGCACCATCTGCAAGAAGGGGCTGACGTCAGCCGGGCCCCAACCTCATCTAGCTAGGGTTGGACTGGATTGGTGTTGGTCGGTGTGGTCGGTCATTCAGTCAAGCTTTTGAAATATGCTTTTTTTTTTGATTGGTTTTTTTTTTTCTCTTTTTGTTAACTTATAATGGATTTTCCCCACTTGTGTTTTTACAACTTTCCAAGCAGCCTCTTCCCGGCCAGGATCCAGGCACCAATCCGACCACGGAGAATAAATGCTCCAAACAGCTTTAGAGTTCAGGCAAAGCTGGAGAAGGAAGAGCGAAATGGTTATAGCTAATACGTTTTTTCTCAATTGTTTACATATGTTTTCTGAATACCTCCCAAGTCTACCCACGAATCCAAAAACACAAAATAACACAAATCTCCTGCAAAATGAAACTCTGCATTCAATGTTGTCTTCTAAAAATGCTATTTTGTTTTATAATGACACACACATTGGATACTAATGTGTTCAAAGGAAAACACTAGTATAGCACACAGTTTTTACGATCCATAAAACACAAATACGGGAACATGACTATGTTTTTATTTTTTGCCATAAAAATATACAACCCTAAAACACAAAGTTTGGTGTCTAAAATGTTCTACATAAAGGCCAAATAATAGAAAAATATATGGTATCATTAGCCTCAACATTGCAGACAACTACCACCTAATATGGTGAATCCAGCCCTGAAAAGCCTCTACAGCTACTGTATATCTTAACAGTCCCCATATGTGTATACCTCTTCTACAAGCTATGGAAGATGCATGTTATTCATAGACCTTCCATCTCCAGGTAGACCCTGAAGTGCACACTAGTCATAGATTATGGGGCCTGCTCCTTTGACCCAGTCTCTTCTATGTTTGCACCCATTGCTCCACAACAGATGAGCAGACCTGTGAACCTTTTTACTGCTAAAGCTCAGATTGTTAATTGAACTGCGCAACATGTGAGAGAGTGGAGTCAGAGTGGATGGTATGAACTTGAAGTTTAGACTTTGACTGGCAGTGTGTTCCATGTGACCGCAACAGATCTTATTCATGAAGATTGTAAAGAATTGTGTGTAGTTTTTGAAAAAAGTGGAGAACTGCAATATGGCTGTTCTCTAATCTTTGTGTGTGCTTTAATTTTAGCTGAATTTGTTCAGGGGGTTGGTTCATGAGCTACAGGTTGTGGCCATTATGTCTGAAGTACCAGTGTTACATGTAAACAATTAAGAAAAATGTTTGTCTATTCATTACACACAGCCAACATTCACTGTTTACTTTGTCAGTGTCTCCAGTAAAATTGAGAGATTGTTGTTGACTTGTTTTAAGGTAGACACAGATGAGATTCCTTTGCCCATCTAAGAGGGAGGAGGGCAGGCTAGCAATAAAGCTTTGCTGCATATTGTAAGAAAATACACAGTAAAACCCCTCAGAAGATCGGAGTAAATAATCTGTGTAAAGATCTTTTACAGCCATCCATAATCCTTGCATGTAGCATAAAACTGTTATTGCATCTTTCACTCAGACATTATGGGTGAGGGTGAGGTGTTGCCATCTTACCTGGGCCTGGGCTGTCAGTTCACTGCAGGGGTGCGGCCGGTGCTCCTGAGCAGTGGAAGTGCACATTGAGCCACTTAGCATCACGGCGATGCCACACACGCGTCTCCTCTGACTGGCAGGAGCGCGGCCGGCCCTGGCTGTCCATGTACTGCGTCAGGCGGATGTAGGCGATGCAGGCAGCATCCTCGCCGATCAGATGAACGTGGGGGTTCAGGATGGTGGTGTGCACTGGCTTGCTGTTTTTACTCAGCACTGTGGGGATGGGAATATGCAGTTCAGCTGTTTGTAGACTTGTCAGGTGTCAATATGTAGCAGAGTGACCAAATGTGACGGAATTTAGCATATTACAGCTTCCACAGGCAACACATGTTGGCAACTTCAAACAGCACAGCTTTTATGAGTGGGTCCCTGTTTTGTTTGTATCATACATGTGCACAACAGTCATACAGATGGTCTGACACTATTCCTATTGTTTGATGGATGGTACTATTAATACACAAGGAAAAACAGCAATGTGTCCACCGAGGGAGTGGAGAAGACGACTGCAAGCTAGCATATGTTTTTGTATTCTTTAACTAGTTTAAAAGTGAGCTTTGTAAATGTTATGAGGAAGCATTCAATGCATTTGTTAGATCTCAGTGATATACAGTACACACAGTGTGTTCTGGTGAGAATCACTGAATATAAACCGTAATGTTTGTTTGAGAAAACATGGAGCACCTTTAATTTAAGCAACGCTGCAGTCTCTTGTTCAGGTGATATTGGCTGATCCTTTACACAGCAGCAGCTTAGTTGTAGAATACGCACTTTTACTTTGATAATTACACAACACAAAATTTACACTGAACTCTTGTCAACAGAGGTCTATAAAGGTCTTACTACAGTAGTTTCAAGGAGAAAACTCGAGCACTACAACCGATGAAGGCTGTGTTACAAATACACTGAGCCACTTACGGTTCTCAAAGTAAAACTTGTGGAAGTCCATGCCCTCCACCAGGTTTCCAAGAGCCTCTGGCTCAAAAGAAGTCAGTCCAGGGTCACAGATTCTCCTGTCAGAGAAAAACACAGCCATAAATAAACTTTATCTTAAGAACGTGATAACTTAAGAACTGCAGTGAAGATGATGCAGAACAGATGACATGACATTTAAAGCTTTGGTAAGATCAACATGTGTGCTGAATCCAAAACGAGCATTTTACAGTTATAAATGCATTTCACAGAGAACAAATTATTACTTCAGTTGTGTATTACATGACAAATGTTTTCAAAAAAAGATTCAGTTTTTAAGTGGCACATGCAAACTTACGTGTAAGCCTCAAAATCCCCATTGTTGATGGCTTCAATCAGCTGCTCTGTCATCTTTATTATCTCCTGTTTACGAGCTGAAAACAGAGAGATGGAAAGAAAAGGTAGGAAGGAGGGGGAAGACGACCAGAGGAGATTAAAGACAGTCACAAATCATTTGGAAGTTCAACATATAAATACCACTCCTCACGCTTGCACTGAACTTACTTGAACCCTCTGACATTTGAAAAAAGCTCATCACACAGGCTCCACCTCTGGTAACACTTACAGTGACATTGTAAGTTAAACACAGCCTCAGGAGTGTCTGATGCTGTATGTGACGCTCCATGAGCCGCACGAACGGCACAACAGTTTTTTTGGGTGATGGATCACCCTGTATTCATCTGATTACTCACATAAGTAATAACTTCAACAATATTTATTGAAATAAAATTAGATTTATCATACAATATTCAGTTTTTATAAATAAATCGTTATCAATGCAATACAGCCTTTATCATTAATCTGTATTGATCACTAGAGTTTTAATAAAATTATGTCAAAATCATCTGACGTTTTGGGGAGTATTCATTTCCATAATTTTTGTTCAGTAAACTCTACAAACTAAAACTAATCACGAGTGAAAATTTCACCACAAACAGAAAATTCACTCTTAGCATGTTCCCATGTGTCCTTCCACTAACTTCCTGGATGGAAGCCACCTGTAACGTCTGGTCCAAAAAAACAAGATATCAAAATATGTTCCACAACAGATGGCTGAGAAGACCATTCAAATACGAAAACTTCAACCAAGACAGCCTGTTTCAACTGACACCAGTCGAAAGCTCTTTCACTGTGCACACACAAACCCACACTAATGAAAACCACTGCAATATGTTAATTAAAAAAAAAACCAAATAATTACAAATATGACCACAGAAATTCAGAGAATGCAGCATTATGATAAGTCAAGAAATGTTCATTAGAAAAACAGCATACCAGAAAAGCACAAACTACATGCACACACACTGAACATCAGTGTGAACTGAGGAGAATAAACCAGCAGAGACAAACGCACTCCAAGTGTTTTTTCAGTATCCAACTAACATGCAGCTGCTGACCCAGAAAAGCCAGCAAGTAAATCCTCCACACCTGCATGTAACTTATGTGTTCATAAAGTTTATTTTCCTAAGTCCTCAAACCTTCTGCCATGAAATGGCAAAGAAAGTTGTAATAGACGGTATGAACACGTCTTCACAAGCACTGCACACCCTGCCTGCCACTTACTCTGCTGCAGTTTGCGGCTGCTGCCTGCGGGCGGCGACAGAGCTGATTCTGGTTCAGGACAGCAGCTCTGAGGTGGACTGCTCTGAGGGACACTGGGGCTGCTAGCAGCCTCCTGCAGGGGATCAGCTGCAGGCAAGTACACTCATCCCAGTGAAATAGTAAAGCTACTAGCCATTTACATGGAGTTTAGCATTATTTATTCTGCACACAGTATATCATACAGTGATAATAGGAAGTTAGCCTCCAGACACTGAGTTATTGATGAACATCTGAAAGAATAGCTTGTAGTCAGGCTGGGTGCCAGTAGATGGCAGCACAGGAGGGCAGAGCGCAACTAGTACAATAAATTAGAGGGAAGAGAAGAGGTCAGATTTTTTATTTGGTCTTAATTTATGTGGCAAAAATGTCTTGTTTCGCTCGAAGGATGTATTTATTGCAGAAAGTCTGCCGTTGGGTGTATGAGGAAAGGTCAGGAAACAAACATCAGAGGTGAGAGCTGAATCAGGTAAAATGCTGCTGACTTACAGGTGGGTGGTGGGCAGAGAGGAGACAGGGTCTGAGTCTGTTCCTCAGCCGTGCTGCACTAGCTTAACACTGCACTGTCTGCACTAGCAGACTCACAGGCAGCTGCTGCCCCCATCACAAGACAAACACACACACGAAATACTTAAACTGTAAGTTACCTGAAAGTTGTCACTTAAGACATTGAAATAGACTATTGAAGAGGAAGGGAAAATAGCTTGTATTGTTCAGGTTATCAGATATCTGTCTTATTAATCTCAGACATGTTAACTAGTTTGCCAGGTGATTTTAATTAAAGGGAACCCTACTTTAAGAGGTTGTTCCACATTGTTAATCAAGTCTCAATTCTAAAGCTATATGGGGAGAAAGAAAGATCTTTCAGAAGATGAAACATGTGAAATAGTAAAATGTCCTGCAAAAGCCATCAGAACAACTGATATTTTGCAAAGACTGAAGAGAGATCATTGAACTGTTAAGACTGTTATGTGATCCAGAGCACATGAATGAATTTAGTCAGATAAAGACTTATTAAGGAAAGTTTTTGTCAGGCAAATTAAGTTGATGTTTTGGGCTGGAATATTGGGAGTTAAGATGGTAGGTCTCCTTAGAGCTGAAATAACAGCATTTTTGTGTTCCTTACTGACCATTTTCTGCCATAGTATAAAAGGAAGAATCATGCCCTCAGACCACGCTGCTAAAAACATCACTGACTCCTTGGTTGCTATGGGTGTAAAGTGAAAAAAAAAAAATAATCATGACGTTGTCCCCTGACTATACAACCCTACTGAGCACCTGTGGAACGTCCTTAAAAAGAAGATTTATGAGGGTGGGCGAAATGAATCCTCAAAACAGCAGCTCTGACACTAGCATCAAATAAAACACAGACACTGTGCATGCACATACAAGGTCAGTGGATGAGAGAGCTCATATATTAACATTTAACTCGACCTCTTATTTTAGTATTCAAATCGCATTTATTTTTGGAAAAATAATGTTCACGCAACAAATACAGCAGATTTATGTCTCGAATTTGTTACGAGTGTTTTAAAACTGCATTGTGCTTCATTTGAAACCTTGTGTTTTGAGTTCTTTTAAAATATTTAAAAAAAAAACTGTTGTCATCATAAGTAGTTGTGCTTGTATTAACATCCACTTACTGAAGATAAAGAAATATGTTTAATGGTATTGGCAGCAAAGGAAAAACAAAGAAGAACATCATGTGCACAATAATTTAGAACACAGTGGACATTATATTCATTTAGCAGATGCTTTCATCCAAAGCAATTTAGAATAAATGCAATCAACCTAAAAAAAAACACAAAAGAGAGAACAGGAACAAACTGTCTCTTGACTGCATGTCAGTGATCATCCACTATAAAATAGAGTGCAGCTAAACCCACAGAAAGCCGCCTAGGTAACTGGATTACCTCTTTTCTGGAAAGCTGCAGGTAGTTCTGTCCTACTTCATGCATTTCCCGAGCCAAAGACAACTAATTAAAGGCTTAAGTGGCTGCGATGCTGGCACGCACACACTCACGCACACCAATAATCAAAATAAGGCAAAGACGTTTGGCGTTTTGCTCTTAAGCTATTGACCCCTTCATTAAGCCCGTTCTTAGAATGGCCACTGTCCAGTCCTGTGTTAGCATCAGTAACTAGGCGCAGGAAGTTTTCAGTAGCGTCACTGAGGCCACGCTTCGTTTTAGCACCGAGGGCTTTCAGAACAAGGGGGAAAATGCTGCAACGGTGTGCATATACAACCTGCAGGGCTGACCTGCAGGGTCCTCAAAATCTAAAGGAGGGTGTTGTATTTTTCTTTTTCCGAAGCAAAAAACACAAGAACAGAGATGTTGTACGTGGAATAAACTGTATGAAAGAGCTAAATCATAGCTGAATAAAAAAAACAAAAGAAACAATTACACCTTTGTTTGCTCCAAGGTAAGACGCTAACTAATGTCGTTTAAGTTAAAACATAAGAAGTAGCTAATAATCTTTCTTATGCTTTGCTCTTTCATATAAATTTGTCATTTCTCAACAACTAAATTTACTGGATCTTCCAGACTCTACTACCCTAACTGAAGTTACCTGAAACCTCTACCAGTAGACATCCATTATCTCAAATATGAACAAAACACAGTATGAGATATACTATAATATTTGTCTATCTGCTCTGGCCATCAACAGAAACCTGGACAAGATATTAAGTGAATAAAAAGAGGCATGCAGAGTAGGTGAAAGTTGGACAAGTACCTTTCCTACCTTTCATCTCCTCCTCTTCTGTGTTATTACAGCTCTCTGTGGAGCCCTGTCAGACAGAGAGACAAAAAAAGAGAGATGGAAAGAGAGAGAAAGGGGGAAAGGGGTGGAAAGAGAAATAGCAGGACAAATATTTCTTTTAATGTGTAAGCGAGACAGGGTTGGGAAACTTGGGACACTTTGACCATACGGACACATAGACAAACTGATGGACAGATGGACGACTTCCTCCCAGGAGCACAAACCAGCCGGACAGCAGCAGAGATCCATAAATATCAGAGCAGCAAAGTGTGGGAGCAATTTGAAATCATGTAGCTAATTTTAACAGGAAGATGGGTGCAAGTGTGCGTCAGTGTGGCAAAGTGTCTGTGTGAAAAGTGTCAGTGTAAAGACAATTGTGTGCCTGCATTGCCATTTAAATATCTAGTCATACTAATATTGTGCAAGCTTGTACACCAACAGCGCAAGCAGCATGGCAGTTGGTTTGTGTTTTAGTAAAGCGTTTTACATAAGTGCACTTGTATTGTACATGTGCTGCTGTTTAAGATGCTACATGTAGAATTTTCTCTTTCATATAAATTTGACTTTATCTATGATGCTGTTCAGATCCTGAAGGGTACCACCAGAATAATTATATACCACAGTGTTTAATCATAATCAATTAAGGGTTTCCTGTAGTCTTTCATTGTATGGGCGCGTTGCCTCGTCTAAAATAAGAGACACTTCTGCTAGTGTCAGAAAAAATTATTACATTTTTATGAAAAATGGCATTTGGTATTTTAAGCTTAAGGGAAAACAAGTACTTGGGCTACATCACACAGAAAAGGCCACATATTTAAAGAATGAGGCAACTGTTTAAACCATCTGTAACTACACAGATAACGTGATGATTAGGTCTGTCTGATTCTGCTCAGAGTGATCAATGATATCACACATTTACATTGCAGTAATTAATCAGAGCAGCATGACAGAGTGTTGGAAAAGAAGAAAATGATGGGAAAAGTTGATACAAACAGCTGAATCTGTTGAAATTACATAACGATATATGAAAAAACCTTAAACCAATGGAGTCTGTATTGAGTGGTAATTATTTCAAAGTTAGTACTGACCAAAGTTTAAAAAAATTTATTTGCCAATTGATAATTGTTTTCCTTATGTCTTTAAGTACTGAAATAATTAATGTGTAATTTCTTGTAAATTTCTTTTTTTCTGTTTTAAAGTCTATTAAAAATTTGATTGGATGAGCAGTATGCTACCTAAAATTGCAATCAGGTCCAACAGACAGTGCAGCAACAAGAGCTCTGCATTAATTCATCATTTAAAGACTGACTACAGAAATACAAACATTCAAAAAGGATGTTTTTTACTTTGAGTTTATTCCTTCATTATTTATAAAGCTAATGGCTTTTTTAATGTATTAATTGATTAAAATAAAACACTAAATGGTAATTTTATTCCAGTGGCTCTATAATGGGGCGCCTTTACTTCAAGAGGGATCTGTAATGATCTCCTACTGATCTGATTTGGAGAGGTTCCCAGGATTCAACTCTCTAGTGAAATCCCTTCTGGTAATCAGGAAGAGAAATGATGAAACACGCTGACAGAAGTCAGTTCACATTAGGTTAACAATGAAGTGTAGACACTTGTTATTGTAGTTCTGACAGCGATGTACGGACTGTATTTAGAGAAAATCCTCCACGAGTCACCTGCGAGTGTCTGTAGTAGCTGGTGGCCAGTGGCGGGAGAAGGAGGGGCTTACCTTGGTGCCGTCAGCTGGGTTGTGTACAACAGTTGTCTGGGCTTCCTGGGGGGAGGTAGGAGACACTTTACCATGCAGGGAGGGGATGGGTGGGGTGGGGCACCAGGGGAAATGCCAGGGAATACAAACTTATTCCATGACGACAAACATAGAAAACAGACGCATGTGCGCACACCAAAACGAAGCGCTGCAGTAGAGGCTGTGGAGCATTTATGGTGATCAAAGACATGATTGTAGATGTCAAGGCGCCCAGTGTCAGTCCTTTTCTCATTCACCAGCACTGTGGCCTATGGCCTAAGTGATGATGATCATTTTAGAGTCTCCAAAATGCATGAAAACAGCCACGAACACGTAGAGCAGCTAAACAGGTATTCACCAGCCAGGGCCATGACTGAGGAGGAGGGTCTTTTGAGTGACTGCATGTGCATGTAAGTGTGAGCGCATATGTTATGCCATACTTATGTTACCTGGAAGTGATCGTATTTAGCCTACCAGTTTCATGAACCTCTGATATTTATACATACAGATAATATTCCATTTTCTTCTGGCACCCCTTAGAGATAGTATCAAAAAATGACACTGCCAGATTCTATAATAATTTTATAATTTTCTCCAAAGAAAATTAAACCATCAGAATACTTTTAAAGATGCTATAACCACAGCGAAATACACAGTGACTTTAATGCTAAGCTAGTAAATACACTCTGGCTCTTATCCCTACAAATGACACTTGTTATCATTAAAACTGTCAATCACCATCTGGAGTCCGAGTTATGACCAATGAGCACGGTGACTGTGTTTAAGTAAGCACTCCTCATCCTCAACCATGACCCTACCATAGAAACATTCAGCACAAATTCAAGAGCTCCAAGTACTGCACTGTTTGGAAAACAAACCACAGTATACTGGTTTGGTCAGTCAGTCAGTCAGTCAGTCAGTCAGTCAGTCAGTCAGTCAGTCACACTCAGGCCCTGATCCCAATCAACACTGGAGCCAACATCCAGGAACTACAATCTTGGAACATGCAGCCCATTCAGTGACATACAGGATTATTGAGGATGTAGGTCATTTTTTGGGCACTTTAAATTTTTATTTTTAACAGGCAGCTGAGAGATGACAGGATGTTGCATTCCTGGTCTTAACAACTAAGCTAAGAACGACCTTATTATGGGGAAACAAGAGTGCCACAATTTTGCTACAGCCATCCAATAATTTTATAGATTTATCTAGAAATTCCACAAGTAGCTATGAGAGCATACTTTTGATTTAAAGATGTTAATGGTTTCATTCACTTTGATTTGACCTTCTCACTTAAGAAAATACTTCAGTTTTTTATTATAAAGTCTAAATAGTGTATACATTTCTGTTAAGACCCACAGGAATGATTGTCTCCAGTTATTTCAGGTCTAAAAAGGCAACTGGCCACACAGTGGATGCAGACTGGTGAGAGAACAGTTTTGGCTTTCCTGCTGCCACATTGCAAGCTCTACAGTGTGTTGTATATATGGATCAAATTACAAAGATGAACACAGAGGCTGCACCCTCATACAATTACGATCTCTGTTACCTGCCCACTCCACCTCCTGTTTTACCCAGAAGTCCTCATCATCTACAATGACCAAACAGCAATTTGTGAGAAGCCGTCTTTTTATGTAGTGGAGGTTCAGCCTTTGAATTTTTGTGCTCTGTAATTGCAGTCACCATGTTCTTTTCCGAAGACAAATCATCAACAAAGCCCAGGTGACGCAGTTGAACACACAAAGGAGTCACCAGGATGTGGCTGAGCAGAACCTGATTGAAGTGTCTGCTGTAGCGCTGCAAAATGAAAGCCATTTGTCTACCTGTCAGTGTTGTGCACTGTGTAAATATATGTACAAGTGTGTCCACAGGAGGTCTGGGTAAAACACAAGCTAGGAGAGACGCTCAAATGCACGAGCCAGTCCTTCAATTTTAAAGTCGTCAAATCCACTGGCAACATCACAGTTTGTGCTCAAAACAGAAGCAAAAAGGCAGAGGATGAACGACGAGAGAGAGAGAGAGAGAGGACGAAGGACACAGAAGATTTCACTTAACATAGGATGTGAGAAAAAGATGAGGAGGAGGCAGAACTAAACATTGGAAAGATGGAAACAATGAAATGATGCCGTAAAAAGCAACATGAGAGAAACCAAATAGAGATGAGGTACCATTGGTGCTGAAGATGACATGCTGCTGTCTTTGGTGCTGCTGCTGCTTACTACACTGTTTTTACTGTTGTTTCCCTGCGACTGGGGCAAAGAAACACAACACAGAATGACTCCCACTGCTCCCATTGAGTCTAAATCATAAACCACCTTATGGGAATCTCAGGTGCAAAACAGGAATAGAGCCATTATGTGGCCTATTCCACCTATTGTACGTGAGTAGGATTCAAAACTGCACAAGTTTGAGTAGGGTTCAATACTAAGCAGATTTTTCGGAATATTTGTATCAATCATCCGCATCTTTCTGCTTTGTACATTTTAACACGCAGTTGTTCTACTCTCCTGTAAATTGCTGTGCAAAATAATCACTTAAATCCATGACATGACGTTTCTTTTGATCATCAGGAAATTGTAGAAACAGATTAAGTCTTGTTCTCCATCAACAATGTGAGTGTATGGACTTCCTAACTTGTTTATTTCTATCAAAAAACTGTGTATCAAATGATTGAAGGGCTTTATTAATCCAGCACTCTGGTGTATGCCTGCATTTAATGTCTACAACTTTTGCGCAACATTAAAACAAGTAAAAAATACAGAAAAGTTAGTCAGCAAATGCATGTTAATACAAAGAACATATTTTCAGACTATCCAATTGTAAGTAATTTCCCAGCACTTTTGCAAATAGGTCAATCAACATCTGCTGGGATAACAAGATAAATCACAAGTTTTTATCTAACACAAGCAACGGGAATTGGTGGTCCATTTCTGGCAGCAACACAGCCAAAGACTGTGTGACCGAGTCAAAAAAATAAGTTTAGAATAACAAATATAATAAATAATAATAACCAGTCCAGGTCTGTGCATGCAGTGAAAGGCCTTGATGACAGGATTTTCCTCTGTGGAGAAGTGTGTATGCATGCGTGAAGGTATGTGCTGAATATTGTTCTTTCCCTCTTTTAGCCCCTACATAGTCATCTGGAAGATAATACTAAAGCCTGTTTGACCCACAAAACTACATGGTATTACTGCAACTGCTTAGTTCGCCCAGTTGTCTTGAACAGGCCCTGTTCACTGCTTTGACTGAATTTTTGACCACTCAACTCTCAGTCCAAACCTCAAGCAAAAGTTGGTTTGCCAACAGAAAAGCTAAATAAAATTTAAAGATTTAAAAAGAGTTTGAGAAGTTTCAAGACTTATGTGAAATAAAAAAAAAATGTTCAGCAATATTTTGTGGTTTAAATTATCCCTGCAGAGTCTATTTCAATATAGTTTTACTGAAAACTATTGTTTTACTGATATTTGTCTCTAAAAGTGCAGTGGTGCAATCTTTTAGTATATATGTTATTAGCTTTAATTAAACTAAGAAAATAGTTTACAGTCGCATTTAACAGCTGTATTCTCAGGAAATCAACTGATAGAATTAAAGCCATCCTTCCATTTTGTTCCACTTATCTAGCATTGGGACGCGGTGACAGCAGGCTATCCCGAGGCGTTCCCAGGCCAGATGAGATATATAATCTCTCTAGCACGTTCTGGATCTGCCCCGGGGTCTCCTCCCAATTGGACATCCCAGATCCTCAAAGCACCTAAAATTCCCCCACTGTTCCCATTGGGTCTAAATCATAAACTGGGTTTAAATCATAAACCACCTTATGGGAATCTCAGGTGCAAAACAGGAAATTCCCCCAAAACAGGATATTTCCCCAACGAATCGCCACCTTATCATGGTGGGTGGGTTGTTGTGCCCCTGTGACCCTGGAAGCTGTGTTGTCGCGCCCCTGGTAGGGTCTCCCAAGGCAAAGTGGTTCCAGGAGAGAGGAGTGATTAAAAAAAACCTTTATATGAAGCGTATTAGGAACAGCTATGTTCCCTCCTGAAACCAGACCTGGGAGGAGACTACACATTTTCAACAGACTAAAAGTCAGGATATTTTGTCCCCTGCTGCCACTTTGGCTCCGTTTTGTTGTATCCTGCAAACCAGAATGGGGGTTCAGCTGAATAACAGAGGTGGAGTTTATAGCTACAAATTATAGACTGAATGCGAGATGTGAACAAGAAAACACAGTTTGAGCTGGACTCTCCTTTCAGCCTCAGGCTAACTGGAGAAAAAAGAGAATAGAGAAATAGTCTTGAATGCAAATCAGTATTCCCGCAAGAAAGTTAAGAGGTGAATGAATTATGCCAATATAAGGGTAAGAGCAAAGTGCTGGGAGGTTTTTCTGTGGCCTATTAGCAATATCATCTCACAGAAAGAGTAATGTGCAACACCAAGTTAAACAAGGCAACCTACAGTTCATTCAAGATGCACAAATACATCACGGTAATTAAAATCCTAAGCTATTGTGAAGCCACTACTGGAAATCTTTGTTTGTGTTTTGCATTTTCTACAGCCTCAAAATTATGTTCAAGGATAAGATAAGTGTTTCCTTTACCATATTTATTACCTCCATTAACGATATCTATTTTAATATCAACTTAAATGCATTCATACCGATTTACAATTCCAGTGTTTAAAGAAGCTTCCTTTGAAGAACAGATAATTAATTTTGCTTTCACAGATGTGAAACTGCTTATAGACTCATAGTTTTAGTGAGTGAGGATCAGTATAAGTATCGATTTTATTTGCATGTGTAACTAATCAAAAAGATCATTAGAACAAATTCCTAAAGAAATACTGGCATTATCTTAAAATTTCACTGTATTTTTATTTCATTACTTTATCTTCAATATATCTACCACTGAACTGTCTCTAGTTCAGAGGCGGAGATTATCTGCAGGTGACCAAGACAGCTGCTTTATTTACAAAAAGAGGGGGACAAAAAGAGTTAACTCAAATGAAAAATAATGACGATACAATAAATGTGCAATAATTGAAAAAGGTAAAATGACTGCATAATGATGTTTAGAGAGATGTATGTCCCTCACTCCTGTGATGGTCAGGGATGCTGGTAAGTAAGCCAAAATGCGTGATCTTATCCAAAGGGAGAAAAAGATCAGATAAGCATAACTGGAAGGGGGTTAGTGTGTGTCTTTGTGTGTTATTTGTCAGGAGCTGAAATGGTTTTGGTGGCGCATATGGCAAAGGGGGATGCAGGAATGTTGGATGGAGTTGGGAAATCCAACATATATTGGACAAAACTAAAACTGTCATAGACAACGCTTCAAGCATCTTTGCCCAAAAGAAAAACAAACAAACAAATGAAACAGAGGAGTAGAGGAGGACCGGGGGGAGAAAAGACCCAGAAAGACGAAGAGAGACCAAGAATGAAAAATGAACAAAAGCGACAGAGCCGATCTCACCATCAAACAAACACTCGAGCTGGACTTCCTTTTCTGACAGACAGCAATGGAAAGGAGGAGGAAAAAAATAAGGGGTCATCGGGAAACAAGGAGCTAATCAAAATAGTAAAAAAGTGAAGCTGCCAGATTTATCCCAGAAAGAGAGAAAAACAAAACAGCTGCACAAGCTTACACAGGAACAAAGATGAGACAAAGGGATACTGAGAGGGCTTCAGAAGAAAGAAAGAAAAGAATCAGCTGCAAAAACAATATAGGGAGTTAATTTTTAAATGGGAAGATCTAAATCACTGGTCGTGCACTTTATTTGTATAATGCTGGGTTTAGTTATGTTTAAAGTTACTGTTTGTAATGGGGATTTTATTTTGGCCCTTGTGGATCATGGCGCTTCACTGCATGCATTGACGCTGACTGTTCGAAACAAAATGACCACCTGTGAATAACAGAAAAACCTGGTGGTAAAAAACAGTGTTTTAACAGCCTTTTGGTCTTTATTATGTCCGTTACTTTCACTTAAATTTCAAATCTGTATTACCTGTGCCCCACCTTGAACGGCTAACTCATAAACATGATAAAGTGGTTGCTTTATTTTTAAGATCAATCTTTTTCCCTAAGCTGCAAAAACTAATAAAGGAGCACCAAAGCACAAAGATAATCCAACTTAAAGAACATATCGCTTTCCATATGCTCATAACATCAAAGATACATGTTATTAGAGAGTTGTTAGGATGACAGAAGACAGGAAGAGTAAGAAGGACAGAAGTAGTAAAGTTAATAAAACCCCCCTGGGTCAGAGAGCTTACCTTCACACCGTCCGACTTTTTGTTTAGTAAGGTTTTGCATGCTGAAAGAAAGAAGGGAAAAAATGGTCAGAGAAGGACATAGTCTGAGACGTAAAGGTCCAACAAACGGAACAGTGGTTGAGATAATTCAGTCAGCAGGACAAAACAGAAGCAAAACCTGGTCCGATAAAGGTTTATCATAGCTGCCTCCTAATTTCACATTAATATTTTCAAAAGTAGAACTGTTGTAAGAGGGACAATCCCTCCTCAAAGTATTTTGTCTCCACCAATGGGGATTATCAGCGCAATTAATTGTTTAAACGGAAATTTGGTTTTACAAACTGAAACTGGAAATTAAAAGACAAAAGTTGAAAATGAAAAAATTTTAAATTTGGAGGTGTGCACCCTCAGTGCTTTTACCCTTTCTCATTGTAATGCTTTGTTTAAACAGGCACTTGGTGATTTTAATACAGAGCCCAATCACACCCCAAGCTCCCACAATGTATTTCCAGGACACTGGTTACATTTTTATTTGGAAGCCCATTTCTGCCATAAAAGAGATGAAAAATTTGAGAGAGTTAAATATTTTGTTGCCTAGTTATTAAGTAAAATTTAGCAAGTAAGCAAGTTAAATTCATAAGTTAGTGAGGCAAAATTATGAGTTAGCATGTTTTAATAATAAGAGTAGCTCAGACTTTTCACAAAAGTCATATAGTAAGTTACTTATGTGATAGTCGGTCAAAATTTCTTTTTTTTCTTGACTGGCAGAAATAAACCTCCACAGCCTTGACTGTGAATGGGCTAAATTCAAAACATCACAACAGCAGGACAGAAAATCTGACATGTATGATCAATCAATTTGTAGGAAAATAAACATTAAAAGCAGGTAAAACTTGGGTCTTTTTGCCCCTAAAAACACTAAAAATTAATTCCAGCACTGTCGTAAGTACATAACAGACTTCTATGAATAGATGAATGAATACACTAATGAATGAATTCAATGAATGACTGAGTTTCTGAACCAATGATATGCTGCTAACCAAAACAATTTGGAGTTCCTCACAGAGGAATCAAGGAAAATGTCATTTATTTCAGTGTGATACGGCTAACACATCGATTGAACCGATTGAGCTGGAACAACTTGAACTTTTGCCGTATCCCATAGTTCACTACTCCTGCAGGTAAAACACACCTACGGTAGTTAACAAGTTAGCCAACATTGATCACACTGATATTATATCACGTGCATGCATCTGAAAACTGAACCAGTTGTAAAAAAACTCATAGAAATGACACCAAGACACACACATTTAAGAGGAAACTGAATAAAAATGTCCTCATGCATTCACACAACATAGATAATTAAAATAAACACACAGTACACTCTTACTGTATAAACACTCATATTTGTGTTAGTCATGTTCCAACGGTCCTCCCTTACCTTCCATTTATAAAGTGAAAGGCAATGAAGAAGGCAAGAAAACAGTAATGTTTTTAATATCTGCATCTTAATATCTGGACTGAAAACTCAACATGACAACTGCAGGCACAAACACCTGTCGGGCTTTTACTGAATTTTAAAAGGCATTCTTTGATCATTTTCACAGAGGTGGTGGGTTCATGCGATGACGTGATTTATCAACATGTCTGGCATGCAGCATCCACTTCAAAGTCTTTCTCTTAAAAAGTGCGTGAGAAGTGCATGAGCGGAAAACGTTCAGGGGATCATTTCAGACCCAAATCCTTCACATCAGACTGTATCTGACAATGTTTCTCAGCAAGTGAAGAAATTCGACAGTCAGAATTATTCACAGAGAGAAATCCATTATTAACAGCTTATCGACGTAGCATCCACTTGTTGATCAAACCATAATTCCTGTATGAACAGCTCAACCTGTCATGTGACTGACATTCACCTGTAGAGGGGTTCAGTATGCTTCATACAAACTAGTCTGTATGACCATCATGGAGGAGGACGGCATATAAATGGAGATGAGGAAACACAATGTTTTCGGACGATGGGAAGTGGGCCTGCATGTCGGACTTTAAAAGGGCAGTAACCACAAACCTCTTTAAGGTAACTAAGAGTGGAATCTGTATAAATTGTCAGTATACAATAAGTCTTTTAATCACCCTACTGATAGGAACATCAGGATCAGAATTGAGGATTTCATTACATGAAAAACTGTTTTTGGATAGTTTCTCAAACGTTTGCTTCCATATATGAGAACTTTTCAAGTAATTTGTTTTTTTACTGTAATGTAGTGGCTGATGTAATTACACTTCCAAACCCTTCATTTGTATCTTTTTATAATGGGTCTTATTGCTGATTCTGTTTTGTTTTAATTCATCTTTAACTCCTACTCTTTAAATTCAAATTTTCTTTATAATTTGTTGCATGATGGTGACCCCTGATGAAGGCCATGAACCGAAACAAATTGGTCTCATAATAAAGTTCCTTTTTTGTGCCAAAGTTGCCGTTTTGGGTTTTGACCACTATGGATTGTTGGTGTCAGAGGGTGACAACAATTCTTGTCCGCAGCACCCCTAAATTCAGCACTGGAAAGGTCTGAGGGGAGACCGTTTCGGACACTCTTTGATGACCCTACAGGCACTTTGTTTGAAGCATACTGATGTCTTTAGGTTTTTTGTAGGTTTGTCTGTTCACACAAATAAAACAAAGCAGGCAGTAGAGAAGACAAATAAATAGATAACAAACTACACTATGCATCCTGTTTAACCAGCTTCCCATGCAGGTTGGCATACTGTACTGTAATGTGCACTCATACACATGCTTGGCTGGCTGTTAGTGCCAGAGCCATGCGGAGGGACAGTTGCAGCGAGAACAGGCAGGGATCGACTGGGCATCAGCTGAGTACTGTGGATACAAACCAATTCAAAGGAGGCAAAACTGGGAGTGATAAGGAAGTTGAATGCTGGCGTGTTTATTCAAATTAGTAATAAAAAAAGGTTATGCTGCAGAGGAGTAGATGTGCAGCCTGCACCACTTGTGTTAATGCAGAGATGTGTAAGCTGAGCGTTGTTGCGTGACAGCTGAGGTAGTTGGACAGAGGTCAGAAGGTCATGCTGGGTGTCATTTAAATGGCTGTTGTGTTCGACACAGGAAATTAAATAGCCATTCCTGGAGAAGAGCTCTGTTCATTAGAGCATCCAAACACGCAGCAGACCGAAGAGGTCAAGAGCTGAGCTCCGTTTGTGGTTTCCATTTACATATTTGTGTGTTTGTGTGTGTGCAGCATGCCCCAGTGCAATGAAAACCACACAAAAGTGGTCCATCAGTGTGCAGTAGCAGCAGGCAGCAGGTGGAGGGGTTCAAGCAGCCCAGGCCACATGCCAATAGCCTGAGTATGAAGTTGGCAGTGCCCGAGTCCAACACCCCCTCAAGCAGACGTACCTTCCTGTGCCATTGCAGCCGTGCTGGTGGTAGCGGCAGGGCTGGTATGCTGCCGTCCCACTATTGGACAGAGAGGGATTCAATGTGGAGGCAAAGGTGGCACAATAGCCTCACTAAAGCCTGACAACCTTTTAATTTTCTAGATTTCTTGGACTTAAATAAACCTCTGAGTATTAGATAAAAATGACAAAATGGGTTTGGATCAAGCAGGCATACTGATCGTGTGCCACGCGATGAGCTGCTCACCATTTGATATTTCAACTCTGATAAACTCCTTTTCATTAGGATGAAGTGAAGCAGCAGACGGGAAATCTTCTCAGCACCAAAATACTTGTGCCCTAAAATTATTAATCTCATTTCCGTGGACATTCACTCGATAAACATGTCTACAGTTATCTATAAAGCAATTCAGAGGTCTGGCTCGTCTGCTTCCTTCAGACTAGATCAATCATGACTAGTAGAAAGTAGTTGGCTGTAATCCACAAGAGTTGTTTTACTTACATAAAAGCATATAAACACAGGGGCAATAGCATTAATGCATTAGCCTGCCGGGCCTTCGTCTAGCCCACATATTGGGTGTTCAATCAAGAGTGCATTGTGTTTGGGTGATCAAACTGCTTACAAGGAGGAAATCCAAGCCAAACCCCTGAAGTGCAAAATCAAAACTGCAGACAAAGCTGACCAGCCAATGCGAACAGGAAACCAAATGTGTGATTAAGGGAACTAGTTTCAAGCTAAAGAAAAGCTAAATCACCGACAGAAAGAAAGAAAGAGATAAGCATCATTTGACCCCTATGAGATATCAGGAAAAAGTGATTACCCATAAAGTGCATATAGAATACATTTATTATATAAAATGACAAAAACAGACATCTCAGAACTGCTCAGTGTTTCTGAGCACCTTTTGAAGTCTGTAGAATATCCTTGCCAAAGCTCACCTGAAAAGTTCCTGGACACCAGCATTGTTGTGAGAATAGCTCCCTAGAGAGGCACAAAAATTAACATTATAAGATTTGTGATACTTTGATGTGTGTGTGTGTGTGTGTGTGACTGCCTCCACACTCACTTTAAGTTTCCTCCTGGCGTTGAACTTGCGCAGACACTCCACAGTCTCTTGACGGTGCATCATGGAGGCCACAGTGGAGCGTTGCTGTATGTAGAGGAGAAGAAACAATATTATGGATAAACCAAACTTCACTTCATTTCATGTCAGTGTAGATGACATGTCACGCCGACATAATCGATTCTAAATGATAGGAGTCCTAATAAATGGAAATCATGTATGAAGTGGAGGCAAAAGACAAAAGCTTTGCGTCCTGTTTCTTCAGCCAAGTCCATTATTTTCTATATTAGGACCTCTCCCAGGAGTAGATTATTATATCTCAACCATGATCACATACAACAACTCTTTTAATTTCTTTTTATCTACAGGATATTTAATACTTTAAAAAGTTTATTTGTAATCAGTTAAACACTTTAAGCTATTTTCAGCAGTGGGAATCAGCTGTTAGTAAGTGGCAGCTGGACACCTGCAGTTTACTTTCTTATGTGACTCACAGATGGAGCACATCTACAGCCTGTGAAAGCATGAATCACAAGTACAAAGATTAACAACAGCTTTACAAAATATCTGGTTCTTTGATAGAGAGACGAAGGATGCCCGTGGACAGAAAAATGCAAGGTGAGAAGTTAACTATGACGCCCAAGGTGCTTTTCAGTGAGACACATCTGATCACAATTTCAGATGAATTCCACAACATGTGTTGTTTACAACTACAACAATGAAGCCTTTTGAATTCACTACAGCCTTGATTCGCTCCTGTGAGTGGTTTCTTCTCAATATGCAGCCCTGGCTCGTGGTTATTGCCATGTTTAGAGTCATCCACAATGGCAAACTGTCGCTAAAAAAACTGATGTATCAGAAACAAAATAGTTGAAACATTTAAAACTGAAAACTAATTTGAATTCTGAATTACAAATGAGGAAAAGTACATCCAGAACCAGCAGCTTCTCCCACTTCTCAACTCTATAGTTCTTGATCACTTGTTTAGTACGCTGGGTAAACTGTTGACTGGAACTGAACGCTTTCAGTGTTTATTCTACCAAAAACTACAAATTCTGCTCTAGTACTTAACATGAGTCTGTGTGCTAGCAGTCCATGATGTGAACACATGGTTATTAGGCGTACTTGTGTTGCTGTTTTGAAAAGCAGTGCCAAAAATGAAATGCTTAAAATATTCTACACTCTAAGTCTGGGAAGCATGTGAGCTCCTGGTCGTGGTGTCCTGCCAAGGTATTCCTAAATCGAGTCAGTGTATGACTGCTGAATAAGGAGGATAGTGAAAGAAATGTGACGTAATTTGTTGGAAGGCGGCACAAATGTCTACACCAGTATTTAACACGCTGGAAGAGATTTCTTCTGATGTGAAAACCAAAGGAGACGACATGTGTGACTTACGCAGACCCAGGGATGCTTGAGGGCCTGGTCGGCAGTGATCCTTTTGGCAGGGTTAATCGTTAACATCTGATTGATCAGATTCTTGGCCTCGGGGGTCACTGTGTCCCATTCTGGAGAAGGAAACTGAGAGAGGGAGATAATGAGGAAGAACCGTTGAAAGATTGTATATCAACAATTGGCCTGAGACACATGTACAGTACATGAGTATAGACTTATAAATGCATACACATGTCTGGATTCTGTGCCTGTGTTCCATTTTGTCACAGCATTTGATGGCATGTACCAAATATAAAAAATCTAAAATATCTGTCTTGGTCTTACCTTATTAGACTCACTGAAGTATTGTGTTTATTTGTGTTTTTGTTTATTTTTTCTATTCTTTCTATGAACATGGTATACTTTAATAAAACATTTGAATTTAGCAGACAAGGAGTTTATCCATTTAATCAATTTATTAATTCATTAAGACATACAGTACTCCAGTTACCTCAATACTGAAGTCCATATCACCTCCATCTCCACCTTCTGCCTTGTGAATGTCTTTTATCTCCCTTTTATGAGTTAATCTCCTTTACACTTCCCACGATGATGTTCCTAATGTACTAATAATTATGCTAAAAATGATCTTGTATAATTTAGTACACCAGTCATTGAACATGCACAGATTGCGACCGCAACTGCAGCTCATATTTGTGCAACGCAATGTTTTGCTAATTTTCGTATGAAAAGTGCTTTACTTTCTTTTCTTTTGGCAGATAATATGCAGAATGGTGCGATGATATCTTTTATTTTAGAAGCCATTCAAATGAATTCCCTGGTTCTACACTGAAGGGAAAAGCTGAGGAACGGTGGTGGTTATGTCAATGCCTGAAGCCACTCTGTAGTAACAGGTGGAGTTTTCAAAGTCAGTGTCAGTTTCTATCAGTTTCTCTCACTCCAATCACACATACCTGCCTCCCTCATCCCTCCATCTGAGTAGCATAAAGCGCCAGCAAACATGTTGTCGAGACACATTCACTTCAAACAAGTGTCAGCTGTCAATTACTGACAAAAAGTAAAGAAAATGCGATTCAAGGTACCTAGATGTTAGTGATGGTGGTGTAGAGTGCTTGTCACAGTCACTTCATATCAATGCACATATTATGCACATTCATTAGATGTGGTTGCTTCCAATTATGGAATTTAATATGGGTAATAAATTCCTATCTCGCAGAGGATGATGACAAGATCTGATAAATAAGCCTATTGCTCTTTCAGAGTGCATCACTTTTTTCTACAGCAAGATGAAAATCATGCAATAACAAGTAAAGAAATTAAAAACTAAAATTGAATTTCTAAATTACTTGTACGACAGAGACTTGATGAGATTTGAGCTGACGGTGTTCTGCAGGGCTCATCTTGAGGCTCTGCATGCTTTTCCCCATTTACATAAATCATGATTAAGATTAACTATTAGACTTCAAGTTTCATGAATACAGAGCTCTCTAACAGACTCCATAGACCTCAGCTCTCGTCTTCATGAATCCGCAAAATACACGTTCATCCAGCCAATCTGGGATGAGCCTGCAAATCTGAGCTCCCTAAAAGAAGGGCCTTCATTAAAGCCGCACCAATCAATATTTTCATATGGTAGGTCACAGGTAATTCCTCCCTCTCAATGTTTTTTAGCTAGCCTTTACTAGCAAGCGGCCATTGGTTTACAACAATGTTACTGTTTTCGTTTGCTCTCACCGCCCTCAGTAGCATTTTATTTCTTTTTTTTTCTTCAAAAAAGTGCTATAAACCCACCCTGGTCAGAAACATGACCCCACTTAAGTTTAGCACCTGATGTTGCAGTTTAGTGGAGTTACAGCTCTCATGTACAGACATAGAAGAAGGTAATAAGAATATGAGAGGAGTACTCACGTCATATGCGCCGGCCTTGATTTGTTGGTACAGTTTGTGTTGGTCCTCGTCCCAGAAGGGAGGGTAGCCCACCAACAGGATGTACAGGATCACACCTGACACACACACACAAAATCTAGATAAAGGTACTGTTTATAAAACTTATATAAGCACATGCAGAATGACATTTCAGAGGCAGAAGCATAATTTTCCTAATGGATATTAGTGGAAATTAATACAGCAGCATACTGTAAATGCATGTAAACAATGCAATGATGATATACAGAATTAATTCTGATTGCCATTACAAAATTACAAAAATTCAAGCTCACTACTAATAAAACATTTTATGCATGCAGACAGAAAAGGTGACTTTTGACAAACTGACCGCATGCCCATATGTCCACTGGCTTGCCGTAGGGGTCCTTTCTCAACACCTCTGGGGACAAATATCCTGGAGTTCCTGCAAAACCTGTGAAAATAACAGATTCAAAACTAGAATTACTGGCTTGCATTTTTATGATTCCGCCAACCAGTCAAGGGGCAGTTCACCTCCATGTCTACCCAACCAAATCCAACCAAATGAATGTGGTACAAATAAATAGGAAATATGGTTACAATCTCCCCATTCTGTTCTTGTTGTTGAATAACAGCCAGAAAAGTGCTTTTGCAGAACATTATGATGTCATGGTGAAGCTGACCTCTGACCTTTAGATATAAAATGTCTTTACTTCATCATCTATTAAACATTTCTGTAAATATTGTCATAATTAGCATATGGATTCCTGAGTTATGTCCAGAAACCTTCTCAGTTCTTCCGTGAGTAGTATGAGCCAAATTTGAAGAAATTCCCTAAAGGTCTTCTTGAGATATCGCGTTCACGAAAATGTGACAGACAAACTGATGGACAAACCGAAAACATAATGACTCCAGACACAGCTATTGACGTGAAGGCATGAAAAAACAACACAATGATGATATAGTGTTCTTTCTGATAACTATTATTACAACAAAATTACAAAAACTCAAGCAGTGATGGTATTTTTCTAAGGAAAACACTGCAGCTGAAAGGGAACACTGTAAAAAAAATTACAGAGAACACGGTTAAAAATGAAAGTTGGTAGCAGAGTGTTATTTCTTACCAAACCATGCCTGTTGGTCCCCCTGAACCTCGATGGCTAGACCAAAGTCTGCAAGCTTCACCGCTGCTCCCTTCATCTTACTGGCAAGGAGCAGGTTCTCCGGCTGCAACACAGAGAGACAAGTAGTTTCATTAGCCTGAAATATTTTCTCTCACGCAGCCATTAGTAACTATTCTAGATATTTCTTTGCCATTTTTTTCTGTAGACAAATGCCTGCCACAAGTAAGTTTTAATATTTTGTCTGGCAAGCATTCAATGAAATGAAGGACGACAAGAAAGCCCTCACATTTGAGAGACGGAGTAAATGTTTTTATTTCCACTTCCACACATAAAGACGAAATCAGTCAGTCACTTAATAACATGTCATTAAAGTTATCCTTAGACAAACTACGAAGTTTTGCATGACACAAAATAAACTGTAGAAAAGTTATGAGCAACAAGAGGAAAAAACATTTAATTAAGAGCAAAAGGCATGAAACCTCCTTCAAGAAATGTCTCCGTCTGCATGAATGGATGGGCTGCAGGAGCACGATGACATCTACAGTAGTAATGAGGCATGATTTGGTCAAATAGGCTACAAAGGCCTCCCCCAAAAAGGAAGACCTTTTCAGTCAGCCGTCACACAATTTGACGGCATTTTGACCATGTCCTTTTGATCACGCAATCAACTAAAAAGTCAGAACTTGTCAAAGCTCAGGACATAATGGCTGTGTTTTAGTTATCTTAACTGCTTCCTCATCCTCCTCATACATCCTAGTTTCTCACACTTTAGGAAGACGGGAGCGGAAGAAGAAATCGAGGAAACAGGACGGGTCAAGTGTAATCTGATGCATCTGTTACTGATTACAGCTGCACAGCTGTTTTTAGACTTACTTGTTTCTTACATGTTACGGTTTTTATTTACAATATAGGGTGTTTTTTTTTCTCTATGGTGGCTCAGTGATCACTGTCACCTCACAGCAAGAAGGTCCTGTGTTTGACACCAACAGCCTTTTTTGAGCTTTCTCTATCGAGTTTTTAGGTTGTCCCTGGTACATTTGCAATGTCCACCCTACAGACCCTCTGCATTGCAAACTAACTAGACTTTAAATGACCTGAAGACCTAAGGAAAGTGTCCAGAGTGTACATGTTTACAAAGTTTGTATGCGTATGTGTGCCTTGAGGGCAAAAGTCTTGTTGCAATGGTTAGCCTCATCACCTCCAATGGGGAAAGGCAGACAGATGTCGCACACTTGCACCAACTGTCTTAATGCTCTTAGTCCTTTTCCTCTCATCCGTCAGTCTTGCTCTCCCTCTCTTCATCGAGTTCTCTATCCATCTATCACTCCCGCCTTCCTCCTACCAATTTTCCCCCCTACCTGCACAGGGACAGAGAGCTGGAGTGAAAGCAATAGAAGAAAAGAGAGGGAGACAGATAGATGGGAGGTGGCATAATGAGTCCCTACGCTGGCGCTGCAGCAGCCTGGTGACCTCACCCTCCAGTTACCATGGCAACCCAGCCTGCCACCAACCACCAGCACTCAACTCTTTCTGTGTAGTTCTTGTTTTCCCTTCAGCGAATGGCCCTCCCAAGATGACAGGCAGGCAAAAATATGGTGTGTGTGTGTGTGTGTGTGTGTGGTCACACCTCTCCATGGCACTCTTTGTTGAAATTATTAGTATTTTTATGGCTCCAATACAGATTCGGCAGCTTTATCCCCAGGAAGTTCAATCAGATGTTGCTTTCTTTTTAGCTGTCAGATGATTGATGAAGGTTCGTTCTACCAAGACTCTTTCTTAGAGAAATTACGTCAGCAAACAGTTGCAGATCCAGCAGATACGGAGCAACATTACAATTAATTTGGTACGATGTTTCTTACCTGACAAATTTAAGTTCAAACTCCCTCTCCTTTTAGCTCTGGTTTGCTCTCCAATGACTCCTGAGTGAAATCTGGCTCTTTAGCGGCTAAATGGTCCAATATGTTTACCAGCTAACCAGTCGCTAACTGTACCCGTCTCCCTTTTGGCTCTGAGCAGGTACTGCACATTTGGTTCATCTGGTTTTCTGTGGAAATAGCTGCCTGCTGCTGCTGAAAACCCAGTTGATGAGAGAGAACCACTTTTTTTGTTTTTCTCTTACATAGCTTTAAGGCAGCTACAACTATGCGTCGAGTAACAACAATATAACAATTTGAAAGAAGTCAATCATAGTGATAAACCTTCAGTAAATCATCACCCGAATCTGAGTGTTATTCCACTCTGACAGTTTCAAGATATATTCTGTATCAGCTTGTTACAGCTCTTCATAGAAGCTATTATGGGGATAATGCACTTACGATAAGTTGTTTTGAGCTCAAGCATCTGCCAAATGCATGTAATCTAAGACTTCATATTTTTATATTGCTTCATTCCATCAAAAGGAATATTAAAGAAGTTTTGGGTGTCATTTTAGGCTTATTTTTCCCAAATTTAGCTGGACATATTTGATATTTTTGGAAACTCTGAGATCTATACTAGAATTTAAAATACATTGTGGTAGGTCTGAATCATGAGTTTGTAAGTAAAAATGCAGCACAGATGCAGTTTGAATACATGAAAAGAAAGACGTGCATTAACAACTCATTTGATTCATTTCTGTCCTCTCCTCTTATCATCTGTCAACATTATCATCTTTCTGGAACTTTTCCCTCTCTGAGTTTCTTTGATACCAAGCTCTACATGTGAGCTAAAAATCAATGAAAAGCAACACAAGTCCATTTATGCCACTCTAACACAAAAACAGATTGTTTATGTTCCAATTATGTTTGTCTACTTACCCTAGAGTAATGCTTTCATTTTGCTCTGTCACATTTAAGAAATAGGCCAGATTGTTAAGTAAACTATTAAAATGTAAGACTATGAACTCAAAAGTGGCAATGAAAAAAACATTGTGGTGCAATTATCCAGGTGTTTATATTTCCACTCGCTTTGCTGTCTTCATTCAGCATATCATGAAAATTAAATTACGCCTGGTCAGAGTGCTATTGGTTTCTGCAAGGGGTGAACAGTCTTGCTGCAGGGAAATCGTCACTGGCCGTCATCTCACCCACCGACCTGCTATTAATAGCAGCTGGTCTGCTTTCGTCACTCCTCAGTGGTGGGGGGGTAGGTAGGGGGGCAGAGTAGAAGGAAGGAGAGGGAAGAGGGGGATAGAGCACGAAGAGGAGGGGGTACAGGCATAGAGGAATATAGGAATAGAGAAATAAGGAGGACAGGAACAGAAAGCAGGTGAAGAGAGAATGGGATGACGCTCATCTCTTAAGTCATTCTTAACGTCACAGCGTGACGTCTGCACGAGCGTGTGAATGTGTGCATTTAGGCCTGTTGTGCATCTCCACCAGTGCCTTTCATCTTCATTCACACAATGCTATATATAAGAGATGTTTGTAAAACAGCTGGATAATATAAAAGGTCCTCCGATATTCACCACTAGTATATAACAACTATATAACAACTCACCTTGAGGTCCCTGTGCACAATGTCATGCTGGTGGATGTGACTGACACTCTCCAGGATCTGATTGATGCAGTGGCTGGAGGAGACGGAGAGGGATGACAAACGGAGGAGAGACACAACTGTCAACCTACACCAGCTAGAGGACAATAGCGTAGAGACTGAAGCAGAGGAGGAAAAACGGTTCAAAATATTGTGAATTTTTTCTCTGACATAAAGGGTAAAGCGTAAAGCAGGTCAAGCTTATGCTGAAGACAGACGACACATCACACAGAAACAGAGCTGAAGAGAAGAGCAGGTAAAAGATGAGTAAAAAGTTCCTGCTGTGCACCCTGTTCCTGGTTATTAAGTTGACAGCGGCCAGCTTCTTCATAGGCCACAAAATGCAAAATAATTTCAAACAAACTGGCTTTCCTCACCAAATTTTCCACATGCTACAGTAGCTGTGATTAACAACACGAGCTAATTTCCTCTCACACATGACACTCTATAACCTGCATGAGCATACAAGAGTCCTGCAAGACTCGCAATTGTACCTGTATTTTACGAGATAAAGAAGTGGTGGATGTGGTAGAAAAGTTGGATGCCTTTTTGTGTCAATGGATGTGTCTAAGAAAGTGGAGCAGGCGGGCTGTGTGTGTTGTTGAGGCGGTGTGGGGCATCTTATGTAAGCCTGCTCTAAGCTTACATGTCAGCAATTCTCCTGGTCTGATGCACAGTTAAAATTACTATTATTTCTTTTAAATTGGATTGAGCTTGACATTAGTGAAGGTGAAGTCAGGGGCACCAGCAGGAGGGTGTACAGAGACAGCTTTTGGGAGAGAGGTGTCCTCTCTCGGTGAGACAGAATGAAAAGAAATTCTCCTGGCATTGAGACCAAATTAGGCTACACTCCCCTCCAAAAGTATTGGAACAGTGAGGCCAGTTCCTTTATTTTTGCTGTAGACTGAAAACATTTGGGTTTGACATCAAAAGATGAATATGAGACAAGAGATCAACATTTCAGCTTTTATTTCCAGGTATTTACATCTGGATCTGATACACAACTTAGAAGATAGCATTATTTGTAACGGAACACCAAATTTTTTGGCGAGCAAAAGTATTGGAACAGATAGACTTAAAATACATTAACGTGAAAAGATTTAATATTTAGTTGCAAATCCTTTGCTTGCAATAACTGCATCAAGCCTGTGACCCATTGACATCACCAAACTTTTGCATTCTGCTTTTGTGATGCTTTTCCAGGCTTTCACCGCAGCCTCTTTCAGTTGTGGTTTGTTTTGGGGGGTTTCTCCCTTCAGTCTGCTCTCTAGCAGGTAAAATGCATGCTCTATAGGGTTGAAGTCTGGAGATTGACTTGGCCAGTCTAAAACCTCCCACTTCTTGCCCCTGATGAACTCCTGTGTTGTTTTGGCAGTGTGTTTTGAATCATTATCTTGCTGCATCATGAAGGATCTTCCAATCAGTTTGGTTGCATCTTTCTTTAAATTGGCAGACAAAATGTCTCTGTAGACTTCTGAGTTCATTTTGCTGCTGCCATCATGTGTTACATCATCAATGAAGATGAATGAGCCCATCCCAGAAGAAGCCATGCAAGCCCAAGCCATGACATGACCTCCACTGTATTTCACAGATGAGCTTGTATGTTTGGGATCATGAGCAGATCCTCTCCAAAGTTTCTCCAAACTTTAGCCTTTCCATCACTTTGGTAAAGGTTCATCTTTGTCTCATCAGTCCATAAAACTTTGTCCCAGAATTTTTAGGCTTGTCTCTGGACTTTTTGGCAAATTCCAGCCTGAGTGGTTTGCATCTTCTGGTGTGGCCTCTGTACTTTTGTTCATGAAGTCTTCTGCGAACAGTAGACTGTGACACCTTCTCTCCTGCTCTCTGGAGGTTGATGCTGATGTCACCAGTTGTTTTAGGGTCTTTCTTTACAGCTCTCACAATGTTTCTGTCATCAACTGCTGCTGTTTTCCTTGGTCTACCCGTTCGACGTCTGTTACTTAGTACACCAGTGGTTTCTTTCTTCTTCAGGACATTCCAAATGGTTGTACTGGCTATGGCCAATGTTCCATCTTCTCTCAGCTTCACAATTGCTTGTTTTTCACCCATGGACAGCTCTCTGGTTTTCTTGTTGGTTACGCCTCTAACTATAAATGCAGTCTGCACAGGCAAAACCCAAATCTGAAACTGAACGTAGACATTCAGCACTATTTATTGTTTGAATAATCAATGTAACAGGACACACCAGGGCAACAAAACACACCTGTCAGTCACATGTTCCAATACTTTTGCTCACATGAAAAATGGGTGGGTTCAAACAAAAGGTGCGATCTTCTAAGTTGTGTATCAGATCCAGACGTAAATACCTGGAAATAAAAGCTGAAATGTTGATCTCTTGTCTCATATTCATCTTTTGATGTCAAACCCAAATGTTTTCAGTCTACAGCAAAAATAAAGGAATTGGCCTCACTGTTCCAATACTTTTGGAGGGGAGTGTATATCTAGTCTTCACATTCATGCTCCTGTTTTTGCAACTAGTTTAATTCCCATCAGACTACATCACCGCTGTCCTTACTCACTTTAACACTGCCCGGTCTCCAATACTCTTCACCTAATATATCTCCTGCCTTTCCTTCTTCTTTCCTTTTTGTTTTGGCTCAAAATTAATCCTTAGTTTAGGATCAAGTGTAAAAATCAATATCAGGTTTTCTAGACAACCAAATACTAGAGCCTGATGGCCCTGACTAGTCCTTTTTACTTTTCTTTATATTTGTCACTCATAATTATCACCAAGGTAATATCAGTGGCTAGAACTTAACAAGCAACTGTCCCATATCATGTGGTTTTATCAGCAGGCATTTATATGTGGCTTCAACTACCAGCGCAAGGCGACTGCAGATAGATTTGATGGGAATAAAAACACACAATTTCATTCTGTCATGGCCAATCACAAGTTGTGTTTTCAGTAGATTTTAAGATGATGTTCCAAAAAACAACTCAGGGTGGATCTCATCATGGTGTGTCAGAGGTAGCGGCACTCTGGGCTTTGCTGGTGAAAACATAAAAGTTTTGGGTGCACAGGCGACTACTTTGTTCACCCATGTGTATGATGCACATTAGTGTAAAAAGAAAAGTGTTTGAAGCTGCCTGCTCTTCTGCTATTTTGTATGGATGTAAAGCTTGGCTTAAGGTGTCCCTAAAATCCACTGAGAGCCTCTATGTGACCGGGGTAAAAGCTTTGCTCAGAGAGAAAACCTCCACGCTTAACCTGACCTGTTTATTAGAGGCTGGGCTTCCTTCAGTGCAAGCTTTAGTAAGAGACTGATAAGTTCTTTGGTGGGATGAAGCATTGGCTTAATACGTTGGGTTATGAACTCAGACTGACATGACGTGTCATGAGATTTGACCTGGTTCAAGTGATACAGATGGTAGATTACACAGGTACTGTAGGAGGGGAAAAATGGTACGAGCACAGCAGGGAAGCAAATGTGACATTTAATGAACTAAACTCAGACTAACTGTCCAGAATTGTAATTGTTTTGAACCTAATGATTTCATTTGATCATATATAAATGTATTGTGATGTTTAAGACTGTAAACTAATTAGCAGATTTTGGTCAGCCATTTGGTAGTTACAGCATTACATCAGGTCTAGCCTGCACAATCAAAGCGGGTTAAGTGCTGCAGTGCAAAAAGCAACTGCAACTTCTGACAACAAGCACAAAATAAGGCTTTGAAACCTAGGACAGCTTTGTCATTACTTATTAATAGAATTAAATTTAAAAAACCCTGAGTCACAAGGTAATAAAAAATAAAAGTGAATACTGTGTACTGAAAAAGAATCTCAGAGAACGCAAAAGCTTTCTGCTACTAAAGTACATTAACACAGATGCATATGGCAAAATATTTTTTTCTTTCGTAACTAAACTTTACTGCTACGGCAGCCTGGAATTTTACTTTGGCGGTCACAAAAAAACTTAATATGCAGGATAACTGACTACCAGTAACACATAGCATGTTCACGTTAGCACGATGATATACTGTACCTGGCATCTGCCTCGCTGTAATACTCTCTAGCAACAATGTCCTCAAACAGCTCTCCTCCAGTGACACTGCAGACAGACACAGAAAAGAAGGTTTTTGTAAAAAGATATCTATTTACTTTGATGTTAGTTGTGCCATGTACTCATAGATCCAACATGCTCTGTGCTGATGTGTATGTCCAACATGTTCTCTAACAAACACCATCACCATCTTTGAGTTTGCTGACGACACGATCGTCTGATCACCAACGGCAATGAGATTGGCTTTCATGTAGAGTCAAAACATTTCCATTAGAAGATGCAATAAATGTTACACAAGTGGCAGAACTATTACAAGAGAAGATAAGAAAAGATATCAGGTTTTTCTCATATATTTTTCCCTAAAGAAACTCATAGTGTAAGACTCAGTTTGACCCTCTCAACAGTTCCCTTCATACTACAAATTGCTGTAGTGACGGTACAGTCACAGGCTCGGGGCTTAAATTCAGAGTAGGCTGACCCTTTGCGTCATGAAAACTCAGTGGAAAAGCTGATGTCCCATTCTGCTGTGAACGGTGACAGTCATGGAAAACAAAAACACACGACAATTTCAACTTGTTGCTTAAGTGAAGCAATTCATCCTGGAGCAATACTCCAGCCTGAACCTCCGACCTGTGTGTGTGTATGTGTGTGTGTGTGTGTGTGTTAATGTGATTTACTTACAGGTCAAAGACCAGGTAATGGAAGCCTTCCTCTGAGATGCTGTCATGGAGTCGTACTAGTGAGGAAAAAAGAAGTAGAGAGAGAGAGAGAGAGAGAGAAAAATCAGGAATCAAGGAGTCAATCAGGCTTCTATCAAAAGAGGAGAAAGATGATGTCCAGTTATTGTCTTATTCACGTGTCTTAGCCGGCTTTCTAAAGGTGGCCACAGGTATGCCTACTTTCAGGTGTCACCTAGTTTAATTTTGAGTTGGAGGGTGTGTGCGGCTGAGGTTGGGTCTTCCGGACAGCGGTGTGCAGTAACCGAGCCTACACCAGCTGCTGATTTCTCCAAATTGTAGTGCTGCCTGCTTGTTAAACCACAACGTCTGTTTCTACACGTGTTAAATACAGAAGCAAAAGTAATGAGTCATGTAACCCATTACTTTTTCCTGTAGTTAATCAGTAAAGTAATGTACAGTACAACTAAACAGCTGTGACTTACTTAAAACCTGACATATTTAAATACGTCTACTTGAATTATGCTGCAAAAATAGCCAGTCCTAACTGTTTAAATATAGACTTTTAGCTTTTAATGAATACTCATTATTGATGAGGCAGACGATCAATGTTTACTAGCAATAGCCATTAATCACTGGCCAGTGGGAACAAAGCATGAGAACCACACTTCCACACAAACCAGCACAATGTTATAATGGTATATAAATTCACAGTCTTAAACACACACAAGGTCAAGTGATACATAGTCCTTGGATAAGCACAGGTTTTCCCTGCTGATCTAAAATTGTCAGCTCCAGGGCGCCACAGAGGGTTTCTAAAGCCTGAGTGCCACCTGGCTTGTTGGCAGCCAGGACTCAGCTTTTGGATGACAAAGTTGACAGAATGGTTGCCATATTTGAATCATTCATAATTGATGTGATACTGGTAATTTCCTTTTAGGTTTTCTCTCTGTTAAAGAAGCATGAGAGCAGGCAGGAAATATCACTGAACACAGAGGGGTGAGAGGTTCTTTATCCTTCACACAGGAGGTTGTCGCCTACAAAGACAACTTAAACGAACAGCTCTTGAATCCAACACAGTTTTAATATATGGTGGCCTACTCACTGGGTGTTACTAGTAGATTAAAAACCTTTTGTCAAGGGGGGTTAAGGTGATCGAGTTTAAATTACAGCAGAAAATGTTATGTATTACTGTCTTCTAGCTTCATATGATTTACATTTAGAGAAAAGCAAAATGGAATGGCTCTCCCTCGAGATTGAGATAAGAAAAGAGCAGCTGAGGGAGGAAACGAAATGAAGAATATAGGACGATAGAGAAGCAGGAATAAGGTGGTGCAAAGAAGAAAGAAAGACCAATAAAACCATCCCTATTATGTTGCTGCCACACTCATACTGTGAGTATGTGTGTAGCTTGTACTGGGTGGCATACTACTGTATGACAAGGCACTTCTCTCAAGGGGCCACTTCCCATTGTCTGGGTTTCACACACACACACACACACACACGCACGCACACGCGCACACACACACAAACATGTAACAGGACTCTAGTGTTGGAAACTCCTAATATACTGAATTATAAATGTATGAGACTCAGAGTTAACACTGATAAATGACTTTCACTGACATTTATGGCTTTTGGTGTCTAAATGACAATTTATTGATAGACACTAAACAAAGCAGTTTTGTTCAATTCATTTATTCAATATTTTCTAGAATTTCCTGGGAGATTCAAACAGGTTTATTTACAATGGACCTCAGAAATAACTATGTCCTCAGACTGTGAAAGAAACACTGAATCTAAAAATGATCATGTCAGTGTGTTCAGATTTGACTTTGAGTTATGACTAAGAGATGAAGGAGTGAGATTTTTTTTTTTTACACAAATGGTGGCAATCAGATGCTAATGGTTTTAATGGTCTTAATTGCCTGCCTGATCTGTGTGTCGAGGCCTCTGCTCTAACTGATGTGTATCTCTGCCTCCGTCTCTCCCTCCGATGGATCACCATGGATTTTTTTTACCCCACAACACTTACTACAGTATGTCACCTGTCAATGGGCTTGTTCAAAAGGAATATACGTGCTCTGTAAACATCTGTTGATTAATGTGATAGGGGAACCTTCATTTACATTCCAACCTTCATCTCTGTTTGGGTTCCTGGAAACTACAGACTTTCTTTAACTGCTCAAAAAACAAACATACCGTTTCATCAGCTTGATACTTACTGACTTTTCTAATTTTATGAGATATGCTTATATAGTTCTTATTTTGAACCGATGACAGTTTCAGAAAACAGCAACAGAAAATGACCCTCGCTTCTGCTTTGGGTGCAGGACCACAGCTGTAAAACAGGTTTTATCACAGTGAGGTCATAAGAGGAGCATGGACTTCTAAAAAGGAAGAGTTATCACTTAAACACTTTTCTACATGTTGGGTTTCATTAAGGTCAGGAGAAAAGAAAATAAGTCAGCAGTGTGATCTGTGGGACCAGTAAAGTAGTCAATGTCACGACTACACGATGGTATTGACTTTGTGGATCTACGCTGACCTCTGGAACTTCTATCTGACTGAAACCCAAACAAGAGAAACCTGTTTGTTGCTGTGACTGAATATTTTTACCTGTTAACATTTTTTTCTCAATGCTCTGAATCAACACAATTGTTTCACCGATCCCATCAGTTTTTGCAATAAACAGCAGTCTTTTGACTCGAAAAAACTCACCTATGTTTGGATGCTTCAGCAGACGACAAATTCTTGCCTCCCGCTCCAGTTTCTGGTGATCTGAGGACAGAAAAGAGCAGAGAGAGGGAACAGTTAGGATACAAGGCCAATACCAGGAAGAAAAGCTATAAAGACATCTTTTGTCAGCTACAGTGTCCAAAATACAAGGATAAGAAACACTTCTTAGAAACCCACTGAGTGAGTAGACACAAACGATCACAAAGCCAAAATAAAAGTACAAGTGTACAACAACGAGGGCCGCATAACATTCACTGAATCTTACCGCAGTCCATGTTGTTCAACAGCACATTTGCAACATGGCATTTTAAAAACAAGCTTCTACTACACATCTTTTTACAGATGTACTGCTAATAAATAATAAATCATTTGTTTAGTCTTTCTGAAGCAAAGATTATTGCAAACATTAAAACTTGATATCTCGTTTGGGTGGATTTCAGAAACGCCCGCACCAGCGACGATGTGAAATTGATTAAACATTTCTTTAAACTGTGCAGTTGTAAAACACACTTTATTCCCTTTCTCTCCAATCTCAAGCTTCTTCTACTCCATACAGAATGACCAAAACCTGCCATTTTGTGATTAACGTGAAATCGACTTGAACTGGAGAGGCAGAGACGGGATGTCAGCAGGTAAGACGCACCATGAGCCAGACAAGCTGGGAGGCCAAAACAATGGCTGTCGACTACTGATATGAGCTTGCACAAGAGGACAGACAGACAGCTATATACTGCAAACACACACACACACACACACACACACACACACACACACACAAACCTCTAGCACAAGCTTTTTGCACTTAGTGAAATTAGTCTTGTGGGTCCAGCCTTAATATAATCAGTGTCCAGTTAATGATTCTAATGGCGAGGAGAGGATGTCCGCATATGTGTGTGTGAGTATCTGTGCATTTGTGTGTGCAGCTGCATGTTTAGGACTGACAGACTGGTTGTAGACAGATACAGTAGATAGGTACAGTGGATGACATCCCTGTTGCAGGGTGTCAGAGGTCATGTTCAGACCGGACGTTCTTGCCACCAACCAGCTGCTGGTCTCAGGGGACAGATGGGCTGCTTATGTGAGTCAGTTACGCCTGTGTGTTTGTTTTTCGGTGCGTGACAGGGAGACACTAGATATCCCTAATCCCCTGTCCCATCCAGGGTTTTGGGCAGTGTCATGGTGTCTACAGTAGCAAACCATTAGTGCTGCTACTAGCTATAATTTCCAAGACAAAGTAATCTGCGACTTGTTTTCTCTAGTTGATGAATCATTTGATCTATAAAATGTCACCAAAAACTGCTTCTTTTATCAAATTAGTTTTAGAGAAGATTAAAGAAAACCAGCAAATATCAACATCTGAGAAGCTGTAATAAGTGATTTTTTGGTCAATTTTTGTTTGTGGTTAGATGTGCATATTACTATAACCTCAACATTCCTCATTCAGCTGTGGCGGGTGATCATCCATCTGTATGCATACCGATGGGCGCTATCAAATTAAAGCAAAATGCATAAAAACAAACAAACTTGTTTCCAATTAATTTTCCATAAATCAATTCAGACCAAGGTGTAAAGGCCAACTTATCTTGTACTGTACCAAGAACCAATGGCTTGCTGCCAACTACTGTCATGCAATTCTGAAAACTGATTTAGAAAATAGAAGAGTGACAGCGGTCTAGGATACATACCTCACTACAAAGCTCTAAAACTCTGTCCAACATGCATTTCTTACAACATAACAGCAAAGTTGACAGGGACCTTTGTTGGACGTCACCTTCAAGTAGTATAAATGTCATTTAAGATGGAAAGCAGCAACGAAACACTTTTATCTGTCAGAGTGCTCAAGTAACTATCATACATATTCTCCCAATAGCTGATGGAAACAAGCTGCTTTGTGTTGACTGGAAATGAGAGACGTAGCTAAATGAAGTGGAGAGAGGAGAATAAAAAGGAGGTCTTGTTCGAACTTGTCAGGAGAAAATGTATGGTGACCAACTTCAACTCTGATGAGTCAGCAGACTGAAGTAAGTAAAGTAAGTAGGTTGCTGACTGATTGCGAGTGTAACAAAAATAAATCGTGAATTCAAACTGAAAAGCAAATGGCAGCAAAAACATGATAGTCAATCATTAGCAACTCTGGTCAGTTACTTGGAGGTGTACAGTAAGTAAACTCTGTCTGATTATTGTGGCGACAGTTATGGTGGAAACCAGAAATCCTATACTTAGAGGGAACTAATGGAGAAATCAATGAATCCAGCTAATAGGGTGGAGGTTACTCAGAGGTTAGAGGAGGCCCAGTTGGTTCAAATCCCCCGACTGGCTGGAAAAACACGGTCAGGAGAAGTGATAGGAAACACTTCCTTCCTTCCCTGCAAACAGTGAGGGGCCTTTAGAGGCAGTGGAAAATCAATTCCCCGACTACCATGTAAATATGTAATTTGTGGTCTTGTGTTCATACAAAGCATTCAAAATGTATGACGATTAAATTACACTGCTGTATTTTACATGGCACTGGCTTTAGTGAGGCAGCGATATAAAAATGGCACCAGTGATCTCTCTTTGATAATAATTCACAGCTATTTATTTACAGTACAGTCACCATGAAAAGTGAGCATTACAAGCATGTAGCTCATGTTATGTGTATCCCAATTGAACGAACCTCAACATTCATCAAAAATCCTAATCTGCTGGTTCTGAACTGTTGCGCTTCATCTTTGAAACTGTTTTTAGTAGCTTTGACAGACTCCAGCAATGGGAGGACAGGAGTACGGGGCAGGAATACGTCAATTTGTTGACGACTAATCTGAAATGATCAAAAGAGCACACATCTGCAAGAATTCTTATCATTGCTTAATCATTTAAGTTATTCATAGAGCAAAAATACCAAACACATGTTTCCAGCTTCTCATCAGCTTCTCTGACATTTTTGCTTCTAAATTAAATGATCAATTAAAAACAAACAATTATCAATATAGCTGTAGATTCATTTCTGGCCGATTGACTTCTCAATTAATCGACTAATTGTTTCAGCTCTAGAATCGACAATGAAAATAATTTTTAACTGCAGCCCTGCTTTTAATTTAATGTGTTACCATAGTCCTAAGAAAAAGGTGGTCACATGAGGCTTAGTATTTCGCTCATCTCTCCCTGTGTTTCCTGAGAATGAGTACAATTGACAAATGGTGTAGAGGTTTGTGCTGTGATCCCTATTAAGGCTGTTGTCTTTACCCCCAACAAGTTTCAGGAGGAGAACATGGGGGGGGATTAAAGCACTACCCCAAGTTTGACCCCAAACGTCTTACCTTCAGGGCTAAGCCAATCAGCTGCAGCATTTATCCTGCAAGTACTGATACGTGTACATGTAGGCCTATACGGTTCAATTCAATAACTAGGATTTTGTTTCGGTGTCTCTCTTTCGCTCTCTCACACATAACTTAATCTGTCCAGTGTGTTCAGAGGATGAGAAATCAAAGCATTCAGCAGACATTCCACAACCTTCTTCTCAGAGCCATAATGGGTCTATTTTGGCTGCTTGTATTCTTAGAAGTTGGATCTGCCTGCAAAAATAGGACTATTTTTCAATGCTGGCCCAGGATGACAGCTTTATTATGCTTGTGATGGCAGACAGTCTTGGCAGCTGGATGTGTAGAAACACTAGAAAGTGACTGAGGAGTTGAAACAGAAAGATGAGATAATAAATACAGGCTTCAAAAAGGACAAATTGTATAGAAAGGAACAGAAACAAGAGAAATTGACTGCAGCTTAACAGAAGCTGATCAGTGCCAAGTGATCAGAGCTCTTTATAGAACCAACACAACTAGTAGAGAGTGATTAGGAATGAGGGAAAGACCTGATTGAAAAAGGCCGATTAGAGGCTCTAATAGGACTATAAAGTAAGGAAGACACCCCCTAGTCCTGAACTTGCTGTTCTTCAGTGAACCTAGACTTTGTTTTACTGTTGTAGTTTTCACATGAAGCAGCGTCAAAACACTATTTAATGTGAACACAATAAGGATAAAGTTAAAAATATTAATCTTTATTATACAAAAATATTATGCTAATCTAAACGGCAAGTTGATCATTAAAACCTGAACTATTCCCCATTATAGACCATGGATCTATACTCATTAAAAAGCCCTAAACACATATTGCTCAACCAAAGGAAACACAGTCTGTTAGAGAATGAGCTGAAACAAACAAAACTCAAATAAACCACAAGAAAACAAACTACCAAGACTGCAGTTCAAGAGCTGAAACAAACAAAACAAACAAAAAAGTAATGCAGAGAAACTGAATAGCCAACATTGTTTTACCCAAACTAGTTAGTAGTATTGCAGCTATTGCCTATTTTGGACTAGGTTTTACATGTTACGCTCTCCACCCCATTTATGTCAATAAGGGTAGGCTAAATAACAGAAACACCTCCTGTATAATTCAACAGAACCACAAACTGCTTCCCTCCAAAATGACCATAAAGCCGAATGAACACCTCTCTCAAAGAGCCTTGTAAAAGGAAGGATTTATTTCAGGTCTGTTGCTTTATACTGCATTAGATTCAACTAGATGTAGCTAATAAACTGGCAATTTAGAGTAGACTTGACAGCGTGTGGCTCCACAAACTTCGAGGTACATCGTGAAAAGAGTCAAACCCATGGTCTGCCTTTACCCACCCACATACACACAACCCTTTAAAAGCTCTCCACAGAGATGCTGTGACATGATAGTGTCTACTCCGAAAAGAACAACACACAGCACTTAGCCCAATTGGACTGAGTGATGGCCGATGGCATGGCGCATCATCATATTCATTTATCCATCCAGCCCTCCCCTTATTACTATCTCATCTAGAAGCACTGAACAGACTGGAGGAGTGGATGATTGGATAGATGGCTTCTTTCAGCCACATCCACCGTTTGAAAAGCGATCCATAACCCCCTCCCCACTCCTCTCCTGTATACATCAATTAACTCCTGCCTGCAGCAAAATACACAGACAATATTTGGACAAACAATAAATGCTAACTGAGCAGTGAACAAACGGACAAAAAATGTTTTAGTTATTTTTTTAATTTGGTAATAAGTGTTTTTTTGTTTTTTGCTCTGCACTGTTCACATTTTGTTGCTGAATTTGTTGTTCATGTAGCTGGTAACACACACGTCTTCTTTTACCTTCAGTTGCACTATACTTTCTATTTCCACAAAGCAAGTATTTCACAGAAAAAGACAACCTGACAATGATATACAACTGGGTTTCATCAGAAGCAAAAGATGTGTTTACAGTATGCATGCCACAGGTTTGACAGACTTTGTCAAGATTTTAACCGTCACTTCTAGTCTGTGAATAGTCGGCGTGTCAGTGTGCAGCTCCGTCAAAGTCCCTTCTCCTCAGGGACTGTCGGAGCCCGAGCAGAGTCAACAAAAGATCACGGTTGCCATGTACCATTCTTCATCTGCTGATTGGAGCCGACCTGGCAACCTGCACCCTAAGCACAGCAGGATATTAGCACGATGAGTCGCTGATTAGACACAGCCAGCATACACTGAACAGCTTCTCCATTTTAAAGAAGTTCATCATGAAGCCATTCATGCACAGCTGCTACTGTTCCACGGTAGTCGCCTACAGCTAGCCTTACAACGAACCCGTCAACACTGTCTCAGTACACTTCCAACGTTACTGAAGTCCAGTTTACTGCAAAACAGTTATCTACAACACATACAGACAATATCTGTGACAATATTAGAGTAACTTAAGATGAAAACAACCCTTTAATTAGCAAAATAGAAAGAGAAATGAACAGTTTTTATTTTTAACTACTGACTTGAATGTCTGGATGTGAATTTCTGATACCACAGCCTACAAATCAATTAAGGTGTGTTTTTTTCCTTTTTAAAATTAAAAGTACTGCATGATACGTATTTTTTCTATGCCGTATCTGAGCGAGTTGTGCTTGAATTTTTTTGTGCTCTCTCAAATCTTTTGGCGTCAAAATGCTTCTATAGAATGGGAGGTAAAGGGGAGCACATGGCAGGGATCTTATTGAGTGCTTTGTTTCGTTGCTTTTGTTTTGTTTTTTTGACATGCACCTTCTTATACCTCAAGTAATAAATTGTACTAGAGAGCAACTATGGCATTTCAGTGGCTGAAGTGTGTGTGCATGGGTGTGTTGTTGCACACATCAATTTCACTTGAGCAAAGCCATTAGATAACCTAGTGAATCCATTTGAAGCCTTAAGCTACATTCCAGTCAAGTCAATGAAAACAGCACTATGAGCACAACTAAAAGCCTGGCTCTCAGCCTTATTTCCTCACCGCGTGCGCACACACAAACAACACAACCACTCGCTTTGATTGCACGAGTCCTTCTCACAAAACAAACACCGAGGATGAAACTGGGTGTGTCTCTGAACAAAGCTGCAACTTTTTATTTTCTGTCCATATAAAAGAACATTAACACGTCCTCCAATGTTCCAGGACAAATGTTTGGAATTTTTTGTTAATGACGCAGAACATGCAAGTGTCCGAAAAACAAAGCGGCAACTTATATGGGAAAACGGGGCAATAAAGGCTTCTCTGAAGTTACTTCCTCTCCAATGGGGTACCAGAGTGTTACACTTTGGCGAAGTCGGACAGCACAGCTGGCCTGATACACAATGAGTGCAGCACAGTGTTCATTCCAGTGTGGTGGTGGTGGTGGTGGCATTCAACGATGGCCGAATGTCACCCATTGGCCCAGTCCTAACCAAAATAGCTCCAGATCCATTTTATGTTAATCGGCAAATCAATCAATTGACTTATTATTTCAGCTCTAAAACAAGAAAAAAACTTGCCACTGACAACTTAGATAACCAAATTTCATTAATCAAGTGAAACTACCAAAGAGTCCCTAGTTACAGCCACACAAATTAAGCTGATTAATCAAAAAATAAGCATTAGATTAATCCATCATTTAAAAGTGTATATAATAAAGTGTATATATAAAAGTATATATTATTAGTTGCATTTCTACTGAGGATTAATGTTTAGTACAATAGGCCTGATTATTAAGAAAACTGGATAATGATTTTATAGAAACTTATAGAAGATTGAAGACATTGCTGCAAGAGAATTACAGAGAGGTAGATCTTGTTAAACACTGGAGGCTAATATCTTCTTATCAGAGGGTAAGACAGGATAAAAGGAAGACCAACTGATATGAGATAAATGAATGACAGACTGACTGAAACAGAAAAACAGAGAGAGACTTCGGGTCAGTGTGGCCCAGAACAGACAAGACTATAAATAGATCCAATCCTCCTCCGGCTTACAGCCCTGAATCACGCTGACCTGGCCCGCCCTGCATCACCAAGCAGAGAGACAGAGACACAATGAGACAGAAAGTGAGACACGGAGAAACAGAAACAGAGAAAGACTGACAGATGGAGCCGTACAGAGAAACAAGAAAAGCAGGAGAGTTTCTGACACAGATTCTTTCCCTTCATGTCACACCATCAACAAGTCAAACTCCAGTCAGACGTCCTGTCGCTATGAGAGGTCAGACTGCTGTCACTGGGTCAAAGCTGATGCTCATGTCGCCTACTCAAAGCCAAAAGTATGATGGGGGAGGAGGGCAGTGATGGAGAAGATGATAAGGGCAAAGAAAGATGGTGTCCATAATATCGCGATTGAGATGATGATAGTGATAATGAAACCCAAAATAGTTAGACAGTTATGGCTATAACCATTGAACAGCAGCTGGAAAAGCTGGTACTGCTTTCATTCTCTACTATTTTTCAGCTATTTTTGGCGAGTCTCAATCCTCAGAAACCCTCACAGTTTTACCCCGGATTTTTTTCATCCGTATTCTGCAGTATGCTAATTAGACAGAGACAGACATCAGTTCTGCTCTACTGGACCCCGGAGACAGACCTAGTGCACTGCCACAACTCAGCCAAGGGGAAAGCTAGAAGAAAAGAAAGAAACAAGATTAAGAGTCCACAGTCATGCTAGCAGCTCTGTGAAGTTGTACTCGGGCACAGAGGTGCTTGGAGATAAGTGTGAGTGTTAGCAAGCTGACACACTCAAAATGACAATACGGACATGCTGGTGTTTGGCACATATAATGTGTACCATGGTTCACCATCGTAGTTTAGTGCATGTTGGCATTCGCTAATTAGAACAAATGTACAACAAAGTACAGCTGAGGCTGATGGGAATGTCATCAGCTTTGCAGGTATTTAGTCATTAGTGGTTGATGAAAAGTGAATGACCAAAGTTACTACAATTTATCCGCAGGGGAACATGAATGTGTGCAGCACCCAATTTCAATTCAATCCATCCAACGGTTTTCAAGACTTGTCATTCATTCTTCTCGAACCACGAATGTTGGAGCAAAATTTCATGGCAATCCATCTATGAAAGTGTTTCTGTCTATTATGTTACCAGTGAAAACAGGAATAGGAAACACATTGGATGATAGTCTGGCTTTAGAACGATCATGTGTAACAACAACATCACAGCAGAGACCACTGTTGGTATTAATAAGTGCTGTTTAGTGCACTGTGATCACTAATGTTGTTAGCTGGATGTGCTGTACTCTGTGACACCAAGGGTGGGTGATGAACGCCATTGATGAAGTCGCTGTGAAGGTGGGCTTAGTGGTCTCTTAAGATGATGGCTAAATCGAGCACAGCAAGGAGGTGGACAGGGCTTGGGAGGAACACTTCTTGGGAGAGACCCATAAACTTAGTTCCTGAAGACACCATTTCCTCAATTTTCTTTGAAAAGTCAGGAGAGGGTTTTTACCAAGAGTATTCCAGTTGACTGGGGAATATCACAGGCCTCATCCTGTGGGGGGACTCAGCCTGAGTCATGTCATTGAGCAGACATTTTAGTGGCTGCTGTTTATCGCTGTGATCCTCAAACACACCCATATCATCACTGATGGTGCCATGAGGCTGTAGCATAGTGAGGATCATGTCTTTGGGCCTTAAATGTGCTGGCTGTAGTGTCCTGTCCTGTTCTTGGTTGGTTAGAGGGGGAATGTCCCTTTGAAGCTCAGCAGAGGCCTGTGCCCTGGCACACGAGGTAAAACATGAGTGGCCAAGAGAGTACATAAAATGTCCAGACAGTTTTTGCTCCAGCTCTGTTTGGGAGCAAGCCATCTGATCTTAAAAATATTCCTGCTGCCCCAAAATAGATTTGTCAATAAAAAAATGTTTTCCGGAGCCATGCATCCAAGCTGAGGAGAACATACTGTTCCCCATGGATAGCAGTGGGCCACTAATGAATATCTGTCCTTTAAATTTGTAGTGTATGTTGTTAAGTAGAGTGAAATCTTTCTTTAAGAATTCCAGTCATTGTTACCAATATGTACAATAATCCAACTGACCATCTGGTGCCATGACAGGATCTGAGAAATTAACTACTTCATGTCAGCCACAGTTGCAATGGGGAGCCAGTGTGTTAATGCCTGCTATCCAGTAACAAATCTGATGGTGGAGTCACCAACGAGCGGAGCACTGAGCTTGCTGTTGTTCCTGGCCGAGTGTCAGTGCCTGGTTGACCTTTTACCGCTACAAGCCATGTTAGAGCCCCCGGTGTTTCTTGTGCCGGTCTAAGACATTCAGGTCTAACTGATAAATGCAAGGTTGTACCAGTTGCTGGTTGTACAAGCAGATTTGGGTTTTAGCGCCAAGCTTCTTCCACTGACTGATGCTGTCATTGGATCCAGTTTGTTTATGGTGCTCTGACACCACCCTGGTGTCCCAAGTTTGGGGAAGTTCATGAAATAACGCACTGCTCACGTAGCTTGCTGCGCTGCACGGACATAGGCTCCATCAGACTCACCCTCCTTAGCTGAGGCTCCAGACACTCTGGGCGGTACGCCAAAAATTCTGGTTTCCAGAAGTGCAATTTTGTGCAAAAGCTTGTAGCAATTACAGTAACAGGGGAAATCAGAAACCAAAAGAGGTGTCTTTGATTTGATTCTTTCTTGCTTTAGCACTATAGGAACAATGAAGGTTAGGTCAGACAGATGGGACATGTCTGCAAGAAGGTTAACATATCTAAACATGAACAAAATAGTAGTTCTTAGATGTTAACATACATTACAAGTTCCCAAAAAGACACAGATTTTAGTTCATAGCATACTGTAATGAAACAAATCAAACAGCTTTCACTACTTTTAATGATGTCGTCTTAACATTTGATTTGTATTTATATTTATAAACCGTGTACAGCTTTGCAGAGCTGTGGAAAATTGATCCTTTATTTCCACTGTAAACCCTCCAGCACATGCGTCATCTACAAAATATTGTCAGTCAAGTTCAAATTGTTCTGACCCCGTGGCTGCTCCCAGTGGTTTCAAATTTTGCTCTGAACACGAGCGTGCGTTTAAAATTTCAAATACATCGTAAATTTATGATTATGAGAACAGGGCTTGCTCAGTTTAAGTTCTTGCACGCTTTTCTGTTTCAAATTTAGGATGAAAAACAGTGCAGTACTCTGTATGTGTGTTTGTGTGAGTTGGGGTCTGAGAGGTATCAGAGTAGCTCAACCAAAACATGTAGTGACACACTGTATATCCTTCTTCTCTCTCTCATTTTGTTTTTTGCCATAATGTTCTCTGTTCTGCATCATGTTCTGCATGCTAAAGGAAACTGTGTTCAGTCAGTGTGTGTGGCATCCTGTGAGTGTTAAGTTGGGCCATTAAATGAAGCTTAAACAGACTGCTGGGAGAGACTATTAACATCAGGTTGCTGTGCAGCATTGTGAAAAGCGTCTGTGTGTCCCTGCCAGGACCTCTTACAGCGTTTAGTGAGAAAAAAATCACTCTGACCAACAGGAGAACAACTATGGCAACAGCTTTACCTACTTTAAACGTTATCCTGTGGGGACACTGCAGTGTATGGACTTTTCTTTATGATCCCAAAATCTGGGGGAGTTTGGGAGGGCAGCAGCCAGCAGTAACAGTAACACTCTCCAGTAGGAGGAGGATGTCGAGGTGGAATGAGGTTATTTTTGTGGTCCTGACCTTTGCCTGAAAGGCTGCTGGTAGCTCTTTAAAACAACAGTAATGGGAGACATCCACCGCCACTAAAAGAAATAAGATAAGATAAGATATTCCTTTATTTATCCCACAATGGGGAAATTTCAAGTCATTGTACAATTGTACATTGTACATTATACAAATATAGCTAATATTAACGGAGTAGTCTAGAGCTTAGTCAATTAGTCAATCAAGAGAATTAATCAACAACATTTTTAAATAGATTGGTTGTGTAATTTTTCAAGCAAAAATTCTCTTTTATATACATTTAGTTCCAGCTATTCAATTGTAAGCTTTAGCAAACCAGTCAAGTTGTCCGTCTAGACCCAAGATCAGTGTCACCACTCAGTGTCTGAACATTTATGAAATACAGCAACAATCTCCCTTTAACTGTGTTGCTGAATAATGGCCAGAAAAGTGTTTATGATGTCACAGTAAAATTGACCTTTTGGATATAAAACATCATCACTTTATCCTATTAAGACATGTGTGTGAAATGTCGTCATAATTAGTGTATGAATTCTTGAGTTATGGACAAACGCATGTTCAGTGAGGTTGCAGTGACTTTTGAGCACCAAAATCTGATCAGTTCATCCTTGAGTCCAAGTGGACCGTTGTGCCAAATGTAATGAAATTTAGATTTAAGGATAGCAATTGTATAGACCAGATAATTAAACAAGGACATAACAAGATTAATAATTGAAACAATAATGAGTTGCAGCCCTTAAAATCAAATCCTAACAATGTAATCAACATCTCAGTGAATGCTGCCAGGCTTAACACCTCTGTTTACAGCAGTACATACACACTGTGGATTTACTGCTGACCGTGCACACGCCAGCTAGCTAGTAAGTCAGTGCTGTTATGGGATAATCAAGACATTTGCTGGAGTACACAAGGCAGGGCTGGAAGAGGCTGTTTCTTAAATGAACTAAATTGGCCACACGACTGATTTTTCAGGTAATCCCAAACTTCAAGGTTATTATTGTCTGAGGAGAAAATAGAAATATCAAAAATATTGCATGGTTTTACTGCTTGGTTTTTATTAAAATTCCTTTAACTGACTAGGTTTATTCCATAAAATCCCCAATGTGTTGGAAATAAATGAATTATTTATGTGGGGCAGCAAGTAATGATTTTCTTGATGAACTGATTAATCATTTGCTCTATAAAACATCAAAAAACTGATATATTCATCCCAAATATTATAAAACACAATATGACATCATCAGATGTCTTTACTATAATGTATGACAAACAAAAGCAGCAATTTGTCACTTCTAAGAAACGTCTTTGCAGTTCCAGCAAAAAAAAAGGAGAGGAGTTGATTACTTTATTATTCTGTGTGGTATTTACTTGTTTAAAATTATTGTAAAATGTAACATTTCTGGGTTTGGATCATTGGTATAAAAAAGGGGAAAATTGCTTGAAAATTGACATGAAGGTTAATCAATCATCAAAAGAGTTGGCCATTAATTTTGTATGGATAAACAAATTGATTACTAGTTGCAGCTCTTTCACGTTTCATACACTGACATTTGACTGATATTTTAATAATGTAATCTCAAACTGATAACTGTATTTGCTTATGTTCTTAACATCAGCATTGGTAGAGCGGTAAAGTGAGTAGTAAGGCTACTCTTTCAGAGCCACTACACCTTTGTCCGGATTGTAAGCTTCTACTATTCGATAATCAGTTAACTATTCAAAGATTCTTCACATATTAACATCGCCGCTGCCGCCACATCCATCAGATAGAGTTTGTTCAAACATCGCTATATTGTTGTTTCTCAGTTAGTGGTAAATTTTTTCACCTTAATTGCTGAAATGAATTACTTACGGCACAATTACTCAACTTTGAGGTGCGGTGGAAACGCAAACACCATTAGCTCAACTTACAGTTTATGTGCAAACGCTTATTCTAATGAGTTTTAATTACAAGATATAAAAGGCAGTTGCTTCATTTGGGGGGCTTTCACTTTCAGGCTGATCCAGGCCTTAAGAGTTAACCTGACACCGTCTATGCAAAACATAAAATGCGCTTTTAAGACGATACCCAACAAATCTATTTAAGTGTTACCTGTAAGCATGCTAACATAATAAAGTTTAGCAGCTTAGGCTAATGGTGATTCCTTTTAAAAGGTAACTTTAAGTGACGGTAAGTGTTGGACAAGTAAAGATTACGACCATTTGGTGCATTAGATGAATGTCATTGGTTTCAATAGCACTCCATTCAATGGGAGAAGTTTTACTTTGAACTGTTGGATCAACAGGCCAACACCATCATCACCACAGGGAAAATATTTTGTATAAGTGTATTCTGGCGCTGTGCAGAATCCCTTTTCAACCTCAATTGTTCATTCAATTTGAACTGAGAAAATCCGGGCATTAGTACTGCACCATCATCTCATCATTTTTGCCCAGTGACCCCAAACTAATGTTCTTAGTTCTACTGTTCTTTTAAACCAATGGATCACAACAGAAAGCTGTACAGCACGTAAAAGTTTGTCAGTCCTTCCAATAGTGAAAGTGAAAACACTGACATCATAGCAGAAGTAATAACACCTCTAAACATAAACAGCAGCCACCTTCTGTGGTTTCATCCATTGCTACTGTACAAGTCCTGCTTTCCCCTCCTGTTATCTCAACTGCATTGCACTGAGGCTAAGCAAATACATCATGAGATTAAAAGGTAAATTAGATTCATCACAACTACTCTGCCAGTTCACCGTGCCACATGTCCTTAAGTGCATTTGAAAGCTTATCAGCATTAGAGCTGTGTGAGCTGTGAGCATGACCCTGTTTAAATCAGCAACTGTACAGAGTTCATTTGGTTTGGAGAATGCGAATACAGTTTCAGACATTGACGTGGCCCTGAGAGCTCAACGCACTGCGACAATGGAAAACACAAACGCAAAAGCTTAAAAAAGACAACAGCAGGAGGCATTCGTGTTGTGGATGATTTCGCATTTGGCTGTTGTTGCAGTGCGTTGAGCTCTCAGGGCCACTATACTGAGGTGATACAGTCATACAGTTTTATTTTGCTTAATTAAGAGGCAATACGTCTCATACGTCTCTACTCTTTCATCTTCACAGCCTAAATACTTTTATTTTGCCTGCTCCTCATCTCTGTTGTCAATCGTGAGTCCAACGACGTTATAGGAGTGCGATGCTAAACCAGTGGAGTACTCTTTTAGTGCTATGGAAATAAACATTATGCTTAATTTACCATGTTAACAACTTGACAACAGATCACTTACCCTTAATGTTTTTTACCTGGCTTTTATCAACAACCTACCATTATTTATTTGTGCCGGTCACACTTGGATACCAGCTTTTAGAGGAGAATGTAATATATGACGGCAGTGTTTCCAATACTGCATGCTAATTTTGCAGCTGAGATAAGCTAGTGGCCCGAGGAATGTTTAAAAAATTGTGTGGTGATGACACCCAAATTAGTACTAAGAATAGAACTGGAGGCAAACACTGGCACCTTTATTCCAGTACATAAATAACAGTGCCCGGGTTCCCAGCCTTGATGTGTCAGAGTGCAGCCTTGATCCTCCAGTGGTGATAACTAATCACTGATGAAAGGCTGTTCCCCGGAGACATGCTTCAACCCTGACAATGACCAGCTATGAGAGATGATCAAACACACACACAATCGGACTTATCTCTTGGTTATTCCCTGAGTGAAGGGATAATGACCTCCATTGTGCGCTTAGACTGCCAGTCGTTTTGGTAAGACATGAAGCGACACACATGAGCGCACAGCCACAGTACAACAAGAATTGAATACAACCAGTAAAGCTGTGCAAAGAGTGACAGCTGACACAGATCACGTCTGACAGCTGAGCAGTGATAGTTGTACAGTCTGTGCGAGTTAATCCCCCTCAAAAGCAAATGAAGACATTAGTTTCCTTTTGCCAATCAGTTTGCTGTGTGTGCCAAGACCAGTCTTAACACACAGGATCAGATGTTGTATGGGCTTGACTTGACAAAGTACAGTCTGCTTTGTGTAAGCAATGAGCTGTGTGTGTGTTCCTCTGAGGAGTGTGTTTTTTCCTCTATAGCTGCACAGGTCTGAATGGATTATTTTTTGCTACTATTTTTTCATCTAAATCTAGTTCTGCATCATTGGAAAATTGTGGCAGCTCATTTTGTAATTTTAATCCATTGGTGGTCAAGTGGAGGTTGTGCTTCACTCCTCTAAAGCCTTCGCAAAAAGTGTGTCAAGGCAGCAAACCCAGAATGGGATTGAGATTAGATTGTTAGAAGACTTTTATTATGAAAGGATGTTTTGATTGTAACCTTGGAAGCAAACACAAATGCACCAACTGTGCCAATGGAGTACCAATCAACAGGAGTAAACACTTCCACCAAATTATGTCAACTCCATTGAACAAATTTATTGGGATATTACAAACAGTTTTTAACGCTGAAGAGCATCTTTCAACAGGGATTATCAAATAATCTTAATTTGTTATAGAGCCTGCAAGCAGGTGTCAGTTGCTAAAGTCAAACTACTATTAAACAGACATCGCTGACAAGGCATCTCACAGAAAAGAGAACAATAAACGGTGTGTGTGTGTGTTATAGACTATGGGTGTGTGTTTGTGTGTGGCTGGACAAACATCCTGCTCTTGGGAAAACAGTAGCCTTGTGCAAAGAACCTTTAGTGTAAATGGAGATAAAGGTGAACAAAAGGTTAACAAATATTTACAAAGATCAGTGTATGTTCCATGTGTTTCTTTGCATTTGGAGCCAAATTGTGATGTCAGCGGGGTGTCTTAGCTCTGGTTATATTACACCTGGTTTGCATTCTGTTAAATGAACAGTCAAAAGCATACACCAATAAAATGATCAGATATGCAAAGTGACACATTGTGGACTGTAGCATGAATAAACAATAGCCACCTTTAAAAGGGAGATTACTGAGTGAATTGAGAGTGTAAGAGTGATGCGGTGAAAGAAGTTAACTGAGGCTCATAATAATACAGTATGCAGTATGAAATATCAAAATAAATGAAATATTAAGGCAACCATAACAGGCCAAAGTATTCAAACCCTCCATCCTGTGCAAGACCTGAAATATTTTCAAGTTGACTTGCTCCCACAACTCTAAGGGCTTCATATATTCATGCTCACCTATTCAATCTCCGATTCATGCTCCATATTAGCTTAGACACCTGAGTCTCTCACTTTTTACTTTTCAGCCCACCACTACTCCCCTCACCAACTATGAAATCATAAACCAAACAAATTTTATTTAAGTTTCAGTTATTTGGTGAATTGAATCCCTGAAGCTTAAAACGCATTTTCCTCCAATGACTGCTGTCAGATTAAAGCCAACAGAATCAAAGTATAAACAAAAAGTCAAATTTTTCTGAGACATTTTCTGCAAAACATCAACTTGTCTGATTGACAGCTGGGTGATCTGAAAAAGTCTCCTCAGGGTGAAGGACTTGCGATTTACATGGTGACTCCCGACTGCACTGTTACTCCTCAGAGTACATGACACCCAGTGAACAGGGTGACCAAGTTTGTGTAGTCTTGACTGGTGCGAAGAACAGGACGCATGTTACCATGGAGGCCAGCTGCTTGATTGACAGCATTACAGTGAGTGTGTGATCAGGAGTGCATTATCCCCCAGCATGTCTGAAGAGCCTGCAGAGCCACAGGCAGTGGCGTTCTAGTTATTACCTCGCTATCCCATTACTTCATTACCTTGTTGCTTCCTTCCTTCCTTTCCTCCTGAACTACTTCTTTCCTTACCACCTTATTTCCTTCCTTGCTATCTTACCTTCTCCTTTCCTTCCTTCCTTCCTTCCATGAAAACACCTGCAACATTCAACCCTTTCAAAAATCAGTTAAAACAGAAGAAAAATAGCTTTACATTTAGCTCTTTACATTTACATTTAGGGAATCTGTGCACATGCAAGACTTTAAGGTAAAAATGTTATGAGGTAAAGAGATAGAGAGAGAAAGAAATGTTAGAAATAGTAAAATTTGGAGGCGTCTTAGGTGAGAGCACTGCTAGTGTGGTGTGATCTCGTTGTCACACACACACACACACACACAGACACACACATTATTGCTGGATGCCTCTCCCATGTGTGTGCACTGCTTTATTGCCTTTTCAATCTTCCAACTGTCGCAATAAATAATCTCAATAAAAAACTTCTCTATTTAGAAGACAGCAGTGTTTCACTGTTCACTGTTCTTTCACTGTGTGTGTATGTATGTATCTGCTTATGTGGTTCTTGATTATTAACTCTGCAAAATGTCACAAAACACTGAAAAATGTCAATCACAGTTTCTCCAATGTGACATCTAAGGCACTACATACGAATTAAAGAAAAAAAAGAAACTGGTGACAGAGAGCTACTCAGAAGTGAGGAAGTTTCTTGCATGAGATAAAGGTTTATTCAAACTGTTGGAGCCAGAATACATCAGAAATTATAGTATGAGCATCTGCACACTCCTGTCTGCGTAATGTTTTTCAGTCAAGGGCGTTCTTCAAGCTCCACACGTGAACAAAATCTGCTGCCACTGTCAGAAACGGGACAGGCAAACAAGACCCCGTGAATGACTGACGTGACAGCAAGTGACAAGGGAGCACACACACACACACACACACGGATGGACACACACCTGAGACACTCTAATGTAATGTAATCTAGTGAAGTGTTGGCAGGCAGCCTTCCCTTTGAAACTTTCTAGTTTCCATAGAGCATCAGTTTTCAATGAATCCGCCGGTTATTTTCTCCTTTAATTGATTGTTTTGTTTATAGAATATCAGAAAATAGTAAAAAAAAATATCAAGATGATGTCTTCAAATTCTTTGTTTTATCTATCTGGTTTAGAGCATTGGTCAGAAAGTGAAATATTTCAACATGGGCATTTGGCACTTCTTATTATCTTCTGACATTTTACCAAAACAAACTAATTAGTTGCAGCCTTACTATTAGTATTTTATCTACATTTCCTATCATTAGCTGGAGAATCACTTTCTACTGACAAATCCCCTTGAAAGAAACAATCTCTATCAGCATCCCCTGTTCTTGTCCAGCACTGCATGACAAATGAAAATTTTATTCAAGTTGGCTCCCACATGATGCCATATGCTTCAGACAGGGGGGATAATGATGAGCCGATAGGGAAGAAAAAGAGGGCAAGATGAATATGACAGGAGGAGAGTCCTGGAAAAATACACTGAACCTCAGGACACACACACACACACACACACACAAAGCCTTGATAACAAACGAGGATGGTTTGCATGCTGTGTGAAGTCCGTGCATGTGTTACAATCCACTATTTCTGCTTTGGAGCATATATCCCTGACCATCTCACTTTCTCTTTCCATATCTACATCTTTTTCTTTCCATATAGTGATTCGTTCCCTCTCTCCTTCTCATCAAATATTCACAGTTGGACCCATTAAACATTCACCGCACAGCGCTGCTACGTTTATCTGCCCTCCACCAATCAGCCTCCAGCAAGTGCACTAGAAGCCCACCAAAAGCCTGAACACACACACATACATACACACACACGCGTTGTGTACTTGAATGGTCTGCGATGGGGCAGCTTTCCAGAGAGGGGAGAGGGGAGAAGATGACTAGAAAGAGGGGGGAAGAAATGGCAAAAGAGCGAAAGATGCAAAAAAGGAAGGGAATGGTGGCTGAAGGAGCAATAAGACACGTGAAAGAAAATTAGATGAAGAAAAGAAGCAAAGAAAAGCCGTCTGACGGTCCACTCTTCAGCTCTGGTCTATGTTCAGTGCGAGCTGAGCAGCCTTGCACCTCAATAATTCAACAGTGGGACGAGTGCCGCCAGCCTCCCCCTCTTCCTCCTTCTCTCTTTCCCTGACATCACAAGGCCTTACCTAATAACAGGGTAAAAATACACTCACTTCGCTGTGCGACACAATGCGTGACACATAATTGTAGCTAAAAATAACATTAAACACTGTTGAGATGGATCATACTGTCAACAGTGTTTCCTTTGGGTGTTGTGGAGCGTCTACACAGAAAGAGTTTCAGCCACATCGTCCGTCTCGAGCGCGCCTGATGCACTCATATTTAAATCGATCCGCGTTTCACTCGCTCTATACACTGGTGAACGCAACCCGACGCATATTTTTACGCTTCAAGTCTATTTTCTTCCGTTTTACACACATAACCACAGTAATTGTGTATTGGGCTCCAAGTGTTGCCAAAACGTGGGTGACCTACATTCAATACTGTGCCTGAATTCAATTAACTGCTGAGAAATGCAGCAAATATTCATATTTGAGAAGCTGAAACCACAGAGTTTTAGGCATTTTTGACTGAAACCATTCACTGGTTATCAATACAGTTGCCTTTTTTTTTATTCATGGACAAACCTTTCAGCTCTAAGTAACAAGTAACACAATCAAAAACGGCACGACACTGACCCAAAGGTATTACAGACGGATGGGCACTTTGCTTAAGAGTGCCAACTTGTGCAAAGCCAAACGAAGGGACAAATTTATCAAAGCCATGATCACAGCATGCATATATCCCCCATGCGTAGGCATCATTTCAGCCCTGCTCTTTCAATCATGTGCCTTAAATCTACTGGTACTCTAGTCATGTCGTAAGCTGCAAAAGAACAGGTCCGATGTGCTACCTGAAACAGATAAATATTGTGTTTGGAACTAGAGATGGATACAATACCACTAATCCTGGGTCTCCCAAGCGGGTATGTGACATCAAACAAGACATTGTGCTTTATTCTTACTTATGCAGCATTTTATTGCAGCGGATTAATGACAAAGTACCAACTAATAAAGGCTGGCAGAGAGTGCTATTTCATTTAGTGCCTGTAGAGTAGCTTACACGCTTGTTACACTCAAATAAAAAGACCAATTCTATATAATTTGGGATCCCAACCTGAACCACATAGAGCCTGGTGTCTATACCATCATGCTGCAGGGATACCTCTGGTGTTGTGTGTATGAATCTGAGCTGGTGTGTAGATTTCAAAATGTAAAACTAATAAATAATTAAAAAAAAAAAAAAATGTTGTCAAAAAAGATTAAAGACATGAGGGCCACTAATGGCCAGTAACCACTAAAGTCAAATCTAAAGCTGAAACGATTAGCTGATCAATTGACCCTTAATTAACCGGCCATGTTCAGACAGGCATTAACTGAGTGACACACCCCATCGTCAGTCTTCATTTCAATGGGATCACTGACTTAATGAAGTTCCAGTACAAAAGTTGAACCAGAGTCAACTTTTGCAGCAATACAGTGCAGTGTGTCATCCAGTCAATCAAATATGTACCAACAAACATTCCCTGTTGATAGTTCAGAAAGTGAACGACCCAGTTCTAATGTTTGCAACTGTGGCAAAGAGAGCACGATGATTGTCACTGTGATAAATTTGAGTTGCAAAACCTGTCACATATTCCTATAAACTACAGGAACTGTTACTCATGTATACATTATTAAAACCAGCTTTCCTGGGTTGTAGTTCATCCCCTTACTGGTTCCATCAACACAATCCTTTGAGTTTTTTTTTTAAAGATTTTCTTCAAAATTTCCCATGTGACTCAGTGTTGTTGTCACTAGTGTCCATTTTGTTTCATTTACCAGAACATGTATTAGAAGATTTACTGCAACACCATTAGTGGATGCAGTAAAAGTACAAGACTGGTGATGATGACAGTGAGCTCCATAAATGGAAAGCTGCGGACGGAAGCTGAGTGGGCAAGAGCAAATGCTGACTTGCTAATATACATGTAGATTTGCAAGGTTTGGGTTTTACACAATGAGATGAGCTACTGTAATGAACCTACTGTCAGGACAGAGATATGAAAATATCTACCAAACTTCCCTTTATTGTATTCTTAAAAATCGAACCACTGACGTCTGGTACTTTATCTTTCTACAAATGGATTCAAGAGACATGAGATGTAGAGAAGTCATGGCTCATCTCAAAAGTCAGTGAAAGGAGAACACTTGATCTCTTTTCATCATAAAAGCATGTGAGAGCTCTCGACCACTAAAGCAAAAGTAACAGCTCATGAGCACACTTCCCTCCTTGACTTCTGCTTCCCATGATTTTTATCAGATAGTCACTGCTGCCTCAGGCTAACAATAACTGTGATTATCTACTTCTGTAAACTGATGCTAGAATCACTTGTGAAATGCACTATTACAGTGTCAGTGTCACAGTATTGGACAGCAAGAACATTTACACATCTGAGTGGCCGCTATTCAAAACATAAAAAAAAACAAAACAGGGGTTTATCTGCCGGACGATTTCTTGGCTCTGAGCGGTTGCCAAGCAACCTGCTTAAACTCCAGGAAGTTACTGTGACTGGCCAAGAAATAAACTCCAGTAAAATGGGAAATTGTTATTTTTACACTTGCATTTTTGTACAGATTGAAAAAGAAAATCATATGTGATATGACGTGTTAATTACTGAGGTTTAGAGATGCTGGAAGATTTTAACTTCACACTAGCCGTTTCCCCCTGTTTCCAGTCTTTATGCTAGGCTAATCTAACTAGCTTCTCATCTGACTCCCAAAATGTTGATCTGGTTTTTGAGATGAAAATCAATTTGTGAATAAATGATTCCACTGTGACACCCGTCAGTACAGTATAAACTAAGCTTTGCATATCATAGTCAAATACAGCATATTTATGGAGTGTGTGCCTGTGGTAGTTTTCTGTCCTCAATGCTTCTGCTTTTTCTGTTTCCTTTTGCATCATGGGTGCAGTTGTGCACACCTTTCCCTATGTTATATGTTCATTTTATAACCTTTAAATGTGATCTGTAAATCTTTTTTGTAGAATACTTCATTCATAAACTGAAATTACCTTTGGTTCTAAAAGATGCAATACTATCACGGTATACAACAGGTACTACATGTAATGTTTTCTTAACAATGTGTGCGTCTTTGTCGATGCACACGTGTGTAAATGTCAGTGGAAGTGACAGACCACGTGTGCATGTGCGAGTATCCGCTTGAGCGAATGCGTGTGACGCCACATGACCCAGCCATAATCGCTGACCTCACCGCCAGCCAATGTGCCCTCCCTGAGCCACGGAGAATAGGGCTTAATCCCACCTACGCACACACACACAACCACAAAGAAACACACAACTCATAAGTACAAGCGATAGTCCAACATTCCCCAGACATCAAACCACCAAAGCCGATAAACTGTACCTTCAGTGTTTGCAAACACTAAGAAGAAACACACAAACAGAGATCAGACTAAACATGTACAGTATGTGTGGATCTGTTAACTTGCAGTGGTACAAAGTGCCAAAGAGCAAGGTGCTGAACCTCCAACTGCCAGCAGCAGAGCTGTGTGTGTGTGTGTGTGTGTGTGTGTGTGTGTGTGTGTGTGTGTGTGTGTGTGTGTGTGTGTGTGTGTGTGTGTGTGTGTGTGTGTGTGTGTGTGCGCGCGCTGGGCGGCCCTGACGCATTAACGTTTGTCTGGTCATGGAGACAACTGAATAAATGAAGACATGCATTTGATTACGGTTGTGTCTCGACCACATATTCATTTCATTATCGATAACTGAGCGGGGTGTTTCTGATTCAGCTCAGCTGGTGGCAATGATTGATCAATCATCATATCATATGCTTGCTTTGTGGTAACCGATCAGTGGTCTATTTCACAAAAGCAATTTGTGAGCACTGCCTACATACAGATGGTGGCCGCATCCTGTTTCACACAAGTCACTGGTGCTCATAAATTGCTGATACATTTGTCCCACAGGGTTCCCGCATGTTCATGCATGGGTCACAAGTACAGTGTTTGTTTTGTTTAGTGAAAGATGTTAAAATCAACGTGAGATATTGCAAATCGTGCACTGCATTGAAATTTGGCAAATGGACCACAGAGCAGCATTGTCACACTTTAAGGGGAAAAAAATAAAACTTTCTGCCTTTTTACAACTACAGAAAAGTTTCATAACTTAACAGCTGATCAGATCCTGGGCTGAAGTTAAACGGAAGAAACTGTGATCAATGTTTCCAGCTGACTGTGTATTCTCAGCTCTGTGACTCAAATGAAACGAAGCACATACTATGGACTTCAGAAAACTGTGTGCATGCAAAACTATGGAAAGTATGGTTGGTCAAAGTTGTACCAAGTGACGTTTTCTAATCTGTGATGGATGTTCACAGTGGAGGCTTTGGGTAATAATTGTAAAAGTTTGTCTTTGTTTTCCACTCCAAAACCATCTGGCTAGCCTGCAGGCTTTGTTTGAAACCTGTCAGATCATCGGACTGCTCGTTCTTCTTGCTTCAGCTGACTTCTTTGCAATGTTGCTACATTCCCAGAACTCAGCAATTAACTTGGCGAGCAGAGTGCTATCATGACCTAAACAAACAAGGGCCAAAACTATGAAAATAACACTGAAGTTGTAATAAAACAGAATCATTCTTTAACACAAAGGTGCCATAGTTCTCCTTCCCTTTCTATCAGCTCTATAGGCATGGTGTGTGTGTGTGTGGTTAAGAAAAGTGTGTTTGAGCAAACACAGCACCGACATAGTTAAAGTCGCTGCTCACTATAGGATAGACTAATGTGTGTGTATTTCACAATGTGAAACTGTATACAGACAGGCTTTGTACTAGGGCTGAACAATATGGGAAAATAATCTAATTTAAACCATTACTGCGATTGTGATACAGTAAGTTCCTTATCCTCTGTATTATTCACTACACACAAGAAATAAATCATTCTATAGTGTGAACAACACAACACTGAATATATTCAACACATGACCTGCTCTATCTCATATGCCAAGCCAACGTGTCAAGATGAAATGAGATGAAGTTGTGCAAGCGTTAATAGAAAGAACATAACTTTATTTAGCTACTGAATTGTAAAATCAATCGAATTGTAAAACCTTCAGTCAGAAGAATATTGGTAACTTCAGTTCTTGTAAACATGTAATGTAATCATGACTTAACTTTTCAGTAAAATCTGAAAAAAAACCAAAAAAAAACGTGTGAACATTGTGTGATCTCCATTCAGTTACAGTAACAAATCACATGAACTAAAGTGCAGTCATTTCAGTCAGCGATCTCTGCCAGGAGGTAGGGAACCTGGTTTTTAGCCATGGAATCGTCAATGTGCTGCCTTACGATGCTTATTTAGATGAAAACATTTGTAGCGTTGCCTCGTGTTGTAGCTTCAGTAGCAATAAATGTTCTGCACAACGCCTGACGGTCCAGCATCTTCTCAAACGCAAAACAGGTGCAGACAACCAGCGAACTATTCCTCTGGTGCTAAGGTCACCTCCTGCTCTTTAGTGTTTGGTAGTAGTACTGCTAGCATCAAGGCCTGCGTGTGGTGTTTTCAATGTGGTTTTGTTCATCTGCTCTCACTCACACGTCACTTGGAGCACAGCACAGTGTGTATGCACATGACCCACAGGGCCAACCTGCTGGTGTCTTAGATTGTGTAGCGTAAAAAAACATTTTTTTTATTCGCAGCTTTTGCGATTTGAAAATTGCATTCCATTACATCACAACGGCAGTCCAAATTTGATGAATTGTTCAGCCCGACCTTGTACACAGAAAGTGTGACAAACGTTAAGTAGGTGAGAAAAAATGTGTTTGTGCTTTCAGTGAGAAAAGAGCAGTCGATGTGTGTGTGTATGTTTTTGTGAGATTTGTGACCACGACACACGCACACACCTCGGTCTCTCTGCCAGACAGCCTATGGGATGAAGAGTTTCACCCCTGCTGTTGCCGGGTTACTGGCACCAGACCACTGCCAACACAGCCCTCCACACAATACACGCACACACACTTGATGAAATCGCCTGGTGAGAAGGGTCTCTACGATCTTTCCTCAAATCAATCTTTTGTTTACAGAAAAGGGCGGGAGGGGAAGAGAGAGGGGAGAACACAGCATAAAAAGGAAGGAAACTGACAGGGGTGGGGGAGTCTGAGAGAGACGTAGAAAGAAAGGCTGAGAGGCAGAGGGGGAGGCAGAGCAATTCAGTCTGCATCCCTTGGGAAGAGAGCAGCCCAATCAGTCCAGAAGCTGGCCCTGATCTGCAATTCATATCATCACTCAACCTTTGGTGGCCTGGTCTGACAAACATGGAGCACACGCAGAGTCTGCGACGTGCTCACACAGCAACACGAGAAGAGATACGGTGAACGATCAACGGCGAGCATGGCGAGGAAAAGGCAAGCACGTGTGACAACCAAAACAATTAACAGACAAAAATGCTTGGATGCAGCTACGTGGCAGAAGGAATGACACGCACACAGCGAAACGGGCAGACTAATGACAGGGACAACAAATCTGCCACAAACACTCAAGCACAGGTGGTGGTATTTCAACATGTGCTAAACTGCAGCATGTAAACACACACACAGAGTAACTGCACAGCAAACGTCATAAAACTGAACTGTCTGCACTGCACTGTAGGATAATAACTGAGATGTGGAAACACGGCAACATCACCACAGCAAAGTCTGACGGGTCAAGACACCCGAGCACTTGGATTATCAAACAGGAGTTTTTTCCAAATGAGCTAAAACACTTTGTTTAGACATAAAAACAAAGGAGAATAACTAAAACGCTGGTAATATGACTGCCAGTCCTTATCCTAAATTCACACTACCATTCAAATGTTTGAATTGTGATGATCTGTTCAAACTCTAAATTGTAACTGTATATGCAAAACCTTGTTCTCCAGCGGGAGGCATTTCCAACATGCACACAAAAACTTTGTAATGTAAACTTGTCACTCGAGTGAAGCAGCGGGGACACTGTTTACGGACAAAATATGGAACACTGACGTAGTTTCACCTGATGTAGTTTATACATGTGCTCAAAAAGCAGGTAAAACGGGACAAAGCTCGGGCAGGATTGTAAGCAAAGAGCTGCTGGGGGCAAGCGTGGTCCACAGCAGTCCAAAAAAATTATTCAGCATTTTATCAGATGCCTTTGTCATTATCTTCTATTAATGATCTTGCAGTTTGGGATTAGCTACATGGGGTGCATTCAAATGAATTTGAACTTCTTGTTTGTTGTGTTGTACATAATGGAGTCGGGAGATGTGCTTTCCATGTACCTGAATTTGGAAATAAGAATTGTAACTTAGGAAATATTTTTAAAAAATCAATTCTTTGGTGCAGTGGATTGAACATTCAACATTCCCACCCATCAAAACAGGAGTAAGTGTTGATAAGTGACCTGTGTTGTCACTTATTATTCTGAAAAATGGAGGCTTAGCTCTGTGACTCGAATGCACGATACCGTGAGAGGGGCACACACACGGAGCTGAGGGGAAACTGTGTGCACTCACAACTACGGTAAGCACAGTAGGTCAAAGTGGAAGCAGGAAGTCTGTCTGTACATTTGGCTTAACGGGGGGTTTCTGTCTCACTGCTATTGTCGTTTCTTTCTTTATGTGACTTCTGCTTTGCAATGTTGCAGAGTTCCCACATTTCCTTGTTGTAAACCTTTATGTCTCTGTAAGAGTTATAGATATTCATGGATAAAAGGTCACACTGGTGCACATGCAGTCATTTGCAGGAGCCCAACAGTAACCACACCAGACCGAAACAACAGCCAAAGCCCACTGAATCTCACTGCGCGACCTAAACCGCAGCGGCCCAGCTCTGCCAAGTGGCCTCCAGCTTTTCAGGAATCTCAGGACGGAGATTCTTGGATCGCTGCTCTTAAGGAAATTAACTAACAAACCTTCAGTTCAACTGACTTCACTGAGCAAACACATCAGCTTACTGCGGCCAGCTTTCAGTTTGCATCAACTCATGCTGCTCCTCGAGTGTGATGCGGAGTTACACAAAGGATATCTGCTGCTCTTACCTCTGGCCGAGAGCTTTTTCGTGTTAATAATTTTAGCAGCATACTCCTGGCCCGTGGACTTCTTGACGCATCTGCGAACAACTGAGAAGGCACCCCTGGAGCAGAAGAAATCGATAACCCAGATGAGAAATCAGTGAATGCACTTCAAACATTACAAAACTCTCCGTTACATTCGTGCGCCACTGGGGAAAGCGTGCTGAACTTGTCACACACTGAAGGCATTAATCACACACACCTAAAAGAGAGGGGAAAGGGAGCCGCATGCATAATTAATACAGTCTGATATTCTGAGTATGAGATGTGAGAAGAGGTCTTGGCTACCAGTGCATGTTTCAGTGTGAAAGGACCCTGTCATTAGCTCTCAGGGAGAAACGTGAGAAGGGCTACAGGAGGACAGAATTGCCATTTAACCGTGTGTCCTCTCAGCCTCAGTTTGCGCACAGACGCCCCCTTTAAACTCACGCCGTCGGATGTATGGGTGAGGTGGAGCGGCTCTATTAGCCACACGCAGAGATTAGATGTTACAAAGTGGCTTTGTAGCCTGGATACACACTGTAACCGATGAGTCCTCTCATGTTTTAATCCTGAATGCAGCAGCGGGGGCAGCCAAAATGTGCACCCGCCACAGTCTCATTTGCACCACTGCCTTGCCATTTTTTTTTTTTTTTTTTTTTTTTTTTAGGGGCTTGACATATACAGTAGCCTTGCAGCGTGCTGCTTAGAAATGCACAAAAACAGAGACAGATGAATGACTGAACAGGAGCCCGTGGATGCCACCGCGCAACGGCGAGTTTTTCGACGCGCGCAACCTGCGTATAAATTGACAAACAAGTTGGTGCCCTGCGCGGGTGTTTCACACCTTTTTCTGTGGCAAAGAGAGACACGGCGGTGCGATACACCTTTAAATACGCGTTCAGGATTAAATGCGAGCCTGTGTAGTGCGAGCATGAACCTGCCTGCAGCTTATTGTCGCTAAGGTGGCTCTCCAATCCCTTCCCTGGTTTTTTTCTTTTCTTTTCTTTTTCTTATCTCTCTTTTTTTTTTTTGACAGCCCCTCTCCTGCCTTGTCAACACTGAAGTAAACGCGCACAATAGCAGCGGCGGGAGAGGGGAGAAAAACGTGCAAACACACACACACACACACACACACACACACACACACACACACACACACACACACACACACACACACACAGAAGAGAGAAAGAGAGAAACACACACACACACAGACTGAATGCAACAAGAGCAGCAGCAGCAGCAGCAGCAGCGGTGGTGACGGTCTCTTACTTTCCGAGTTCCTCGTACAGCTGATATTCGTCTGTGAATCTGGTCGAGGTTACAACTGTAGCCATGTTGACTCAAGTGGAGGGGAGAGGGGGGGAGTCGCCTCGCGCCTCGGTGGCCGCCTCGCGCAGGTTTCGGGAGGAGAACTAGTGAAGGCAGAGAGGGGGAAGACAGGCTCGAGCTGAGAGAGAGGAGCAGGGAGTGGGAGGGGGGAGGAGAGAGGGGAGCAGAGCTGTAGTAACCGAGATCCTCTATTAGGAGGATGAGTCACTCTGTGTTTTGTTAGTTGTTGTTTTTTTTAAAAGGAAAAGTTTATCCTTGGACATTTTCTGTTTTTTTAATCTAATATCTGATGGTTGCTCATGTGCTTGAATCCTTAATTTTGAATTCCTGAATCGCTTCAGGAATTGTTTCAATCTCTCTTAATCAAAGAGTTTGGTCTAGACCTGCTCTTTCTGGAATGCGTCTCGCCATATAAATAAAGACTGATTGATTGATTGATTGAATTCTTTCTTGTCATGATGTATTCTACTTACAACTTACTTACAACTCACCATGAAACTTGTGCAGTAATGCAGTAGAGTGTCACAAAGTCACAACAAAGTCTTTTTAAGTCAATTATAGAAAAAAAAAAAAAAAAGAAATCCAAGGTCCTGAGTATAAAAATAAACCAGACTTAGAATTAGCATGAAACACAAACTTAGTGTTTTTGTGATTAAGTGAGCCTATTGGACTTATTGTCAGTGTTAATACTGAACAATTGCACTCGGAGGATGATGTATTTCGTTATGTCCTTCCTTTCCTTTGTTACTCCCTATTTCATAGTTCATTTCGTGGGGCTCATTAACTTAGGGAAGTGTCCCCAAACATTTAGCTTTCAGCAGTCAATAAAAACTTCAGGCTGAGTTTTTGGTAGTTTAACCAACTTTTGTTTGGCTCACTGACTGCGGTGTCTCCCCTCTTGGTGGAGAGGGACCGTACAGGCTTCTATGTGCATATCCTACACTCTGACATACACTCAGTAGCCAGTTTATTAGGTACACCTCGTTATAACTAATGCAGTTAAATAAAACTAATACATCCTCCTTCATGAAATTTCTAATGTTCACGTTTGTTGAAACTGTGGTTTGTGATGCTGCTGAACTGAATTGTGCTATGCTGGCAAGTGTTTCTATTATTTTGTCCACCCAATTTATATCATTGAGGGTAGACTAAATAAGAGAAACACCTCTCTGCATAATAAAATACAATTCAATCACAGCACAAACTCTATCCTCCACAATGACCATACTGTTCAATCTATACCTCTCTAGAACAGTTTCAGCAGACCTGAACATTATAACATTCATGACGGAGGATTTGTTGCAGGGTTGTTGTGTTAGACTGCATTAGTTTAGCCAGGTGTACCTAATAAACTGGTGTAAATCCCCCTGCTGTGCTTTGTGATGGTGTTTTGTCAAACCAGAAATAATGGCAGAGTGAGACCTCTTTTACTTTTTCTCCTCTCTGGCAGTAGTGGTAGAGGTGGGATGTAAGCCACGCGAGATCTTTTTTGGTGTACCAGGAGCCACAGACCCAGATTCAGTTTCACAATCTCTGCTTTGCATCTTCTGTGAACATGCACAAACGTAAAGCTGACACCAGATCAGCTGATGAGGGCAGCATCCTTCGAAGACCAAATCATGTAGTGAGATGTAATGCCGCAATATTTTAATATTGGCACAGAGCAATGAGCTGCATGCCCACTATGTTATGACTTTCATCTGCTAATCTGCCCATCCCAAAAAACAAATCAGCCACTGCTCATATTATGGAACCAGGAGATGACAAGGATTCACTATTTCTACTGATTCCTTCCTACTACAAACCATTTTATAAATCATATCAAACAAAAAAACCCTCTTATGTAACCAGCACCTGCAGTTGATACAAATCATTTTACAAACTCCTGCTATCACAACAATTCCATATATTTCTTTTTCACTTTGATCCTTTAGATTTACTGTTTTTATCACAGCAGATTTTCCAGTATTAGTGTAAACCCTGACCATGTGCGTCTGAATTGTTTTGTTGCTACAGATGTTCTGTATTGGATATTGGAGATTTATACATTTAAATGTGACATTTGTCTGAGATGATTCAAAGATTTTCAACACTTCTTCACAAAATTGTTGACAAGATTGTACATGTGTCCCTTACTTTCCATGTATGAGAAGCACTTTAACATCTCTGGTTTTAGGGCACATTTAGAGCTTGAAAGATGTAAAAAAAATAACACATTAACATCCTGGCAAATTCTTTTTTATTTATTTTTTTCTATTCAGTTGTAATGTCCAGTCACAGGGACGTCACACTGTATTAGTTTGTTTCCCTCTGACAGAGCATCTGCATATAGGTCATCACCTTCACAGCTAAATGCACATGCCTTCCTCTGTGTCTTTTAACACTGTGTGTGTGTGTGTGTGTGTGTGTGTGTGTGTACCCATCTGCCGTCAAAGTGCCGACAAAGCTTCTTCATGAATGCCATCATCATCATTATCACAATGTTCACAGTGTTCCCACCATTTTTACCTTTTCGCAATCATAACTGTCATCCTAATTCAATCATAACCATTGCAACACCCCCACTGCAATTTATCAAAATGTAATTTCACCAACAATAAATAGAGAGTAAATATAAATCAGAAACAAAAAGCAGGGATCTGTTCAGGAAGGCGAAGCTTCTATCTGACTCAGATGCAGTTTCAGGGATTTTAACTATAAATGGGAGCATAATTGTATAAGAGACAGGGAATTATATGTGTTATGTAATGGCCTGCTGCACAGTAAAGGTTTATCTGAGCTTTCATGAATATCTCATGAAGGGTATTAATATATCATTTTGGCACCATATTTAAGTATGTATGTGTGTTTGTGGGTGATTATAGCTGCACTATTAGCTCCACGAAGATAACGTTACAAGCTTATGTTAGCAAAATGTTTTGTCGCTCAGAATTGTAAAAAAAACATTTTTTTGGTTGACTGGGTAATCTACATATCTTAGATATGTGCCTTAAATACTATGGAGAAAAAGTACATTCTTCACCTTACCAGATCCACTTCTATTTCTAACATATCACACGATCTTCATCAGCAAAGAGAGATTCTCTCAGTTTTTATGCAATTATAGAAGGTCAAATTTCCCTGTCCTCGGAGCGCTTTAAAGTTGCTCTTATCAGTATTTTTATGTTAGAAATATGGCTACCTGTAATGTGAAAAATGTCACAAGTGACAAGCCTACAGACAACAATCACTGAGTAGTGTCTGCAGGTATTCCTATCAGGCTGCATACAGCTCCGACAACCCTCACCAATAAGGTAAAGCATTCTGTAATGTATGTACAGTAACCTGAGATGCAAAACCCAGGGCAAAAAAGCCTGAAAAGCAACTGCTGCTAATATCCACAGGACCACTGGACTGTCTGTGTGACATGTGACTCCTCACCTGTCCAAGAGTCATCCCACTACGTTTTCCCTCCATTGTCAATCACCCAGTGATTATGCGCCACTTTCCTCCACAGCTGTTATCGGTTAAGTTCTTCACTCCCTATGATAAATTGAAGGCTGTCCACCTTCTCCTGTTTGCCAGGTTATCAATTTCCAATGTAGTCATCATGTCTCTGCCATTTCTGCCTGCTTGTCTGTTCAGGTCTGTAATCATGCCACACTTTCTCAATACGTTACCTTTAAAACATTTCTTCTCTGCCTGTGCGTCTGCATCTTGGTCCTGTTTCCTGTTGCCAGCGCTGCTGAAAGATGGCATGGATAATAGCAATAAAAGGTCAGTATGCATTTTCTCAATAAAACAGACAAATAGTGGGAGACAAGCTCAGAAAATGTTCAAAATATCATTTAATCCCAGACTCTTTGCTAAATAAGACAGTACAATGCAACATGTTCAGTAAATACCAACATATATGTCTCCTTTCATGTCTTCCTCCTGCCTTGCCTCTGAACTGTGAATATATATCTGGAACAGTGTTTAGAGAGCACTGCTGCTGATTAATGAGTGTTTGCAGTGAGCACAGGAGCAGTGTGACCAGTTTCTGCCATAATTACAGGGACCCGCTCTGATATGAAAGCCTAATTAGCGAGGGTGCAGAGGTACCGTCGTATTAATCGCTGAATTGCTGTGTTTCCCTGTGATGTGCCTGTCAGACGAGTCTTAGACAAGCGGCTGTGCAGTGGCAGGTTGAAGGGTGGGTGGTAACAGTGGGAACAGCAGTATAGTGCAGCGCTTTTCAACCTTTCAGGCTTGTGACCCCTTAAAATGAAGCAGTGTCTGCTTGCAAACCCTTGTCACAAGTTGCATATCCCTTGAGTGGTGAACAATTTCACTAGTAAAATAAATCCAGTATTACATTAGAAAGAAAACAAAGATTAGAAAAATGTTTGTTCCTTTTGCCCTACTGCAAATCATATCAACCTCTCAGACTTATTTTGTAACCCCAAGCAACTGCTGATGTGGCGTGGTAGAGGACGAAGCAGGTTAGGGGCTGATACATGAGATGTAAAGTGAGGAGGTCAGTAGAGAGAAAAGGGGGCCTGAGGTCACCCCCTCTGCATTATATTTGGGAACTCTGGCAATCTTGGGGGATTTTTACGTTCTACCAAAGCAGCTTAAAGCTTTTTTCCAGTGTTTTTAGACTCATTTTTTAAAATTTCACTTCTTTTAGACCAAATAAAACTGGTGGATTCAGTGTTTCTCCACCAGAATGTAACAATTACACCTTCATACTGTGAAATAAAACAACAAGAGGAAGCAAGTAAGGGAGTGAAACATAGTGATACATGAGGGATCCAACAGAAGGAAAATTGGGGGGGGGGGTATTCATTCAAATACAATAGGGATACAACAAAAAGTCTGTATTTTCGTTCTGTCCAACCCACACATACGCGGGCTCAACAGGCTTCATTTTGGTCAGATAATTGCCTCTCAATCGTATTAATTCACTGTCTTGTCTTCCTGTTTGGATAGCTCCTGCCTCATTGCCCTGCATTATTTAACATTCAAAAAATAGACTCTCCAGCTGTGGGTGCATAAAGGCTGTAGGCTCCGAAGACCACAAACACATTAGCACAGATTAACAGTTATGCTAAATCATGTACATAAAATTATAGTGGAGGGAAATAATTAAATGCATTTACTTAAGTGTAATGCCGAGGCATGTGTGTTTAACCTGAGTATATCCAACTGATGTCACTTCACACCTCCATCCCAATACATATCAGAAGAAAATAGTACACTTTTTACTTCAGTACAACTCCTACTTTGATTTTACATACAAAACATATGATCAACTTATTAAATATGATGCATTATTGTAAATGAAAGGTGTTATTAAAGGTTATTGCTCTCAGCAAAACTAACAGGACTTGGCCTGAAGTCCAGAAAAAATATTTTCCGTCTAATCATCTTTCGCTCTCTTATGCTCTTACAGCTAAATGTGCTGATACTGTAACAGCAGTGTTATGGAGCCACAGATGCAGAAGGGGAGTGATTCATTCTGCAAGAATGTTTGGCTCATGGCAGCTCTACGTATCTTTGTTGAGCCTCTCCTCCCTCATGCTGCCCGGTGACATCACAAGACTTTTATGGTTTTTAGGTTGTGTGTGTGTGTGTGTGTGTGTGTGTGTGTGTGTGTGTGTCAGGGAGTGACCACTGTCATTCCCTGGCACAACATCCAGCCATGGGTGCCTGGTTATAGTTAAAAATGGAGGTGCATGATTAGTGATGGGCAAGGGGAGGTATAGCAGGAAAATCTTCATTTAATTAACGCTAACTAACTAATTTTGAAAACATTTTTATTTGCTAAAATGTTAAAAAAAAAAAACAAGCAAAGTTGTCTGATCAAAAAGTGGGAGTGCAAAAATGATGTTTTTACCATAGATTACCATAAACACCGTACAATACCACAGATAACAGAAGATACCATTCATTATCATAAATACCATACAATACTATAGCATACTGTACAACACCATAGATTATAACAGAGACCATACATTACCATAAATACTATACAATACCACATATTACCGTACCATAGATTAACATAGAATATCATAGATTACCATAGCGGTCAAACCTTCCCATGTACTGCGAAGCTACACTAAAACAACTTCATTAGATGTCATTCAGTGAATCTTTTTCCTTGCTAATTCCTTTGGGTACAGTCAGTGGCTCTATTACCTTTCTTTGCCAATTACTAAATCGCCACATTGTCCCAAATAAGCATTTGATAGTATATCGGGGCTATGTCTGTGCTTAATGGGCTGCAATTCACGCTGCAAGATACCTTATTGAATCCCAATGGAGTCGTTGATGCCACTGGTTCTCTCTGAGTGTGGAGGAATTAGCGATATCTGGAACACAGTGTGGAACACAAGAAAAGAAAAGTTTTATTTAAAACAGCATCATGAGCCTATTGTGTCTAACTTCATGACTATACCAAAGAGTCTCAAGATCTTCGCCTTACCTTCAACTGATTATCTAACAGTGGGTATGACAGCTTCCTCCCACATACTGAATAGCACTGTGTGTTTATGCGTGTGTGTTTTGTGTGTGTGTGTGTGTGTGTACTTGTGCGACACCTCCTCCATGGCTTATATCATCTGACGGTTCCTTATTTCTGCGGGCCATTACAGTATACTGGGAATCAGATGTGTGGGCATGTAGCAATTGTCTTCACCAGTTTCTCACATGTATGGGACTCCGACGGTCTCTGAGCAACGTTCCTACTGTTAACCCAGAGCAGTCTCATCATGTCTCATCACTGGAGTCTAGTTTTCATGGTGTGGGGTTTTCTCTGTGTGTTTGTTGCATGCATGTATAGAGGAAGTGAACAAAGTGTTTGTGAGACTGCTCTTGAATTGCACCAGCAATATTGTTATATAAAGAGAAGAAGGAGCCTCTGACTGGCAGCCCTGTACGATCTTTTTGTAGTGCCTTTTTATTAAGGGTCTACAACCATGCTAGCAGCCCTGTGAGGCTGGACTTTAGGCCTGTTGGATGTGTGAATTGCAGACGCCTTTCCAATGTCAGATTTGGGGGGTGCTGTGCCCGACAATTCCTGTAACTTTCCGAACCTGACAGTCCGCCGTTCACATCCACTTCACACCGTGACTGGCCAGATGTGTGGGGATGAGAAAGCAGTCAGGGTTTCAACTTCTCTCTCAAGCTCTCTTTTTCACTTATTACACAAATATTTCTGTCCCTTTTTCATGTGAACAAGCGTGTGCAACGCTATAAATACCTTCCAGGATAATTGCTACTAAACAATATGCAATCTCGCCTCTCTCTACAAAAAGCAGCTTTTCACGTCACCTTCACCTGTCATCATTTGGGTTTTTATTTCTGATGTGGTCTGACAACACATCAAAAATTGTTGCACAAACCACTCTAGGTCTTTTCTAGCATAACCCCTTTGGCCACAGAGTGAAATTTACCTTCATTACGATGAACATGGTCATTGTCATTTTTTTTTGAGCCGATCCCCCACACAGTCCTAATGCTGTAAATTCTCATTAGTTCACCAAATTCTTAGCATGAAAATAGTCCCTGAGAGCAACAGAAGAGAACAATAACAAATGCCCCAATCTTTAAACTTGTAGATTTTTCAACTTTCTCTTTATCCTCGCCATAACTACTTAGTGTTTCTTGTGTATGCAGCCAGACTTTTTCACTAAACAAGACATTTTCATCTGACCTACAAGCACTTCAGATACGACAGCCCCCTGCAGACCCTGGGGAACTCTCTCCTCCCTCCTTCACTCTTTTTATTTAACTGTATGCCACAGAGTTCTGAGCAAAACATGGCTAATACTTCTAACTCGATCTTCCAAATGAGCACAAACAACTGAGGAGGATGTGGAGCAAAATGAGAAATAAAGACATGAGGGGGGAGAGGGGGGAGGGGAGGGGGGGTTGCAGAGGGAATGAGCAAAGAGCTGAGGGATAAATGGAGGGAGGGAGGGTGACAAGGGAGGGAGGCAAAAGTGAGGGTTGACCAGAGGGAGGAGAAATAGCGAAGAGGGACAGTTGAATATTCATCATCAGGCCACTGGGGAGAAATGTACAGCCCCATTGCTACAGTGGGTAGGATGGCTGCTGACACTCACACCTAGAAACTACATCCACACAAACACTCAGATAAGACACACGCTTAAAGGCTGAGGTCAAGGAATGAGCTGCTGCACACAGTACTTCGCTGCTGTTTACAGTGCTACATGTGTATGACACCATGCAGTACTACCTCTGATCCATTCCTATCAAACTACATCAGCACATACTGTCATTTTTACCCCACATGCTTTTCTTCCTTGTCAAAACTAAGAAACATCACTTGAGTCATTTTTAATTGATTTCATATGGATCCCTCTGGAGCCACAAAAGGCTGTATACAACTTTTTTTCCCCGCATATGCAGTAGTATTCCCCTACACCTGAAAACAGACGTGTAAAATTAGCGCAGTTGCCTTTTAACCAAGTGTTGCCTGACGAACTATTCCATACCCATATTTTATTTGCCGTAACCATGATTTTTCCCTAATCTTAACGTGCAGATATTGCAGAAAGCAAGGATTTTAAAAACATAATTGCTTGTAATCCAGGATTTTTCAGTACTCTCTCAGCATTTAACATTCCTGTCATGGCGATAGGGTAGCGTATGTGACATCTAACAACACATGCATGCAGATACTCAGGGTATGTTTTTGTAATGAAAAGCATTTTTTTCACAGGTGCACCACAAAAAACACCCATGATATGGAAAACCTATGAAAAATTTGCTTAAGAAAAAGATCCATCCTTAAGGAAGGGGGGGGGGGGTTGCAGGTCACTAATTTTCTAATAAAGTTACACATAGTTTCCTGGAAAGAACTACGTAGTTTGGTATTGATTATAAAAAAAAGTTGGAATTCCCCTAAAAGAAGATTCAGTCGAAAGCCAAATAAATGTTAATTTATTATTCATTTATTATTTGAGACATTATTCTCTATATATGTTAAATTGTAGAATGTACCAATTAAACACTCTAATTCCTTATAATTAGTATTACATTGTATAGTTCATGCCAGCAACATCTTGACAACTCATTCTTAATGGATAGATAAGTAATGATTGCAAAATCACTAAGCTGCCCATCAGGTTTGGTCCATGACTTTCTGCAGAGATTGTGTGCTAATGAGATGCTAACATTGATTTATTGCATTCATGATTTTATTTAGTTTTATTTAGTTAAAATAGTTTCCAGCATTTTTGATAGAGCACATGAGTTAGGCAACATATAAAAGTCCACAAAATACAAATAGGATCAGGCTCTGAGTTTTTGCTGGTTAGTCACTGCTGCAGAAACTGGGCATTGTGTGGTGGTCAGAGGTGTTTCAGAGGCTACAGCTTTGGTGTGCTACAGTATATGAGCAAAAGTGAATCTGTATAACTCCTAAGAACAAGAAGACATGTTGACATTTGACAAAAACAGCCCCTGTGGGTGTCTTTGTGTCATCCTTAAAGGGTCCTCTCGGATGATTAGGAGATGAGACATCAAGAGGTCACCCTCCGTCCCTCCTCCAATCTCTTCAGGCTTCACTTCCACATGCATGAACTCTATGTTTATTAATCAAACTATTCATGAATGCAGGCATACACGCACTGTGACACACACATTGCTCTCTATGCAGTCTAACGACAGCCCAAAGTCACCCGGCTGCAGTTTGGCCGTAGGACAGTGAGTGAGTCAGCTTGCTTGGCCAGCTGCACAGCCCTGTCTGCTATGTCTATCAGACTGCCTGTTTATCTGCCAACCTTCAGCAGTCAACTGTGGGTCTATCTACCTGTGGGTTCACTTGTCTGCTGGTCTTTACTTTGTTCGTTTCCATCTCTCTTTCGCTTCCTCCTGGTTAAGGTGTCAGTATGCTTCAAAGGAGGTCCTTGTAAAATCATAAAACACATCTAAAACTCTTTGCCCCCACAGATGTATCATGTCGGACCGGACTGCGTGCACAGATTTCTGCAACTTTCCAAAACTGACAAAACAAACATTTGGCACAGGTAATAACACTTTTGCCCTCAGATGTGTTGGAACATATCTCATTTGAAGCATACTGAAGCCTTTTGTCCAACTGATGTTTCTAGATGAGACATTTAGAAGAACAGGTTGTTCCTCTGCAGGCGTGACCCCACCTTCTTGAAGAGGGCTTTTAATTTGCAGACTCTGCAGTGCTTCATTTTCACCATCCTTTCTTTCTCGCCATTATTCTCTCCATTATCCCCATCCAAGCCCAGCCAGGGACTCCACACCCCTCCATGCAGCTCAGGGTCAGCCATAGGATCATCTGGTGGATTCCTCGCTGTCACAGCTGTCTGGTTGTATTCTGCCAGCCTGATCAGCAGATGTTTCACTACCTCTGGACGAGTTTTTGCCAGGTCTGACCTCTCATAGGGGTCAGAGGTGACATTAAACAGCCAAACTGACTTCCCCAGCTCATTGCGCCGCTTCTCCAGTTTCTGCCACCGTTCTGGACCACCAGGAAGAGCCTGTGGTGGTATCCAGTCCCCATCACCCACATTTCCTGTCAGCAGTTTCCAGTCCCCTGCCCTTATTGCTGCCCTCACTGCTGTGTCCCAGATCCCAAATCCGTTGAGTACCAGCGCCTTGTCATAGGGCTCCCCAGGCTTCCTAGAGACTGGGTCAATGTTGAAAAGGATTTCAGTGCGAGGACAAGGAAGGCCTTCACTGATGGCTCCCCACACATCATGGCCGTCTAGGCCACGTTGGGACTGCAGAGCCCCAGCCAGCCCCAGTAATGTGGGATACCAGTCAGAGACGTGGATCAGTGCTTTGCTGACAACACCTTTTCTCTTCAGGAGGGGACTGTGGACAAAGCCCACAGCCCGGATGCCCCCTTCCCAATAGGTCCCTTTGCCACCTCTCAATGGCCAGTTGCTCCCCCCAGAGAGCGGCTGCCCACCGTTATCAGATGAGTAGATGAGTACTGAGTTTTGATAGAGTCCACTGTTCTTTAGTTCCTGGACCACTTGTCCAACCCCGTCATCCAGGCAGCTCAGCATGGCTGCATAGTGGCGCCTGAGACGATTACCCTGGGAATCATAGTAGTGCAGAAAATGGTCCGGTACCTGCAAGGGTGTATGGGCGGCCTGAAGGGACAGATAGAGGAAGAGTGGCTTTTGGGGGTCGTGGCTCCTCAGGATCTGCTTCACTCTGGGTGAACAGAGGGAACAGAGGGAAGCTTTTTTAAGTCTGTGTCCCTCTACATGTTAATCTGTTTTATTTTATTTAGACCGTCATACTCACCTGTCTATGTAGAGCAGGGTGGAGTAGTTGCCAGCCATCTCCCAGGCAGGCCTGTCTCCGTCATGCAGGTCAAATCCACAAGCTTCAGCCCCGTCACAGCTCTGATAGGAGAAGTGATCTCCACTACCAGTCAGCGTGCCCAGGAAACTCTGAAAGCCACGTCCTGTGGGCAGGCAGCTCGGCCTGCAGAAGCCCAGGTGCCATTTCCCCACCATGTGTGTGGCATATCCAGCTTCAACCAGTTGCTCTGGTAGGGTGGGAATATCCGCGGGCAGGCAGAGGGGTTGACGTGATCGGATAATTGAATGCTGGAGTCCAGTGTGAATTTGGTAGCTGGCAAGATAGTGTTGGATAAGATGTACAGAATAACACAATAATGGGAAATTTCACAGATGGTTGAAGAAATACTGCACCATGGATACTTATTTTTTACAGTGATCAGTGCTTTACAGAATTCCTTTGTGATAAGGAGCTATAATTGTACTTTTTCATTGTACCAATTCAGGGATAATAAAAAAAAAAGCAACAAGCAACAGAATGAGAAATACATGGTATTTTGCAAACAGAACTACACTGAACTTTTTTTTACATGAATTGTAGCTTATCAGTTTTGATATTGTAATGATATGCGACAGCACATTTTGTTCTAATCATTAGATCTAGTGCATGATCCTCTCACCACAGCTCCAGCTGGAACCTCTATTTTATGGCCTTACTTGTAGTAGAAGTTGCCCCATCACTGAATACATCATTAAAGATGATAGAAAAAGACAAAAATCCTATAAAGCTCATGCATAATTATATGAGAACAGATGCAGTAACTGAATCATTTTCCCATCGTAATCATAATATAATGATAAGGGAATTACTCACCGGCCTGTCATGAGTTGACTGCGGGAGGGTGAACAGATAGGCTGGACGTAATAATTTTCAAGTTTGACCCCCTCTGCTGCCAGCTGGTCCAACACGGGAGTGTGGATGTCTGAGCCATGGTAGCCAATGTCTCCGTAACCCTGGTCATCAACCATGATAAAGATAAGGTGTGGGGGCCTGGGCCTTTGTACCTCCTCTGGGCCAACACTGTCATCCATAGACACATGTTCACCCAGGCAGCCAATGCCACTGAGCAAGGTCATGCCAATCACCAGGAAAAAAACAAAGCAGATTCCTCCCCTCATCTCCAGCGACGCTCTGTAGCTATTTACTGTAGTCAGATTTTGTCTGTATTTGCTGTTCTGCTTAGTCGGCAGTCGGTAAATTTAAAGCCGGATCGCTTCTGCAGAAAAATAGACAGATCTGCTTGTCAGAGGAGCTCATCCAGAATCGTATCTGTCCATTAAGAATGAGTTGTCATATTTTTCCGGGGCTTATTCTTGGTTTTGTGAGATGGGGCTGAGCTTGAGCCAGATGCCGTGGTGGGTGGAGAAAAACCGCTGTCTCTAAGATGGGCAAGAAGTTGGTAGGACCTTGGCAGGACCTTGCTACATTCCTCTGTACTGTCAGGCGCCTCACACAGGGCTGGGAAGACCTGGGCAAATGAAATACACTTACACACATACATAAACAGAGGCTCACACACTGTGCAGCTATCCTTCTTAGGACATTGCCTTGACTTCCATTCATTGTGGAAGCCCAACCAAAACCCTAACACTAACCTTAACCAGAACCATTACATTGTTTGTTCTGCTATTACGAATCAAAATTGAAGGTGTGAATGAGGTACATGAAGCAAATACATTTGGTAATGATAAAGAAACACGTGTGTTTTGATTCTGGTAAGTCAGGTTAACAAGATTTATTAAATGATGTACAAAATGGACAGACTTTTGACAGAGAAGGAAAAGAAGTATTACATAAGAGCTTTGTGTATTTTGTGTATAAACATTTTGGGCAAAGTTTACACTTCAATTTTTCATTTGCAGTAATTTGTCATGTGAGAAATATTTTCATTGTATTATTATTGTATTATTTTCAACAGAAAGCTTTTGGGAAGCACTGCTCTGGATAATCCAAAGACCTCACTAGAACTGTTTTCATGTCACAACATGAACAAATAAAACTGCTAGAAACCACTAGAGGTAGTGAGAAAATGTGGGGTTTGTTTTGTAGCCAGAAGAAATTAAAGCAGATTCATAATAAACCCCCCTTCTATTGCTATGTATACCACAACTGCTACTACCATTGTGGGTGTCCATAATGCTGTCATTACTGCTATTCTTTTCTGACTGCCACTCCTATTAAAGAGCTATTATGACTGAAACATCCAATATTTCCACTGTGATTTCCCGTACTGCATATTTCAAACTATATTGTAAATCCCCAATGAAAATCAAATAGCCCCTGTCATCTTTCTTATGTTGCTTGACACTGCTCAGTTAATAAAGCCACCAGATGACAATTACTGCCCGTGCCGGGGCGGTGAAACCAATCCAGCTACGGAGGAACATCCGGTGTTGTGATGAGAATGTGTATTGATCGTAGGGCTCTTAGCCTCCACCTCACTGCCATCTCTTTCCCATAATACTAAGAGGAAATCAATGCCTCAGATACAAGTCCATTTCCTATGTTGTAGAAGCAAACTCATGTTGCTTCATCCTGTGGGAAATTTCACAGGCTTTTGCCAACAGTGAGAGTGAAATGTGTGCAGGGGAGTCTGAGATCTATGGCAGGAGAGGGAAGGATGATGATGAAGTAAGAATAAGGCTTAGAAAGAGGGCGGGGGCGATACATTGAAGTGGATGATGAAAGAATTTGTAGTAAATGGGAACATATGTGAAAGAATGTATAACATGAAAAAGAGAAATTGAGCAATAAGTACATAGAACATCAAGAAAGAGGGCAATAGAAAGCAATAATGTGCACCCACTGTCTATGATGAGAGAGTACAGCATAAACAAAGTGGCATAAAAGGAGCAGTCACTTTGTCTTGCTGGCTGTGTATGTACGCTAGGGTCCCTGGGTGTAGTCATCATTTTGCCTCAGGGAAATACAGGGCGACATGAACTCTGTTTTACCGCTAAGAGGGGGGAAGAGAGGGAGGGGGGCTGTAAAAATGGAAAGTGACAAATGTCTTCTTGAGGAGTAGGGAGTGCAAGTGTTCTTTCCTCAACTGTCTGTATATTACAGAATGGTCACAAAGAAATAATATTAGCAAAAAACTCGCCTTTTGTACATACTGTGTTGTCTGAAGAAATGCACTTTAAAGTCCTACAATGATGAAAGCTGGAAAAAAAATGTATGTGATACGAAAAATAAGATAAACATAATGTAAAATGTCTCTATTTTTAAGTACACTTCTCTTTTGCAACAGTTTCAGGGCATGCTGCACTGTACACTGTGTTATCAACAAATACCAAACCCTGGAAAATACACTTTCTGGAGTGCAACAAAGGAGAAACTGGTCAAAGTGTCTGGGTAGGGCAAGGGATGCAACTTATAACCCAGTGTGTACGTGTACAGTGAGTTTATGTGTGAACATCTGTGTGTATGTGTGTGTGTGTGTGTGTGTGTGTGTGTGTGCAGGTATGTTGGTGTGTTTTAGAAAAGGCAGTGGTGCAGGGTAAAAGAGAGTAGCAGTGGGTGTGATTTATTCATGACAACGAATAAGTGACTCACTGGATCTGGGGCCACTTTGTTGAGCTAGAGCTAAAGTGGGTGAGTGTGTGTGTCTGTTTGTTGTGCGTGTCAAACTGTGTCTGAAAATGACTTTCATTTTCAAGCTTATCCTCCACCTTAAAAACACAAAGCCCTGTTATCATACAAAAAGTCTCTGTCTGAGATTTTTCTCTAGTATTTCAAATAGTCTATCATATAATCAGATTTAATCATGGTACAGTAGACAGGGGTCTGTACTGGATAATGGAAAATGGTCTTGTTGATTCGTAATGGATTCCTGCCAAACTCAAAACGCAGGTCTGGCTTTCAAAAATCCTCTTAAGAGATGCATTTAAAGCTACATCAAACAACTTTCCAGCTTACAGTTCTAAATGAGAACAATGGGTAGCATCTTTATAAAAAATGCAACTCAGAAATCAAGTTACCAGCACTATGGTGGTGCAACATGATGGAAATGACCAAGTTATCATGTCACTGCACTTTGGATCATCACTACAGTGCCAAAGTACCATCTCACAGCAACTTACTGTTGTACAGCTGTACTATGTTGTATGAACTACAAATAAGAAAAGTCAATCCAACATGGGTGTAGTCAGTATGTTAAATCTAATGTTATTTTTGCAACAGCTGAACATTTTGCTAACAGTAGACTGCAGAAAAACGTGAAAAAAAAAATCACATTTAAAGATGCAACACTGCTGGAAAACAGATAAAAAATAAACAATCCAATGTTTCTCCAAAGGCAGACATGGATAAAAGTTTAGTGATTAGCTCATGTCACTAATCAAAATCAGGCTCTACTGTGAACACTGCTCTTCCACAACAGCTGAAATTATGCCCACAATTACATAAATGTCTGCTACATAGCACCTTTTCGCTAGCAATTAGCTGGGGCCAAACTGTATGCCAGTGGAAAGGTCGGGAAGGGGGTCTATAAAGTCACAAGAGTCCAATGTGTGGTCACCATGGATAGCTCTGTTACATTTGATGGAAATCCATACAACGGTTATTGAGATATTTCAGTAAAAGCCAAAAATGTTAACATCATGGTGGCACTACAACAAAAATCAGGGCATCTGTCTGTGAACCATGAATGTTTGTACAAAAGTTCACCTCAGTCTTCCTTCAACCATCCAACAGACTGGCTGGAATAACAGCATGCTGTATTGTGCGTGTATGTTTGTCATCACTGTGTGATACACTGAAACTATATGCTGTGGACACATGAATGAACAGGCACACAAAAACTGCAATTTAAGTGGTCCAAAGTAACGTCTGTTTCGCAGTACACCAGTAGAATTGGCAGACGTGGGCTCTGAGACATAACACAAACATTGTCACTCCCATCTGCCCTGAAGGTGACACTGACAGAGATGCTTGCTTTGCTGCTCCTGAAATACTCGTAGATCATCTTCCAGCCAGCAGAAACTCGATCCACTCCCTATTCTCCTCACCTTACTCAGTGATGGATTGACAACATGAGGCTGAGGGGGTGGGGGACTATTCAGTCTCACCACATCAAACAAACCATCCGCACGGAGGATGCTGGTGGCCTTTTGTCAAATTCAAAAACTTTGGGTAAACTTTTCCTCCGTGTCCTCCTCCTCTATATATTACCTCTTTGGCCAGGCTGTTCTATTCTATCAGACATTTCCCCAGTGGAGAGTGAGTGCCCGCTTTGACTCATCAAAAATTAAAGGGATTACACAAGCTCAGTGTGTGTACAGTATATGTGTGTGTATGTGTGTGTGCCGTGGTGATACAGTCAGTGGAGAGTGCCACCGTGAGGATTAAATGAATAATGCATGTAGTTTGATAACAAAGATGATAGAGGAAGAATAACAGAGGCTACTGCTTGACAAAAACATGCCACAGAGGCCCCTAAAACATGTAGATGTTTTGTCCACCCAAACACTCAAGGCTGATTCTACTAATTAGTAAGCCAGAGAACACTACACTTAAGTAAAGTCTCACAGAGCCACTGGTAGCTTCTCTCAGCTTTGTTTCACCGTTATTTAACCACGTGTCCCTAACAGTGTTTTTAAGGAATGAGCTGTTCACACTAACACAGTTGTGAACAGCATTAACACCCTGAAGCTACCCAGTACAGCCAGTCTGATCTAATGGCCACTGGGCAGTTCCAGTAAAGCAGGAAACTAGGTGTCCAAAATAATGCAATCTATTCAAGAGAAGAGTCTGAGAAAACACCACATTCTCCTTCTTCAGCGAAATATGAGTTTAGTGGACTGGATAGGAAGTGTTAAGGTCACAGAGAACGTTCAGCATGGCATAGCAACCAGTGGAGGGAACTAACACTCTGGTTTTTATCCTCACAAGTCATAGCTTTGGTCAAGTTAGTAGCTGTTGTAAAACATATTTTTTGCTCTAATGTTTTGTGGGAGTTCGCAGGTGTATGTGTTTGTGTGTGTGACTCACTGATGACAGCACACAGAGGTTATGAGGGGCCACCTGGCGCAATGCCGCCTCTGTGTCATGAAGCAGATGACACAGGACAGTGGGTGTCCTGTGAGAAATGCAGCACAGTCTGTCACAAACTGGGGTCAGGAGTTCATCATGTGAGGGGGAAACAGGCTGGAGGCACAGAACGAGAGAGTCAGTTAGTGTCAAGGGAAACTCAAGTGATTACAACTAGAGCGGTAATGTTTTGTTAACTCACAGTAAAGAAAAAGACATCCTGGTGATGACAGTGACAGTGACTTGACAGTGTCAGGGAGAATCAAAACAGAAGGTCAGACTTGGCACACATTTGGACCAACTTGAAGCCAGACTGGCTTATTCTAACTTTTTCTGCAAGTGGAAGTCTGAGCGATGCAGAGAACAGATCACAGGTGTGACAGAGGCCAGAAATCAGTGAAACTGAATCACAGTTTCATCACATGAAGTAACTAATGAATATACAGTTTACAGTTTAAAAATATATTTCAAAATGTCAGAATCATACCTCCTTAAAAGGGAAACCCAACCTTTTCAACTTGACATTTTAAAAATGTGAGACTCTCCAATGTGCTTCCCCAAAAGGGTACAATACAGTCGAGTATGTTCTCTGGAGAGACAACTTTTTTATTTTAGGCTTGAGCCTGCATAGAAAGAACAAGAAGGTTCAAAATATTATAACCTTTTAATTTTTGCATTCACTCTTAATAAAACACACACCATCCCCTGTCATTATTGCCTCTCTGATGTGCATAGAATCTAAATATTTCTTCTTAAAAGAAACTAGTCTCAAATAAATATTACATTTACTTACCTTTGAATCTACATTTATTAAATTCAGTTTGTACTGTATACTGTTCACTTAGTGCACTGCCCTCTCTAAAAGCTCACCTTACATCATGTTTATTTGTATAAAAGTCTCATTTTGACCTCATCTGAGCTGGGGTCAGGGCCGGCAGTGGCTGGTTGGCAATGTCTGCCATACTGATGCCTTAGTTAAAGGGCACTGGGTCTGTGCCTGCTGCTACTCAACAAATCTGTCTGTCAAAGTCTTCTTGGGAAGGCAAGTTGGCCAGCAGAGAAGTCATTAAATAGGAAAATGACAAAGAAGGTAAGAGAGAGGGGGAGAGAGGGAGAAGAGAGAAAATACTCACAGTAAAAATGGCTGAAAAAGAGGAGAAAATTAGACACATTAAAGTACAGTGAAAGAGTAAACCTTGAAAGCAGAGACACAAAGTAATTAACAAGGGAGGCATGAAAGGGATGAAGCTGTCGCCTCACTTAACAATTCTCCCATGTCCACAGGAAAAACACTGAGCTTCCATCTTTACTTCCACTTCCTGAGTTAAACCAACAATCAGCAAGTCTTTACTGCAATCTTGTGCACCACTTTAATTTATTTTGATGCCACAGCACAGTGGAAAGCATATTGAATAGAAAAACATATGGAGCCACAGGGGAGAGTAAAATGTTTCAGTGATGCTGCTGCATATAGATTTTGACCTATGTACTTTTCTTGAAAGACAGCCAACTTCCATCCAGTGCAGAGTGACTAAGCAGACCTCTTCCTGACTTGTCGCTGACCTGCCTCCTGAAGCCGCAGTGCAGTGTCCTTGTTCAGTTTGACAGGAAAACAGTCACTGACATCAAACAACACATTTAGCTGAACATGTCTGTTATAGAATATCACATATTTGAGTAAGAAGTACAGTACTCACCTCCGAAATGTAGCAAAGTACAAGTATAAAGTAGCATAAAGTAAAAACAGTAAAGCACAAGTACCTCAAAACTGTACTTTATTACAGTACCTTCATATCCTAAAATATTGTGCATGTAGTGACATGCAGGTGCACCCAGAAAACTGCTTGTCATGAAAAATAAAAGTTGGTGTAAAGTGACACATCCAACACAAAACACAGGAAAGAAAAAATAAAGAGAAGTTGATACTTAAATAGTTTAATTCAGAAGTAAATAGAGAAGCAAAGGGTCCAGGAGGCCAACGACTAGACTACTTTTAACCACTAGGGGGAGAGGTTGGCATAACTGACCTACAGTTAGCCTGCATGTTTGTTCAGATATCTGTCTAATACTTTGCTTTCCCTTGGTAAATACAGATCTGATATCAACTGCATCTGTAGTATCTGTGTGGTTAAGCACTTGCTTTAACTGTGGTGTTCTGTTAGATCTGATACCTTCTCCATGAAGAGAGGCTGACATTTTTTTCTGAGTGTCTGACCCATGACTGATCTTGCTTACTATCCTGAGGTCTGGAGACAGCTGCAGAGCAATGCTGCCAAAGGGAGCAGCTATCATTGGTAACCTCCCGCAGCATTGATAATGGCAGCGTTGCCTTTCTAGCAACGGGATCATCCAGACTCTATCAACAGGTTTAAAAGCCTGTCAATGCCCCAAAGGACAATACCGCATAGTTAAAGCAAGTTCACATCCACTGAGACTGTGCAGTGGAGACTGTGTTGTTTGTTTGCTCTTGTCAGATAGTTTTTCCGTCTACTTTTTTATGGTACTTTAAATAGATGAAGACCAGGATGAGTTTTAAGTTTAAGTTAACTTAAAAAATACTTTAAAAAAAATCTTAAATAATATAATAAAATAATAATAATATACATAAAATAAGAACGATAAGGATCAGGAAGGAACACAAAATCACACTGGATCATGAGGTCCATTTTAATGTTTCAAAAATGTATGGCCTGTCTCTCTGATGACTTTTAAGCTAAGATCATACTTGTCGGTGACTTTCATGAGCATGGACCTCGTTTGATATAGTTTTAACTAACACGACTAGCATTTTTAAAGTTTCCTTTGCCCAATAACTGCATCTGATCCAATACTATGTATTATATGGTTATAAACGTTCAGTCAGTAGTAACTCTAGTATTGATGACTGAGTTAACAAGATATAATTAAGTTTAATCCAGGATGCAGATAAGTACTTTAACCTTGTTTGACGTGTGCAATAAGTGATAAAAAGTGGTGCAAGTTACAGCATTTCCACCTCTTTGGTCCAGATGCAAGTATCTCAGCATCCAGTGAATGGATCTCCATTAAAGTTGGTACAGACATTCGTGATTCCAAGAGGATGAATCTTAATGACTTCAGTGATTCCTTAACTTTTCATGTGGAGCCGTCATCAGGTTTCTACAACACTTTAAGACCAAATACCTGCAACTAAGGACATCCTCATCAGCATCTGCTGCACTAATTGGCAAATGCACAACAAGCTAAACTATGATGGTGAATATGGTGGACATTGCACCTGCATAACATCAGCAACTTAGAATTGTGATTGAGAGTACGTTAGCATGCTGATGGTGATGCATTTAGCACAGAGCACCACTGTGTCTACACAGAGCCCCTAGCATAGACCCTTAGTGTTTTTTTCTGTGTGTTAAATGTCTGCAACCACATCCAAGAGTTTGGCTGCGTGTAAGAATGTGGGGTCCAATAGTGACAGATTCCCGGGCATAAAAGTAAATGTGTGATGGGATTAATCAATTCTGCCTACAAAGAGAGATCTTATCATGTCTCTGTGATTTTCTATCAAAAGTGTACACCACAAGAAACCATTTCACAAAGAATTTTGTAATGAAATTTTGTTTCTTTTTCTTGTGTCTTCATGTGCAACTTAAGTTGCTGTCTACTGACAAGCACGGGTCCCTCACATATTATAGAGTATTTGTCAGTCAACATTGGAATTCCAACTTAGGACATATTTCAGTGTAGCTATGCAGGCTGTTCATCCAGAGTTTGCATAGATATTATCCTAAAGGCTCTACGATGACAGCCTAGAATGTCTCCAACTCCAGAGGAGCTGGCAAGATGCACATCAGCCCGACAGTCAAAGACTAACGAGCATCAAAGTCAATCCACTCACATTCTACATCATATATTTTTATCAGATTTATTTACCTTTAGTGTAAATTTAAGGATATATGAATAAACTAATCAAGAGTGGAATGTCCAATGCTGGCAAGTCTCAGCCTTGAGATATGAGACTCTGGCTATGACCCTACTAAAGGTTACAAATGATCTCAATGCTGCAAAGCCAGATATGAAACAGTGCCATTTGGACGTTCTGAATGTTAACTTTCCTTTGGCGTGCAGAGGAGCTGGCAAAGCAGCGGAGGTGGTGATGTACTATTTTTGGAGGGACTATCAGCAACCCAGTGACATAGGTCTGAGTGACAGGACAAGTGTTGCATTGGACCCTCCCCTCGTTCGTTTGGGGCAGGCATTCCTCAGTGTAAGCAGACACATACCCCCCCATCATATTTCCCTCCCTCTTCCCCTTGGCTGTGATGGTTGGCCCACTCTGGGCGTGGGTTGGCACACAGAAGTGTGTATGTGCATGTGCGTGTGTTCAGGTGTGACGGTCGGCCTCAGAGCTGGACTCAGAGAGAAGTCTGCGCCTGGACAGTGTGGCAGGCAAACAGCAGGTCAGAGCTCTCTGAGGGGGCCCTGACTGCTGACCATGGGGCCAATGCACTGAGGGCCCCCCAGACGAAGTATAAAAACCAAAGAGGAGCGGAAAATAACCAAAAAAAGGAGAAAAGTTAAAAAACAAACAAAAAACAGACAGACAGAGCAGAACAATGGTTGCAGAAGAAGTGATAATTACATTGTCCGGTGGAGCACCATGGGGCTTTCGTCTCCAGGGAGGTGTGGAACATCAGAAACCACTCCAGGTGGCTAAGGTAAGGCGGGGAACTCAGCAGGTCGGACAAGAGCAGCCATTTCATGCTTTGCTGAGTGGAAAGTAGAAAATTGTTAGATTCAATAGAGTAGAGAAGCTGTGAACAAAGTTGAAATGGAATATTGGCTGCCATGCAAGTTAGTTTGTGGCCTGAATACGAGTCATCATCTTGTTTGAGAAGGGTCTTCATTCAGGGGCACGCCAATGAAAACTTCAAGTTCAGCTGGGAATATATAAACTTGAACTTAACTGGTTTCTTGGTTTGTTTTTGACAAAAAAACTGAGCTACTTGAGCTACTTTCTGACACTGTTCTTCAGTAGCGCTTTGAGTAGGGAAATGTGCACATAGCACCTGATTTGTGCTATTGAGCTTCCACGGTTTCCACTACATCATCATTTCAGTGTGAAACTCAAATCACTCCAGCCATGACTGGTCATGTTTAAGCTGGAAGGTTACCTGAGATTTATTTGGACCACATAGGTGAGCAAGGAATGTCATGAGAGTCTGGCTTTAGTTTAGTTCTTGAAGTCACTGTGGTTCAGCTGTCTTATAAAATACTAAAATCAGAAATTATATTACCTTTGGGCATTAGAGACTACTTTTATATTTTCATCCTCTTGTATGTGTCAGATAGAAGATATTTAACCTTACAACTCTCATACAGAGCCTCTCAGCTCATTTTACTCCCCTAAAGCAAATTCATCACAAGATTTTGGTGCCCACATTTGGTGGCTGTGTAGCAGCCCAGATTTGAAGCTTGATCTCCATTTGAGAAAGCAAAGACTGGCATTTAAGCCAAAGGGGAATAAATACTGGATGTGTATACTGGATAAAAGGATTAATTAGGCTTTCAAGCATTAAAAATGGTACCTCTGAGAGATGAAGCTGAAAATGGTTGAAAAAAATACACTACGACCTTCTCTTCTTTGAAATCCTCATATTGAGAGATCTTATTTCTGGATATGATAATTCAGGTTTTAGTACATTTGCACATGCTTAATGCATGCATATATGTGCATGCATTACGCAAACACACATATCCAAACGCATGTTCATTAATTGTTGACTGAGCAGAACTGCTTTCTTCGGCAGCTATTTTTGGTTGTGAAGCAGCAGGTCACAGGGTCAGCCAAGGTGTGTGTTTCAGCTAAGTACTCAAAAATTAACCTCATGCACTATTTTTGTACATGCGCTGCTGTTTAGAACTTTTTGGTGGGTTCACGTGAAAAGGAAATCCTGATTGTGCGGGCACCACATGAGCATTAAACAAATGACCAGGAGAGAGAGAAACCAACTTGCTTTGGTCTATTCAGCCCTGATTGTCAAATAAATCTTCCCTTAAGTAGCTTTAAAAAGTTTCTGATTTACTTTTTCCATACTGTATGAGAATATTGCATAGTATATTCTCTATTATCTGCTCGTTCCAGCAGTTCAGTGAAGTTTTACAATGTCCTGTACAACATTTTGTTCACATTTCCCCACAATTCAGCATGACAATTTTAATGTCCTCTAGTATATACTTCCTCTAGTATAAAAAAAACTAAAAAACATTTTGCGAGTTTGTCCACATAACACGTAGATTGCAATGATTATCCCTCCAGTTCTTTCAACACAAAGAATAGATCATAGCAGCAATAAATCATTCACCTTTGTGTATATACTGAATGTTAAACCTCTCTCATTTTTCGTGATGTGGCCCTCTATCATGTTCAGATAAAAGTAATTACATTGGTACAGTAATTATTACGTGGGTAAAAGAGAAAATGCTTCTTACACATTCTTGGCAAAATCTTTATGGCGACACATGACTTACAAAGATTTTTACTGGCTAGGAGATTAATTTTGTTTTTTTAAATAGAAAAAAACAGGCTATGGACAACTTCTTAAAAAAGTATTCAGCATCTTAATATTTGTCTTTAAAATGTTAATCCGGCATCTAGTTAAGGTACGCAGAGTTACAGGACACCAAATCACCTTCATGGCAGCGGACGACAGCTGTCTCTGTCCGACTATCCAAAACAGCATGCTCCTTCACCCCTGTGAGCGGAAAGGTGTTATCTTGTCAGGTCTCATACTATACTGTCCATAACAGGTGGAGCAATTTGGGTCTTCACTGAAAGAGCCGGTGTGTCAGTGCTGGGTTTGTGCCAGTGGGCCTGCATGTGCATGTTTGTGTTTATTTCTATGAGTTTATGTGTATTTTTGTATCAGCCCATGTAGTGTTTGAGTGAGAGCATGTAAGGGTATTATAATTGTTATGACTTGCAGCCGCAAGGTGACTGACTAAATGAAAAACTGACATCCTGTGCCACAAGCAGGCACAGGCCACTTTGAAAGGCTTAGCTAAATGGGGATGTGGGATTTCATTACAGGCAAACCAGAATAGCTGGAAAGAAAACTAATTAGGTCAACCAAAGCAACGCTTCCTTATCTGTGAAATCCAACATACAATATTCATTTAATACATACCAGCTCCCACACAGAGTGCAGTCAACACTGCAGTCATTGTCTTTGAAAAATCTGCTTTGAGCTTATTATGGGACATGTTGACATGGTTTGCATAGACCTAGAGCAATTTAAGGTGGGCATATTGCCATGGTCCTGACAGACCTTGGGCACAAATAGCAAAGCACCAAATGAAGATGGCTGCTGGCTGGCATTTCCATGTTAAAGTGTGTGCGAGTGCCCCACTCGAGCTACAATATGTGGCATATGTCTGCAGCAAGATTGAGCTGTCAGGACAAAATCTGCCCTCTGTCAGTCACTATCACAATCCAAGACAACACAGCAGCATACCTCTGACTTTTTTGATAAAAGGTCAGAGCAAACATTTCTAATGGAAAAGGGAAGAAAGAAAAAGAGTAATGATGTTTGTATCAGCTGTCTTAATAGTCTGCTTTTTATGTATCTACTGCACATGACAGCCCTTCAAACCAAAGCTGTTGACCTGAGACTTGGCTTTAAGTTACCTGATTTTTAATCATGTGTACATTTATGGATGATGGACAAGAAGTATTAAGTATTCAGACATGAAAAACTTGAACGTGTTGGATTAAGGCTTGCCCTCAAGGCCTTGAGATTAGACTTGAGATGTTCTCTTGAGACACATTAGAGACGTGGATGTCTCCTGAAGAACTTGAGAGTTGGCTTGGGATTGCAACAAAAGACATCAAAACATTTTGTGTTTACAGCGAAAATATTTTTCGTTACGACCCATCAAAACTCAACATTTGTGTAACTTTTTGTCTGCTATGTTAGTGGTAATTTTACCTTCCTTTGGTGGTGCAGGTACGTAAACGCAGCAAGGCATGCAGGGCTGGGCTGCGGGAGGCTGATGAGCTGGTGTCCATCAATGAACAGCCATGTGGAATGCTATCTCACGCCCAGGCCATGGACCTCATCGACAGCTCTCCTGGAGTGTTACACATCCGAGTCAAGAGGTCAGAGGAACGAAACAATTATAATCTTATTAGTGATAAACCATCATCAGCCCATAGTAATGGATTAAGAAAAGATTATACTGTGCACAGGTTAAAGACATACACTATTTACAATGTGCATGTGACTGTATGTTGCATTACCAAAATGAATTGAAAAAAACAATAGAAGATCCCATTTACTGTAAAAGCAGATGGAAACCAGTTTCAGGGAAGTCAATTCCAATATCAGATCCAAGAGGCCTTGTTTGGCTCCATCAGTATTTACTATACTTCACTTGTTTGCAGGGTGCCTGCTGGTTTTCAGTCCGTGGTGCTTGTGACCCGTGCCCCATCTCCTCGTATAGACAAAGAGTATCGCGCGACTCTGCGTGCCATGTCACCCAACCAGCCCCACCATGCACCTGTCCGTGAAGTCCACCGTAGCCGCTCCTCCCTAACCAGTGGCTTAACATCTCCGCCAGGTAGTGAGGCTTACTATGGCGAGACTGACAGTGATGCAGACGTGGCGGGCTATGAGAGGCAGCGCCGGCAGAAACGCCGCAGCCCCAGCAACTCCACCCCAGGGAAACCAACAGGGCGAGCCTCCCCTGAGGGCGGGGAGACATCAGAGATGAGTGGCTATGACAGCGCTCCAGATGCACATGTTTTCCCAAGGTTATTGGATGGACGTGGGGGAGATGCAGATGGAGGAGGGGGGCTACCGGGGGTGGCGCGGAGGGAGGTGATTTACCAGCCTCCTGATCCAGGAATGTGGTCTTCCCAGACATCCACTGAGACCTCCTCCATCATCTCCTCAGCAGATGACCAGGGGCCGCGGGATGGAGGGCAAGAGGAGGACAGTGGGTTTCTAGAGCCAGCCAACGTGCCACTGGTATCCCCTGAGAAGGCAAAGGAGGCCCTGATGCTGAGCTCCCGCAGCCAGCTTGTGCCCATGGTAGGTCCTGTGAATAAACCCATCGACGAGGAGCTTACAACAACCTACATGGAAAAGGCCAAGCAAGCCAGTGAGTACAGAAAAACAATGGCTCTTCACATGGCTGCTGCACACTTATGTATCTATTCCTGTTAAAAGCTACTGGTTGGATTAAGAGTCACAAAACTAAAAATCTATAAACAGAGAAATATGTCATTATGTTAGTCTCTTACTCTTCCTCATATTTAAATCTCTTTTCTTTCAAGAATGCTTGTTTTGATACTGTTGTTTTCCATTTGTATGCTTGTTTCATTAATATTTGCTAATATTCATATTGTCTTCTATGTATTATTTATCATTTCTATGTGCCACCCACTTTACAGTACAGAAATATATCACTGAGGTGAAGATCAGCCAGTCTCCTTCATTCCCATACATAGGAAAAAAAACAATTTGCATTGTAAAAAATATGGCTTTATTTTTCCAAGCAGCAATTACATCTAATTTGACAGTCAACCACCATAACTAACCAAAAATCCATTAACAGTCTTTAAAGTTCAGCATGAGTGGGAGTCAACCTAAGCTAAGTCTGGTCCGCTTAACTATATTTACACCCAGTTATGTGTGTAAAAACCCCAGTGATCATTCTGGAAGCACTGAAAAGCATCTACAGCTGCTTTTTGGTATCAAGTAGCAGGGACATTCTCATTTTTCCTCTCACTCTCCTGTCATACTGTTTTTGGACTTTGAAGATGTCAAAAATTGTGACAATACACTGACGCAAAAACAGGCACAGACCACTGACACTGACCAAGCATTCTTTCCAACAACTTGTCATCTTGTCCATCATCCATAATAAGCCCAGTAAAAAGGACAGAGCTGAGCTATTTAAAGTCAACAGGCTGTTTTAAGAACTTAAATAAATTTACTCTTGTAAATCCCCCCTTGCCATCACTGAGTGCAGGTTTAATATTCTAATGTCCTACTTAGGATCCCTGTCTGGGACAAATTAAGAACTTCCTTCACGTGGCAATGCATATTAGGGTAACAGAATTAGGTTGCCTATGTTAATCTGCTTAATACCATAACAAGTTAAAGGACATGTTGTGGCTACCCTTTGAAGTTCTCCTTCCAGTCACCTACTACGTGCAATTTTCCACTAGCTTGCAAATACTTTTAGTTAAGTCAGATGTCAGAGTCCATAAGACTAATAATGTGCAAATTTATCCTTCACCCCAGCTAATGTGGGAAGCTGAAAGCATGCCTGGAATTTTCCCGGAAGTGCTCCTGTGGCAAGTAAAGAGATGGTTGCCTGTTGAAGGCATGGCAGTCAGGACAGGTTTAGATGCTCATGTCAGAGGTAGCTCGGTTTAAAGGTTAAATCTCTTAATTCAGACTTCTTCTGACCTTGTTGCAGTTACTTATGCTATGTTATTGTGAAATTATTCCTAATGGCTCTGGCTTTCATACCTTGCAGAACTAAACCGAGGGGATACACCGCAAGACAAGCATGTAAAGGAAGCTAAAAGCAAGTGTCGAACAATTGCGTCCCTACTGACTGATGCTCCCAACCCTCACTCAAAGGGGGTACTGATGTTCAAGAAGAGGCGGCAGCGATCCAAGAAATACACCCTGACCAGTTTTGGTAGTGTGGATGAGGATAGGTGTCTGGACTCACAAGAGGAAGATGGGGTATTCCCTGGCAGTGAATCGGAATTTGATGATGATGGCTTCTCAGCAGCTCCTGACCCGACTTGGGATAGTGACTACTTGGATATGCTGGAGAAGAGGGCAACTGCAGGCACTGAAGGCCGTGGGGATGGGGCAGAAGACGCTCCGAGTCCAGGGTTGAGTGACACTACAGGCAAGGGTGCCCAGTTGTTTGAGCAGCAGAGAAAGAGGGCTGCTGAGCATGCCAAGAAAGTAGAGGCGGCACAACCTCAGGCTCCTCCACATGTCCAGGAACAGGCTAAGATGTATCACTTGCATCCAGAGATACAACCACAGATGCAGCCAAACTTCCAGGCTCAGCAGATGATACCAACTGGCCCTACAGCCATGCAACAAGAGCTGTCTCAGGCTCCAGATCCAGTTGCAACCCATGGAATTTCTAACGGGGACCTATCCTGCTCTGCAGTTAGTACAGCTAGCATGGTGATTTCACCTCCACCTGTGGCACCAAAACCAGCCACTGCCTCAGTGACTATACTGGCCAGACCATCACCACCAGCTGAAACGCCTTTACCGGAACTACCTGCTAGTAATGTTCTCAACAGAACTGCACGTCCTTTCACTCCTGGTTTTATAAGTATTCGAGCTGCAACTGCCCCTGTAACATTTCGACCACCTGTTACAAAGACGACCCAGCGTCCTGCCTCAGCAGCTGTTGGGCCACCACCATTCTCCACTGTCTCTGAAATGAATGCACCAGTAACATCACAGCTGCCCCCTGGACCTCCATCAGTATTCTTCCCACCATCTTCTGTACCTCAGTGTCCCATGGCCCAGACACCAGAAGCTTCTGTTACCTTCTACCCTCCAGCCATCACTACCTCTGTAGATAAAGTACAGTCTTCACCACCAATAACTACTGTGAATCAGGCTCTATTTGCAACTGTGGCCCCAGTGTCTATGCCTTCAGTGCCTATGGCTCCACATCCACCAAGGCCTGTAGCCTCAGTTCCTCCTGTATCTCAAATTCCTAGTTCAGCCGAGTCAGTTGCCCCAGTTGTGCCTCCACTTCAAGTGCCAGTTGCTCAGCCACCGCCACCACAATTTTCTATGGCACCTGTAACTACTGTGTCAGTGGTCTCCCAGCCAGAAGCTGTGGCTCCAACCCCTGTTCCTGGTCCAACAGGTCGCACAGGAATCTTACTTGAGGCTCGACGCCGTGGTGGCAAACAAAAACCTATGTTCAATGTGCAAGATGTGACAAAGAACAGCCCCAATCCTGACCTGTTGTGTATGGTCCAGAACCTGGATGATAGGTCTTCCCGACAAAAACATGGCCAACCACTGTCTGACACTATCTATGATGTTGCAGAAGAGGAGAGGAGTGGTGAGGCCGGCATGGGGAGGGCGCCTCCTCCAGTGGCACCAAAGCCTCGGGTCATCCACGAGACCCCACAGTTTCTTCAAGCAGGGGGTAAGGGGGCCCAGCTGTTTGCCCGCAGGCAGAGCCGCATGGGTATGTATGTAGTCGATACCCCCCCCGAGACCCCTTATCAGCAGGAAGTGTCCGTACACAGTGCAGCCCAACCCCATGACTCCAATCCTTTTCCCTCTGAGTGGAAATACTCCCCGAATGTCCGTGCTCCACCACCTATTGGATACAACCCACTCCTGGCCCCTTCTATTCCTACAGGACCTCAGAGGGATACAAGCAAGCCAGACAGCAAAGGTAGAGGCTCCCAAAGAGAGGGCATCAAGGCTCTAGATTTCATGAGAAGGCAGCCCTACCAGCTCAACTCTGCCATGTTCAACTATGGGGGCAGTGTTACTAATCTATCAGCCATGCCTTCTTACCAGACCCAGAGGCAGCAGCAAGGTGACTACATGACAACAATGGTGGGCAGCTCATTAACCCCACCTAAGCAGATCCCCATCAAAACAGCCCGCGTCTTCGAGGTCAAGCGTTTCTCCACACCAACACCCATGTCAGCTCCTACTCTGGCTCCCAAAGTCATTGCACCTCGCTCAGCCACTACCCTTGGAGAACGTTTGTCTCACTCTGGCATGATCTCCCCACCTCCTGTTCCTTTCACTCCAACCCCAGCCCCTCTCTTTACACCAGCACCAGTCAGTGCCTCCACACCAGATTCACCTCTGTCCCAACAAGCTGGACTGCCCAGCCTCCCAAAATTCTCCTCCAACCCTATTCCAAACCCTGTTCCCCCTACAGTACCTACACCTTACACTCCAGTATCATACACCACTGGGCTCCAGACAGCCAAGCAGTTCCAGAGTGCTCCTGAGCTCAGCATTCTTGCTTCTTTGCCCCCACTCAAGTCCAACCCAATTCAGGCACCCAAACCACGTTTTGTTGCCACTAAGGGAGGTGTCCAGCCCCGTGTCTGGAGGCCAGGGGCAATATGAACAGCAGTAAATCAGTCACTAGCATACCTGTAAATCTTCATGTACTATTCATTTAGTGCTAACATGACTAGTCGATTATTGACAGAAAGTTAAACCAGCAGCAATTTGTTTAATTGGTTCATTGTTTAAGTAAAGCAAAAATGTCAAATATTCATCCGTCTCAGTCTCTTAAATGTGATGCTGTTCTACTTTAATATTCTTAAAAATCATTGTATAATATATATCTTTGTGCTTTGGGTGGTATGTTGAACAAGAATGCTATGGCTTAGGCTTTAGGAAACTGTGATGGGCAATTCTGTATTCAATTCATCAAATGATTAAAAAGGGGTTCATAAAAATAAGCAGTCATACCGTAATTCATTTAAGCCTTAAATTTAACAAATAAATTTGAAATCCAGAAACCAGAAAGTCCAAAGAGTTTATGAAAAGTTTAGGAAACAATGGTAATAATGAGCACAAGCAATAATGGTAATAGATCATAAAAATGTATTTGCTGTTCAAAATGCTTTTTTTTTCATTTATTTTGCTGGCAATATATTTACTCACACACGTATCTGAGTGATAATAATAAAAGAGTATAATAGCACACCTGTCTGCTGTATAGTCCACCATACGCCTGTCCTGGAGGAGGTTTGTGTAAGGCTTTCGGGGATCTCTTTCTACTAATTTAGCAGAAATACCCCCTAAACAGAGCCTGTACTGAATATTCTTTGAAACTTGAAATGTCTGAAAGATGTTAAAAATGAATAGTTGTGGTTCTGATCATAGGAATAAACCACTGAAGATGTTTGTTGTTGTATGGACAGGTGGAGGATCACGAAGCAAAAATAGCAGGCTTTCATCTTTGAACATGTAATTCTGTTATTCAGTACTTGTCCTACTAACTGATGTGCATACAATGTTTTTTACCCACTGTCTGTAGCATTATTAAGGAGAAACCTCTGATTACCTGGTCTTCTTGTCCAAGGGTTTTCATGATGCATGAAAATAGTAAAATGTTCTTAAACGCTTCAGCTCACCTTGGAACTATATGTGAAGACAGGGTCTGCTCTGGCAAGTGTTTGTGAGGTTGTGCCAAATACCTCTGCTCACTATAGCCTGAGAGAAATGCTATCCTTTTAGCATGGGTCACATTCAACGAGTGCCCAGGCTGTCACTGAATGTACACTTGTCACTGGATATCACAGCTTTCAATTGCCACTAAGGCACACTAGCGCCTCCTTAGTATGAGTGTGAACTTTGCAGATATATGTAAATTCTTAACTTTTATTAAATAAATAACACAGATGAAGGAATGTGTATTTTTTTTGTTCAATTGTGATTTAATCTTAGGTGGTGCAAGGGAAAGTTGACTGACAGACACCAGCGCCTAAAAAAAGGATTCAAGAAATGACAGTGGCTGTGGAGGGGGGATACAGGCAGTATATAGGTAGGCCAGCTTACTGAATGGGGTCATAGACCACGACTTTCACATTAGGGGTTATGGTCAGATGTGGTTGTATAGCCATAGAGTATGGTTAAATGGTAGATATGAAATCTCAGAGCCTGTAGAAGTTAAAGGAAGATGATCAGGAAAGTTTGATACCTTGTTGGTAAAGTTAAAGAAGCTGATGGAAGGAAGCACAGAAGTTTAGCTGGTGTCAATCCATTAACAATGATTGTTATTAAAAAAGTAAAGGGTTCACATATTTAGTGCCTATACCCTGAGAGACTAGGTATGTTGATGGAAAAAAGTAAGAAAAAAAGAAATCACTATGTTGTTTTCAGTTGTGGAAATATTGGGGAGATACTTTTGTTTTGTTTGTTTTTTTACTATTTTTAAGATACAATTTCTCTTATAGCTTTTTCTTGTTAGTAATATCGCTACGAAAAACCCAGAGTGTGAATATAGTTAAATTCAGGTATAAGGTATGATAACTACATGTATCTGAATACAGTTGGATTAAATAATAAGTGTGAAAATGTTTGTTATTAATGTTGTGCAGATGTTTATAGTCACTAGGAGACGTACCATCTTTAGAGAAATAAAATTAGATTTGAAAGCTCTCCAGTTGTCTCACACATCTGATTTAACACTGCCCCCTGTTGCTGATTGTGTGATCCTGCACTTTTCTTTCTACTGTGCTGTACATGCATGCATGAATTAAATGAAAATATTAATAAACAAGCAGTGCAATAACTGTATATTAGTTTTAATAAAAAATAAAATATGTTTAATGTCTATACACTCAGTGTTTAAGAATGCTTTACAGGAGAAGACACCCATGTGCACGCACGCACACACACACATTATTCACATTATTCATAATGTAATCGACAAGATCATAGGACCAGTGGGAAAGCATTATAACAAGCTCAGCTAACTTCCACTGTTCAAATAAGAGACAAAAACAGAGAGAAGTGTACGAAAATACAATTCATGTGCAAGCAATTCTCGGCTTTATCACTGGAGGGTTTCAGGTTAGAAGAGATTTTTTTAAAGGAGAGAGAGAGAAAGAGAGTGAGAGAATAACATGGAATGAAGGTCAGAGGTCAGATTTTTTACTCACCTCTGTATATAAATGGGGGTTTCGAAATCCATCCTGTTTTGACCCCAGGAGACTTTAATCCAAGCACATATACTACTGCTCTACATTCAGTGAGGTGACTACAGAGAAAACAGAGAAAATGTAGTTTCAGCACCTAATTTAGGAGTGTTACTCAGTGAATCACAGGGATGGCATGGTAGTGAGAGATTCTCACCCCTTAAATGACAAATCACAGTATCAATCAATGGCTGACCATAGTCAAAACAACAAATGTTTACCATTTCACTTTTTACAAGTTTCTCTACATAACAGCTACAACAGAGCACTTAAAAAGTAAAACAAATTTGTATCCTATATGTAACCACTGTAACATGGTGTCTGGCAAGCACACACTCTTTTCCAGAGTTTCACACACAAGAGTCATCCAATTAAGCAGAAGTGTGTGCACATACACAAACACTGCTGCTGCTACTTCAGGCTCATTTTAACATAGATGCATTTTATGGTACATTCCTGATCATTAAATTCTTGTGAAGCAGAGTAACTTTGCCTTAAATGTCGACATAATGAGTGAAAAAAACCCTCTTCATTTGCTGCCCAGGAAGTGAAGAACAATTTCCAGATATTTTTCTTGCCTACATGAACACTTGCCACTAAGTGGTGCCGTGGAGTTCGTCTTGGACTCCACTTGCGTGCACAATTACAACGGGTTTTTGTTGCCAATCTCCGCCCTCACAGTGTCTATATACAGTATGCGGGGCTGTTAATATCCAAACAGAAGAATATTTATAGATAAAATGACAATTTGCCAGGAGTCTACTGTAATTTTATATTTGTTCCTCATTTAACTGCTTAAAAAAGATAATATAGGAACCAGCTTCTCAGCTTCTGTCCAGTGTCTATTTCAAGATGTATTGAAAACACCATGTACAGAAGTCTCCATGATACTTATGTATGAAATCATATGATAATTTTTAATACAGCTGATACAGTAAGATATTATCGGTTTATTATCCGATGATAAAATTCTTCACCTCTCTTGATGTCATGTTGAAGCTTAATGTCTCCCTCTTCCTTTTTGTCTTAATTTTTGGTTACTTACAAAATTTACACATATTTAAAAAAAATGTCAAGTTGCGATGATAATAGTCATCATTATCATTTATAATTCCAAATTGCTTTACAAAAACATGGCATTAAAGCAATATAAAAACAGGAAGTTTGGAATTATAAATGATAATGAACATTTAATTAAAACAAAAATGCAAGAAAAAAACAAAACAGAAAAACACACAAAATAAAACAATAATGAATAGAGAAAAATCAGCCTTAGAAGACCTTCTCAGAGGGAGACTTTATTTATCCCACACTGGGGAAAGTTACTTGTTACAGCAACAGAAAAGGTGCAGAAATAGTGTCAGTAAAAGAATTAGTGCAAAAGCAAGGGATATAACAAAATATAAAAAATAACTGAAAATATAAAAATATGAGAAAAAATATAGATATACATAAAATACACTATATATATATACACACACACGTATATACATGTGTGTATTGCACAGGATATTGCGAGTGCCGCACAGTAGTAAGAGAGCAAAAGACTTGCGGGAGGACTCAGGAAGGGCAATATTGAGCTTGTTGCTCCAGAGCCGAAAGGCAGGCAGGCAGGCAACAAGGAATGGATCTGCACTGTCTATAAGACCTCATGTGGTCTGAAGAAAGACTGAAAATCCTCCACTGACTATAAGCTGACCATAATGAAATGATCATGCAGCAGATGATAGAAACCTTTCTCTGGACTTTGGATTAAATAGGACTTTGGAGATGGGTATGAAATTACAGAGGAGTACTGAGGGGTCAACTGTTATTCTAAGAGGCTGAATGAGAGCATGCTTAAAATAAGGCAGAACTGAGCCAAATAAGTGATCCATTCACGATAAACAAAGCCACTGATATTGGGCAAATGGTCAGATGCCAGGCTACAAAATTTACCACTGTCCTATTTACCAAGCTAAATACTGAGGTATACAGATATACTGTACACCAGCATTTAAATAGAAGAACTACACTTAAACTTGGTCAGGTAAACACAATTAAAAGCCCTCAGTCACAACAACAGAAGCTACACAGTCACATTAAGAGAAATTCTCAGCTTGTAGTCACATATATTTTCTATTGTCATTGTCCAGAGCACAACACCAGAATGAACCAGACGAACTCTCAGAGAAAGATCTTGTCAAATTCGATGGAGCTTTCAGATCACTGAGGACAGGATTATGCGGCATGCGTGTTGAACTGACAATCACGTTCTCATAAAGATGACAATGCAATATTACCCATGCACAACATACAGTTCAAAAAACTGCAGTGAAACTCGCTAAACTTTTTTGATCAAGCAAACAAGTATACAGTCTACACTTCAGTACACTACATGTTATACTCTGTATATTTTGTGAAACTGAATTCATATATCTTATATCTTAAGATCTACAACATGTTAATGTTGGTTACAAAAAGCAGAATAATTATGATCGTGAATTTTAAATAAAATATAATGAATATGATAAATATAATGACTAAAACCTGATGCTGCAATATGACATTTCAATGGTATACAGAAAAGATATGAAATAATGTCACAATCAAGCTCTAATGAATGCCAGGGTATGCATACTTTTTTAATCATTATTTTACATTTGTTTCTTAACCTTCATATAAATATGCAGAATTTTGCAATTGCTATAGTGTGGTAGTAAACCACACACACATGTCCTCGGTATTCTTTCTAGGAATCACAGGTTTTTAACAACTGCTGGGGAGTTTACATTCTACAATTTCATATAAATTACACATGATGACTTAAATGAATAAAACAAGGAAGGGATGTAGTGCCAGAATTTTCTACCAGAATTTTCTATCCTGGTATTGTGGAGAGGCTTTTGAAATAACATTTAGATCATCATGTCTAAAAAAAATGAGGCTGATGTCTGTGGTGGGTAGTCAAAATTTATATCTGGGAGGGAGGGACTGGACAGGTTGTGCTGACGACTTCAGACTCAGAACTTCAGTATTTCTAAAATCCTAGCTACTACTTTGTATCTAAGAAAAGAAAAAAAAAACTTTTTTTCATGTTTTTGTGCTGCAGTTCTTGGAATCCTCTTAAAATTAACAACCTATTGAATACTTTGGGTGCTCTCTAGGAATTTTTCGTGCATTTGCAGAACATTGTTAGAGGCCCTGTCTTCACACGTCCATCATGTCCAGTCACATGATGAGTCAGAGAAACTGAAAATGTGACAATCTAGTTTCAGGTTAGAGTAATGTAGGGAGTAAAGGAGCTAACCCTCACTTTGAAACACAAACTGACATGGCCTTAATATACACACACATTTGCTTAACCTTAAACTTGCACTTGTGCATACTCTAGTCTCCCTCTCAATCTCTCTGTGTACCCCAAACACACCCTGGAGTCCTTTGAGGTTATCTTATAGCTGGGTTCTGTTCCCTCGTTCTTTGCTGCTAAATATAGGCTTCTGAACCATCTGTGAGAATGATTTTGTTCCCTTAATATCCCCATCAGCACTTTCAGCTGGCCAACAGAGACTTCTCCCCTCGCCTTAACGCCTCCCCCATCCCTATTCATACTCCAAACCTCAACCTCCTCCTCCTCCTTCTGCCGTCTTGACACCAACACTGCTGCCACCCACAACCCCAACCCTCTGAAGATCTGCCATCTAAGTGTAGGGTGGGTTTTGCACTTCCCGGGACCTGGGTCCAGCCATACGTGGGGTCTGAGGCACTGAGGGATTTGTAAACTTGTGATCGAGATCACCAGCATTGAGCCTTGGGTCGTCAGTTCTGTGTTTGGTATTTATAGGTCTGTCTCTCCTCCCAGGATTACAACTAAAACCCGGTGAGTGGATCTGCATCCCATCGGTGTGCTTTGTCCTACTAATCAACCAACGGCTTGGATTTAAATTCTGATTATTGCAATTATAGGGAGAGGGAATAGAGATGTGCAACATGTTCTTGATCATGAGTTCTGCAGGTTGTGCAGCTCAAGGGAAAAATAATGGGATGCCTCAATAACTCAGCAATCCAGTTTATTCCTTTGCTTTGGAAGAAAATAGTTTTTATTCTATCAACAATTCAAATTCAAATAAACAGACTCTGGGAGTCACTTTCCTGCTTTTAGATTTTCTTGGTACGTCTTCATATGACCAAAGGAATGGGTGAATGTGCTGACCATCCCTCTCTGTGGGCGTTACAGAGATTTTATATGGTGTTACCAACCCCTGACAGGGGGAGGGGGTGGTAAATCTCACTGCAAGGGGTCCAAAAGCTTGTAATTATTTATGGAAATTAAAAAGGGTGTTCAAAATCCTCAGCGTCCACAATTACTCCAGATTGCACTCATGTTTTGAGAGAGGTTCAAACACACACTTATAATTGTTTTCTGGACTTGTGTATTGTGTCCTTAAGAGTTGTGTCAAGCCCATTTGATAGTCGAATGACGTCATTACACGTCGCTAAAATGTCTTGGCTGGAAATGGCCTTTAAAAATAGCTGCGGTGGGTTGAGTTACAGCCAGTAGATGTGATGTGATGTTTTGCCACTTGACTGGGCCTTAAAGAAACTGATGAGAGCTGAAAGTGCTGACCGGCACACAGGAATACAGAAAAAGAGTGCAAAATAAATGCATAAGATCATGTAAGAATCAGATACATACAGTAGACTAGGAAAGCATCGCAGGTTGTAAGAAATTTGGTTGTTGATGTTAACATGCTTCAGCAGTTATTGATATCTCAACAGATGAGACATAGGAAAGTATAACTCCCCGCCTACATGTTCCCATGCAGGCTGCAGATTGGGGGATATGATCAGATCCTATTTTATGATCCTGAGGCCTTCACTTTTACTGCAACAGAATAGCACCAGAATGCACTGATCACCAAATTCTGCTTGAACAACAACAGGCTTCTGTTTATGTTGACTCTTGTCTGTGTCCCCAAACAAAACTGAAACATGCATGAAGCTACATGCGTCCTTTGGAGTAGATATCTGTTTCACTGGGGAATGTGGGGAATCTGAGGGCACTGACATCTCCCTTGAACTTGAAAAATGAGCAGGGCCCGTGCTGTCTGTCTGTCTGATGCATTCAGGTCCTGTGGATTCACTTTCAGGGGTTGTTGATGGCTGTAGGTGTTGACGGTGAAGAGTGATCTTGAGAAGGTGGTGAGGTGGTCAGGAATTAACACAAAGCAGTCTGTTTATGTTTCTTTCAAATGTTTGAAATGTATCTTAAAACTGAAGCAAAAACACAATTGCCTTTGCATTTTAACCTTTGTCTGAACATGCAGCAATGCAAATTTAGAGACATATTACTGGCATTTTTTTTTTTAAATAGGAGCAATGCTACTTGAATTCTAACACAATCATATAAAGACTCATGACATTAAACAAAACGTCCTCAGTTGCTGCATCGAAAAAAGATTTTCTTTTGTTTTGTTCATTTTCTGGCATTTCTTTGCATTAAACAAACAAAATATTTGCTGATATAGTTTTGACATCACTTTGTTTTTGTCTTATTCACTTTCATTACTTCTAGCACTGCTGACATTGCATAAGGAATATGTTGAGTGTTCTCTGACCCTAATACTGTTATACTGCTAACACCATGTTCTGTCCTGAACCTCCAGTCATGCCTCTGGGAACATCTGCCCCCGTAAACAAGCGGAAAAAGCTCTCCAAGATCATAACCGACCTATCACATATCACTCAGGATGGTAAGGTGGCATGAAATTATATAATTATGAAACTAGATTTTCATATGCTCAGTACAGCTCTTTCACATAAACACAGAACATGAGCAGTAAAAAGATAATGATAGGTGAAAGATACTGTAGGTGGGGTACTAACATTACAGGATATGTGAGGTTATATCTGAATAAATAAATGTACAGAAAGAGTGGATAAGGAAATACTGTAGGTGTCATGAAACAAGCAAACATTTAAACATGCGTATTACTAAAGGTTGTGATTATAATTACGTAACAAGATAACAATTCAGATCAGATTGTTTATAGATTGATTGACGTAATTTGCGATTCTTTTCTAGTTTCTCTATTTGGCATGTTGCTCCAGTGAATCCCAGTGTCTGACAAACACAACATCATTGTTCGTGATGACAAATCTTTAAGTTAACTTTAATTAAATGTGAAAGATTTAAACCGTAATAACCTCTTAGTAACATTTCGTTTCCACATTAAGACATTTCTCAATGTAGCACTCATTTGTTTGAATGTCCCTTACCTAGAGTATGAGTCGGAGCCAGAGGCATCTGAGTTTGACCTGGGAAAAAAAATCAGGACTCCCAAAGACATCATGCTGGAGGAGCTTTCCCTGCAGAAGAACCGAGGCTCCAAAATGTTTAGGATGAGGCAGCAGAGAGTGGAGAAGTTCGTCTACGAGAACAACCCTGACATCTTCAGCAGTGAGTCGATGGTGAGAGCATAGTTAATGGAGAAAAAAAGTCCAATCACTTTTCCGTAATTTCAAAGGCACATTTTCTCAAAATACAACCACAAATTCTATAACCTTGAAACATCTCTGAATAACATGGAAAAATATGGCACTGTTTGAAGAATCGTATTTATTCTCGTCACTTTACAATCCATAATCTGTCCATTATAATTCATATTTAACCATTTGAAAGAAACAGCTGTAAATGGATTTTTTTCACTTTTAAAGTTATTACAAATCCATTAAACTAGATAGATAGATTTGAGTTTTTCAATTGTCTGAAAGAAGACAAAGACCTCAAATACACAATAGGGACTCTGTGTGCTCAGCCATGCTTATCAGGGGTAATTTCAAAAAGATGAAACATAGTTAATCAGCAAATACAAATGAATGTTCTCTGTATCATCTGTTTGCTTATATTGATCATATTTCTTTTAGGACAACCTCCAGAAGTTTGTTCCCTCTCTGGGAGGTCAGATGGGGGGTCAGATGGGAGATCAGATGATAAATGTTGGTGGGCATTTTCTTAGCAAACAGGCTGGGCAGCTGCATTTTGTAGGGATACATGGAGGAGGGGCCCCTGTGCCCCCTCCAAAGCCTGGCAGCAAAGGAGCAGGAGCAGGAGGAGCAGGAGGTGCAGGAGGTGCAGGAGGCGACCATGGGAAAGGCGGAAAAGGAGAAGGAGCTGGTGACTTGCTGCTGTCTCCACTAAAAGGTTGGTATAGTTTTTCAATTTTTTGGAGGATTGTGTTTTATAGTCCAGTTGCTGTAATGTGCTGTCTGTGTTTGTGTAAATTAAACAAAGAAATAACATAACACAATTTGTGAATTTTAGAGGTCTTGATAGGCAGATTTTTTTAAGTTTTGGACAGAGTTAAGCTAGGTGTGTCCCATGTTTCCAGTCTTTGTGCTAAGCTAAGCTAACCAGCTGCTGACTCTAGCTACAAACTTAGTGTCCAGACATGAGTGGTATTGATCTTCTCATTTAACTAAGACACAATACAGGAATGTTTCTACATAAATTATCTAGATTCAGTCAGTCTACAGACTTTTGAATGTTGTTTTCCATCTTTAAATAAGCGCTATAGCACTAACTCCTGTCGAGTGAGTCATAAAGTACAGGCATGGATTTTTCTTCACAGGAGGTGGAAAGGATGCCGCAAGTAAGAAGCTGATTCATGTGAAGACGTACATTTCACCATGGGAGAAAGCCATGAAGGGTGATGAAAATCTGATAGCCACTCTGAAAGGTGCAATGCCTGGTCCCATTGAGCACATGGATGTGCCCAAGTACAGATGCTTCAACAGGTACTTCCCTCAAGGCCTGACTTTGTAATGTAGATGCTTTGTGACAAACACGGGCTTAAACAGTCCTCTCACCTTGTTTTGTTAGGTCTGCCATGCCCTTTGGCGGCTTTGAGAAAGCCAACCAGTTCCTCAAATTCCAGCTGCCAGTAGCTGAGGCCAAACAGGAGCCTGAACCCTCAGTGGTGTACCAGCAGGACATCGGATGCCGGCCCTCCTTCAACCGCACTCCTATTGGCTGGGTGGGCAGCAGTGAGCCCAGCAGCATTCATATGGAGACAGATGTTGTGCCCTTTGATGGAGAGACCGATGAGCTGTGAAAAAATATTCATACTGTGATTATACTCACTGTGCACAGACACAGACACACGCAAGCATGAATGCATGTATACACGTTAGCTTGCACACAGACGATAGACAAGCTTACAATCAACTGTTATATTGATGAATCTGAATCTCTCCGTGTGGATAACTGAAAGCATACATGAAATGTGGCTACGTTACTTATTTTGCTCTGTATTTGGCTGTAAGGCAAAGAAACAAGCTATAGATGTTACGGGGAGATGAAATATGAAATGCTAATTTGTTAAGTTCATAAGTTGAGTCTAAACATTACTTTAAATGCCAGAGAGGTTGGTGAGAAGTTGCAGATTTTGCCAATGTGGAAAGAATGAATTATGTATGACAGAAAGAATTATGCCATGTTACTTACTTACGTACTGTTGTGCACGCTGTCTTGAAGTCAACCTGTAACTGTATTTGTTATTTCCCAGTGCCTTTTTTGTTGTTAAGATTCTCTGAACTTTTGTTAAGCTATGGAAACCCTACAGAGCTGTCTAATTCAGAATGCATGCTTAGATGCAGCTGTTAAACCGTTTTCTTACTGTACCAACACAGTTTCTCCACAATAAACCCTTTCAAATGGTGTCAATCCTCTTGTAGAGTGATTAAAGTTTCAAGGGAAATCATTTTGTGTGTGTGTGTGAAAATCCTTTGCAATTAAATGTCTTGTATTCAAATATATTATTGTGTACAATGCAGATCTCAGAAGTCTTTTCAGGACAAAGGAGATCTTATAAGCAGCAGAATCAAATCAAAGGATTAGCTGCTGATATAAACTGCATTTTATACACTGCATAGGGTGTCAATCAAGTTACACAATGATTACTAATCATTCTGATCCAATTATTAGTTAGCTGTAGTACTCTTAAGTCTTGTGTGTTATATTATGGGGTTATCATTATGGGTGCATGACTGTGTTAGCAATATTGTAATGTTTTAGCTGGTTGAGGTGGAGCTCTTTTTAACTAGTTTATACACTACTGGGTAGTTCAGTCAATCAATGCATATTTTAGAAGCTGATCACGTGTGTTTGAATTAAGATATTCAATGTAACTATAGCTTTAAAATAAATGTAGAAAGTATAACGAAGTAACATCAAATGAAAGTATACAGCACTTGGACTTAATTACTGTCCCACTGTGGCTAAAACGTACACTAAATGAAGGAGGTTGATGTGCCACTCCCGCACATTTGGGGGCGATCATGTTTTGAAATGCCAGTCATCGTGAGAATAAACAAGGAAAAAGAAGAAACTTTCATTACCTTTGAATGTTGGATGAAGTAGCGTTATGTCCCTGCTGTCCAAGCGTTATCAGACAGTGCAGTGTGCACTTTACAGCAACGCATTGGACACCAGTCCTGTATTATTGGGTAATTTACCGCTGCGATTTGTTCAAATGATTAGCTAGCTTCGCTAACGTTAGCTAACTGCGACTCGAACAGGATATCTTACGGAAGTTTTCAGGTAACCAAACAATGTGGGAATTAAAGAAATGGCCAAATCAGCGCGAAAACTTGTACCCCGTCGCCGATTTGGCGTCACTGGCCTCGCCAAAATCTCAAACTTGAATGTCAAGACGAGGTTACATAACGTTAGCTAGTTTGCTCGCTGCAGACTGTAGCTAACCCACTTTACTTTTGCCCGTTTGATCTACGTCATACATAGCAACCTCTGGGCGCAGTGTTACCTAGCAACGACGGCGATAGCTGGTTGCTAACGATTTGATATAAACTCACGAAGCTTCCTAGAGTCGGTACGATGAAAATACTACAAAATATTGAACTTAGAAAGGTTTCCTTTCCTATTTGCTGCTTCTGGAAACCTGCAGCGCACCATTTAACTGTTTGTTACATGTGAAAGTACGTTTTAAATCCATAATATTTGCGAAAGAAGAGTCAAATTGTTACAGAATCCCATAAAAATCAGTGTAACACTACCACAATTGGTGTTCATCTGTATTTTCATAATATCCAAAGATGATGGTGCTATAAAACATGGTCATACAAACATATTTTGCATTCTCTAACAGCCTGCTTTTTATTGCAAACAGACACATTCAGTTTCATATTTATGTAATACATTATTACAGCATTACTTTAGGTAGCTTAACTCCATTGACTCACTCTGTTTCAGGTGCACTTTAGCACAGAGATTTTGCCCCATGACATCCAAACCAAAGGCCCGGTTGGCACCCCTGCCATGGACAGAGATCCTTGCCTACTGGGTGCTGTCCTTTGGCTCTCATCTGTACTCTTTCTACCAGCTGCACAGGTTCTCCAAAGGTAAGACAGATATCACTATGTTGGTTAAATGCATTCAGAAGAAAAGGTAAAGAAAAAAAAAGATGTTGTTTCTTGATTTGCACCTCAGAGCATGAAGGCGGATTACAGAGGGAATTCCAGCTGGAGAAAGGCCTTCTTAATGGTTTTAAAAGGGTAAGTTCATTGTTGAAATAGCTGATTAAAAAGCCAGAGATGAGCTAATCTAATGGTGCATCTCGCTGAAAACACAATTTGTTTTAATTAGGGCACTTAAAACATTTTGAACATTCAAAGGGTCTTTTTTCGTCAGGCTTTAGGTGTGTGTTAAAGATCTATAATGTTATTGGTTGTTTTTGTCAGGACCCATCAGACTTTGAGTGGACTTTCTGGACTGAATGGGCTAAGAAGTCTTTACTGTGGACTCTGATTGGTCATGGCGTGTTATCTAGATTGGCCAGCACCTTTTACTCCGAGGTAGGAAGCAGCTGCTACAGTGCTGCAAAGTGGAATATTCCTATGAGGTGGGAGATCTTTCAATCAATACTTTTTCTCAATGTCTCTCCAACAGCTCAGGGTGCCAGCACTCGCGGTATATGGCCTGTTAGCAGCCTGCAGTGTGTTGGGGATAAATGGTGTGAGCGTCCTGCTGGTACATCTGGGCCTGTCCTTTTCAGTGGCCCAACTGCGAAAGCCCGTTCTGTCATGGGCCTGTAACCTGCTGCTGCTCTCCACACTTCACATCCAACCACTTCAAGACATCCAGGTGGGTTGAATCATCTGAATTATACCATGTTGCATTAAGACAGTAAAAGATATGTGTAAGTAAGATTTAAGAATAGTTTTTTCTATGTACATTTAAATCTTTTAAATATATGTTTAAATATTGTTTGCTAGGGAAGGACAGAGCCACAAAACTATGATTATTTAGGGTAAACTAGGGCCAGCATGTGGATGATATCAGATTTTATTAATTGTTTCACCCATTTGATTATCATTAAATGTCATATTTGCAAAGACCACTAGAGGGCACATGATACTAAGGGGACGCACAGCTATTTGGCCCCTCAGCTCCATCAGTCTATGCCCATAACGCAAGATGAGAGCTGAGTGAATTTATTAAAAGCACTGGTATTAGGCAGGTTATTTCACAGTATTTCCTGAGGATTAGAAAATAGGAAAAGCTCAGTGTCTTCCTGCAAGCATAAAAAAAAAACGGCTACCAGTGAGGGGCATGTTAACTGACAGTCCTCATATTCTCAGTCAAGCATTTACTGCAATGAAAATGAAAGAATAAGTGAGATTTTACTAAACGGCCTTTTATTTTATTTAACACACCATGATCAACACAATGAATTATAGATTTAAAAAAAAATTCAAATTCAGGGTAAATATGACTTTAGGAACTTAATTCTTTTCACTTCTACATTGATTGGTTATTATAGGCACTGGCTCTTAGTTTTTCTCTCAGTTCAGGGTCATCTGACGTCCTCTTTATCGCCCTTCTAAATTGGAATTGAGTGAGTGAAATAGACCTGACAGACCTGTGCGTGCTTCTAAAAATCTACCCATGGACACACCAGGACACACATGCAGTTGCATACAGATGAATCTTGTGCTTATGCGTGACTTCGAAAGCAGTGATGTTCCCAAATGCAGTTAAGCAGACCTCATTAAAAAGCATATATTCCTTATTATGTGCTGACAGGTTTATTTTTATAAGCAGTAGTCTAAATCTGCAAATCTGCTGTTCTTATTTTGATGCCGTGCCGTGATTTTGAAAAGCATTGTTTAAATTTAGTGTCAAATTTTCACTACTAATTTAAGGATTCCCCAGGATTGTGTTAAAAATAATTGGCCTTGCCTCTGCATTACCCAGAGAGGGTGGTATGAGACCGAGGAGGAGTACTATCTGCTACTCTTCAGTGTTGCTGTCTGTGGGCTACGCTTCATCAGCTTCAGCCTGGAGCATTGCTGGTGCCCTCTAGACCGCGGTGGAGTTGTGCAGCTCTGTTGGTTGTTTTCATACACCTTCTACCATCCTTTTTTCTACAATGGACCCATTATCACATACAAAGACTACGTTCAGCAGGTAAGAGAGCCAGCAAATGCGACTCCTGAATTAAACTGCGATTTCATCTTAAATTGCCTCTTGTTTTCTGTCTGGAGGAGCCCGAGGCTGATTGTTGCTCCTAAGTACAGGTGATCTCAAGTCATTTTTAAAAAAAAGCATAGTAGACACATCAGTGGTGGGCTACTTACAAGAGGCAAGTAACTTGAATTTTCCAGATACGTGGAGAAATAGCTGCCGTTAATTTGGTCTGATGCTGTCTGGCTCTCACTTCTGCTCCTTTTTGTTTATGCTTGTGTTCATTTGCCATCTTTGGAGTATTTCAATATAACCTGGTATTTGTTCTTTTGGGAGTGAAGATTCAACCAGCAGCCATTCCTAACATGCTCACTTTCTACTCTTGCAGATGCGGAGGCCTGCTGAGGAGGGTGACAGGGACAAATCTGCCTTTAGTCACTTGGTGCTCAGATCGGGGCGCATCATACTGTGGTGGTGCATTGCAGAGTACATGATCCATGTCATGTACATGCACTCCATCCAGTCTAATGAGACCTATTTAGAAATTCTTCCTCCTTGGGCCTTGGGTAAGTCTTTATGCTGTTACAAGTTTGAGTTTCAGCTTTAATGTTTCCGAGATGCAGGATTTAAAAACATGTCACCCCCACAGGATTTAGTTGGCTCTAAAACACCATTAGATATGCTGATTACCGACTCACTTTTTGGCCTCCAGTTGTTATATTCCATGGCTTGAGTTTGTTTTTATTTTCAAAAGTGACAGAATCGGTGTCTGTTAAGTATTATTTTATTTCCTTCTACATTTTTTTCCCCACAAATTCAAGGCATAATTAGACAGGCTATCTTCCCTGTAATAGCCCCTTTGTGTTTTTGCAGGATGCCTAATTACTGTCTATAGATACTCTGCATGCTCAGACTCATGTTGATAAGTTTTGTACACCGAAGCATTTCTGGGATTTTGAAGTTGTATCGCTAATCCATGCATTCAGTCAGCCATTTACTTCCTAACCGTTGTCCTATGTGCTAGTTGCTATAATTAGGTATGGAAATGTCTATTGACACAAACTGAATACTTGCTGAATACTAACTTGCATCTCTTTAATATTAACAGCAAATGATGTCTGCCAAGTTCTAACAACATCTATTGATCACTCCCCTGGCGCTCCTCCTGGCGTTTCTTCCCTTTTTTTTTTTCCTTGTTGGAAAAGAGCGGCATACGACACCCTTTATCCTAAAGAACACAAAATTCTCTTTGTAAAGTGTAGAACTTGTCTTAATCATTAAAATAAGAAATACTAGTTTGAACACCTCCTTGTCCCCTTTGTCACAGGCGGTCTGGCGTTGGCCCTCGTCCAGTTCTTCTATGTGAAATATCTGGTACTGTTTGGTCTTCCATCCATGCTGGCTACTTTAGATAAACTAGTTCCCCCAAAGCTTCCTCGCTGCGTCAGCATCATGTACAGTTTCACAGGGATGTGGAGGTAAGAGCAACACCGGTTAACACCACAGACATAAATACAGTATTGTTTTGATCTCGCAGCAGTCTTTAACACTTCAGTGACTGGAAAAGCCAGCACCCCTGGTACCCATGAGGATAAGGTACATTTAATGTCAAGTGCTTTAAGTGCTCACTGTGCTTCGGCAATAAGATTCAGACTGAGCATGGCGAATTTTATCATCATCTGTCATTACTGGCAATCAGAACAATAGGTCACCTCTGCACTGGGAGCATTATATCATTCTTCCAGACTCAAGCTAAAATGGTTTGTTTACACACACACACACACACACACACACACACTGACTTACCTCATGTTGAGTTATTGCTGTTACACCTACCTCCACACTGAGTGGACATTACAAAAGTAAATGTCATGATGACTGGTCCATTTATTTAGCGTAATTCACAGACTTTCCAAAGCAAAGGAAAAGACGATGCCCGGTTTATGCTGAAGGGGTCACAATTGCTCAAGTTAATGAAGACACACACTGCAGTGCTTGTTACACAGGAATAAAGCACTTCAATCAGCAAGGCTTCAAACATAAATAGGCTAAATGCAACAAAGTTTCCACTGCTTGGAAAAATATTTCAGGACATTCAGGTGAATGCAGCGGTTATCATGCTGTGTTATAGTTCCATTTGTGTTTGCCATTTTGTCTCCAGGATGCACACCACCTCTGGACAATGAGAAAAAGACCTCTGGCTGCTACATGCTCTGATATACACAAATTTGCCAGTTTATATGCTAAAACTAAATATAGTCTAATGCAATAGTATTGCAATAAATCCTGCCTTCATGAATGTTATAATGTTACATTTTTGTTTGCATTAGAGAGGCATTAGTGCTGTTGAACTGTATTGTGTTAAATTGTGTTAAATTGACAGGTGTTTCTATTATTTTGTCTATCCTATTTTTATCAATGGGGGTAGGCTGAATAATATACAAACACATTATAGTTCTACAGCATCATAATAATATATATGAAAATATACTGTAATAAAAACCATGTTGAAATCTGGCAGAAAAAGCACTGTAAATGATTACTGATTCGTGGTTACACTATAAAATTGCCAGGTATTACAGAGTATCACAGCATTTTCAAAATCACTTTGTTGTCTGAAAGTAATTACTATAGAGAAAACGTCCTCTTAATGTAGAGCACATAAAGTTGAGATGGAAGGCTGTGTGTTTGGTTTTGCAGTAAAAAAAAAAGCTCTGCCTCTAGATCGACCAATATGCTGACGCCGATGCACTCCAATCCGGCCTGGCTGTGCTGAGCTGGCCGATGTTGACAACATTGATGGAATGCATAAAGCTGTCCACCAACATCATTGACAAAACAGCTTCAGTTTATAGGCTGCAAATGAAAAAAAAAAAAGGAGAGAACAAAGAAAAGCTACTTCTAAGCCTCTCAATGACAAAGAAAGAGCACACAAACACACGTGCATCATACATACTGCACATACCTCACTTTACATGAAGCCCAGTGCTCAGGTGTTTCTCACTCAGTGCTATATTATTATGTAAATTTGTGACTCAAATATCCTTTTTTTTGTTCACCCTCAGGCACTTTGATGAGGGCCTGTATCGATGGCTCATCAGGTAAGAGACACTTCATGAGATGGACAGACATTCAGATGTTAATGCTTACAAAAAATGTGAAATGTCTAAATCAAATATCTATCTATCTATCTATCTATCTATCTATCTATCTATCTATCTATCTATCTATCTATCTATCTATCTATCTATCTATCGTTTTATTGCCTTATATTTGGATTAATATGTGTTTAATACTGTATCTGTAAATAATTGCACACTTGCTGCAAAGAGTTCATTGAACTTGTCAGTTCAGCCTTAAAAAAGGTGCCATTCTCCAGCTGCCTGCATCTTTCGTCATAATGGAAAAGGATGCCGCATTTGCATGCCGGCTTTCTCATGATTATGAGCTTGCATGTTGTTGGTGAATAGTTCTTCTGTTGTGCTGCTGTTCTCGCACCCTGGAGAAATGCCTCCTTGTTTAATATGTGCATATGTGATGGGAGCATTATGTGTTTGCTCACTTGTACTTTGGGCAACGCACAATATTAGTTTGTCGGGTTTTAATGATGCACACTCGGCTGAGTGCAGCCTATTGGGGGTTTATGGTCTGCTTGGTAGACGTGGGTTGCTACATTAAGGCAACACTACGGTTACACGGTTGTCAGGTAACACACTGTGATATTCTGTGAAATTAGCTAATTCGTTTTTGGGTTGACTGTCTTTTTTTCTTTTTGTGTATGATAGTATACATGTACATCTGCATTTCAGATGTTAAAGATGATTTTGAATTAAATATGCCATATCAGGCTGGTAAAGTGGCAGCAACTGATTTACTAAAGATCCCACAATTTAAATTGCAAATCCAAGTTTCCATTTTAATCCATGCCCATTGGAAAAAGAATCTGCTAATGGCATTACTTGCAATTATCCTGCTGCAGATGCAAAATGATACCCATGACACAATGCCCAGACGTTCCTTCGTGTGAAAGTGCTTTTAAAGAGGTTTTAATGCAGTTTTGAAATTCTGCTGAAATTGTCTGAAGAGCGCTAGATGAGTGTGTAGGTGTTAAATGATGAGCTCTACATGATTCACTGACACCTCGTCTCCCTGGGCAGCTAAGTGGCTCATTCTTTGCCATTAAATTGCGCTTTCCCTGCCTGTATGCCACCACATCTCAGGTTCTGTTTCCCACACAGTTATTGGTCAATGAAAGAGCTCTTACTGGCTGTTTGAATGAGTTATTACAGCTACATATGAGAAGGAGTGTTTGATCTCAAATCCTATGGAATAATAGTTGTAAATAAATAAGTGGGGGTGTGGGTTGTCAGTATTTAACTTCTGATTGCACTTTAAGTAAGAAAGGTCAAGCACACTATGTCTCTATAGCCAGCAGTAATAGGTGCCAAAGTCTCTAATTCCTACTGTGAAACTTTAAAGCCTGTATGTATGTATCTTGCGCCATCTGCTTGCTGTAGTCAGGTGTTACTTAACACGCTGATTATTCAGGTTGTGATGTATATATCAAAATTATCATATTTTGATTAACATCTGCTGAGAATCCGTCTTCATCTAAATAATTTAAAGACATGGATAGGTACTCAGTATGTTCAGGTATTCAGCTTGCTCTTGCTCCAGCACTCTGGTTCCTCTCCATCTGTTTCTGCACCTACTTTCATCCTCCAATATGGGCAAGCTGGCCACTCTATTTAAGGCTTAGAAAATGCTGGCTCATCTTTCAGGAACATTGATTTGCCACAGGGTGGCTGAGATAATTAGTTCCCAGCTACACTAGACAGAACGTGATGTTTGTTTCTACTGTAAGTGTGTTGGAGTGATGTAGCATGTTGAGACCCTCAGTACCTCTGGGACAGACCAGCTTTCTCACAATATCTGTGACCATTTTTCTTCACCACATGAACCACATTCGTTACTGATTGGTGGGATATTATTTACATCATGTGAGCGATCACATGATGTGACTGCTACTTCTTACCAGGTGTGGTTAAATCTCATTTAAACGTAGTGAAATTACAGGCATGAGTTTTGTGCCAGATATTTTCTGTTCTGTTTGAGAAATAACATCATGAAAAACATTGCAGTCTGCGTGTCCTCAATTTATTAACCAAGTTGTTGAGGAGATCAGTCCATACCCAACCAAAACATGAAGACGGAGCCAGCTCAAGTGGTGAAGAACAATCAATTTGATGGAGAAAGTAGGTTAAATGTGTGTCAAGAGTTTGTTTGGTATCATAAAAAAACACTTTGGTATCATTAACCCAGTTGCAGCATTATTAACAACTTGGAGGGATTGATATTCCCTGGAGTGCATCTATTTTTGCAGTGAGAGTTGTTTATTTGATTAAAAATCAATGAACATCATGGGATCATTTGACAGGCGGAGCAGGTCATTGGTGCTTTGTGGTACAGTTTTTAACCCCCTTTGTTTTACATCCCTTTACTATCTGTCTGTTGTTATCACCATTTATCTACTGTTTTCTTGGCGTTTCTTAGAAGATGCATTTTTCTTGTCTTGTACTCATGTTCCAGATACATCTATGTGCCATTAGGAGGTGCACGACATGGTCATCTTTACAAAATGTTATCCACTGGCCTTGCGTTTGGATTCGTTTGCCTCTGGCACGGTGGCCATGACTACTTACAATACTGGGCCCTGATGAATTGGGCCGGAGTTCTGGTGGAAAATGGACTGAAGTCTGTTTTTGCATCATCCTTCATTCACTCCATTATTGTAAGTTTGATATCCAAGCATTTACCTCAGACAGTGCAAAGGCATTATGTTATAAGAAATTAATATTGTATATAGATATAATTCCAATTCCAATATAATGGATGTTCAGTAAAGATGTGTGGACATCATGAAATCTCTTCCTGTAGCCAGAAATAAAGGGGTCATGTAATCTGACTTAATAAGCGATAATGCCTGGAGCTACTACAGTAAGTACAGACAGGAGACAAACTAGTTGGATTGTGTCACATCTAATTAATATGTACAGTTAACAGCCAACATCAGTGTGAGTAAAAGTCTGTTTGCAACACATTAACAATAGAGATGTTCAGGCTATTCTTGCTTCTTTGGGCCTGTAGCTTTGGGAGAGAGGTTCATGCTCTCTAAATAGCAATAAAATCTGATGGCATACTGTGTAATCCTCCTAGTTTATGGTCTCACAGTTCATTAGTGGAAGGTGCTTGGCTGTTCTTTGTTTCTCAGATTTGTGGTTCTCTTGCAATTTACTTATTCATTTACTGATTTCCCAGGAGCGGAATTTCTCTGAGGCAATGGAGAGGCGTTGCATTGCCCTTCTCTCTGCCTTCTCCACTGCCATGCTCATCCTCTCTAATCTTGTGTTCCTTGGGGGGATACATGTCGGCAGAATCTTCTGGAAGCGCGTCTTCATTCAAGGTAAATTGCCCTCCACAGCAGGATGTGTGCGTGCCTTTACTTTTGCAAGATTGTTTTACTGTTTGAAATTCATTTCCATTTTGGAATATCACTCATGCAGCCTGTTATTTGATTGTTGAGTTGCATTATTGGAAAATTTTGCATTGTCCTTCAGTGGTGACAGCAACTAAAATCTAAAGCAACAGTCAGAGAGAGGCCAGCTCACATAGGCAGAAAATAAAACCATAAATAAAATATAATAAAATGATTAAAAATGCCGCTGTTCAGTAAGTCTGTATATTCAGCAGTATTTTCAGTGGATTTGATGCTCTCCTTATACTGGGGCATTTTCTACATCTGCATGGGCAAACTCTCCCTAATGGAGAGGCATCTGCTTTGTGGTTGCGCTAGTCCCTGTTTTGCTCTGTGTCTTTATTTGGCTCATTTGGTACCTCAAGCAAGATGGCAGGCCCTCCGAAAGCCTTCCTATGCATGAAAAGCAGTCTCGTGGGGTGGGCACAGAGTCAGTGCCGGAAGCTCAGCTCAGTTCTGATACGTCATCATATAAGATATATGATTTATTAACAAGAACTTATAATTAATGCTGAAGTATAGTGCATTGTTCACTAATTTTTAAAGCAGCATTAATTGCCTTTTTTTGGTGAGCAGGGACAGTGAAACATTCTATAAAACGCAAAAGTGACATTAACTTATAAAGCTGGTAGTGTTGTGTGTTACTGTGGCATACATTTTCCTGTTCACAGATCAACATTAGCATTTATTTGAAGTTGTGTTTCTGGCCTCCCAATGAATGTAGTTCCAGTAGTCACTCTCCTTGTAGCTCTTTCTTTTTCTTTAAACTTTGTTTTTATTGTTTTTTTTTGACAAAAGCAGAACTGACAGATCACGATACGGTGAAATGCTTTACATCGAGTTAACAGAATATAAAAAGAAACTGGGTTACAGTATGAAGGTCTGTGGATCGTTTGTGTCCACAATTGTCCTTTTAGATCAGGAGGTCATTATGGTCCATGGCTTTAACTTGTGTGTGTGTACCTTGTAGCTCTTTCCATGCATCAACTCCCAAGGGAAATATCTGGATCTTTAGTTTAAATCTAATTACTCCAATGTGTTTCCCTAGCCAGGTGCTACCTTGGTCTGACTGCCGTTTGGTATCCGGCTGGTGGAGTACAGTCTGTATATCATAGCTTTTTATGCTGAAAACAGCTGCAGCTGCAAAAAAATGATGATGAGACCATGAGACTGAATCAGAACCATAAAGTTGCGAGCCGAAAGATGCTAAATCGCTCTGTAGAGCTGAGAAAGACTGGGTGATAATTCTCTGTGGGTTAGTTACTACGAGCAACCCCTTTTACATTACACAGGGTGTAAGATGTGTGCAGCCTTAAATTAGACTAGCATTACATTTCTGGAAACTCATATATGCTTTCTTTGTGTTAAGATAAATTGGTACCAATTTGAATGTTTGATTTGGTGTCGTCAGGGTTAAAGTTCAAGCAGCCAGGTGTAAAATCTGAACGATCAACATGAAAGGTACCGCTGTTATGAGTTTCAGATTCTCTGCAAATGAGTACAATTGCTCAAGTAGGTGAAACGGGATTCTGCCAGGGATCATTTTTATAGTCTTACACCCAGTATCTCTCTTTTTGTACAAATCCAGTTGTTTCAGATTAAATTGCTCAGTAAATCTGTGTTGTATTAAAAAGAAACCTTTCAACCTGTTGCTCACCTCATACTCTCTGTTTCACCCTTGTCTTTATCGGGTCTTCAGATTAAGACGTTTCTCTTCCAATTATGTCACAGTCTTTGGCCTCTTAAAGTCGAGCCTTAGCAGCCTGCCAAAATTCATATTCCTGTCACCAGCGAAGCTTTATTGTGACAGCAAAGAAACGTTGGAAGCCTGGCAGACTCGTAGCAAATTGTGTGTAACATACATCTTCCAGCACTCCTGACCCCTTTCACACCCACAAGTCTGTAGAATTCCTCTAAATAAATGAAGAGAAACCTAAAAATAAGAACAGTGTGTTTGAAAATACCATTTCTGCTGTGAATTATTCAGAGTAAGGACAAGAAACTAAACTCAGAATCTCAGTTTGCTTTTATGTAGATTCATTCGGACTATTGAAAAATGAATCCATGACATGGAAGTGCCTGAAGTTTACCTCAAAATTTTAAACTGAACAATTTTGATTATTTTGTTGCTTTCACTGAGTGCTTGTGTTTTTTTAACTTTAAACCGAATTATTATGGATCCACCAGAAATATTTGAAGCCATTCTTTGTGTCTGCACAATAAACCACAGAGGGAGAGTTGTGGTTTGCTCCATTAACAGAAGATCAATACTTTTAAATCAGCCTGTGTGGCATTTTTACTGGCGCAGGCAGTGGCGTAATTGCACTCTGACCTCTCTGGTATAAAAACCAAATTCCTAATCGCACTGTGCCTGTAGTCGTATATGTTAACTGAGGGTGTATGAAGTGCCTCCTTGAGTTGCACATGTGTTTGTCTGTTATCTTCACATGCCACCTGATAGCCCCCCATGTAAGATGACAAAGGGAGGTGTTACAATTGTGAAATACCAGTAGACACAGCGCTGATAATAGCTCGAATGAAAACACCTTTACCTTCCTATCTCATTTCAGTGGCTATGTTTTAAAGTTAAGACAGCAGCAGACAGACATTGGCATCTCTAGGGCAATGCCACTAGCATGGCTATAAAAAGCCTGCATTTGCTGACCCACACACGAGCGGTCCCTTGTTTCTATCACTCCAATGATAATGTATTCGGAGAAAAGGAAGAGTCAAACCTACAAGTTGTCAGCTTCAACTTTCCTTAGAAGCAAAGTCCGTCTGATCACTAATCAGCTTTATATTTACTTTTGAGTTGCCTCCCTGCGGGTGACCTCTTCACCTCATCTGAACTCGAAACGCTCTGTTAATCAAGTGGCAAAAGAAACAGTGGTGTAATTACGGCACTGTTTGATTAGAGCCATAGAAACATGCAACTGGAGCAAATAGGTTATTCATCCACTCCATCTCTTTGCCAGGGCTTCGAAATTAGTTTTCTTTCAAATGGCAACAGCTCTGGTACGTTTCAAAATTGGAAGTAGGTCTGACACATTTCTCAGTTGCGGCCAAAAGTTCCTCGCATTTGGCTATGCTTCCTTTATGTTCTGCTTTTCACTCTTGGTTAGTTTGAAGTCAGTAAAAGCAAAAGCTGGATGACTGGTTGTAGGATATAGTTCACACTGAGGGTGTTAATGAAATTTACATACCTGCAAAGACAAAACGCTGGGACCACTTGGCACCATGGCTAGGCTTGCTCATGGTGCACGCAGGGCTCCGAGCTAAAAGGCTTTGAATGATTCATTTAGATGTCAGAAATGCATAATATTCCAAAAAGTGCACATGAAAATGATTTAAATTCTGTCTAATGTGATTAAACTAACAGTAATTATTAGCTGGCATTCACATCATCAACATCATACAGGCTCTTTTTAAAGACAAATGCAAACAGTGCCATTATGCTAATTTCCTGCATAAGTGCTGTGTTGTGCAAACTTAGCCCATGTAACCGCTCTTTTCCACAGATGGTAAACTGACAGTACAGCTGTGCATAAAGCAGTCCATGTGTATGTGAATTAGATTTTGACATGAATAGAAAAGAATAGACCATTGAAAAGCATTGTGGGTGCAGGTGCAGGTTACTGAGATAATCTGGAGGCAAGCCAGTTGGGGAGGAGGTGCAGACAGCTGTCTTTACCTGCCTGCGCAACCCTCTAAGAAGCAGCTATAAATAGAAAAGGAGAATAAGCGTAACAAAATACAGTGCAGCAGAGAGAGTTGGTTAAACTATTATTCTTATCTCTGACATTGTTCTTTTAATTTCAGGCTGGTCTACCATGGCCCCACCTATGCTGGCTTTCCTCTACTGCTTTGCTCAGATCGGGCTTGAATGGACTTCTCACCCACCATGAGTCACCTTGACTTTGTATCAGAGTGAGAATTCCTGCTACCGGACAACCAGAACAGCCTGCTGAGTCCAGTGTCGCGTCCTCACCACCCAGAGTCTCTGTGGCGATCCTGGCTCGTAGCCACAGAACCTGTCCAAGCCTGGCTGAAGTGCTGCTGAGCAGCCAGTTTTCACTGTCTGTGAGCTCAGACTTAAAGGATCAGTGTTTCTCAGATCAGTGATTCTTTCTAAGGAGAGTTTCCTGTACTTGTACGAAATTAAAGTGCGCACAGGCTCTAATAGAATGAGCCTAAAGCTGTAAATTCAGGACAGTCTCTGATAGCGTACCCTATAAGCTTCACCGAATCACCCTAAATGTGTCTTGGTTATATGTCTCTGATAAGGTATTGCTCAGTGGTGCAGAAAGCTGGAGAAATGCTAATTTCATATTTACAGGCCTCCTTTAGCTCGCCACAAAAGCAGTTGTGCATTCAGAGGTAGACAATAGGCTCAGAGCTCTGAATAGAGCAGCAGGACCCTGATCAATGTCATTATTTCCTCCACAGGTGTAATTTGGGTGAAGTAGAATGACACTAATATAACTAGATGTAATGCTCAAAAGCTTTGGGGGGACTAGACTGCAGCTTTTAATTCAGCACAGTAACAATGGTAGGTGACATTTATCCACTGGAATGCTGAGGAAAGCTATTTTTTTAGCAAGAATGAAAAAAAAAGCCAGCTGTACTTTGTTATATATCACCTTGTGTCAAAATGTCAACGTTACAATGACTCAGGCCACGCTTGGATTAAAGCCTTTTATTTCAAGTTTCATGATTATGAATATCCATCCATGTTATAATGGATAACCATACTGTACGTGATGCAGTCAGTCATTTGTATTTACGTCCTGATTAAACACTGTGTAGGGTTCTGATACGTACAAGTTAGGACAATGTAGATGCATGACTGTTTTTGGGATTGTTGAAAGAGTTAACCCGTCAGGCTATCATAAATCAACTCATGAAACTCTTCCACAACTCGTCAACTTTTCAAAGTTGACGGCATATCTTTATACAGACAGTTTTGAACCAGTGTGTTGAAAGAATGAAGCTGGTGTAAAAGCAAATCCTGCGAAAAGACCAAAACCAACAATGCGTTTGTCACATTTCTCAATACCTTCCAACTTTCTTACCCTGTCTGTGGCATCTTTACATCTTTAAAAGTGGGTCAAAAACATATAGTAAAATTAAGTAATTTCCTAAAACAGCTGGGCACTGTAGTTTTTAGCAAATTACTCAAACAGGAGTAAATGGTGGATTTGTTGGACAATTATCTGGGTTAGAGCTGCAATAGACAGTCAATTAACCATCTGTCAATTGACAGAAAATTAATCAGGAACTAACCAGGAGCTAATCTATACATTTCTTTAAGCAGAAGTGCTGAACTTTTTCTGGTTCTGGTTATAATATTATTGTAGACTGAATATCTATAGGATCCACTCACCTTGGAAAAATTAGAACGAAATTTGCACAGACATTTTCTATACCAAACAATCAATTAATCAAGAAAATAATCGACAGATTAATCAATAACAGAAATAATCAGTTTGACCACTGAGCCGTAGCTCTGTTTCGCACTGAAAGTATAAACAGTTCTTGGTGATAAGTTACTCATCTTGACGGTGTTCGTCACCAGTTTTTTAGCTTATCTGTGCCTTTTTGTCTTTAGAGCTTAGAAAGTGTGATGTGGCAGAAACCATCTGACCCTCTTACTATTCACAGAACACAGTAAGAAAAGCAAACGAAGAATTTCTGAATTTTAAGTCAGAGGTGCCATCACTTAGACTCATTAACAGTAACCTGTCACGTTGCCACTAGTTTTTTCTGTCAGCATACTATCTTACCTTCACTTGTATCTACATCTCCTTACAGTTAAAGCTACTTTGTCAGTAAATAATAAAAGTCCTGTGTAATCTGGAGTCTGTCCTGTGAGCCTCGTGTGTTTCCATTAGTTGATTTCTGTTCACGGGATTATCATCATCTTTAAGTAGGATCAATGTGAGCGGGAGTCTGTGAGGAATCCTCTTAAATGAGCACAAAACTGTGAGGTTTATCTGACATAAGAAGATCAGCAGGAGAATACACCTGCTGAGTTACACTTTCTTGGTGAAGTGCTCTTAACGCTGGCAGGGGAGCTAAAAAACACAGAATGGATGCTACTCAGTGCCAAGTATTCCTAAAAGAGAAAAGACAGGGTACAGTTTGTATAAAATATTTATTATGAATAGTACAGTATGTCACAGTTCATAACAAAGAGCTCCCATTGTGCTTGAAATAATTACATTTCTCATCACATGACGTGAACATAAAGGCATGTGCATATTACATAAACCATACACCAAATTTCAAACTTTTCTCTTTCTTAAGAATCTAAACATTGCAATATATATTTGTGCATATATGTGTGTAGGATTTATAACTAGGCAGCTTTCTGGAGCTGACCACAAAAATAGTTCTGTGTTCAAATTGTTTCAAAGGAGCGACAGTAATTTGGATATTTAACACTTCTTTTCTCACTACAGGCCTGGAAAAGGAGTATGGGGCAATATTATGAAGGCACAGTGTTGCATGCTTCTCAGTAGCGATCAAAGGTAATGACTTTAATAATATTAGGGTAAATGTAATGAAGCGGTAGTGCTGTACTGTTAATGTCCTTGTAACTTGATAGCTTAAGTCTTTCATAGCTTTTGAAGAATGTTGCAGCACAGAACTACATATTGCTTTCAGGGATGTTGTCTCTAAATTTTAGAGTGCAGCTACGTCCCATTTTGGTAAAAACACTCCACCTCTTTAGATAGGAATGGGTGAAGGTGTCCTCCATTTGCCATATCTTTGTTGTTGAGCTGCGTTCAACAAATAAAATCTGATTTTCAGCTGAACTTAGAGTGTAAATATGACCAGTCACATAATAAGTATACATAGTAAGAATACCTCCAACAAAAAAGACCAAGCTTACAAGATTTATAGGTTATGGCCTTTAAAAATAAAATTATAAATATACTTTACAAATGTTACCAATTCTGTCATTCATCTGTGTCATTGGTGGCGTGAAGTGCCGTTTATTGTGGCTAAAATGAAAATAATCCATGATAGGAAACTTCAAAGAGAACAATTTACACTTTTCACAATGTAAAACCTATTAAATAAATATTTTCCATGTGGGTTCAGTATGGTTGAATCACATGCGTAATAACAGTCAGCACCCAATTATGTTGCTCTTAGTAAATCCAAACCATGGTGACAGTAATTAAAAGTAATCTCAACCAAGTCCTTTGAGGAACCTCGTATGAAACGCAAAAATGTATCACTTACAAGAACAGATTTTGACATTTATCACCGTGACGCTGTCACTGATTATTAATCTGAATAGGAAAGAAGTTTCAGCGCAGTTGTAGGTTAATGAAATGAAATATGTCAGACATCAGTTTTAAGTCACTGTGTGCACTGAACTCAGTCTAAGCTACGGAGAAGTGAAGTGACGGTGTATTAATCATGTAACAACCTTTTACCAAATAGCTCTGTAGATTTAAACATGTCAAAGAATCTGAAGGTCGATTCTGTTGCTTAGAGAAAGACGCCGTCTGCCATTATATAATTCTTCGATCCTAAGTTTCACCAGAGTGGCTACATTTCTCAGCGACACTGCCTCTCTCTGCCTCCTTTCAATTTCTGAACTTCTTACTCGTGTGTGAGCTGCAGCTATATGAATTCAGTGCGATAGAGAAATCATAGCAAGATGATTTAAGTGCTTTTGAAAACAGACCCATAAAGACCCACAAACACTGCCTTGCAACCAAATGAGATCCCACTTCTGTGATGGCATGCCTGTTTATTTTTAGTAAGCTGAATTTTTGATGGAAATGGAGCAACAGAATGTGTTAGAGAAAAACCTCAGTGTCTTTTTTTTTCCCTCTCAGCTGTGTCCATCTCAGCTTGTCTTGATAAGAGAGAAAGCATGCAGGGAACATAAATTATCCATATGAATAATAAATAATATAGAATAATGGTTATTTCTTGCCATGTAGGAGAATACTTTTACTGTGTATTAAAGATACATTCAAGCAGACCAGTCAAGCTCAAAGCACTGTGAAAACCCAAAACACTGTTGAGTTCTGGTCTACAGTTAAAAACAAATATTTGTTTTAGAAATATAAGTGTGACTATTAATATCAGCGATATAATACAGTATTACTACTGACTGCAATCAATTTATTATTATCATTATAAGCAATTTGAACAAACTTAGAAATCTAGAAAACTGCAAAAACAGTTTGATTGTTTCAAAAATGAGTTGTTTACTGAATATTATTAGATTTTCTGCAACCCTACCGACGATATTGTAGCACAAAATTCTACTGTAACAGCTAAATATGAATAATTATTGCTTGATACCAGAACTCATAACTTCGCTTTTCTTGATGTTTGATGCATTTTTTTTCTGTGGACATAATGATGAGTATGTTATAATATGAATGAATTAATGATTTCCACAAAAATGCTCTAAAACACATTTCTTCTGATGTCTGATCTGTTTTGTTTCCAAGAGAGTTTTTATAATTTGGGAACGGCTTAGCCATGGGGAAAGGAGGACATATTTAATTTCTGTGGAGTTAATTTATGGTCTGAAACAAGCCTAATCTAAATCTATTTTTAGATTGGTTTTTTAAAACATTAATTTTGTCATTGAGTTAGTTTGTAGCTCTACAATTGAAGTGTTAAAAAGTAAAACAAAGTTACAATATAAAGAGAAAGTCACTTACTGTCTACTTCCTGCTGGACATTTATTTGATCTAATTTGGATTACTCTGTCCAGGTCTGGTGTGTGTCAGTTCATTAGAAGGAAGATTTTATTTAACATTTATAAACTTAATTAACTAAAATAAAAATACAAGAAATTCTAAAATGTTTTTGTGTGTCATACATTTGTGCGATTGATGTTACACAGCTGCATGAAATTGTTTAAATCTTAGGAATGCTTGTTTTTCCATTTTTCTATTACCATCCAATGGCCATCTCTCAGTAAAGGTGCATTTAGAGAAGTGAAGTGAAGAGAAAACAAGCTGACATCGCCTCTATATATAATGGCCAGAGCCGAACAAAGCCATCAGAGTCCTGAAAGAGGTTGGCTGCAAAGCAAACACTTGGATCTTTGCCCATTATGAATTAATAAAAAACTTGTGTGTTGCATCGTTATGGGATATTATTTTTTCTCAAGTGAATGTGAAGACAGACACATTAAATCATGCATGCTAGCTCGTGTAACAAATGCAAAAATGTGGCTATTGAGGGCAAACATTGCTAAAACAGGTTCCAGTGACTTTATCTAGGTTTGTTTACATGAGCAGTCCTGCACTTTGAAGTTCTTATTTTACATGAATAAATATTATTTTAGAAATATTGTGCAACATGACATTCCTTACTATGTTATTGACATTTCTTAAAATAAGGGGCACAGCCACTCTCAGCTCCACCTGCACTACCTAATTATGCAAGTGCCTGGCTCTCATACAATATGTATGTAACTATGTGGTTGTGGTGTTCATATATGAGATTCACAAATACTGGCTATCAGGATAGATGGATAACTTGCTCACTGCAGCCACATTAGTTAGAATTGCATTCCATTTGTCATCAAGCCCATCTATATATGGTTTATTGAAATTAAAAGTTCTGCTGAAAGATGTCTTTGAAAATCAGATTGCTTGGCCAGAGTTATCTGTTGTATAATTCATAATGATCCCGGCAGTTGATATATTAAAAGACTTCATCAATTGCTTGAGGAAATTACTCTGAGAGTGTTTCAACGTCTGCAAAGATTGTCGTGGTGAAATAATGCAAACGACTTGCTGTGTGGCCTCAATTAATCAAATATGCACCATCTGCAATGTGAGGCACGTCTATTTTATGTGACATGCAAAGAATCTCATACAAATGATTTAATAACAAACCAGTGGGTCATGCTGTTTCTGCTGGAGCGTCCCGACAGAGATACAACTGTGTTCTTCTCAAAATCTGAAGCAGTATACAGACTTTGGACTAAAATCATACCGCTCTTACTATTTTTCCATTACAGTGGAATGGAAAATAAATCAAACTTATGTACAAACGTAGAGCTGTCAGTTTTTATGTAACCTCTGAGTGTTCAGTGTTATGACACCAAAATCTGGGCTACGACCTCGCCTTCCCCTCTTAACCAAGAGGTGCACTCGTATGATAAAGGCCGGTGTGACTTAAAGACCACACTGTTGCCTAATCTAAATGGTGCGCCCAGTGCAGCCTCAGCTATCCGAGTAATCTGGATTTTACTGGATTCCAGCTGAGTTCATCGTTAACTGTTGCCTGTTGAATCTATCATCCTTCATGAGAAGATGTCCTCTTTGTCCACTTCTGGTGAAGCAGGTCTAGAAATGTCAAAAAGAGGCTGCGGAGAGCCAGTACTCGAATTCCTTGCTTTGAGGAGCTGAAGTGCTTCTATGAGTTGCGCCTCGAGGCCGGAAATTCGAACATTCAGGTTCTTGAGGTCGTCCTTCAGCTCCAGTTTGAGCTCCTGCAGTGAGGCCTGAAGCGTTTGCTCTGGGATGGGGTAGAAGACGTGCCGGCTGTCCGGTGGCTGGACAGGACTTCGGTCCTGGGGCGTCGTGCGGAAGTCACCCACTTTGTCCAGCCGCAGGTCACTTTTGGTGATACCGCTGTCGCATGAGTCTGTCTTCTTTAGAGACATCTGTGATTCGTGCACCTTGGTCCGTTCAGGTAGAGTCTCCATGGATTCAGCTTTAGACACTTTGTTCCAGTTGTCGGCTTTGGCCATGGACTCCTTGAAGCGACCCCAGCCTTTGACTTTGAGCGGCTCAGCAGGCCGGCCTCCCACCAAAGAAATGGAAGATGGCACCTGCAGCTTCAACTTGTCTGAAGGAGTACAATTGGTGGGTGTTGAAGATGAAGGCGTGGAAGATGACGGTGTTGCTGGGCTTTCTGTTACGGTGACGATGCTGGTAGTTGTAATGGCTGTATTAGCTAACGGGACGTCCACGTACACTGGGCCTTTCTCAATATCACGCTCATTTAGGTCTGGTTTGTCGGGCACCAAGCGGGCTTCCTTCTGCTGTCGAAAGCGCTGGAAGAGTTTTCGTACCGGGTGATCCGGCGGCAAGTTCAGAGGGGCCTCATTTTTGCGTCTCTGGCGCTCTTCTTCCTCTCGTTTGACATCGCTGATCTTTCGAAAGACGATCTACAAGAGAATTTAAAGTTCTTATGACTAAAACACCACCATAATAACCATCACTTCGTCTTGAATGGTCAAAAATATCAGTATTTGACAGCACACGAGCAAATGATGTCGTAATGTCTCTTCTCAAAGTCAATTTAGTCTCTTTAGGTAAACAATCATAATATAAAAGCAAATCAAAATCATCTTCAGTTATATTAACAGTTTGTGTGAGGAAGGTTTTCAATGTTTCAAAGTGTGTCAGCTTTGTAAATGTCACTGTAAAAGATGCTATTACTACGACTCAGAGGGAATGCTTTTATGTTATGGACAGCTGTGTTTTAAGTGTTTGTGTTTCCAGTTTTCTTGTCTCTTAAAAACCAAATCCAAATTAGCCTATGTTGTAAAATAACGGTGGAAAAAAACAAAACAAAAAAAAACTAAATTCCCATATTTTTATGTTCTTGGATAGTTTTTGTTATATTTTGTTAGCATTCATCTCCCATGAGCCCTATGGAAACTGTAGTGGTTAAATGCTAATGAAATTATCGATAATCCCAACTCCAGGTTCACTAACCTGATTTTTCCTGAACTTTTTCACCATATCTCACTGCCTTCAAAACGGGCTTATAAATCAAACTGAGAAATCCTAAAAGTGCTGTGGATGAAATTAAAGCAGCTAGTAGGTGAACCTTGAATTGGGATTGTACATTATTGTTACTTCATGTTGTAGCCAGTGCTAAGAGTGTACTTGTCAGTACAATTTTTGATTTCCTTTTAAATTTTTGGGGAAATGCGCTTAATTTGCTTTTTTTTTTTTACCGAGAGTTGGGTGAGAAGATTTATAACATTCTCATGTCTGTATGAAAAATTTGAGGCTGGAGTCGGCCTAGCTCTTTCCTAAAGTACCGACCAGGACCTCTAAAGTTAACTAATCACCACGTTACAGCCCATGTCGTCTATTTCATCCATACAAAAACCAAAGAACCACAACCACAAATTGGCAACCTCAGGGAGACGACAAGAGACCAGGAAGTCACTGTTTCCTTCTGTTTGCGGTCTCTGTGCTAAGCTAAGCTAACAGGATGCTGGTCGTAGCTTCATATTTAGTGCACAGACATGTAAGTGGTATCAATCTTTTCATTATAAAGGGCCAATAGTTATTTTACATGAACACACAACATATACAATCTTAATATGGATCATTTAGATTTGTTTGTTGTTGAACTTGAAGAACCGTGACCAGGGTATATACTAAATACTGTCAATTTCAAATCTCATTTGGCATTTCTGCATACAAAAGCTCCATCTTGCCGATACATTGACCAATCTAATTTACTGTTCTTGCTCAACTTCTCAAATTCACAGCAAGAAAGTGAATAAGCGTATTTCCCCAAATGTGAAATTATTTCTCTAAGTAAAAGAGCAAGGACAGAAAAAAAACTTCAGCTTTTCTAAAGAACCCCTCTATGAGTAAATCCATTTTCTGGCTAGAGGAACGGAGATTTGGTTAAGCAAAGAGCTTACGGGGTTCATGAGAACAGTTTAGTATTTGAACAACCAACTGATGTGGTGTTCAGGACATAGAAGATGGAAGTTTTCTTTTAGCTCCAATTTCGGGCACTGTGTGTGTGTGTGTTTTGTTTTGTTCATTTTTGGTCATCTATTGTATTTTCATTCCTGGGTGTGATGTTCAAATGCGATAAGCACAAAATCATTTATCATTTTTGAAAACGGAAGACAACGTCCATTTTTCTTCTCTGTCTCACAGAAAAACTGTTCCCACAACGTAAAGCACTCGAATGTAGAACATAACGTGTGCTGGATTTCCCCAAGTCAAAAACACAACTTCACAAGTGCCATTTGAAAGCAGGATTTGGCTCTTTATTCAATCCATCTCTGAATGTCCCTGCAGTATACATTCAGAGCGTATGGGACCCTGGTGAATACTGAGTTTAATGCAGCAGATGAGATTGCCTCTTAATATGCAGGCAATTCAATCTCACTTGCTCTCACTTGGCTAGGTTAACCTTACTGTGCATGAGGAAATGATTGGTAGCCCCACTTGAGTTGTTGATCACAGCTGTTCATTTCTGAATGAAGAATCTAAGAGTGGCTTCAATATATGGTGCCGGTTTAATGGAACTGCATTTTTCTATGCAGTGTAGTTTGTGTTGTTTAGTTGTGTGGCATGTATAAGCTCTGGCAGTACAATGCTGTTAGGCTAATGAGGAAAAATATCCCCAGTTAGATACTTCTAATTAGTGTTAGAAATGAAGGAAATGGATATTTTCCAAAGGAACTGTGTGTTTAATGTCTCTAAATAGCAGCCACAGTTTTACTGTCACAAAGCTACAGGAAACCAAATATATTAATTACTGATTGGAGTTCTGACTGCAGATGGTCGTCAAAACTGTGTCTACAAAACAAGACATGGTCATTTTTGACAGTTTTAAATATTGCAGGGAGTGATGGAACAATAGGGAGCAGCCACTGTAAGATGAAGAGCTGCAGGAGACGACAACTTACAGTGCTCTGTAGTTGTGCTGAAAACAACCTGCACTGTGTGCAGTATGAAATCAGATCTCAGTTGCTCAGAGCACGATGGAAAAAGGCCTGACTGAAACAACGTGAGCATGGTTTGCTGATATGTAAACAGATGCTCAGGTTGCTCTCGTGCTGCCTTTGTGGCTGCTCAACGAGTGTTTGCTGTTAATCCAAACCTGCTGTTACCCCGGTAACCACCAGTGATGGCAAATTAAGCTCATACTATGCTGCATTTACACTCAGATGCAAGTTTATTAGGCACTCCTGACTAAAACTGATGCAGTCTAATAAAACGGTCCTGCAATGACTCCTATATTTATAAAGTTTATAGTGTTGATAGTGTATATAGTGGTGTAGTTTAAACTGTATGGTCATTCTGGAGGCTGCAGTTTGTAGTGCTGTTGATTATATTGGGCAATATTCAGATGAGTGTGGACAACTTATAAAATTGTCAATTGGCAGTGTCCAGTTGTCCAGAAGTGCTAAATCTACAGTTGCTGTTAAAAAATAAAAGAGAGAGCTGAATGAAAAGTACTATTTAACTCCAGACGCAGGGAATTGTAACTCGTTCTTTCTTGGTTTTATTTGCAGAATCACTCACCCTCTTTCGCAGATTGTAAGTGAGCAGCAGATTTCTTGAGAAGTGGTTGGAAAACGCCGTGTAGAACTCCAGCACCTTCTGCAGAGCGTCGCGTTTAATGACGTGGAGGTCACAGTAGGTCAGAGCTCGGACGTTGGCACAGGCTTGAGCGAGAGTCACCTCTTTCCAGAAAACGTCCCCAAACACATCTCCCTTACCTGCAGACAGACAAAACCGATCAAACCAGATGACACTTCAAGAAAGTGCTCAACATGCTGTCATTTGTGCAGCACAGTCAGAGTATCTAGAGCTCTTTTTTTTTTAGGTTTTTAAAAGGCTCAATGTGACCAAAAAACAACTATGGACCATGAAGTACTATGACTCAATTTGATCAACATCTAAATGAGCAGCTTCTCACACAGAATGACCATACAGAAATAAAACCATGGCAGGATAAAAGGTTGTATAAAATGCAGCTGCAAGTTGCAAACACAAACCATACCGTCACTGACGAGTTACGCTAATTTAGACCTAATGTGCATCTTTGTAGAGTAGCCTATGGGAAGAGCAGTCACACAGTGCCAGTCTGATGATTACATGTTTTTCCTTTCCACAAAGCCATTTGGCTAATGACAATCTGATTCATAGTAGTAACTTGTTTATCACTTCAGGCTCCATTACAGTCTCCATCCGGGCCATTGGTATTAGCCTGACAGTATATTGATTTCTGCAAAGACGAACCGATAGCACATTATTGACAAAAAAAACAACCAAGATGGTGTTACTGGGCCTTGCCAGAGCATGCCATCCATTATTCACTAAATCAATCATTTGGCAAATTAAAAGGAGGAAGTTCTAAAAAGAGAATACTCTGCTGGGATTTAACTAGGCCAGCGTTAGCAAAAAAAAACCGATTTTTTTTGTCTGCATCACAGTAAATGAAGGTATAGCTTCCTTCCTTGAGTGCAATTGAAGAGGAACTGGGCTCACAAATATCACATGGTCTGGTTCATTCCTTATCGATATGCGTTAGCTGTGGGTTACTACAGTTTAGAGCACTTCATAGAGCCGGAGAGGATCCAAATTATACCCAGGAGGGCACTCAGAATCGGCTCTGACTATGCAGTGCATCATAATCAGTGTGGGAGAAAATAATTTAGGAAATCTGCAATGCGTGTAAAAAATGTATACTATCAAATGAAAAGGAAAAGAGTTTGATTCACAGATATCAATCAGTGCAATAACTGATTTTTTTGGCCACGTATTAAAGATGTAAACAATTTTACATTTGACATGCTTCTCAAATGTGAGAATGTGCTGCTTTCTTATATGATATAAATGAAATATTTGGGGGTTTTGAACTGTTGGTGGGTCAGAACAAGCGATCTGAAGACGTCACTTTGGACTCCGGAAAATTGTGGATATTTTACAGACCAAACACTTTATTAAGAAAATAATGGTCAGACTATTCAGAATCATCAGGCTTTTGTGTAATGAAGGCGACGTACTTCATATTGAAGTAAGATACCTTAAAATAAAGAACACTGTAAGAAAAATATAGCCATTGTTAAAACTATGCGATCTTTCAAACTTAATGAGAACTGTGGCTTTAAATTATATTGTAGCTAAGTGAAAGTCAAAAAAGTCAGACTATATTCGACCATATTTGAGAGTACGGTGCATCTGAGACAAATCCTGAGTACATGAATCAGCAGACAGCGATCCGCAAAAAGCGATTTTCACTGCAGTCAGAACAGTTGCTGCTGCTATACAGAAAGAAAAAAGGAGAAAAGTCTTTTAACAAAAACACTTTGTTATTATGATGTAAAACTCTTTTGTTAGAACAGTGCTGGAGGCCAGTCTGACTAAAATGTGTTTCAGCTGTCGTCACTGCCGTTTTTGTTCTGTTGAAATCTGTCTAAGATAAATTCCAATAGGGGCAAATTACTGCATTTTAGATCTTTGGTTGTCTATCATATTTTTAAAACTTAAGAAATCTGTAACTTTATATTCTAAAAAAAATGGGAGTAGATCTGGGGCAGTTCCTTTGACGGGGGAATGGGAGGCCTTGGCTGCCTCTTTCATGAAATACACATAAGTAGCGAATTTCATTATTAATTATGCCAATATGCTCAGTGTAATTTGGTGAAAAGATACATATCAGGAATTGATGAAAAGTGTATTGCATAAGTGCTCAACTCACCTAAAATGGCCACCACCTCGTCATCCTGGATGACCTCCAGCGATCCCGACACCACGAAACAGAGGCTGTCCACACTTTCGCCAGCGTGGTAGATCAGGTCGCCCGGGGCGCAGTGGATGGTCTGAAACTCCATGGCCAGCGCCCTGAGACACCCATCGCTGGCCAGCCGGAAAGCCGGGTGCTCTTTAAAAACCTTCCGGTTGAGATGAACGCAAATATCTGCTCTCATGTCCTTTGGACAAATCTGCAACACCTGGAGAGATACAAGAGAAGCGAGAGGAGCTGTAGATCAAAGGAACCCTGAGTGATTTGTTTTTCATCTGGTAATACTGAAATATAGAGCTGGTTGACAGTCTTACGCTAGTTTGAGATGTTTTGAGATCTGTCACTCTTCCACATTAGGGGATCGTAGAGTCATAAAGTGTTGCCATGACTACCATTTGGATGAAGACAGCCATAACATGTGACATACACATGGGTGAATGTTGAGGCACAAGGGACAGACTCACTGTTTCACTTTACAGCACACAAAAACAACATGGTTTTATGCACATGGAACCATTTTTAACTTCGCAGGCCATAAGCGATGCGCTTAACATGACATAGTGTGCAGATGAAGAATTACTTTATTAATCTCTTATTGGGGAAAATTCTTTTTTCTCCAATGTGTGGAGAGATGGTAGAGTGAGAGATGGGCTGCCATGTAGCAGCACCCCGGAGGCAGTTAGGGGTTTGGTGCCTTGCTCAAGGCAAACTGACACCCCTCCGGCTACCAGTGCAAACTCTGCACTGTGATACTGAGCTCTTGCCGCGCACGTGACACCCAGAGGTGTGATTCATTTGGTATAATGCTTCCAACTTACTGAGAGAGAGAGAGAGAGAGATCTTCATTGAGCCTTTTTACAGTCATAAAGAGAAAGAAATACATGAATGTTCAGAGGGAACTCAGAGAGAAGCTGCTTCAAAGCAACATGCAGTTTAATAAGCAGGGTTCTATTATCTTATGTTATCAATGGCTGCTTAATGTGAAATCCAGCACAAGTATTCAGAGGGGACTTAATGTATTGTGAAAGCTCATTAAACCAATGTACTCTCAAATCAACAATTAATTTCTGCAGTATATGCCTCCAAGTTTTTTATAACTTCACACTATTTGCACGAAGAGCTGCGATGTGTTTTTAGACTACAGAGTTCCTTTTCGGTAGCTTAGAGAAATACTTTGCTCAGAGTTGATTTATCTATTGGAGGAGGCTATATAATCCAGTCCTGTATGAAATAAGTTTTATGGTGGCGTTTCACGTTATGGTCACATGGAAGCTGAGAGTCCAGTCGCCTCCCTGCTGAGCGTCAGCATGTCGTTACACCTAATCAACAGGATGCCAGGCCGTCGCAGGGCTCTGCCTTTAAAACAAATCTCTTTGAAGATGAATGCCAGGCAGAGAGGGATTATGTGCCGTTTTTAGACCCTTTAGTCTGGCCTGCAGCCCAGACAAATAAATAATACATAGATGCAGTGTAAGCTTAATACATAAAGAGGACACAATAAGTAGATAAGTGCAGATTAACCATTGGGGGTCACAAGTGTTACTAGTGTTCCTGCTTTATTGGAAGTTATGTATCTAATATGAGGTGAAATAGTAAAACTTTTTCCATGATTGGATTTTGGACAGGTGGATTTAAATGGGTGCGGGGATATGAATGCTCTCTGGCTTCAAATCAATCAGAGTTGCACCAGTTCAATCTATCTGCTTCAAGCTATAAATGCTTAATTTCCACACACTCAAATCATTTTAGCATCATCTGAATTCAGTGGGATGGCTGGTGGGAGCTGTTGATTACTGTCTGCTCCAGATAATATGCTGCACGATTTTGCTGCAGAATAGTCTGATGTTTTTTGTTGTTATTTTGATTTGTAAAAACTTTTACATATAGTTATGTTCAGGGAGCATCAACAGCATAGGTTTAGTTTCAAAAAAAAATGTGAGTGCTATTATATACAAAAAAAACCCCAAACTATACATTCAAGTTCTATTGCTAGATCATTTATATTGCATAAATTATGCTTCATTGTTACAACACATTGTAACATGTTAAAATTGGTTATCTTGCTTTGAATTAGAGGAATACTTCAATGTTTTGGGAAATATGCTCATATGCTTTCTTGAGAAGATGAAAAGATTAATACCACTTTCATGTCTGGCTCTGCCCAAAATAACAAATATCCATCCACCAGCGCCTCTAAAACTCCCAGAGAGTCTGTGTAAAACAAGCACTTTCTGACGAAGTTGTATGAAACACAGGGGCACCTCAGGGTTGCGTTTTATCACAGTTATTATATCTGTGTACACCAACTGGATGACACTACAGGACAGCAATTTTAAGCTACTGAAATACGCTGATAGCATGGCTTTACGTGGTCTTTTTTAAAAAGAATGATGTCTTTGCCTACGTTTTTGGGGCTGGAACACTGCTGTAAATCCAACATCTAGCTAATCAATGCTGAAAAAATGAAGGAGCTTATTTTAAACCACACAGACGCACTTCACCAAACTGTGGAAATTGTCACCTGCTTTAAGTCTCTTGGAACACACATATACTGTATGATTCTAAGTGTAAGAAAACTACTTAGAGACGGTTTCGAAGGGGGTGGAATCAGTCATAACATCTCTGAAAAAGTGTATAGAGGGTGTTCTTTTCTTTTCTACCTCTGTCTGCTACGGATACCTGACATTAACAAATAAAAACAAGCTGGCTAGGATCATCCAAACGGCAGGAAAGATGGAAAGCTGCCAACAAAAGTCATTGCATAACATTTACAGTAAAGCCGTACATACAGGAGAGCTTTGTGCATCATTGGTGAAGCTGAACACCCCCTCCATGCTGAGTTTTAGGGGACGCTACAGTGTGCCCCCCGCAAACAAAAACACCTACAAGGGATCTTTTGTTCCTTGTGCAATAAATTCCATGAACAAATTGCACTAATGTGTACTCTACGTTGAATGTATGCTGTGTATGTTGTATTAGTTGTCATACAATTGTTTCAATATGATGAAATTTGCTGTATTGTTGTAATGTGAAGTTTTATTTTATCTGGTGAGGCCACTTTTTGGATTTTCTAGTCTTGGCTTTAAACAAAACATATTAGCATAACAATTAAACTACCAGTAATTATGTGCACAGAGCCTTTAAAGGTGACACTGTCTGACGTACCTTTTCAGTGTCTATACCCCGTGACATGGACCAGGTGGAGGCAATGTAGTCCATAACTCTTTCGCTCAAACCCTTGGGCACCTGGTAGAGCTTCAGGAAGTCCCGGACGCTGTTAAGCATCTCATGGTAACGATTGGTGTTGGCGTACATCTGCTGGAAGATGGTTGTCACGTTACCAAAGATGGTGGCGTACAGAAGGGCTGTGAAGATATGGAGAACATGAAGAGGGAGAAGTTTTAGTAACACTAGTGGTTTTTGCTAACAAAAAAATCTGAAGCATCATCAAAGGTTGCGGGTCGGCCTTGAGGGTGAACACTGTTTGAGATGGGAAAGGTAAATTGTGTGAAATCAAAATATGTCGGGAAATGCACAAAATTGTCAATTTATAGATCTGATATGCACTGGTGTGGTCATTACATGTGTTCGGTGTTTGGCTCTTCACCACATCTAAGGTACCGTAAATACTTTAGCTTTATAAGTATTAATTTCTCAGATCATCCTGTGGGTTTTTAAAGATTTAATAAGAGGCTTATGAACCCAGGGTCATCTAATACTACAGTCAATTTTAAGATCAAGCACAAAAATCTCTTTACAGTTTACAAGGGCCCGTTTAATGAGGATGTAAGCAGCTCAAAAAAAAAAATTAGTTTCTGAGAACATAGAAATCTCCCAAACTTGTTTTACAAGGATATGAAAATCTCCAAATGTGATTTTACAAGGACATAGAAATCTGCTACTCTTCCTTCTTTCTGCCACTGGTGGATTTGCATCAGACCAAATGTGCCTTATTTTTTTAGCTTTTTTATTAGTTTAATGTGGTGAGCACTTTAATCCATTATGTGAGAAATTAACAATTATTACTTATCATTGGCTTCAGATATAATCAATAAAACTCTCGCCAAAAGGAAAAAACTATAATTAGAGCTTTATATTGAGTTTGTATAACCATCCAACCCAATGCAGTTACATCCTGCTAAATACGGAAATTTCTTCTTAACTTGTCTTGTGAGGAAAGAATTAAAGGAAAGGAAAAGAAAAAGTGTAGCTGCGCGTCTCTGAGGTGGTTCGATGGTTGAACTGGTGCAACAGCTGGCGGGTGCGTGTGGATCAAAGCCATCGGATCTGCTCTGTGCGTAGTGTTCTCTTGGCAATAGAGCCCTAATTAGCCCTGCTAGAAGGGACGGAGAGGAAACATGCCAGCCACACATTTCAATTATCCTCAGACGATGACAGTAACCTGTGCATGCGTCTGTATTTGTTTGTTTATTTCGGCGCGCACAATCAAAGCGTAGAAAAACTGCACAGGGAATAATACTCATTAAGAAGTGCTCCAAACTCTTCAAGGGCGAGGACAACCACAACTAACATCCTTTCATCACCATCACTCATTTGTGCAGCCATCTTATCAAGCGTTGCAGTGTGATATTCTTAATCGCTTAAAACACAAAGAAAATTCTCTTGTTTGTAACACACTCTCAATGCTGCACATTAGCAAACATCAAAATCAGCAAGTTAACAGATCAAGAAAGGTTTCAAAAAGGTCTGAGTCTATTAAATGTGGGAAGATTTGACAATCGTCTCCTTTTGAAGTTGCCAAAGTTTTAGGATAACTGCTACCTCGAGCTCGAGCACAGATGGCAACACTCACTTCTCTGATAGGCAGAAAAATGCTGTAACAAAGGAAACTCAATCGGTCCCTGTGGAAACGAGCAGCATCTAGTCCCCTACATTGCTCTCAACTTGCTGACGTAAACAACTTCATCGCAGCGTTGCTCGGCATCCAACAGCTGGCTTGTTTGAAGGTAGTTAAAAGACAGTAGTCAGAAACTAAAGCCCCAGGCCAACAGTTGCTATAGAAACAGGACACATATGTATAGTTCGCCCCTTCCCCATGCCACCCCCCCCCAATCCCTCGTCACACTGTGATCTTCTGCTGCCAGCACCGATCCAGTGCAGATGGTAAAAATAGAACAGTATCTGGGCATCCATTTTTCATAGAGAACAGCCATGGACTACAGTAGATTGCATCTACAACAATCCTCCCGAGGCCGTCTGCTTTTTAGATATTTACGCTTTAAGATAATTTGTATCTCACGACGAAAAATTTAGGCAGAGACAAGTGTGCAGATGAGTTTTTATGAGTTCCCCAGAGACTGTATTCATAAACCTGAACAGCCAAAAGGTAGAGAGGGGGCCGACAATCATCCACTTGCCTCAGGGTTGAGATTGTGGCTGAAAAAAAGTATGACAGAGGTGAGGAGTGATTGCAGAAGGATCGGAGGAAGCACTGTGCTAAATTGATCCGACGGTGTCAGTTATTGCTTCGGGGTGTTGCTCTCTGCGTGCAGTCACATAATGGCACCGTGATGTACACTGTATTATGAGCCACACAAGCAGGAAATACCTTATAAATCTTTAATACTGAGATGTGGGAAGAGGGGAATGCTGTGAAAATCTGCCTCCTTCTTAGGAGATTAGATGTTTTGTTAGTTAGTGAGGGCAGGTTTCTCTTCACTAAATTATAATCCAGTCACTGTTATTTATGTCTACAGCAAAACTGCTAATTCTATATGTTGGTGAAACCATAATAGCTGACATAAATAGATAAGTTCATACTGTTTTTTGGTCATTTTTACCCATATTTTTCCAAATATTAATATATTTGATGACTGTTTAATTCTGATTTATGTTTCAGTTTATTACAACATATACATTTACTATACAGGCTTAAAAATTGACACTAAGCCACAAATTTCATTAAAAATGCTCTTCTAAACTCGAGCCTCTGAGGAGACGCTTTCTTATTCACTGTTGCAACTGTGTTTTAGTTTTTTCGTGGGGCATTTAAGGAAAGCTAGGAGCTTGTGTGAGTGATGCATCATGCTCCAGAAAATCTCAATAATTCAGCACGGTATTACACAGCAGACTGAGGTAATGAGTCTAACGTAGGCAAGAATAGCAGAGCTCCTACTGTACTGTATATGTCACTGTGTTAAAGTGGACTGACTGGAGTTATCAGCAGTGTTGATGAGATTGAAAATGAAACAGACAAAAGCTTTATGAAGCTGTCTTAATTTTACAATTTACATACATTGATGTACTGTATGCCATCGGCCTGGGGAACCCGGGTTCGACTCCCTCCCAGTCCCAGCTACCAAAAATGGGCGAGGGTTGCGTCAGGAAGGGCATCCGGTGTAAAAAACTAACCCCAAAATCTACAAGCGGATCATCCGCTGTGGCGACCCCGGAAGGGAGCAGCCAGAAAAAGGACAACAACGATGTACTGTATTATCTATTTTGTTCTATATAACCTCAGTTTTGCTAACTATGGCACTCTCTTTCAATATAGTAATGCAGTAGCCTGCTACAAGCTTGCCCACATCCCAGATTTTCAGTGATGTAAAGACATCTGGTGTTGTGCACACTGACAACTGAGCTAATCAAAACTTTCGTGGGACTGAGAATGGGGAGGCCGTGTTCCTGTGCCAGACCCAGAAAAACCACCTCAAAAACTGTGACAAACTGCAGCCACATTCACCTTCCCCTCCTGAAATAATCATTACAAACAAAATGTAAAAATTCACAAGTGTATTTAATGCGCACAACATCAGTGAACACGGTTTCAGTATGTAAACGTATGAAATTCTTCCTTGTCAATCATTGCAGGTAAAGATTTGAATAAATGTGCATAAAATCTCCTGTGATAAATTTCCAAACCAAATTTTTTTACTTTTCATTTCACTTGAGGTATACTAAAACTGTGTCCAAAAAGTATATACACTTTGAGCCTGAAAAGGGGTTGACTTTTACTTGGAGGAATGCAATGTGCACAGGGATTAAAGCAAGAAATATTTGTGAGCCTGAAAAGCTGTCCAGGAGGAAATATGTATAATGCATTGAATTAAGTATTATATGAATTTAAAACTGCTCTATGCCTGAAACCAGGCACGGTGCCTGAGAACTTTAATCCTTGTGTGCAATAAGCAGTGAAAGCACCATTGAGAACACAGGCCCACGATAGTATAAATAAAATACAAATTGCAGCCAATAGTTCTGCGCTATATTCAACCTGAGCAGCATATTGTAGGTTACAGCAGAGTTAGAAATAGTTTCTCAGCTAATGATCTGTAAAGTTCTGTTTTCTGAACGTCAATGGCTCCATAATTCATTTATTCACCTACCACAGTGAATTATGGCTTTAAAGAGCATAGTTAAACTTCTCATGTATCATGTATATGTTACACTGCATAGAAGATAAAACGCCTCCACTCACATCCAATCATCATCATGGCCACGGCAAAGATTTTCTCTCCGTCTGTCGTTGGGGCGATGTTACCGAAGCCAATGCTCGTCAGGCTCGTCATGGTGAAGTACAGCGAGGTAATGTAGACAGAGTGCTTGTTCGGCCCACCTTCCCACTTCCCTGAGCCGCTGGCATTGAAGCGGTATGGTGTGCCAACCGTCTCAGCAAGGATGTAGAGCCAGCTGTCCATGCGCACGATGTTGGTTTCTTCATCGATGACCTCGTAGTCACCGATGCTGTACCTGGAGTGTGGACAGGCAGAAATGGTCGTGGTTGACACAGGAAATGTGCAGTTATGTATTAGTTATGTGTTAGATGTTGCATTTCACACTTACAAACTATGAGATTGTATTTCTGTTAGAGGGGGGAATTCATCGAACAGTTTGTACTGAGCAGCTGAAAATGTGTGGCGCACCTTCAGATCAAGACTCAGCCATGCTAGCAGCTATGTGAAGTTCTACCAAGACACAACTGTGCTTCAAGTAAATCGCTAATATCAATCAGCTATCATGCTCACAGCATCACTGCTAACATGATGACGTTTAGCAGGAATAATATTTACCATAGTCACCATCTCGATTTAGCATGTTAGCATGCTAACATTTGCTGATTAGCAATAAGCACAGTTGAGGCTGATGAGAATTGTTTTGCAGGTATTTAGTCATAAACCAAAATATTGGACGAAAAAAAATTTGACCTGATGTTGGGCACTAGAGGACGAGTCAAGGATTCATTCTGAGAGGAACAGGAATGTGTGAACCAAAATTTTTATGGAGACATTTCACTCAAAACCACTTATGTGAACCTCATTGTGGAGCTAAAAGAAAAGTCAGAGAATCACCAGTCAGTGGGATTCATCCTCTTGGAACCATGACTGTCGGTACAAAATCTGGTGCTAATCCACAGTAACAGTAGTATACACATATCTGTTGTGTAGCGCATCAGTCAAGCCTATGACCCCTCACAGCTGGAGGCATTTTTTCCCCTCAGGCTGTGTCGTTTCATACATGTTTCATTTGAATCATTTTTTGATGCATGGGGAGGTAAAACATGACAGTATTTCACAGAAAAATGCAAAAAATTATAGAAAATTCAAAGAATAAACAGAATTTTGAGTAACAGGATTTAAATTTTCTTGTTTACTACCCTAGTGATCATGGTTGATGATGGATTAATTTCTCAACTCGACGCCGCAGCTCGGCGTGTGGCCGTGGCAACCACAGAAACCTGAGGGACTGAGGGAAACAATACATGTTTATTGGTAACAGTAGAGTACTGTTTAATTATAACGTCTGGCCTAATAAACAGTGTTTATGTTTATGTTCTTGTGGGGTCCCGACTCCAAGTTTGTGAACCATGAGTCCAACATATGTAAAATCTTGCATGTTAACATTGTTTGAAATCATGTAGACAGATAATAACATGATGTTCTGGTTGATGTTTTCTCTCGATTATGAATATATTACTAGAGGACGTCTTGTAATCCTATGAGGGATGGGTCATGACGTGAAAAAACAAAACACATGAAAATGTGTAAAAGTGGCTATTTTGTATGGTTAGAAATACATTATAATATAAACATAATAGGACATCTGCAAAGGAAGAATTGGTGTCATTGACGACATACTCTCATTCCATATTTTCCCTCTTTTCATGTATTTTCATAAAGGCATCTGGGTCAGTTTGTGTATGTTTGTGTGTGTTTAGACATTCTCATAAACATAGTAAATTAAGCACAACACACGATGCAAAACTTAATGCTTCCACCACACTGGCTCCCTGCAGAGTCAATGATCTGATTAGACTTTGGAGGCCCGCGCTACATACATTTGCATATTAATGAGGGAAAACTAATTCTCTTGAAACCTCTATAACTCTTTCCGGCTTTAAGGCACGAAAAACATACAGTTTTAATGCATAAAAACAGGCGTGTTGACAAAAAATAACTACTAATTAATGTGCTAATTAGCTTAGTCAATGGCCTTAATACAGTAACTGGCTCTGCTACTAAAGGCAGAGTCGTCAGCGTTGGATGAACTAGCAGGAGTAGTTCGATTTTGAAAACATCCAACCAAAAATATCACGCCCCCCCCTTCAGGCTTTCCTCCAAAGCCACTCCCCCACAACACATCAGCCAGCTGCCTGACTAACGTTACTGCTGGCGGCCGAGTCCACGACAGTGATGACAAGACCGGCCGCCACCGCCGGGTCGCTCATTCGTTCTGTACACAACCTCTGACAGCCTCTCTTAGTTTTTCAGTCTAACAAATTAACAACTCTGTCAGCCATCACAGATGTAACGTTAGCTCATAGCTACTGCTCACTGGGCTCAGAGGCTGTGCTTTGTGCTAATAGCGCACTAAACGACAGTCTGTGGAGGTCAGCAGCGGCTCTCTGTCGCTCTCTGGCTCAGTGGGTGTGTAGGCAGGTGAGTAGGTAGACAGGCAGGTGGGAGTTAAATACAGTCTATGACAGCCACAGACATAGAATTTTTTTCTATTTTTGTCAAACTCTTTCATTTATTGATTGACATTTAGTGCTTCTAAAATAAGCTGCAGACCCTGCCTTTAATGTATCAATCTTCATTTATATAGTGCCAATTCACAACAAACGCTCTCAAGACACTTCAGAGAAGAGCAGGTCCAGACCCAACGATTCACAAATTCAAAAGTAAGGATTCAAGAACCCCCACATGAGAAAGCATCAGGCAACAATGGTGAGGAAAACCTCAATGTATCCCAGTGACGGCAGAATGTGTTATGTAATTCATAAGCACGAGTAGAGTAACTGCAGCTTAAATGGCACGCTTTTCTTTGAGTTTTAGATAATTGTATGAAAGAAACGTAGAAATCCTGTCTTGAACATACCAAATGCAGGCCAGCCAGTGTGCAGCCAGTCCAAAAACGCACACCAGCAGGACCAGTACAGCCGCCCCGTACTCGATGTAGTGATCCAGTTTGCGGGCAACCCGACCCAAACGGAGAAGCCGGACCACCTTCAGTGAGCTGAACAGACTGCTGATCCCCTAAAGCAGGAATGACAGAGGGGAGAGACAGAAAGAGGCAGAAATCAGAAACAATATTTAGAGAGGACGAAAAGAAGAATTCTTTAATATATTTTAACTTTCAAAAGTTAAAATATATGAAGTTTTGCTTTCAGGTTTTGATTTGAAGTGAATGTTAACCAACCGCTGAAGGTCTATTAATAACACCAAGATGATGCCACTCTAATACGTCAAAACACTTAACTTTAAGTGCATTTATAAGCACTACATTATCATTTAATGCACTGTTTAAAACACTATATAACAATGTAACACTCTTCAATATATATATAATAGTTATCTACACCTGTGAGGACATTCATAAATGTTTATTAATGCATAATACCTGTCAGTAACTGTAACCCCTCCTATGAAGACATATTTTATATAATTACAGCTGTGCTTCACTATATTGTCATTCATTATCCGTCATGAGTTATAGCTGTTGACATATGCTTAAATAGAAACATATTTGCTTAAACTACATTATAGTGTGTTAACTGTTTACAGAATGTTTATATACTGTTTCTAAATACTAAATAGAGGATGGGTTGAAGTTAAGACTAATACATTTATGTTATACTGTTTAAAAACAGAGTATGGTCCTAGTTTTTTGTTTTAGTTCAGTTGGTTGGAAAATGTGGTTATGCTTTTAAAATTCCTATCCACCTCTCTGTGTGTCCTTGTTGTTGTTTTTGTTTTATGATTCATGGGTGACTTGACTGCTGCAACGCTGCAGTTTCCCATTGGGATGAATACATTTCTTGCTGATAGCTCTTCATGTAAAGAAATATTGTGCAAGATCTAATATACAGCACAAAATACACCTTATACATGTAGCTTTTGTTTCTTTTGTTTGTTTTTGCTTTATGCCCTTTACTTAAGTTATGAACCTGAGTCAACGGTGACAACTGTCAGTCAATAATAATCTGCCTTCACTCTAAATGATCTGTATCGTATGAAAGTAGTGATGAAACTCGATGTCAACAAAGTCTGAAGAAGTGATGTATTCTTGTGTTTGTTACTCCTGAGTCTGGTTTCCCATCAAATATTTAACACAAAAAAAAAATACGCCACATTATATCAGAGCTCTAAAGCATTTCAAATGACAATAAATGTGATGTAGCCATAACAGAAAACACAGACAAAATGAGGAAAAACACAATAGTCACAGCGTTCACAGTTGAATTTAAAAACATTCCTGTGCAACGTGAGGAAATTTTACAATTTCAAGCAGTTACATAACCAGCAGCTAAATGTCTACTCAGCTTAACTGTATATTGAAACACCCACTCAGTGATTCACACAGACAATCCCATCAGATTGCTGGTGGCATTGTGTGTGTGTGTGTGTGTGTGTGTGTGTGTGTGTGTGCTGGGAGGAGTATTGATTTTGCTAATGTGCTGTGGTCTGCAATCCGAGTACAACTGCAGCGCTCGCTGTCACTTGATCTGATGTAGCTGCCTGCCAGACACCTCAGCTTCTCTAAAATCACTTTACAGACCTGAGCTCCAACACAATTCAATTATCTGTGCAATCGTGCTTTTGAGTTCTGCTGCAAACTCCACAAGCACGAGTTTGTAGAAACGTTCATCACTGAACAGATATAAAGCAGATTTCAGTGAAGGAATGAGTTGACATTTTGAGAAATATGCTTATTCGCTTTGTGTCTGTGCATTAAATCCAGCCAGCAGGTGATTATCTTAGCTTAGTTTAGTTTAGCTTAGCATGAATGACTTTAATCCATACACACAAAGAAATGAAAAAAACATCGCTTTGTGGTTTTACATGCTAGCTGTTTTGTAGCCTCTCAGTCTTGTAAGAGTGTTTAGGCTAAATTAGGGTTACTAGACCTGAATCGAAATGGGGGCGTTACTCGCCTTCCCGCTGAGACGAAGATAAAGGAGAGTTCATTAAAAGGCAGATAAGAGGATCAGCATCATCTATCTCGCCAATCTCACTAATGAAAACAAATGTAAAAACAACAAGTTGTGGTTTTACAGCGAACTGGGCACATGCTAGCTTCCTCTTGCTTACAGACTTTATTGCTGAACACTGATCGACTCCTGGCTCACACAGACAGGCCGGCTTTCGATCTCGTCACCTCACGCTCGGCAAGAAAGTGTACAAACATATTTCCCAAAATGTACAAGTATTGCTTTTAGGAATAGGGTCATCAGGAGTTTATTACTTATTATATAGACCGTGCCAGTCTTTTAGACTGCATTAAGCACTATTAGTTTATTAGATATTATGAGCAAAAACCTTGAGTTTTTAAAAGAACCAAAACATTTTGCACACTGACAGTCACTTTATTTATGTATCAGTCCTCAGACCAGGTGAAATTCATTTAGTCATATTAAAAGATGGACCTTACTAGTTAGCCAATAGGAAATTCAAGATTCCCTCCCTCTATTAAAGCATATTTTCAATGCTAGGGTGGTTTTGATTTTAAATTTTCATCGCGTCACTTTGCTGATCTCAGTTTGTCACTGCTGAGGACCAAATCGGCTCCCATGCAGCTTTTATGACGCTGTTGTTCATTTCCAAATTGTAGAACACAATCTTTGCCATGTTTGTCTTGAGTTGCATTCTGTGACAGTTATTTCACGCATTTACTTCTGCTGTCGTTTACAGTCAGCGAGCACCACAGCTGAAATGTTGGTGCAAGAACAAACGTCACAGAAACTGTGAGTGTGCGGCTGCTGTTGTCCAGGCTTGATGGAGAGTGGATGTGTTTGTCAGGTGTGCATGTGTGTCTACAAGTAAAACCAAACACAAAACTGTCGATTAACGTATTCTAATCAAACTGAAGCCTACTTGAGTGACAGCTCGGTGGTTCCAATTCTTCCCATCACGTCCCATGCATGAATACAGGCAGGAGAGGACAGGGGAGGGGGGAGGGCATGCAAACAGAACAGAGGGATGAAAAAGAAGAAAAAACAAAAACGAAGCACAAGTAAGAGAGAAGACACTTGATCAGTAGTAAACGATGAATAAACACATGAGAAAATCAATATTCAATAAAAGGTTTTAAATGAAAAGAAAGAAAACAACCTTATCTGTGTTTGTAGGGCGTATGAAGTGTGGCCAAAGCATGTACTGAAAGCTCCATCAGAGCACAGCAACAACATGAAGTGGTCTGTTTGCTGTTGTTTTGGGTTATCAGTCATTAGAAGCTGAAATGACACAATGTCTATGAGGTGCAGTCAGTCTTGATGTGACGTGCGGCGTTTCAAGTTTACCAAAAATAACTTTGACAGCCTCTCCTTGTTAATGAACCCCCCCCTCCCTATTTGGAAACCTGTTGGGAGAAACAGCCATCAAAGTTATTCATGTCAGTCGTTAAAGGTCTGTAGCAGCGGCAAGATGTTTCGGCGCCGCTTTAATAACACGGCCGATTGTTTACTCACTCTCATTTACCCGTCCCACGGATTGCCTAAAAGCTATCTGGAGCAAGTCAGTGAGTGCTTTCAGAGACAGACTGTAAGATGATCCTTGCTAGAGGATGGTGGAGGCAAATGTGTCCGTATCCTTATCACAGGCAAAATGCACAATTGGACCTCATAGTGATCATGAAGCGACAGTGTGAAGCCGTAAAAGTGTAGGGCTGCAACTAACAATTATTTTCACAGGTGTCAATTCTTTTTTCAATTTGCTGACTATCATTAACGTCTAACCTGACACACCAGATGGTTTGTTACACCGAACCATCTGGGAAGCCGCGTGTAGAAACTGTTTGTAAAGGGGCGGGCACGTTGAAGCATACTTGGCAGGTGATTGGATGAACCATCTGTCTATCCGCCTGATGCCGGCTAACTTCAACAGATCAGATCAACAAATCAAATCAGAGAATTTGTGACAGTAAATTAATTGTCTAAATTGTGCTTGTGCAACAACAAACACAAGTTGTACAGACAATACTTGTTTCGTTTAGTTTTTGTCTTGATACTAAAAAGATCAAATAGCACCAGCGTTATCCTTTAAATCACACACAGTTGTTGTTATTCCCTGCTGACTGCTTCCTCTCTGGCCACTTGAATTTGTCAGCGTTTCAGATGCTGAAGCCTTGAAAGACTAGAAAGGGCCAAAATGCTGGACCTGCAAATACGACTTGGTGTTTGCAGCCCACCAACAAGCCTCTTTTTTAAAGCATTACCACAGCATTTCATATTACCCTGCGCTGTAAGTGCTGTCCGACAGCCCCTGAGAGCCGACTTACGCTGTGCTGCTCGCCGTGTGACACACAGCGCTGTTAAATGCTATCACAGCATTTTACACAACCGCGTTGGCGCAACAACACACACACACACACACACACACACACACATACATCATGAGGAGCGACACCTTTAAGCACACACAGGCGCACACAATGATGCATTATTATAATGAAAACTGGCAAGTGCAGGACCCTGAGGCTCCACTTAATCAATGTGTGCGTGTTTGTGTGAGTGTGTTGGAAGAAAAAAAGAGTCGGACCTGATTCACAAGCTGTGATTGTGCCATAGAGATATTTTCAGTCATATACAGCTGGAGTATCGGCCAGATACTTTGCGGCTTCATCACCAAACACATGCCATTTTTCAACATGAGAGCATGTGAGAAACAAGTGTTCAGTGTAATGTCTAACCTGAGCAACAAATTCCCTTTTAGACTTTCACTAAACCTTCAACGCCACCATACAGTTTAATTTATCCACATACTGTATATAAGTAGAAGGTAAAACTGTCATTCATCTGGTTACCGAGGTTACGGACTCAAAATGTTCATTCGGAAACATATCATGCCTTTGTTTAATCGCAGCATTTTTTCCCATGATTCAGTCCTTTTGTCAGCTGTCGTAACGCGTTAAAGGTTTTAGGGCGTCAGTGACACAGCAGAGGACCAGAGTGCCTCATTTTAATAATGTAACACTCTTTCCCCAATTAAAATGTGTCAGTTACCTCAAGATCCTGCAACAGCTCTCCAGCAAACATTCACAAACAAGCATATTATTATGCTGCTCATTCCAACTTATTTTTTTCACTGTCAGTATACAAAACAGGCAGTGAGAAGGATCTTATGTACAGTGGTTATTGAATGCAATTGAGTGCCTGCATGGAAACCTGATAACCTGTCAATCACCTTAGAAATGATCACCTCTAGGACGCTATTCAATTGAGGAGCAAATACTAACAGATGTTTGGCATGAAGGCTTCAAAAATCACTTGGAATAGATGATCAAAATAGCCTCCGATAGATTTAAATCGACGTATCCATGAATCGACTAATCGTTTCAGCTCTATGTACAATGCCAGCGCTCACCTCATCGACGTTCTCGAAGGCGTTGATGACGTCGTACGGCAGGCAGGACAGCAGGTCGATAACAAACCAGGTCTTCAGGTAGTTCATTCGAATCAGCTTGGGGTCTGAGATGACCTCGCCGGCGGGCCCAACGAACGTGGTGTGGAAGTTTAGCACGATGTCCACCAAGAAGATGACGTCCACGATGCTGTCCACCACCAGCCACGTCACGTTGTTCTGCTTCGTCTTGAAGGAGACGTTGTAGGGCACCATGATGGCCGTGTAGAAGGTGAGGATGAGGATGACCCAGTCCCACGTGGTCTTGAAGAGGCAGTAGTGCAGGATGATGTGAGGAGGGGTTTTGGGGGTCTCCTGCTTGTACTGGGGGAGAATGTCTGAGCCCAGCTGCAGAACCTGCCAAAAAACAATGAGTCAGGAAAACTCAGAAGCAAACAGATAAATAAACACGCACAGCAGGACGCCAAAAATACAGCCGCTTGGGGCTTAAATTATGTTGCCCTGACGTTGACTATAGCTCAGCTGTTCATAAGAAGTGCTGTGTAAGTCTTAGAAGTTGACCTGATCTAAAACACTCTTCTGCTCACAATTTCTCAAGTGTCCAGTTTGTTCTCTAGTATACAGCACAGGAATAAAACCACATGTATCCTCCATACCTCAGCCAAGCGGGAGTGCTTGTGGACATTCTCTCCTTTGTGAACTGTAGGCTGCAGCTGTTGTAAGACTCCTCTGCTGCTTGTTAGAGCTCGAGTCAGTCGGGCAAACTTTCCCCAGCCTGAGGATAACAAGCACATGCAGCATGGTCAGTCTGTAACATTAAGACATATTCAAGATCTTTTCTGGTACTGGATATTTCCTGGGCAAACACCATGTTTTCTGAGGTGAAAAGACTCACAGAATCAGGCTCTTTTTTCCCCAGTATTGAACACTTGCTAAGCACTTGATAGCCAAGCTTATCGAACTAAGATCATCTCCTGGGCATGCAGAGCATTTGTGTTTGGATAAACTGACGATATCTGAGCTTCCACGACAATCTGACCAAGAAGTTCTTATATCTAAATGATGAAACAGCTCAACAGTCACCTGTTGGTTTGTGGACCGCCGTTCTGAAGCCTCGAATTTGGCTTCACAGGCGTAACCATCTTGTGTTAACAGGCGTCGCCATCTTGGTTGCTTACCCTGCTTTATGGTCTATTTTCCTCTAAATGGGACCATAATCTACTAAATGAACATCATGCTGTATTGAGGAGGAAGACTTGAAATTAGCGACTGAGACCATAAACTCATTAGGAAAATGTTTACTGAGGCAATAAATCAAGTGAGAAGTAGGCTCATTTTCCCATAGACTTCTATACAACCTGAAGTCTTTTTGCAACCGGTGTAGTCGCCCCCTGCTGGCCATTTGAAAGAATGCAGGTTTAAGGCACTTGCACAGCATTGGCTGTACTTTGCAGAATGGAAACGTATCAAATTGGCTAAGAAGCCTTTTGCATGTCTGATCTGCCAGTAATATAACAGAAGACATCTTTGTCTTCGTCGTGGGACAAACATTCGCAGAAAGAGAACATTTATACCAAGTAGAGAGAAATGATCGGAATAAGCGTCTATGTGGGCATTAGGTGCTAATATTTTCCTATTCAATAGATCATCAAAGGTTTACACTAAGTTCACAGAAACCTGAAAATTACTTCCAATCAGGCCAGATCATGCCGGGCTCTTCCAGTCGATGTTGTTACATGAAGCATTTTTATGCTGACTTAACTATTATTCTGATAATTGGTGGAATATTAGGTTCCACTAAAATCCAGCTAGTGTCATTGTCAGCAAAAAATAATAATAATAATGATAATATAAATATAGTGTACCGTATCACCACACAGCAGACAGACAAAGTGAGCTGGTGAACATAATAGCCCATTTAGCCACATTTACACAAATATTTTGTTGTATATTTTTCTTGTTCCATTTTGGCTGTCTTCAGTATTTATACAGTGCGATGAATTAGGTTTTGTGTTGTGCGCTGATAACCATCACGATGGGCTGCATATCTGACTGAGTGGGTACTTGTTAGAGCAGATGCACAATGCGCAGGGCTGAGTGGAGATCGTGACTGATGTTACCTCTGTCTCTCCTATTTTATCATCTCTGTATTAGAAGTTTTAGACCACACATCTACCACGCGAGGGCCTTTTCAAGTATAGATGTAAATGTGTTTGTCTTGTTTAAATCACCGACAATTAACTTTCACTGGCAGCTTCACAAAAGCATCCTTTTTGATAGAAGGCACGAGGCTAAACAAACTGAATTAGTTGACTCTAACCTTTTGAAGAATCGTCTTCAATGGGCTGTTTAAAGGCCGTGATGTCACTGAATGTGCAGAGGAACAGGACCACTTTCTCTTGTTCGTTTCGAATGGGAGCAATCTTCACAAAAAACCACACTGGCGTCCCTGAAAGTATAAAAAGAACACATATATTTAGCTGCATCATCTGCAGATATTTTTAGGGGAAAGGATGCAGAGTGCACATATAGCAGAAATCTTGATTGCACGGTGTATAATTAAATATTCTGAACTTTCAAAAACTTTCCATGTTTTCCTTTAACACCTGCAAGCAGAGGGAGCTTACACCTGTGAGTGAGAAACAAACACAGCACCAGTGTCTCTGGCCTGGCTCTCAACCAATTAGCTCATTTCTACAGAGGTAGAAATGTTCTGGGCTGCCTTTGAACTAACTGTATGTTACGGAGGCTCTGAATACATTTGCATGACAAGAGAGCGGAACTTCACATTTTTCTCTTCCCTTGCTTGTGGTGTCGCTACTCACTGTTCTTCTTGTACATCAGTATTTCAAACGAGTTCATCTCATAGTTCTCGAACGTTAGTCGCACTTTTTCCGTCGTGTCCTTGTCCGTGAGCTCCCCGTACATGAAGCTGGAAAACACGAAAAGGGAAATAACAATTTGAATATTTAATAGACAGCGGTATGTTGTACAAGCATGCTCGCTCCTGAGCTGAAGAGTGCTGAGGATGTGTGAATATCCGAATGTGTTAGTTGCAGAGTGTTCTCTCGTTACATTTGTTGTAGTTTGTTCTCTTCTCCGATTGCTTCGGCAGCACCTTTTTATGTCACAGTACTTCATGTACAACATCATGTCATCTCCACGTTTCGTGTATTTTCTAAAAATAACAATAATAATAATATGCCACTTATCCAGAGTTACACCTTGACTGTGCAGACCAGTCACTGACTGCTACTTACAGACCTCTTGAGAGGTACACAGCAGAATTAGGCTGAGTTAAATATAGAACAGAAGTAGATTAAGGCTCATGAAAATGTATCCTGAAAGCATAAAAATGATAAATGGTGCCTTGTGTCTAATTGGCCAAATGTAAAGTACCTCTCAAAAACAAATTAAACCTGAAGATGGGTCAACCACGCTACAGAGACATTCATCTCACTTTGCTTGTTACTGCCACCCTCAGTGGCAGCGTGCTCCAGCATGATCTAAAAATAACTCGGAGTTTGTTATTAAATACAAAAGGAAGGCTAAATTTAATGAGACTACATTCTGACGCTGCAGAGACTTTTCAGACCAGTGCTTGATGTAAAATCATTGATGACTGTCCTTTTTCTCCTCTTCTCTCTCTGAGCCGGGAGGAATGTGACTTTCTTCAAAGACACACACTTGGAAACGATTCCTCAAATGAATTTCTCGTCACGCGTGAAAAAAATTCCCACAGGTTTGTCACTGTGTTTACAGGATCCGGTATGGAGAATAAAAACATATATAATTGAAGAGACAAAGAGCACAGCGAGGGCAGCTGGGATGGAAATAACATCTTTGATCTGCACACATTAACAGCGAAAGTGGCTCGGATGTTAGACTTTGACACTCACAACAGTGGAGGAAATGAGTATACATTTTACGTCTGAGTCATCCTCAAAAATATCAGACGTCGACACTCGGTGAATGTTTAATGGCCTTATAATCAGGCTCATGAAGATGCTTTTTGACTGGAAAAATGTTGAAAGAGCAAATGATGAAAGGTACAGAAGATTATTTGAAGAATAATGAAAGGGCTGTAGTGATACTTCTTAAAAGTACTCACCAAGAACCAACTAACCCACTGGTCATCAAATTATAGACTCGATCTAGAGGCTTGGTAGCTTTTAAAACCGTACAAGACATGTACAACGTCAGAAAAATGAACTTATTTTAAAAGAGTCTACAGTCATATTCTAAATCTTTACTGGATGTTCACGAGGCCCCTGGACAGCAGGCTCAATGTCAGCGATGGATGGTTTCATTTCCCTCTGTAAATGTTTTAATTCAGCAACGTCACAGCTATGCATCACTGTCACAATTAGTTCAACAGATACATTTTTTTTTTTTACAATTCATCCATTGGTGAATATAAATATCTGCATCAAAGTTCATGACCATCCATCCAATAGTTGTTGAGACATTTTACTCTGAATCAAATATGTCACCCTCATGGTGGTACAAGTGGAAAACTCACCAAAGTCAGTACGTTTCACACTCTGGGGTCCATCACTGTCTGAACATAATTAAATAGCGATGGATCTTAAATACAGTCAGAAGATTTTAGGTCAGTTTCCCTTCCTCTAACAAATACAAGATTTCACTCCATCTAACAACCTAAAAATAAACCTAAATCTAATCGTCACACACTCTGTTCAATATTTTTATTGGCAAGTGTTCTGAAGCTAACGCTTGGGGACCCAAGGGTCTAAATCAGTAATAGCCGCTGTGCTGGCTGTGACAAACAAAATCTCCCACAACAGACGAAGTCTCCCACGGTTTTCAAATCTGGCAGCACCAACTGTTTCCATGTGATCCTATTAATATAGTGGTTTCTGACATGCTTATTGCTGACACAATAGAGTCCAGAAACTGTTCACCCGAACGGGAATACAATTCATCTTATTCCTATAAGTTTTAACAGTTTCGGAGAGAGAGCACCCTGGGGACACCATCCGCAGTTTCACCGCTTAGTCAGTGATGTGGACATTCACTTTCAGTTGTTACAACCCGATTACATTACAGATTTTTGTCTTGGTTATCTGGTCTCTACTGAATTGTCTTGAAATATGGGAACATCACATTAAGTTTAATTGTTTGTGGTATTCTCATTCAACTTAACAAGCAGAACATGAAGTGATTTTAATGTCCTCTGATGAAGGGAATAAGGAGCAGTAGTTCATACCTTTTTTTTCTAGGGTATCAGCCAATGGCTTACCCACAACTAATTTGATTTGTATCAGTGTGAAATCGTTAGATTTATAGGAGAAATTATCAATGGGGAGCACAGCAGGAGAAAGGGTTAAAAACAGGCTGGGAGTGCTGCCCTCACTTAGGTCTCATATAAAGAATGGCCCCCGAGAGTCATCACTGACCCTGTGGTGGGTCCTCTCTTGTATCCACACTTTCATCATTTAGGTCAATGCCCAGAGCTAATAATTGTATTTTAGGTTTGAAATTAAGATCTATAAATCAAAAGCTTCCCTCAGCCTTGTAGCCATACTAGAGCACAGCTCTACGGATGGTATTGTCAATCAGTTGGTCTTGTCCAACCATTTGAATTGCCATGAAATTTAATACACACATTCATGATCCCCAGAGGATGAATCTTGGTGACTTTGATGTTTCCTCTAGCCCTACAATGAGATTAACATTTGTGTTTCTGAGTCAAACGTCTCACCAACTATTGGATTTCCATGAAATTTCACACAAACGTTCTCCCTCAGGATCAACTGTAATCATTTGGTGAGCCCTTGTCAGTTTGCCAATACTTTGGTTTATAACTAAACACCTTCAAAACCTAATGACATTCCCATCGGCCTCAGTTGTGCTTTATGGTTAGTACTAATGAACAAATGTTGCCAACACACTACACTAAGATGATGAACACTGTAAACATTACACTTTCTAATCATTAGCATATTAGATCTAATATTGTGACCATGCTGGTGTCAATATTCAGCTAAAGGCACTGCTGAGCCACTAGCATGGCCGTGGTGCTTTTTCATAACCACAACAGACTGATTCAGTGATAACATTAACAGCAGTCGTTGCCCCTGACCAAAGCCAGTTGTCAGCATTTGATTCAAACATAGTAGTTGAAATGTTTTTGCTGTAATGCTAATGCATTAATAAAGATTAATAATTCATGATTGCAAATTGATAAAGAACCATTCAAAAGAATCACATTTGAAAACACTGATAAATGATGGCACATGGTGAGTATATACAGCATAGTCCAAAACCACAAACGGGGGACGACACGCAGCGCAGTCTAAAATTGTTTACACCAGCACATCATCCTCCACAAATAAGTCTCTCTACCAATTACCTCAAAATAACGGTGCTCTGCCTGGTGGTAGGAGGTGCAAATACAAGTAAACACAAATAGATACACAGCCTTGAAAATGGCTTCAACAGTAGCACGGATACAGAATAAACAATGTTTATATTTTCAGATGAAACAATGTCAAACCTTTTTATCATAGAATCTATAAACAATGCAACAACCCATGTCTGTAAGATGATGAAGATGTGAAAGAGACCTCCACACAACTTTTTACTGCAGGCACATTAAAACAAACATTGTGGGAAGGAAGTCATCCTCTCTCTAGTATTAGTGCAGCAACAGCATGATTATTTTAGCTTTGTCAGCCAAGATGAAGCTGATCCAGATTTATAAGATAGCTGTAGCCGTAACAAGTTCTTGCAATGTCCCTGACTAATCTAGTTTATCTAATGCAACCTTCAACAAATGTGTGAATTTATTTACAAAACAAACATCTTACCTGTGTTGTATTTGGAGACTGCACACACATCACACACACCTTTATACTCAGACACAAGGATTGACTCGCCTACCTGCAGGTGCTGCTTTTCTGCATCACCTCTGCTCTGTGGTACCCCGACAACTTGCAGAAACCATCATTGCTGTAAACGATGGGCCAGTCCACTATCTGGGCGTTTCCCAGGACAAAGTTCGTATCTGTTTGAAAGTAAACGGGAAAATAAAGGGGCAAATAGCTTGAGGGGTTGCAGGATTTCCTAAAAACAACAACATGAAGTTTGAGGCCTATTGCTTTTGGACTAAATCAAAGTCAAGGATTTGATGGAACTGAAAAAAGAAGTACAAGTTATTTGGGGAATTACAGGACACAACTACAAAGCAAATGTTAGGATAAATTAAGTGTTTTTTAAAATTACATTTTTATGTGTCTAACCTTGAGCATTTTTATTGCAAAGCAAGTATTAGTGTTCAGAGAAGCTGAGCAATGCAGTGTCAATGCTTGTGGATAAGAAATGTGCACACACTAATGCTTCTCAACACAGATTTACAGGAAAGAGAGAAAACATTGAGACAGCAGCTTCAACAGATATCATGGGCCAGTATTGGGTTTGTCATCTTAAATATCAATCAGTGACGATATGATGGAGATTATCCGCTCACCAAGGCTGCAAAACCCTCAATCCTTTAAGGGCTAACACAGTTTAAAGATTTTATTAGTGCCCATGATGGTCTACAGCCCATTACACACTCCACATGGGTGCCAATACTCAATTATATGCAACATAAAATCTTTGCTCATGTGGAAACATCCAAATATCTGCTCCCTTGACTTTTTCATTAGTTGTTGCGCCTTAGCAGACATTTTTACAAGAACTGAATGAGTATCTAACAGGATTAGTTGGCTGTTTCTGTGGTTGTTGTTGGGAAAACAACAAATGGTCCAATTAATAGATAGTGATTATTATGATAAAGTATTCCTCACTGGCAAGTACAATCTACAAATGTTAATATCTGCTGTCAATGATTTTTAAATGTCATGGAAAATGGAGAACATTAATTCTCACATGGCATATTTTGCATATTCAAATGCTAGCAAGGCCTCCAAGCAAAACTTCTTCATGTTTAAAATGGTAATAAACCTAAATAATCATTGAGTTGCACGTATATTTCTAATGGCCTACTTTGCTTTCATCCTATTTTTAAACCTCAGCGATTTTATAATTAACATTCTCATACTGTTACTGTTTCCTTACTTAAACTCCTCATGGTCCTCATGTCATAATACATTAAATGAAAGGAGAACAGCAGTGTTTTTCATTTAAACAGCTGGCTTTTTGTACTAAGGTTGATTGACAAAACATGCAAATGATCGCACTGTGTGTATTTTCCCTGCAGTACAAAGGAAAAATATTGAATGTTGCCTGTGCATAAAGACTGTTTGTTTCAAATATGTGATCAAGAGTACATGTTATTATTAAGCTGATTTTGAATATGATTTGAACATACAAACAGGCCATCAATTTGCGCCTTTGATTTGTTTGATATTTAAAAACACCTATAATCGTACTTTTGTGACAATCATCAAAACAGTGTACAAAAAAAATTGTTTTGGCAAGATGTGTTCAATAGCTAGTTTTTACAAACTATGGGTAGTTTTTTTTTTAGGGTTTTTTGACAAAATGTTAAAAATACTACCTAAAACATCTCAAATCTATCCACACAGTTTTGGAAAAAGGCAAAAAGAAGGAGATGTGATGGTTTTAAATGGGACAGAAAAAGTGATGATAATTGGGGATAAAACCTAAAAAAAAAACTAAATCTGTATGGCACATCTCAAAGCAACCACGCTGCTATGCACACACTACAGCAAAGTGACGACACAGGGGTAAAAGGAATTGAAAACTGGCACAAAACAAATACAGAAATGCTATTTTTGTACTACATAACACACACATACAAAATATTTCTTTGATCACGTCAAAATGAAACACATTAAAATGACGACTTAAAGCATGAAAAAACTGACAGACTATGATGCACGAGACGTTCCATGCCAACGTGTTATTTTACAATGATCAGACAAATGTTAATCTTGTGAGTAAAGAAGCATAAAGTCCAAAGCTCTACGATTGATTTTAGCCCTGGATCTGTTACATTACTGCTGTGTTGGAGCAACTTTTCACCAACATCTTAAAAATCTCACCATCTAATTGGTTAAGTGCCTTGTAAATTAACAGCATTTGGTATAGAACATTTAGTGGTACATTACAAAGGGATAGATACTGTAAAGAAAACAAAAACAGCACACCAAACTAAACTTTATAGTACCTGTCTGTCTATGTGACAGTGTCCAAACTGAAATTTTTAAAAAGAAAAGAAGGTTAACAGATTACAGTGAGAAACAGCTCTTGATGTCAGACAAAAAAGATGGAACGTGTCAAGCAATAGAGAGACACAGGAGGTTACAACACCGCTGTGAACTCGGCAATCCTCGCTAAACAATTTGTTTGGAGAAATTTGTATGCAAACTATTGTCTGGTTATCACGACCTCAGACTGAAGATTAACGTTGTTCATAGGTTTAAGACTGTAGGTTTAAGGTTGTAAAGGAGCCGTGTTACAGAAAAGTATTACAGATATGGGTGTCACTCTCACTGCAAATTTGTGCTAATTCAAGCTGCATTCATCAGGCATTTTGACAAGGGACAATTATTTCAGCACACCTACAGAGTGCATCTTTCAACGCCATGGACATTGAGAATGCAGCATTTTCATTACGAAAGAAGGTGCAAGTCTCCTGGAGCTCTTGAGAAAAAATTGATTTTCTCTCCAACATGACAACTAACCTTTAGCATACGAAACCGCAAGTGTCATAGCAGGTGATGCAAAAGCCTGTTTCTGCAAAGCCAAAAATAAAAAAACCAAAACAAAAGTAAACCCAAAATAACAGTCACATAGTGACACCCTACAAGCAAATGTAATTAGATTTGATGAAGTATCTCTGTTTTCAGAGAAATTACTTTAAAGTCGAGATTAACTCTTTTAGATCATATTGTGTACTTATTTAACAATATATGTTTAAAAAATACCAAAAAAAACCCATTTCGTTGTGTTCTTATATCAAAATCCAACCAATCTTCAACTTTTAACGACAGAGCTAAGATTAATTGATTAGCTAGCTAGCAACAAAGTGGTACGTGGATGTGTCTTTGGGTGTTAGCCACCTCAAGCCTTGTTCCGCTTCCTTGAAATACCGTTTCAGGCACACTTTTATTCACTTTGAGGGAAATTCTCAAAATTATGGGCAAGTCATTTTACAATGGACTACTTCAGCAAGCATATGATGCGCTTTGTTATTCTCTACCTGACGGGTACTACAAACCTGTCTGTGTACAGCAGCACGTCCGCTTTTCAATGTTCAAATCAAATTCCTCCCAACGTTATGTCCCACCTGTCTATCCTGCTTCACTCAGAAAGATATCACAATACAGAAGTTAGATACCGTCAAAATGCTGTTTAATCTGGGCTTTAAAAACCCTCTAAGCATTACCTGCTCAGCACCAAACAGCAGACAAACATAGTTGTGGCCAGCTGGTGAGCATGGTAGAGCATTTAGCAGCTAAAGAGCCAGATACACTCCCCTCCAAAAGTATTGGAACAGTGAGGCCAATTCCTTTATTTTTGCTGTAGACTGAAAACATTTGGGTTTGACATCAAAAGATGAATATGAGACAAGAGATCAACATTTCAGCTTTTATTTCCAGGTATTTACATCTGGATCTGATACACAACTTAGAAGATCACACCTTTTGTTTGAACCCACCCATTTTTCATGTGAGCAAAAGTATTGGAACATGTGACTGACAGGTGTGTTTTGTTGCCCTGCTGTGTCCTGTTACATTGATTATTCAAACAATAAATAGCGCTGAATGTCTACGTTCAGTTTCAGATTTGGGTTTTGCCTGTGCAGACTGCATTTATAGTTAGAGGCGTAACCAACAAGAAAACCAGAGAGCTGTCCATGGGTGAAAAACAAGCAATTGTGAAGCTGAGAGAAGATGGAAAATCAATCAGAGTCATTGCACAAACATTGGCCATAGCCAGTACAACCATTTGGAATGTCCTGAAGAAGAAAGAAACCACTGGTGTACTAAGTAACAGACGTCGAACGGGTAGACCAAGGAAAACAGCAGCAGTTGATGACAGAAACATTGTGAGAGCTGTAAAGAAAGACCCTAAAACAACTGTTGACATCAGCACAACAGGCCACACCAGAAGATGCAAACCACTCATTAGCAAGAAGAATAGGAAGGCCAGGCTAGAATTTGCCAAAAAGTCCAGAGACAAGCCTAAAAATTCTGGGACAAAGTTTTATGGACTGATGAGACAAAGATGAACCTTTACCAAAGTGATGGAAAGGCTAAAGTTTGGAGAAAGAGAGGATCTGCTCATGATCCCAAACATACAAGCTCATCTGTGAAACACAGTGGAGGTCATGTCATGGCTTGGGCTTGCATGGCTTCTTCTGGGATGGGCTCATTCATCTTCATTGATGATGTAACACATGATGGCAGCAGCAAAATGAACTCAGAAGTCTACAGAGACATTTTGTCTGTCAATTTAAAGAAAGATGCAACCAAATTGATTGGAAGATCCTTCATGGTGCAGCAAGATAATGACTCAAAACACACTGCCAAAACAACAAAGGAGTTCATCAGGGGCAAGAAGTGGGAGGTTTTAGACTGGCCAAGTCAATCTCCAGACTTCAACCCTATAGAGCATGCATTTTACCTGCTAAAGAGCAGACTGAAGGGAGAAACCCCCCAAAACAAACCACAACTGAAAGAGGCTGCGGTGAAAGCCTGGAAAAGCATCACAAAAGCAAAATGCAAAAGTTTGGTGATGTCAGTGGGTCACAGGCTTGATGCAGTTATTGCAAGCAAAGGATTTGCAACTAAATATTAAGTCTTTTCACGTTAATCTATTTTAAGTCTATCTGTTCCAATACTTTTGCTCGCCTAAAAATTTGGTGTTCCGTTACAAATAATGCTATCTTCTAAGTTGTGTATCAGATCCAGATGTAAATACCTGGAAATAAAAGCTGAAATGTTGATCTCTTGTCTCATATTCATCTTTTGATGTCAAACCCAAATATTTTCAGTCTACAGCAAAAATAAAGAAACTGGCCTCACTGTTCCAATACTTTTGGAGGGGAGTGTATCTCCTTCAGGAGTTGGTGGAGACCAAAAACAGAGCTAAAAGAGTGTAAATGCTGGACTTCCGTTCAGTCTGTGACTGTTGTCAATGTGTAAATAAGCAACGGTTTGCTGACAAGTTCCCAATGTCAACTTAAAAAGTGATGTTTCTGCTGATTTTGAGGATTTGAGGGGGTCCTAGGAATCTCTCAAGTGGTCTAATATGCCTTTAAATTGCACAGTTTCTACATTTCATGATAGTGTTATAGTTCCTGTTCCCTCAAATTGTCCACATTGGTGAAACAAGTGAAAATACCTGCAGGGAAAAAGGTCTACGAGTGGTTTAAATGTAGAGAATATATGTTATGTAAAAGCAGACCTCTGTATGTTATATTTAGAGTTAAATGTAGGTGGTGAACTAGGCTTCTGGATATGAATATGAAAATGTAAAATAGAAACAACAACGTAAACACTCGAATCATGAACACTGTCATCAAGATGTAGCGCAGAGTTATTTAACAATGAATGATTGAAAGTTACAAAAAAGGAATATCTCATTGTTTGTGAACGCCCACCCACCACTGTGTCTCTCACAAGTCACTCCACTATTTCTCAGTGGCATTCTGCAGATTATAGTCTTGGCTCTTTTGTCTCTAGCTTTGGAGAGATTTACTGCTCACTAATCCATGGACCACCCAAGGTCATAAGAAAAAACATATGCATGTGTTTTTAAAAAAATATATTGTACTCCTTTAGGATCCAGATTCTCACACTATTCACCTAAAGAAAGCCTTGTTCTGGAGAGATGCTTTCACCCTTTCTGAACAAGTTGTTCTCTTCTGTCATAACACATTTTAATGTAGATATGTGCAACAGGGGAAGACTGACAAGGAGTGCATACACACACAACACGCATCTGTCTGGTATACATCTGCAGGCACTGACCATAAATGATAGAAGGAAGAAAAAAAACAACCCTAACTTACCTAACCAAACCTCATTTAAAAAAGAAGCCATTATAGCTCACGATGATTAGCTGGTGTGTATCCAATATTGTCCCCAAATGTGGGTCATGACAGACTCAAACACAACACTGTTGGTTCTGTTGCACAGCTAGCTGTCCGGTGTCATAAGTCTCCAGTCTGTCCTGTCACTTCTTATTGAATCTAATAATATAGAAAGGCCAAATGATTACTGACACCAATGTCCAAAAATACTGCAATACTTCCAACAGAGTTTGGAAACTTCCAGCATTCAAATTTGGTTAATTGTCTCCACATTTGGATAGAACCATGCACTAATTGGACATTTTTCTCATTAACACAAGTTATGGAGTATTATTTTAACAAATTAAAGCAGTTATCCATGTATTAGATTACTGGTTTAAACTGAGAGCTCCGGTATGAGTGCTGGGAGTTTTCAAACTTTTTTTTAAACAAGGTTAGGGGAACACCATGTCAGTCAAGAAAATTATTCAACCATTTGAATTTATTTTACACATCAAAATCATCTCTGCTGGGGTGTTAATTTGATTGGTAGGCCTGATGCCTGTGCTGTAATGCCCACACTGGAAACCAGGGGATGTTCAGAGGGATTTTTAGAGCTTAATGTTGTCATTATCCACACAATGAAAAATGCACAAAAAGAAATGTATGCAGAAGTCTTAATTGGGCAAAGCTCGAGGTTTGGTTGCACAAATCACCTCATATTCAACACTTCTTCACACCCTATGGGTTAATATCAGGCATTAAACGCTCTTTGAAGGCTAAGATACCAGCAACAAAAGCTTCATAGTTTCATTTCAAACCAATCTGGAGCCTAAAGGGGAGCCGAACTGAATAACATCAAAGGCATTAGTCTGCTGTCACACCGGAGATCACTCATTAGTTAGAATATTTACACTTTGCGCATTAAGACTGTAGAAATCCCGATCCTGACTGCACCCAGACAAGACCTGTCTGCTCCGTATAATTTTCCAATTAAGACTTCCAGTGGTCTTATGTAATCAGTAGTAAATTTAACCTGCTGTCTTTTTCGCTCTCTATTGTCTACCGCAGGGGCTCACAATTCATCCGAAAGATATCACTCAGATTGAATTAAAGGGATTTGCATTAGTCGTGACATTTTAAAACCAAATATTTAAACAGTGCAGTAGTTTTCTTTTATTGTCGAGCAGCTGGATGAAGAAGAAAAAACGAACTTCTTAATGCAAACGAAGGTGAGGGTTTTTATCACCAATTAGGCGTCCTTCATTTTTAATTCAGTTAATTAGTTGATTGGCTTTGATCGGGCAATTAATGCGCCTGGTTTCAAACACAGGCTGGATTTAGTTTTGAATGTTTGCATCTCTCGGTTCAATGCAGCATATTAAATCATCATCCTTACCGTTGGACCGTCTCACAATGTTCTCCAGAAAAGTATTCTGAGGGGCCACAAGTCCCCTCCGACCCCCCGCCATCCTGCCGCTTCACTCAGGCGTCTGCAGGTGAATCTTTACTCCTCCATCTGCCGCTTGTCTTCATGGTCGCTCCGGCTCTGAGGCGCTGCGTAGATTTTACTGGAGAGGAGCTGCTTGTCTGGTCTGGTCTGCTCATTAGCTGCTTTCCCAGCCCGGTGCGGTGCGCTGGCGCCTCTTTAGTGAGACACACGCACCTCATCAGCCTGGAGACGACAACAACGCCCGGGCGCAGCGCGCAGGAGGGGCCGCGGCTCTGCTGCTCCACCGGCACCGCTGACAGGACCTGCAGCTCCATCTGCTGGACAAAACGGTGGGCAGGCGACCATCTCCAGAGGTGGAACTGAGTACATTTGATCAAGTGCTGTGCTTTGGTAATACTGTACTTTAATCAATTAATTTTCTGCTACTTTATACTTCTCCATTACATTTTAGAGGGTATTATTGTACTGTTTATTCCACTAGGCCCACATTTATTCAACAAATATAGTTACTAGAGAGAACAAATGCCCAAAAAAACTGATGCAGGTACCAAATGACTTTGATATATCATAAGATTTTTAAAAAAAACTGAGAAAAAGGTTAGTTTTTACTGTTTGATCAATAAGTCATAACCAAAAAATGGCAAGGCACACTGCTGACTAAGATGAAATGCGCTTAGCCCATTAATTAAAGGCTTTTTGATCTTTGCAATGCAGTGTGCCTTGGCACAAGTCTAACCTCTTTCTCCGGTTTTGGTTTTGTAGTTAATTTAAAAACATGTTAAGCTAAAACTCAATAAAGATTAAACTTGTGGTTTCCAGCTGATTTTGGCTTGTGGCCCCTCATAAAAAAGCAGTAGGAGCTCCTGTCATGTTTCAGATGTCTATAAATTGTTAGGAGTTCCACCAAAAAGAGATTTCATGACACTCTTTCATTTAAATAATATTTTGAACCTCAAAGAAGCCAAATTGACCAATATTTTTTATTTAGAAAGTCTAAACATGCACATTATGAATTCATGTAGCAGGACAGGTTTTCTTCTTTTGGCTCATTATTCTGCTTGTGGAATAATTCAGGCTGGTAACGTTTAGCATATTAAAACAGTGAGCTGTGTTAAAGCGGCTAAATTCAGCTTGTAGTGTGTAACTGAACGAAGAGAAAACAGTCGGGAAAACGTCCTGCAGTCGACTCAGGAGGGTTCTGATTAGTTAGCTTTTCATGGATTAATCGCTTTGAGTCAGGTTCTTGAAATGGTGTGTTCCAAAGGAGCAGCAGTACTGAGCCATGTGGGGTTTTTTTCTCTTTAACTCTTGGCATAAATTTGGGTCCTTCCAAAGAATGCATTTTCCCCACCAGCTCATTAATCTTGTTCAATTATTTTGGACCCTGCGGCACCCATAGTAGGACAGACTTCAAATAATGCTTCTGGTGGCAACATTTCCATTGAAATTAGACAAATAGGCGGTACAAAGGTCAGTATGAAAGGCCTCTCACACCTGTGGTTTGTCTGGAAACCAGCAGGCTGTCTGTGTGCTGCAGAGAAGCACTGAATTTCCCAGTTTTAACAAATTAAAAAGGTGACAAATAGCTGAGCTGTGCTGCTGTTTGTCCACTTCGAAGTGTTGACAATAAAAAAACACTGCTCAGCCAGTGTTTGCCTCGTGTTTTATGGTGCAGAAGCCTCCTAGCTTTTCAATTACCTCCATCAGTTGATCCTGAAAGTGTTATGAAACGTCAGGTCAAGGAGACTTAGATAATGATCCCCTGCCTGTATAACAGATGGTATTGTAAAGATATTTATGACAATAACTGTTATCACACAAGTCTGCAAGGGTCAAATTCCTGCATGATGTCCATTCTCAGTAATCCAGCCACTAACAGGTACTATGATGTTAACACAGATATATTTTCCATAAACCTCAAAAATGTATTAGTTTCTGTTTTTTTAACTCAATTTCAGCTGCAATTGGGTTTACTGCCCTTTAATACATGAAACAGTGAAATGCCTTCAGCTATATAACAGTGAAATGAACCCCTTGTAAAGCTACATCATTTTGCCCCAACATCCCCACACAGTTTATGTAACATTTTCCTCGTGGATTTCACTCCAGGCTCATGGGAAGTCTGGCTTTCTCAACTTGAAAATGTATTTTGTTAATGAGCGCTAAAATAAGGACCCACAGATTGAATGTTGAATGTTAAGCAGCTTTTATCCGAAGGAGCTGCACTGAGTGTGGATTCAGTCTGAACCACAAACAGTTTACAGATTTATTTTATGGATGCAGATGAAGTTAAAACGGTCTATTGTGGACTCGTCTGACAGCTTTTCATAGTGGCTTTTCGGCTGACATACAAAGTCCAGCTTCACATTCACATACACACAAAGACACAGAACTTTCTTACACACATAAACATGTTATATTTGTTACATCATAAAGACAGTCTTTGCATGTCCTTTCTCAGCTCACATTAACTTGACCATGTCTTGGTGATTTTGAGATGACTCAGGTGGTCTGTCATGTGCTTGTGTTCAGGGAAGCTTCTGAATTTTGCTTCCTTGATGTTGAGCCAGTTTTGGGCTCTGCGCTCCGCAGCGTGGCAGTACTCCTGCTCCGGAGTCATGTACGGCCGGCTGATCCAGTATTCATTCTCAGCCTCTCGCTCCAGATGTTTCACCGTATTGCGTTTCATCTGCCATGTAATTTGACGTGGGCGCCGGTACTTGCCGATCCACTGCTTCCCAGGGATGCCTTTCCGCAACAGGGTGAGGGTGAGGAACATGGTGGCGAGTTATTTCTGAAAAGGAAAAACTGTGAAAAATCAATAGCTATAATGACAGCGGTTCTGTTCTTTTCAGAAAAAGATGTTCAATGCAGGTATTGTGTACTTGTCATATTATCATTATTTCTTTTATGGTCACAGCAGTCAACAGTTTTAAGCAAATAAACTGAAAAAAAAAAGACCTGTACAGTGTCCTGCTTGGCACCAAAAGGCAAAAAAGACAACGTTTGTGAACATAGTGGGGCATTTAGCAGCTAAAAAAAAAAGAAGATATTTCCCTCAAGACTTGGTGGAGACCCAAACAGAGCTTACATGGGAGTGAGAACTGGACCTACATGATAATGTTGTCCACGAGATGAGTAAAAAAAAGCAACTATGAGCAAACAAGTTTGAAACTAACTTTAGTGGGGTGATCATGTGCTCACAGCTTGTTTCTGTAGCCTCCTGGTATAACCAGTTATTGTATGTTTAATAAAATACTTTTTAAATAGTTGTAAATTCAACTGCTATATCATGGGGTGGGGGGACCCTTGTAGATACTACAATCGTTTCTCCCATGGTTATAATAAAGTAAATGATTTCACACAACATGACATTTTGACATGCTGTAACAGGAGAGGCACCGGTGTAGATGACAACAATAACAGTCAGACTGTACAATGCTGCATTATAGTCTGCTGCACCAACCACCACCACCACCTGTGCACTTTACTATAACATAAACTGTACAATAATTCTCACCCCACTTCACTTCACCCTGTTGTTGTTTGTCTCTGTAATTACATTTCTTTGTGTACATAGGTTTTTACCACTGTATATATTATATTATATTATATTCTGCTATTTAATTTTTCTAATTCTATTATATTCTGCTATTTAATTTTTCTAATTCTTAACTGTGTGCTTTTATTTTTCTATCTGTCCCTTTGAGCTGCTGTAACAGCAAAGTTTCCCCACTGAGGGATCAATAAATAAATATCTATCTAACGATGGCTCAGTCATGTTAGTGAGCCACCAGGCACAATATCAGTCCTGAAGCTGCAGCACCTCGTCAATTGCAGCCTTTAAAAGTGTTTAAACATTAATATTGTGCAAAACACGCACTATTTCTTCACCCGAGTTATTAGAAAACTATATACTTCCACAACAACCATCTGACCTCCAAAGTACGGTAAAGTGAAGCTAGCTTAGCTTAGCCTGACATCACAGACCAAAATTATGCTTAAACGGGCACTATCTGATACTCAAAATGAACGTAAGTATGTACGCCACATGTTTGTTCCTTACCTCGCCTCCTATCTGTGACAAATATGGCTCTTTTTACAAGGACAAGATGAGAAAAACACCTAGTCACGCAGTTTGAAAATACACAGGGAGAAGCGTGCGATAAAAAAAAAGTCCTTGATTGTACTTCCGTGTTATCTACGGGGAGCTAGAAGGCTCAAACATGTTGTAGTACGCACTGGAATTGGACCACGGGAGTAGTAGTTATTTAAGTATTGTGTTGACACGCAAATATCAAGTCAAGACAATATTTTCAAATATCTGTGATTGACTTTAACTTCTGATGAACTTTTTTCACCAAGTTCAATGTTTGTTTTGTTTTCTAGAGGATACTTCTGCTTGGTGAGCAAGCGCCGATTGTTGAGAAATTTTAACAGTCCGGTCGATAATAACCTGCCGCCTCTAGTGACCTTAATGAGTTACATAATCACTATTTATTTCCCCATAAAGCTCCAGTCTCTGTGCTCCTCCCACTGTGCGGATCACTTGTTTAACAGCGCATTTCCGTATTTTCAGTACAGCCTTGTGTGTGTCCAGCTCTGTCTCGGCACAAACTCAAAATGTTTGACTTTATATTGTTTTCAGCAACCACCTGGACTTTACTGGCTCTCTTTGCCGCCCTGTTGTTACTGTGAGTAGTTTCTGTAACTGTCATAGAGGTTGTCCTCCTGGTTGCCAGTTTTGCGATTTGTGACTCTGTTGTCATATTGTTGGCTGCTCCTGTAACAAGTGTCTTTTTTTATATGGACATATATAAAATAGGTATGGCTCCTGGCCATATGTTTTCAACAAGCTGGCAGTACCCGGACCAAGGCCTGTGCCGTTTCTTGGAACATTGCTACACTTGAGAAAGGTAAGATACACACATGAGCAAACCCAAATCATAAAGTCTGATATATAAGATGATGATTTATAGAATAAGTTCATAATGTCTATATTTGTTACAGCATAATAAATCAGTTTCAGTAACTCACTGCTCATGATTGTTCCTGTTGGAAGCTCTTTGGTGGTTTAACCTTTCAACACGTTTTTTTTAATTCATTTCCATGTAGGGAATTATTTCTTTTGACCGTGAGTGCCATGCAAAGTATGGAGATATCTGGAGGTGAGTTGTTGCTTCATCTTTCAAAGCGAACCCCCAGCTGGTGGAAACAGTGGTGGAAGAAATAGATAGATAGACTGTTCACATCAAGCAGTATTTCTTCTGTATCTAAACTTACAAACTCAGAGCTGTTAAATCACAACCACTGTAAGCTTTACAAGATATTTATTGAGATATATTTTTTAGAATCTTTTTTATTCCAACCTAGTCCCTCTAGCCGATTTGTAATCACAGATTCAAAGTGCATACACAAGGTGTTCTAAACTTGTTGTAAAGTAGTTTAGTTAAAAAAACATAATATGTTGTGAAGAGCTGTCCCTCTCCTGTTTATGCAATTTCCAGCCCTTGCAGCCTCTCACACTTTTCAGGAGTTCAGGACTGGGCCAACATTACCAGCTAAGTCACACGAGCTGGATCACAAGGCAAACTACTTCAGAAGGCCTGCTGCAGTTATAGATTGTACATTTTAAAGTAAAACATGTTATTACAGCTCAAATGTGAACTCTTCGTACTACGTTTGAACGACTGACGGAAGTATGAACAAAAAGTGACAGCCCTAAAAAGAAGGAACCGGGCCTTTCTAATGGTCACAAGATAAATCAGAAGTCCCATAAAATGGGCTGTAAGATAAAGTAAGATAATGGGACAGGACAGAAGAAAGACAAAGTTCTGCAGACGCAAATTTCCACAAATTTTCTCTACTTTTTTAATGAAATATTGGATCATCTCTTTAGGTTTTAAGCGGTTATTTTAATAAAAACATGAGAGATTTAGAGGGGGGAGCCAATTCGGCCCAGAAGTACAAAATGTGGTAGAGTAATACTAGATTATTATCCTCTAAAATGTGATGGAGTAGCCGAAGCTGCAGAAAATGGAAATACTAAAACAGCAAGTACTTCAAAGTTCTTAAGTGCAGTTCTTGAGTAAATGCGCTTAATTACTTTCCATTTTTCCATATTTTCACTAAATGGTCATTTTGGGGCCTCATTTAATACATTCTTATTATATTGAAAAATAAGATATTAACAAATGACCTTTTGAAATCATGACTATGTGAATTTACTGAATGTATATATTGATACACCATTTGGTTTGTGTCACTTTCACTTAAATCAATGACTCATACTTTGTCCTGATGTTGTTGTGTATTTGTGCAGCCTGTTTGATGCCCGATTACCTGTTATAATGGTGGCAGACCCTGAAATAATTAAAACTGTGTTGGTGAAGGAGTGCTACTCCGTGTTTACCAACCGCAGGGTAAGAGACTCGTCTTGTTGCATGTTATCCTATGAAAATGCAGCTTATCATGTTGAACTCTGTGAGATGATGTGGTTCTGTTTGGTATTTATCGAATTAAACTCTGGGAAGTCTTATGCAGCTCTGTGCGAGGAGGGTGGGGCATGTTAAAAAAAACACAGGAGCTGTTTTCCTCAACGATTTAAGAATAACAGCAAAATACTTTGTTATGTTTAGAAATTTGCTGCAAATGACTGTTTGTTCTCAGGATAATAGGAAAACCATATCATGCCCAGCCGATCAGGCTGAGGAGTACTGCATCAGTTTGAAGTGAATCTATGAACCACAAGAGAAGAAAAGTCAGCAAAGCGTGCCTCTTTCAAGTCAGAAAGTTAAGATTTGCAGCAACATCCTGTAGTTCACACATAGAGTCAGAGATTTACGGTTGGAGATGACGCCATCCTCAACCGTTGACGCTGAGGATGACACATCCACTGAGGCAACAAGAAAAAAGACAAAGAAACCCTCTTCAGTGTTGACGTCAAAGCAAGGCATTTTGACATTGCTGTTAGGAAACCTGTTATGTCAGGATTGATACAGTGTGGATTTGACTGGGCCTGTTTGGCTCTGTATAGTGGATTGATGGCTAAACATAGGAACATATTGCCGGTTATGCAAACAAAAACATTATTTGGTATTTATTAAATGCATTTCCTGGACTGGTGTTATGGGAGTGCTGCCTGTACAGCTCAAGGTCAACAACAGAGGCCGTCATAAAAGGGCTCCTGAACATTGTAGATAACTATGATTCAGACTCAACATGGTGATAACACTAGCACAACTGTGTGTTCATAGTGCTTTAAAGTAGTAGTAGCCAGAAGCTCTCTTTTTTTTAAACTGTTGCCGTAGTGGAACAGCCTCCCATCAAGTTGACAAAACCAAGATGTGCTTTTTATGGCTTATTTATGCTTTATTTTTTCACTGAGAGCCAAGCTCTCTTTTGCAGTTCACAGTTCACACCAGGAAGATGCCCAGTACAACCACAATGTGATGTGCCGGCCACTGAGCAGCTCCACGGGAGCGGCTGAGAGTTAAAGGAATAGTTGTTATAGTTATATTTGGCTTCTTGGTGAAGAGTTAGATAAGAACAGATTAACAGCACCCTCTTGTCCGTACAGTAGTTATGAAGCTACTGAACCACCAGCAGCTTGTTAGCTTAGCTTAGCACAAAGACTGGAAACGGGGAAACATCTAGCCTGGGTAACAAAATCCACTTTTTGCCTATCTTGCCTTAATTTGGACTATACAAAACTTTACGATCATCCTTTTCTTTAAAAATACCATACCACCATGTTGGAAATCTGTGTCCTCACTTGAACATGTGATCCCTTGAATTGGTGTGTTTTATAGATCCATAAATAAATGATGTGGTTAAGATAGAAACAGACATGGTGTTATAATATGTTCCATTATTGGAGCAAACAAAATCAGTTGTATGATCTGAGAAGAAGAAAAGCTGGAGGAGGCAAACTGTATAACTGCTCTGTGCTCTTAACTGCACTCATGTTTGCAGGATGCGATAATGGCAGGACCATTTACTGATTCAGTTGTTTCTTCTAAAGACGACACGTGGAGAAGAATGCGGAGCACTATATCACCATGCTTCACCAGCGGGAGACTGAAACAGGTTGGTATCATATCTGAGCTCACTAACCACTCCTGCAGTCTGCATCTTATGACCTAATGCAGCAATACAAATGCATTTATCAGCATCTGCAGCGTATGTTTTCAGTGTGTCTGCATGTATTCTGTATCAGTGATAGACGTAAATACACACAGTACATCATCAGCGTTACTCTACTCTTCTTCTTTGAAGGTTTTTCCCATTGTTGCTCGCTATGCAGAACGAGTCGTTGAAAAACTTGGACAATCAAATTTGGATGAACCTGTTGATGTCAAACAGTACGTTTTTAATCTGTTACATGGCAGTGTGTCACTACATTGTTTGTCATGAAGTAAATGAAAGTGGAAGCACTTAATCCATGTTAGTTCCTAAAAGAAAACCACTTCTTTCTTTTTTCTTCCATAGATTCGTGGCACCTTACAGTTTGGATGCTGTGACCAGTGCGTCTTTCAGTGTTGAGGCAAATTCCATAAACAATCCAGATGACCCAATAAATGTTCATATCAAGAACATTCTTAACTTCAAGTTTTGGCCTATAATTTTTCTGAGTACGCACTCTTTTCACCTCTGTTGTAGATCATTTGATCATATGAGCATCTTAGTATCATTAATATGCACATAACAACCCTTTGGTTTCCTTTCAGCCATATTTCCTTCTGCTAGCCGGCTGTTGGAGTTCCTGCATATTGACCTGATGCCCAGGAAAAGTGTGGATTATTTCTACAACATCATCAAGAAATTTAAAGACCAGCACGGTGCAGATGAATCTGTAAGCATTTATTCTGTACCAAGTGAAAAAGTTGCCAAGGATTAAAGGAGTAGCTCGTCTTTTTGGGAAATCTGCTTTCTTCCCAAGAATTAGATGAGAAGATCAGTATCACTCTCGTGTGTGTACACTAAATATGAATCTAGGGCCAGTTGTCTGCTAGCTTAGCTTAGCAAAATAACTGGAAACAAGGGGAAACAGCTAGCATAGCTCTGTCCAAAAGTTAACAAAACACCTCTGCAGCTTGCTAGTTAACATGTTCCATCTAATGTGTTTGATTCGTACACAAAAGTGTAAAAACGATAAGTTGTGGTTTTACAGGGTGTTACAGGCACAGTGACAGTGTGTTAAATAGCTGTAGTGGTACTGGTAGGTGGATTTATTTTCACTGTTAGAGAGAGCCTGACTAGCTATTTCACCTCCACTATTATCCTAAACTCAAAGTAGAAATGGTGCATCTTACAAATGTACCAACTAATAATTTTTTCTGTTGTTCTGCCTCATTCAAATTAATATTAACTGTCACATTTTAAGTCAATGTTTCATAGTAATTTTGTGTTGATGTTGAATGATTTCTGTGCTGATCTAGACTCGACCAGACTTCCTGCAGGTGATGATACAGAATGAAATACCAGAATCAAATATCAAGAATGAACACGATCAGCCAAGTAAAGGTATGTTTGCATCACACTAGTAATACCTGGTAAAGGTAAAAATGAATAAGATAAGATTTAAAAAAAATGAAAAAACAGTTTAGGTGCATGGTCCATATCCTCATGTCTAGTAACTTGCAGCCACAGTCTGATATACGGCTGTCCTTCATATCCTGTAGCTTAAGCGAAATTAATCTGCATGTGTTGTGGTGTGTAGATAAATGTGAAAATGTCTCGGCATGGAAAGTGGTTTTCTAGCTGTTGATATGTTTGTAAAACTTTCGCTTTATTTTCCTGCAGGTTTGACTGAACATGAGATTCTTTCCCAGGCTTTCATTTTCATCTTTGGTGGCTATGAGACCACAAGTGTCACTCTCTCTTTCATGTTCTACAACCTGGCCACTAACCCTGATGCCATGCAGACCTTGCAGGAAGAAATCGATGCCAGCCTTCCGAGAGATGTACAGTGATTCTGCGCGTGATTCTTTGACGTTTCTAATATTTCAACAGTTAACATCATACATTGTTCTTAGCAATATCTGGTTATTCTTGTGCTTGACGCGTCCTTTCCTTTTGCCTCTAGGCTCCCATTTCATACGAGGATGTGGTCGGTCTACAGTACCTGGACCAGGTTATTTGTGAGTCAATGCGTTTGCTTCCCACTGCGCCTCGGCTTGAGAGGATGTGCAAAAAAACTGTCCAGATCCATGGTATCACCATCCCTGAAGGAACTATTGTTGGGATTCCTGTGCATCTGTTACAGAAGGACCCGCGCTTTTGGAGCTCACCTGAACTTTTCAGACCAGAGAGGTAAATGTGCACTGCACTAAGGCTTCACTCTTAGTGAGGCACTTATCTATAGTCAGAGTATTACTTACACTAGATAGTGATCAGCACAGCCCAAATTTGGAGGAGCAGGCAGCAGCCCAACACAGATGCTAAGCTATGTACACCTGTGGATGGGGTCAGCAGATAAATATATTTTAGCCATCTAGAAAAAGGTCCGCCTAAAAAACATCAATATCCGTTTAACTGTCCACTATGTTTGGAATATTTGCTTTACATTGACATCAGACAGTCTTTTCTGATGGAACTGAAGTAATTCACTTTTTCTCCTCACTAACAAGAGCCACCACACTCCATTGACAAAAATGACAGTTTCACCTCACAGAACACCCAAGTTGCTTGTTTACTGCTGCCTCCATCAGTTATTTTTGCCTGTGTTACTGTATGACTTTGATGTTTTAATTTGGTAACTAAGGTGTTACAGAGATACAGTTACCACTATCTACTGTGAGTAATATACAAACTAGGATAAGTACCTCATACATCCTTTCTTAAAATTATGTGAACTATTCCTTTAATTAATGTATAATGGGAAACCGTGGGACTAGATGGTTATTGCAATTGCATGAAAAATATTAATACAGTCCCTGACAAAAGCCTGACTACATTAAATAATTCTGTGTAGGATTATGATGGCTTTTACTGACACAAAGTTGTTCAGACATGCATAGCTCTGCTATCAGCTCTCAGTGCTGGCTTCATCTGTCTGTCTGTCTGTCTCTACGTGCAGGTTCAGTAAAGACAATGGGGAAGAGGTGCACCCATACGCGTACATGCCGTTTGGGCTTGGTCCTCGTAACTGCGTTGGGATGCGCTACGCTGTCCTCGTCATGAAGATGGTTCTTATCAGTCTCCTGCAGAAATACACTTTGGAAACCTGCAAAGACACCATTGTAAGAGTAACACTCCACGCACAGCAACACACACACACACACGTATGTATGTGTATTCAGACTACTCTGCTGTCGTGTCTCTGATCCCACATTAATTTCTTCCTTTAGATTCCGCTGGAGTTTGACTGGAAAGTACAGCCGATAAATCCAATAAAACTCAAGTTTGTTCCCAGACAACAGTAGTCAAAGAGGGAACACCTTGCTTCTGAATTGCTATCAAACTCTTACAACTCTACTTTGTCGCTGTTGCTTTAATGTGTGGCAGCTGCTGACAGGATGACATTTAAAGTCTGTACTTCAACTCTCATACTCAGTTAAGTCAATGCACCATCAACATCTGTATTTTTCTTGCAGTGTTGATTAATCAAATGTGTCTCATTGGCTTTTCTACAAATTATCTTGCATGTTTGATTTCACTGTACTTTGTTTGCAAAACACAAAGCATATAATATTTCTTATCTTATTATTATACTGTTAATCAATTTACATGATGGTGTTAACGACTGAACAAAAAGGACAATGACTGCAGGACAATGCACAATACTTCCTCCTGTACTTTTTTACAACTGAAACATTCCAGAGGGGCAGATTAGAGAATGTACATTAAATTGATCCAAGCACCCATAGCGTTTTATCATCTTTCTTCTTTTTTGAAATGTATTGTATCTCCATAGACACCATCATCTTTTACCAATGCGTTAATGAAGAGGATTTTGATGAAACAGTGTAGCTGTTCGCACATCAAACTGTGTGAGCTTAATGATCTAATAAAATTACAACCAGACAAGAAGCTGCAGGTCAATGACAGTAACAGACTTCACTGATGTCCGTCGTGATTGGTGGGTACGAGTGTGCATTAGTCTGTGTCTGTGCACTGAAAACAAAGATGATTTTCTCTTGTTCACACTGAGCTGAAACCTTTCACTCCAAATCACATAAATATGCTGGTCTCATGAGAAATGTCACTGTTGTGTGTCTTGCTTCAACACTGCTTCTGTTTTGATTGTTAGTTAGAAAACAAAAACCTTGTTGTAAAAAAAGTAATCTGCAAAAATGATCTGCCACTGCACCAGAATAAAGTTACAGAAAATATCTTAAATTGAGCTCAAGGACAAAACCTGGTTAAAGAAATCCAATTTCTTGAAGAAGCAATATTTTGTAAAAGAAAAAGAAAAAAACTACAAACAACCTTGGAAATACTGCTACATTTGTTAAGATGCATCTCTTTAACAGAGTACGTCTGAAATTTGGCAGTTGGCAGCTTTTTGATACGGTTTATTAAGGGTGCGCACACACACACAGGAAAACAAAGAGCAGCACACGTCTGCGAGGGTCAAATTGGTCATGGTCACATGACCTCACAAAAGGTTACAGTCAATGAGAACCTATTAATGATGTGAGATATTTTCCATAAACCTCAAAAATGTATTAGTTTCTGTTTTTTTTAACTTAATTTCAGCTGCAGTTGGGTTTACTGCCCTTTAATACATGAAACAGTGAAATGCCTTCAGCTATATAACAGTGAAATGAACCCCTTGTAAAGCTACATCATTTTGCCCCAACATCCCCACACAGTTTATGTAACATTTTCCTCGTGGATTTCACTCCAGGCTCATGGGAAGTCTGGCTTTCTCAACTTGAAAATGTATTTTGTTAATGAGCGCTAAAATAAGGGCCCACAGATTGAATGTTGAATGTTAAGCAGCTTTTATCCGAAGGAGCTGCACTGAGTGTGGATTCAGTCTGAACCACAAACAGTTTACAGATTTGTTCTATGGATGCAGATGAAGTTAAAACGGTCTATTGTGGACTCGTCTGACAGCTTTTCATAGTAGCTTTTCGGCTGACATACAAAGTCCAGCTTCACATTCACACACACACAAAGACACAGAACTTTCTTGCACACATAAACATGTTATATTTGTTACATCATAAAGACAGTCTTTGCATGTCCTTTCTCAGCTCACATTAACTTGACCATGTCTTGGTGATTTTGAGATGACTCAGGTGGTCTGTCATGTGCTTGTGTTCAGGGAAGCTTCTGAATTTTGCTTCCTTGATGTTGAGCCAGTTTTGGGCTCTGCGCTCCGCGGCGTGGCAGTACTCCTGCTCCGGAGTCATGTACGGCCGGCTGATCCAGTATTCGTTCTCAGCCTCTCGCTCCAGATGTTTCACCGTATTGCGTTTCATCTGACATGAGGGAGAAAGAGTGAAACAACAAAAGATCAGTGGCTGGATTTTAATTGGTGGACATTGTGATTCATGGTCAGCCTCTTCGCCTCTGAGGCCCTTGGAGATTCAGATTGAACTGTGCAAAGAAATCAAGCCTAGACAGATTTGGAACAACAAGCGACATTTGCAAGCAAATACGTCTCGCCCTCCTCCCTGAGAAAGAAGGAAGAGTGGCTTTTGGTCTGCACCTTTAGATTAAAAAAAGGTGTAAGTTATGTGCGATAGCTGGAGAATAGCGGAGATGTTGATCAAGTGCAGTGAGTGTACACCTTGGAGAGATCTTATGAGTCAACGCAAAAGAAAACACCTGTGTGGGGATCTTCAGGTTGTAAACTGAATTTCCAACACTGATTAGGTAACTAATTGTTGACCTTAGTCACACTGATCATAAATTGTGAAAGTTTTACGGCAGTGCGTGACAATGACATCACATTAACAACTTTATCTTCCCAAGGGTTTGGAAGGTTATTATGTGAAGTGTCAAAAGTGTAACAGTTAAAGCTGTTCAAAGTAGCTATAATCAAGTTTTCTTATTAACATTACAGGTGTGTAAAGGGACTCACTGCTCATTGTTTCTTTTATGGTCTGCAGCTTTGCAGTTTGGGTCAGTGTTATTTTCAGTCACAGCAGTCAACTGTTTTAAGCAAATAAACTGAAAAAAAAAAGACCTGTACAGTGTCCTGCTTGGCACCAAAAGGCAAAAAAGACAACGTTTGTGAACATAGTGGGGCATTTAGCAGCTAAAAAAAAAAGAAGATATTTCCCTCAAGACTTGGTGGAGACCCAAACAGAGCTTACATGGGAGTGAGAACTGGACCTACATGATAATGTTGTCCACGAGATGAGTAAAAAACAGCAGCTATGAGCAAACAAGTTTGAAACTAACTTTAGTGGGGTGATCGTGTGCTCACAGCTGTTTTTCTGTAGCCTCCTGGTATAACCAGTTATTGTATGTTTAATAAAATACTTTTTAAATAGTTGTAAATTCAACTGCTATATCATGGGGTGGGGGGACTCTTGTAGATACTACAATCGTTTCTCCCACGGTTATAATAAAGTAAATGATTTCACACAACGTGACATTTTGACATGCTGTAACAGGAGAGGCACCGGTGTAGATGACAACAATAACGATGGCTCAGTCATGTTAGTGAGCCACAATATCAGTCCTGAAGCTGCAGCACCTCATCAATAGCAGCCTTTAAAAGTGTTTAAACATTAATATTGTGCAAAACACGCACTATTTCTTCACCCAGGTTATTAGAAAACTATATACTTCCACAACAACCATCTGACCTCCAAAGTACGGTAACGTGAAGCCAGCTTAGTTTAGCCTGACATCACAGAACAAAATTATGCTTAAACTGGCACAGCGTTTGGGATGCAGTTCTGCCACTTTTCCTCTGTCCATCCTTTCACCAAGCTGTGGGCCTTTGCAAATGCAACATGATTTTTTTAGTTGCCTTCTGTTTAATGCTGGCTTCTGAGCACTAATTTGGCCATGGAGACCACTGCGTGAGAGAATTCGACAAACTGTTCTTCTAGATACAGGGGTTTCTGGTGACCACTTCTCATGCAGCTCTACTGCAGTTGAAAAAGGGCTGGCCCTGGACTGTCAAAGCAACAAACGGTCCTCTCGAACAGTTGTCTTACAGGGTCTGCCTGACCAGGGCTTGTCATGAACTTCAGCAGTTTCTTCAGATTGTTTTCTTATCCTCTCCACTTGATGTTTGGATACACTGAAGATGTCTGCCACCTCAGCAGCAGACTTGGTCTTCAGGTTCTTGATGATCAGCACTTTGATCTGTGGTTGAATCTTTGGCATGTTGTGAGAAGTCAGGTTGCACTTCAGATGAAGGTCTGGTGTGCTGGGGTTCTTTTTCTACACACCTGGGAATGTGTTAATGACAGTATTTGTCACAGGTGAAGCTCTAATCTGTGATTGGTTGAATCATTTAAAGGCACGACAAGACTTTTGACCAAGCCAAATCTGACCTTTCTGTTCTAATTAAATGATAAAACTCAATGAATGATACAAAACCTTATTTTGATACAATACACATAATCCAGAGGCCTTTGCCTTTCATATAAGCCATTTCAGATTCCAATTGATAAACTACAAGTCAAATTATTATTTGTTGTTCCAACAACTTCTGTAAGCGACAAGACTTTTGTCAGGGACTGTAGATATTTTTATATTTATATTTAATATATATATATTTTTATATAATAAATTATAGTATAGTGCAGTTCTTTTATGCCTGACTTATAATACTACATTAAATAATTCTGTGTAGGATTATGATGGCTTTTACTGACACAAAGTTGTTCAGACATGCATAGCTCTGCTATCAGCTCTCAGTGCTGGCTTCATCTGTCTGTCTGTCTGTCTCTACGTGCAGGTTCAGTAAAGACAATGGGGAAGAGGTGCACCCATATGCGTACATGCCGTTTGGGCTTGGTCCTCGTAACTGCGTTGGGATGCGCTACGCTGTCCTCGTCATGAAGATGGTTCTTATCAGTCTCCTGCAGAAATACACTGCAAAAACCTGCAAAGACACCATTGTAAGAGTAACACTCCACGCACAGCAACACACACACACACACACACACGTATGTATGTGTATTCAGACTACTCTGCTGTCGTGTCTCTGATCCCACATTAATTTCTTCCTTCAGATTCCGCTGGAGTTTGACTGGAAAGTACAGCCGATAAATCCAATAAAACTCAAGTTTGTTCCCAGACAACAGTAGTCCAAGAGGGAACACCTTGCTTCTGAATTGCTATCAAACTCTTACAACTCTACTTTGTCGCTGTTGCTTTAATGTGTGGCAGCTGCTGACAGGATGACATTTAAATCTGTACTTCAACTCTCATACTCTCCATCGACATCTGCATTTTTCTTGCAGTGTTGATTAATCAAATGTGTCTCATTGACTTTTCTACAAATTATCTTGCATGTTTGATTTCACTGTACTTTGTTTGCAAAACACAAAGCATATAACATTTCTTATCTTATTATTATACTGTTAATCAATTTACATGATGGTGTTAACGACTGAACAAAAAGGACAATGACTGCAGGACAATGCTCAATACTTCCTCCTGTACTTTTTTACAACTGAAACATTCCAGAGGGGCAGATTAGAGAATGTACATTAAATTGATCCAAGCACCCATAGCGTTTTATCATCTTTCTTCTTTTTTGAAATGTATTGTATCTCCATAGACACCATCATCTTTTACCAATGCGTTAATGAAGAGGATTTTGATGAAACAGCGTAGCTGTTCGCACATCAAACTGTGTGAGCTTAATGATCTAATAAAATTACAACCAGACAAGAAGCTGCAGGTCAATGACAGTAACAGACTTCACTGATGTCCGTCGTGATTGGTGGGTATGTGTTTCCACCTAGTGGATGACTCAGCCTCATAACCATCTTCACACTTCCACTATATTTTATTACAATTTTGTCAACTTAGCATTAGTTCTGAATTTTCAGAACTGCCTACCACTGATTATATCAAAAGTAATTTCAAATTGGGATGTCAAATGCAAGTACGTTTGTTAACTTTACTGTTTTAGAGCTATTCTTCTAACCAAAAGCACATAAAAGTACATTCCAAATGCTATCTAGCCATAAGAATGCCTTCTTTGTTATTTGGTTGTGAGATATATGCAGCTGAATCTGCCACCATACCAACACATTTCCTGTGCAGCTCTAACTAAAATGCCAGGGAAAGAAAAAAACAAAAACAAAAGGGATCCTCCAGTGCATTTTTCTAGGATCAAATGTAGGGTAGCGTAATCAATAAACTAATTCACCAAAACGACACTGAAAAGGAGATTGTATGCTTTTCTTTAATAACTTTACAACAGGGTACAAATCGGGTCCACTCCTCTGAAGGCTCTGTGAAAGTTCACTGTGAAACAGCTGAAGTCAGTTTTTATGGGGTATGAATGACTGAGGTTTCCCAATTTACATTCATAGTTCACACAAGTGATGCAAATGTCCCATAAATGATCATTTGATAGGACGTTTACTATTATAATGAAATAACTACATTTACTCGAAGAACGAGGGTTTCATTCCCAAATGAGACATTCATTTAAAAACGTTGGACTCATGATGACAATTCAATGGATTTGAACAAAAAAAGAGCAAAGACTGGTGACGTTACAGCTATCTTTGGCCTCAGTAATGGTGATTTGTGGTTCTTTCCATGTTAAATGTTGAGATGTGAACACAAAAAGAATTTTCTCCCTCTGAGTTTTGAAATGGAAGGCTACATTTGTTGAGTAATCCAAATTAGCTGGTGGATAATTAGTGTTTGAGATATTGTTTCTATTACTGACTAGACTTGACTATTTGTCAACAGCTGAAGCTATGAAGGTGAAGGGAAACCTCAGTGTCTGAGGAAATGCCAGCCAGCAGAGGGCGCCGACATGAGCAGTACGAGTGTGCATTAGTCTGTGTCTGTGCACTGAAAACAAAGATGATTTTCTCTTGTTCACACTGAGCTGAAACCTTTCACTCCAAATCACATAAATATGCTGGTCTCATGAGAAATGTCACTGTTGTGTGTCTTGCTTCAACACTGCTTCTGTTTTGATTGTTTGTTAGAAAACAAAAACCTTGTTGTAAAAAAAGTAATCTGCAAAAATGATCTGCCACTGCACCAGAATAAAGTTACAGAAAATATCTTAAATTGAGCTCAAGGACAAAACCTGGTTAAAGAAATCCAATTTCTTGAAGAAGCAATATTTTGTAAAAAAAAAAAAAAAAAACTACAAACAACCTTGGAAATACTGCTACATTGGTTAAGATGCATCTCTTTAACAGAGTACGTGTGTGTTGTAGGGAAATTTGGCCCAGTTGGCAGCTTTTTGATACGGTTTATTAAGGGTGGGTGCATGCACGCACACACACACACACACACACACACACACACACACACACACAGGAAAACAAAGAGCAGCACAAGCTCACATACAAACATCCAGGTTGTAAACAAAAGCTCTTTCATATCAAAGAGGAGTATAAAACTTCACTGCCACAGTGCGTTCTTAAAAAAAGCTCTATGGAGTGACTACTGCATTAGAAAAAGCAACAACGCAAACGTAAAGTGTGGGATAAAAAAGTTAAAAGGATTATATTACAAAGCCTTTTGGAGTCCTGAGTTTATCGAACATAAACAAAACAGACGAAAAGGCCAGAGTCCATATATCATAGAAATACATTAAAGAATAAAAAAAAAACCAACATATTTGACAGTTTTCCTGCTTGTAGTCCAGGCGTCAGACTTCCAGCAAAACAGGCAAAAGAGATTGATTGAGAGAACCGTTTTCAGCGCACCCATGGGTCTCGTTTGGGACAATACACATTACGCAGCATACGTGTTGTTGTTGACAGCAAATAGAGACTCACTGAGGCGCTCATCGTTTGGGTAAAGCAGCATCTTCATGTAAAATTATATTTTCCAAATATCTGGGATGATTGTAAAGGACTTCTCTGAGTAAATAATAGTACATAGTATAGTGATTTCAGTGAAAAAATGAAAGTATACTCTTATTTAAAAAGAAATAAAATGTGTTCGCGACCCTCTAAAGTAACATCAACGTGCGTCATCCCTAACCGGACACAGGAGTGAGGAAAATGAGTGTGAGGGCTGCAGGCTGACGGCAGGTCAGGTCAAGAGGGTTTCGGTTCCCATTTAAGACGCACTCGTCCTCAAATTCCCTTCTTTTGTATCGAGCACCCGTCGTCTTCAGACATTTATGGGCTGACATCATGTTGTTAGTGTAAACTTGTACTTTGAGCTACTCGGGTAAAGACAAAACATTTTGCTTTACTCTCACAAAAGATGAACACTCTGACAACTGGGAGCAATCCAGTCCAGCCACAGCCTCCTACTGTTGGCCACTGGAGCACCTGTGGGGTAAGTACCTTGCTCAAAGGCACCATGGCAGCTGCTACTGAGAAAGAATTCACTCTCTTTTACTTTGGGATTTGAACCCAGAACGTTCAGATAACAAAAAGTCTTCTCTAACCTCCAAATCATTGTCTGCAACCTAATTCTTAAATTATTTATTTAAAAAAAAAATCAATAATATTAAATGATTGGTGAAGAAATAACTGTTGCCATGTCATCATTATGACAACACAGGCTGATAAATCTTTTAACTCCACTTCACTGGGTTAAATTTTCCTCAAATAATGATCCCGGTAGGATTTTAAGAGCTACTACAGATGCCTGACAACTGCGGTTGCAGATTTGACATAGAAAAATGAATGAAGAAAGGGACTTGGGAAGGAAAAAAAAAAACTACCTGGAACTGAACCCATCCCAGCTGTGTGAGAGATTTTAACTCCTTTAGACACTGATGCTGGATCGCTTTATTTTGTGTCTGTGGTGTTTGAGGAAAGTGAGGCTGATTGTAGTTCTGGCTTAAGTCTATCCAGCCTGCAGTGAGAGAAAAGGCTGAGGCCCTGATGTACAAACTGCATTTTGAGGCAGAGTGCGTAGATTCAAACTCTACACCCGCTGCTTTCGAAGTTTTACCAGCCAAATATTTAGGACAACTTAACTACATATTTACCAGGCACAGATCAAAGTACACCAGCAGTTGGCTAGTGGCAATTTAAAATTAAAAGAATGAACAAAAGTTCCAGTGTGGAAGAGTCTCCTCCGTCTCTCTTCAGATGGCATCAGATTTCAGATGTTCAGGATTTTAACCTCAAGTATACTGTCCAAAAAAGTATGGATTTTTAATATGAAAAGACCTCTTTAGGCATATTCACATTACAGCAGAAGAACAGTCACCACTGGTCATGGCCTTAGAGTTGTGAGTTGCAGTGAACTGCATCCAAACAGGGACTTTTCCCTCTCAGGTTTTTTCACTTGAATGATCTTCAGAGGCCTGAAAAGGTGAAATTATCCTGTATTTCACTCGAAAAAATACAGCAATATTTCCTTCCTTTAATCATCTGGTGACTCCTAAATGTGCCAGGGTTCTACAAAATTTTGGAGGATTACTCGCAATCACTTCTGCCGAAACAAGTTCTTAAAAAAGGTCACTTGTTTGGGGCCCGTTGTTATACTCTGACCCCAACCCACGCTTCCTTTTGGATCCCCTCTCACTGGTTTCCACTATAACAAAATGGGAATCAGCACCATCCAGCAGCTAACTGCTGGTGAAATCTGGGTGTGGCTGGTAAATTTTCCTGAATTATGAAACACATTGATGGGTAAACAACTGGCCTTGCTTCTGTTCTGCACTGAGAGTTGGCTGATAAAATAACAAAAGACGCTTGAGGGGAAATAGTTTGGATTTTGGATGGGATGGTGGTATCCATCAGCCGCGTGCACCGAGATGTGATCCTGCCTTTGTCAGCGGTGAGCTTTTTTTTTTTTTTTTTTTGCCCCTTTGCGAGGAAAAACCCTTCCACCGCTCTGGATCACTGCAGGGATTCAGCTGACGTTCCTACCAAGAGCAGGTTTTGGTTCGGTGCCCTGCCCGAGGACAGTCTGACGGGACTTTGGCTGTAGCTGGACTCATCAGCTGCTGCGGGTGTGCTGTTACCTCACAGTCTCTGTAACCACAAGCACAGCCCAAAGTTTCCCAGCGGACCTTACGGCTTTTACCGGCGGGGCTGGGGGCGGGAATGCCGAGGCAAGGTGGAAGGGGTGGAGGAAGATGAGGGCGAGCACGACGACATGGATGCCAGGGAGGCCGTGGCAGCGGCATCCTCTGCCTCCTCCAGCTCCCCTCCTCCGTGGAGCTCCTGGCTGACGCTGGACTGTAAGGCAGCCGGGGTCAGCCACTCTTTGGGCAGGCAGCTCTGGAGAAATGGCACGCAGGAGCTGAAGTAGGCCAGGCGGTTGACCCAGCGAGGGATCTCCCTGCCACACAGCGTCTGAGTAGAGGAGGAAGGGCGAGGGGGGAGAGAGAAAAAAAGGTTGTTATAATTCAGCCATCACAGCCAAGCTATACATTATATTCTAATCTAAAGCACTTATAGATATAAAGCAGCGACACGGACTCTAAAACACGTTCTGTAGTTGTGTGAAACTAGAGGATTTATCAGAGACAAGCCAAAAAACATAACAGGGACTGATGTACCGTGTTTAACCAGACTTATTCTGCTAGGTGGCACATCAGTATTTCTGTTAGAAACAAGACATTAAAATGCTTCCATGACATAAACGTTCTTATTAATGTTTTCTAGATCAGAAGCCATCTGAGGACTAGGAAGAGAAAAAGCAATATGACAGACTGGCTTCAGTGCTCTGTGACAAGCCTGTGCAGCTCCACTGGAGGGATGAGCACCGATCCTCCACAAAATATTCCCTTATTTACAAATACAACTTCATTTAATTAGATAATTTAATCGAGATCAAGATCTGTTTTACAAGAGAGACCTGAGTTATACAGCATCAGAGACAGTCATAGACATCACTTAAAAGATCTGAAGACTGAAGTTTATATCATATCATTTGGTCTTACAGTGATGGTGGTGGAGCGCATTTCCCTACACGTTGGTCACAAATGCAACCATGTTCAGCTGGGTTGAGATGTGGTGAATGTGAAGGTCCAAGTATTTTATTCGTATCTTTAAACTCACAAAACCATTAGTGAGCGCTGGTGCGTCGAAGCATCTGCATTTGATAGGTGTCTCCACCCTTTTATTCATTTCTTTCCTTTAATTTGACCCCAGTCTGTACATATATTTATTATAGTGTGGAAGAAAAAAAAAAATCTGCACCAATCAATGCGTAAGTGGAAAATATATCCTGCCATTCTTTTGTGAGGTGACCCAAGTGATACATCTCTGAAACTTCCAGGAAACTGCACATTTCCTGACTTTAACAAACACAAAAACCCAAAGGCGTTCCAGAAACTCCATGACCCAGACAGAGTACAATGTGCCTCTATGACATCAATCTATTGTATCTATCTGCTGTAAGTAACCAGCTGCTCTTACAAGACTAGGTGTGGTTGAAGACTTTGAGTGGATTTCTCTTTCGCCTCCTCCCCTTAACAGACCAGCATGCTGGCACAGGCAGCAACACTGTCAGTGTGAAGGCCTTATCATCATCACTTCAGTGCTATTATTGCTTTACAGGATGAGAGGCTTCCAAGAAACTCCAAGTGATTCCCAGTCGAAGAGCTCAATAGTGCTATTATCAAAACATTCACCAAAACTGCTGATAGGCTGCTTGCTAAGGTGCAGGAGGAGACGGGGACAGTGGACTCGCTTTTAGCCACAACAATGTCTCACAAAGCACTCGATTTAGCATGTTGTGTCAAATCCAGCTACCAGATGATACTAGATCGTTTGTTTTGTTTCATGTCTGACAGGAAGACAGAAATGCACATCACTCTGGCTTGCCCTCTATCGCAGCTACGCAGATGATCTAGCAGATGAAGGATGAAGGCTTACATCCACTAGAGGGGAAACTGCTAATCCATCAAAATCTGGGTGTAGTGTTTTCAGAAATACGCCATTAACACTCTCAAAACAAGCTTCTAAATCACTTAACACTGAGCTGTTCCTGGCAGATCAGCCAGCTTTTAATAGCTTTTTTCACAGAGTATGATTCCTGATAAAAGTAAGGCAAGACAAAATAAAGAGAGGAGGCAAGGAAGGGAAACACAATCTTGCAGGCCTCCTTTAGTTTACATTCAGTGATTATTTTTTGCCACTTGGGGGCAGTGCAACAAGCTGTAAACACATGTACATCTAAAGCAATCAGTGGCTCATTTGCACATCTTATCTATCTTTGCTCACCATCATCTCCTGAGATAAATATCTGTCTCTTCAGCTGCTAAATGCTCCACAACGTTCACCAGCTACACGTTCATTTCCCCTGCCTGCCGTATTAAGCTATTTGAAAACCACAAAACAAAGCAAAAACTCCCTCTTGGAGTTCAGTACTTCAGTTCTTCACCACTGGCACTTGCTTTAACAACCGCTTTTAGTGGGCCGAGATCTTTTTGTGATGTTAGTTTGTCGGATTGTTGCGATTCACTCACATGAGGCAGAATGGTGGTGTAACTTCTTCCATACACAATACTCAACAGACACAACAACGGGACAAAGATGATTCTCTGAGAATCTATTGCAACAGGTGCACTGAAAGGTTGTTTTTCTTCTGACTTTTTAGGACAAATGTCCTCCATTTTTCTACAAGTGGCGAACTCTTGCCTTTGTCTAAAGCGCTTTACGATTTCTTCATTCACACACACACACACACACACTGAAAGCCACGGTCGCCCTGCTGGTTCTGCCTGCCTCTCAGATAAACATCAGGAGTGTACAGATAATCTACATGCTTAATGAGACGCAGCCAGAGTGTTAACGTGGAGCAGTGTGTTGCTTTTCTTCATAAGAACAGGACTGACAGCAGAGTCACACACATCAAATCTTCTCTCTGGGGAATTAATTGTTATTCTTGATCATTCGGAGCTGCTGCAACTATACATGTGTCTAATTCCTTTCTCCCCACTCTCTCTTTAAGCCAACCTCCCACATTAAAAGAGGTTACAGCAAACCTAAGGGCAAGACGAAGGTATCAGCTCTGTGTCTCTTTCTCTACATTCTTGTGTTCTTTATGTGTTCGTTTGAATTTATGTGTATTATATTGATGTGCTGACATTTTGTATTTCTGTATGTGTGGAGTGAATGTCTTAAACTGGATTACTCTTTGAGAGCATCATTACATATGGTGTATACATCTGTGTATGTGTATTATCAATGTATGGCGCACGCACGTGTGTGTGTGTGTGTGTGTGTGTGTGTGTGTACGAGGACGTGTGTATGTGTGTGTATTTTCAATCGGCTTATCCGGGTGTGACTAATGAGCAGGGAGCCTTACAGTTAGCATCTAGCACTGAGGTGGGGATTAAGACACACTGATACAAGCCCAGACATGCAGAGCCAGCTGGTAAACACACACACAAATACACACACAGGTTGAGGCTGCTCTCCTTATGACATCGCATTGACTTCCACACACACACACACACACACAGCTATTTTGAGTGCATTCACTCAGAGCACAAAAGTCAAATTAATGTTTTGACTTACTTTACTTAACTGAGGGTGTTGTTTTTTCCTGCACCCCAGGGGGGGTAAACTCAGTTTAACAGCCAAAATGGTGCAGTGCTGTGCAGTGTGTGTGTGTGTGTGTGTGTGTGTGTGTGTGTGTGTGTGTGTGTGTGCGCGTGCGTGCGTGTGCAGTTACCTCTGACAGTGCTGAGGAGAAGTGGTTGCAGTTCTTGTGCATGAGGTGGTAGGCGTTGCCTTTGTACTCCTTCCCCATCTCCTCCACGATCCGCTCCACATCCTCCTCTGTGAAGTCTGTGCTGCCCAGGACTATGGCTTCTCTGCAGAGACACACAGGGAAAAGCAGAGGCAGCTGTTACTAGACATCATTACTCACTGATGAAACGTCAAGAACCGCTTTGATGCATTTCATTTAAAGCTCTTTTGCATGATCAATGGGCGTCATGCAACGACAAAGATTCATACAAACACATTTGTTCTTAAGTGGCATGTTACAAGTGATTTACATAATTCTCTCATAGTTAGCAAAACTCAGCAGCCCAAATATTTTGCACTAGGAGAGCATTTGATTCACTCCCAATGGCTGATATGAAGGCATTTAACATCTATTCCTACTTTCTAAATGCTTTTAACTCACATATATAATCTGTGCCTCTTTTAGTTGGATTTAATTATGTCTAATGTTTTATCTCGACGCTATCCACAATTTTTTTCTGTAGTAGCAACACATTATGCTTTTACCTTAAATGAAATGTGCTGTTTAAATCAAGTTTTGCTTGCTTCTTTGCTTGCATTTGCACCAGATGATCCCAGCGTATGGTCTAGTGGCCTGCATGGAGACAGCAAGTGTGTCTGTGCAAGTGTGTGTGTGCCAAGCAGAGTCTGTCTAAAGCCACGGGGCAAATCAACTAGAGCAGAAGTAATACACAGCAGCTCTGGGTAGAAACACACACACACACACACACACACACACACACACACACACACACACACAAAGCCTTGGCTAATTCCGGGAATCCAAAAACGTATTGAACTGACTGAGTGCTCTACTGTCTCACCTCCACAACAAAATAATTCAACTGCAGCAAAAATCATTTTACAAGCCCTTTAATTTCTGCAGTTTAACTAAATCAACTTATTTTAAGCCAATTCCTTACAGTCAGGTTTCACATACCTGAAGATCATGCAGCTTGTATTTCTCTGCCTCATTTACTTACTTCAGGATCAAACAATATTTGACACATCGTATAAAATACTCACCACAAACCACAGCCTTTAAAATGACTACAGAGCTGAACTAAAACTTCTCTGACAACGTAAACAGAGCATTTAAAAGCTTGGTTAACTGCAGGAATGCTGCACTGGATTGAATAGCATGTACAAATGCAATCCATTTTCTCTCAGTTGCCCTATTTTTCCATTTCAAATTCACCACATGCAGTATCACATGAAATTCCTCTTTTTTTTTCCTAAATCCAAGACAAGTGAGCTGCCACGAACCATGAGTAAAAGAGTGTGAAATCATAAAATGTCTGTCACATGCTGCACTCTCTCCGCCAAAGTATATTTTTATCTCTCTGTCCTGTGGCAACAGTAACTAGTAGCCCTCATTACCGGAAGGTACCAGCTCACTGACTTGACTGGTCGACCGGATGCACAGAATAGGTCTGGAATATCTGGCTTGCACGGTGAACAAATCAATGATTCGCTAACACAGTAAATGTTGGACGATGATTATCTGACTGACTGGTCCCTTTTAGTTCAGTGTGTAACTAATGGCCAAACCACTAATGTAGGTTTATAGTTCTTGGCATGTCTTGCATGTCAACGTAATGGCTGACGAACTTGACTGACTACCTTATGGGCCGTGAAAAGACTGTTTGGACAATGACTGTTTGACTTTCAACTAGTTGTTTTTTGTTTGTCAAAACGTCCAGCTAGCTGCCTGACCACATATAAAACACACTCAAAGAAACCAAGAGCGCACATTTACATGTGATTCTGCACATATTAAAACATCAAATATCCCGTACTTACTTGAACTTAAAGGTCTCGCCCAGTTCGGTTGCATCCCCTGGTGTGATCTCAAAGATCCCTGAGAATGGGTACGGGTGTCCGCCATAGGCAAACTCTAAGCACACGGCGTGAAAACACACACAGCAGGGACGTATTATTTCCTTTCTGAAACGCCATCCACAGGAAGTCAACTGATATACGTGGTGTCATATTTCTGTGTAATCTTACCTCTTCCATAGATCTCAATCCCTGAGTGAAAGACTCCGATGCCCAGAGTGCTGGTAAACTCATTGATCCAGTACTGCAGGCAGAAAGAGACACAGAATAAATCACGTCTTTGTATACAATCAGCAGTGCGTCTTCAACTGTGCCTGCCTGAATGGACACAGTAGCTGTATTTTGTTATACATACAAAGTTACCATACCTTACAACTACATGTTTAATCAAGTATGCAGTGTACACAAAATGTACAGCAGGTCTATGAAATGGATGTCTACTAATTTGGAGTCTTATCTGCTATTATCTAATTATAATACTATTAATCATGAGCTTGTATTCAACAAAATAAGAAAAGTAGGGAACAAGCGATGATCACCAGGAGCCTTCAACCGCCATGATCTGATAAGTGTCAGCTGACACATTTCACTGTCATTTAACAGATTATGGCTGCAACTAATGATACAATTCATTGTCGATTTATTTTAGTCATGTTTTTTTTCCCCCCAATTCATCCTTAAATCTATAAGATGACAGAAATGAGATAACTCACATATTCCCAGAAATTGCTAAAACACATTATGATGTGAAAAAACAAAAGAGCAGAAAATCCTTACATTTGAGAAGCTTGAACCAGCAAATAATTTGAATTTTCTCTCAATAAATTCATTAAACCATTATTTCATAATTGAATTAACAGATCACAGCATGAATAAAATCCAAATTATTTTCCTGTTAACATGTCAAACATCTGACATGTAGCGTTTACATGGAAACAAGAGAGTAGCTGAAGAGGTAATATGCATCAGTGAATCACAATGAAAATCACGTCACAGCCTGTTGTGGCAAAAACTGGCAGCGAGAGCTGTGATGCAAACTTTATTCCTGGCAACGGTGGTGAGACGCTGTCAGACTGTGCTTTCCTATTTTTATTCTCCAACTGTACTGAGTCATTACATCTCTCAGCAGAACACCATCACAAACTGCTGAATCCATTCATGATGCATGATGATAATCACAAAAATAGACATAAAGCAGAGAAAGATGTCAACACAACACATTTGGCCATCCAACGATCCCAGCTGATCTGTGAGCCTCTGGTGTTTAAACAATACTCTCTCAGGACTGTCTCACACACAACGGCTGCGGCAGAGATCTCTGATGTTACCGTCCATCCTTTCACTCCTGTCTCTGTGTAACATACTGAGGCTGCAAGATGATTGGCTGGGCTGTTGCTAGGCAGATTTCGCTTATGTGCAAAAGATCTTTTATCACAGAGGATGGAGAAAGGGACTGTAGTAGGGAGCTTGATTTGACATCTAAGGGTGGTGAATAATAACTCTGCTTTAATTAGCTTTATATATTAACAACAACATTGCGCATATTAATATTCTATATTTCTACACAAGCTGCATACAAGCAAAAGGTACCAGACCCTCGTCGAATGTTTGACAAATTGAATTTGAGGGTAAACTATTGGAGGTAATTCGTGTGGTGCTCCATGTTGGGCAACTGCTCAACATGTGTCCATACTGGAAGAAACAACAGGATGGCAGGGGAGTAGAGCAGCAGCTTATAATGATATATAATCATAATATAATTCATCAATGATAAATCTTTCAAAAATGTTAAACAATTTTTCATTTTATCTAAAAAAAAAAAAATAGAAATTAGTGATAATTGCCCATCACAATTTCCCAGATCTTAAGATGATGTCCTCAAATTGCTTGTTTTGCCTGATCCACCACCTAAAACCTAAACATATCATATTTACAATTATATAAAACAGGCAAAAGGAGCAAATTCTCTCTTCTGAGAGGCTGGAACCAGCATATACATCTGAAGCAATTCACTGATCAGTCAACACAATAGAAAAAATTATTAGCAACTGTTTTGATATGTCAGGGGGTTTCAGTGTCTGACACATTGGGCCCTACTTCAGACAAAATCAAGCTTAAATCTGCACCATTGAAGTATGCCGAATTAGTTACTGTTTAGTTATTGTTATTGTTTGCGATGAATCCATCGATGTACAGACAACTATCACTGGGTGACTTTGACACTGAAGAAAACTTAGAAACATCATAATTTTCAGGCAAGTTCTGGATTAATGGGGAGTGTTTTCTCTGTTGATTCTAGATTGATGTATGCAAGCTTTTCAGAGAAAATGGAAAGTGTAAGTCACAGTGAATCACAAAAATTAATCTATCATGTCTGTGTGGAGACTACACGACTCGTCGATAAATCCTGACAATAATCAGTGGATTAATTGATAATGAAAATAAAAAAATCGTTGCAGCCCTACCAGCCAATTGTTATTATTGGTTACTATTAAAATATTTCTCGATTATGAAAATATATTATTTTTTGCAATCAATTTTCTGTTGAGCAACTGATCGATTAATTGACTTGAATTGTTTCAGCAGGATTCAGTTGATGACTGAAGTGTCAGATGATAGACAGTGACAGGTGAATCCATTTATCACAGCTTTTTCTTCCCTTGTTTAACAATTACACTCCACCGAGAGATCCCAGAATATGATCCCAATTGAGACTATTTAACACCAAATTAATCACAGATTACATGTTTGGTCTTTTTATTACAACACCATTGAGATTCAGAAACCACTTGCAAAGCAAAACATTTGTAGCAGCCTGGTAACAGCCTGATGATAACCCCAGCGAGCTACTTTGAAACACAAGCAGCTCCAAACATTTGTACCATGTCAGCATTAGGAAGCAATCAGTGGTCATGTGTCTCAATAAATGGAAGATCTATCATGAGTGCTAAGAGCTGGAAAACAATAACTCTACCCTGGATATTTCTCCAAGCGTGCAGAACTTAATTTCACATTAATCTCATCAATCTTTCTTTTTTGCAAAACTGTACTGACAACGAACTGAAAACATTTGTAACAGCCTGATAACAGCCTGGTGATAACCTAAGCGAGCTATTCAAATGTACTTCCTGTAAATTGTAACGCAAATACAGTATGTAGCTGCACACACCTGGCGGCAGAGGAGCTGGTGGTTGTCGCCACACATCTGGATTGCAAATTATTCCGACTGCTAACGGTCTGCAACAGTTTAAACACAAACTGGGATCACAAAAGTAATGAGGACACTGTATCGGCCTGTGGCTGTTTGCCGTATGTTTCAGACAGAGCAGGTGTGATGAGTGAGTTTTCCCACCATTGTTCTGTAGGTTAGGGCACCCATGTGAAGTTTATGCTGTCGTACTGACTAAGTAATGTGGAAGAGAAGTGTGAGCTGTCTGAAACGAGATGCAAATTGTGAAGGGTAGAATAACCAGGTTAGGCAGTAAAGTGAGTTTACTGAATGGCTAAACATTGACAGACGATGGATTAAATGGTTAAGTATTGAGCCTCTGAAAGTTTATTTTCACACTGTATATTAATTAATACAGAGGGCGGAGAGGGCAAACATAAATCTAACATAGGTGAGCTGTGACAATATTCCAGCATGGGATCAATACAGTCAGGGTTGCCAGGTCCACCTTTGGGTGGATTCTGTGGATGGTTTGTCTGCTGGCTGGTAAACTTATAAAAAAGTCTACATTTTAATTTAATTATACCAAACTGATTCCAGATCATTCAGCCCTCACACACTTACACATGAGGCAGGCCAACATATATAAACACACATACACACACGTCCACCTCTCTGATCCCAACTCTGTTAGTAAGTAATGCAAACAAGTTAACAGCTATCTAGCAAGCTACTTATTGTTAAGAAGCAACAGCAAGCAAAAGCATCAGGTTAGTTTGTGCATCAATGAATTGGTCTACGTTCACAGAGCTGTATTTTATTTATAATAATATAATATAGTATCCATCAATCCATTGTCTATACCGCTTATCCTTAAGGGTCGCGGGGGGGCTGGAACGAGAGGCAGGGTACACCCTGAACTGGTCGCCAGTCAATAGCAGAGCTGACACATATAGACAGACAACAATTTACACTCACACCTATGGACATCATCAATCATCATCGATCATAGCAATGCGTTGGACTTAAAAACGGTGTATATGGTTTTGCAGGGGCATATTTTGAGTTCTGCTATTGGTTTTGATTGGCCAATGGGGTGGATTTGCACTGGTTGTGTCACACATACAGACCTGGTGACCCTAAATACGGTGCGTCTTAAATGACAATATTTTCCCAGGCAGCTCCAAACATTTGTACCATGTCAGTACTAGCAAGCAATTAGTGTTCATGCGTCTCAATAAATGGAAGATCCATAATGAGTGTTAAGAGCAGCAGGAGCATTACTCTACACTGGATATTTCTACAAGTTTGCAGAACTTAATTTGACATTAGTTTCAATGTTTCAAGATGTTTTTTTGAAAAACTGACTTCTGTCAATTCAGCCATCTGGCACTTGCCTGCAAACTTAATTTGACATTAGTTTCTAAACAAACAACCATGGTTTCGACAGTATTACCTACTGTTGAATGCTATGCTTTCCTTTTCCTTACTGCAGTGAAGAAGGAAACATTTTTATGTGATTTTGACACGGAAATGCAGTTTCTTCTAAGACATCTGAGACAAAATAAGACTGCTGAGCCAAGACACTTTTCTTGCACAACATTTCACAGCCCAGTGTCTCACGCTGCAGAATATGTCGCTTTCCTGACCTACATAAGGTTGAAATGTTGCAACAAAAAAAAAAAAAGAGCTACTGCAAAAGTCAGTGAAAGACTTTACTTTGAGATGGGGAAAATCCCCTTTCAGACTCACTTAATTGACTTCAAAAATCCTTTCCCCCAGTTATCCAATGTCCAAAATCGACTCCATATCAGCTACTGCTTGTCATGTCAGATGGGGTGCAGTTTTACAAAAACCTAGCTTGCATTATGCACTAAGGAGGGTTGAGTATTAGTCACAAGATTTATCAACAGACCACCCCATCACATTTAGGGAAATCACTTGGTTGACGATTCCAGGAGGATCAACGTTTGGTCCAAAAATGACTATAGTTTTATATACTATTGGAAAAAACTGAGAAAGAATAGCATTGCTGAAATCCTGTTTGTGTTTGTTTTGTAGCCGTTTCTCTGAGCCCAGGAGTAACAGCCATCTGTGTTTACAGCTGCTGGTTTTCAAACACTGAGGAGAAACCCTTGCTGCTATTGTCTCCTGGCTTAAAACAGTCTAAAGTTCAGAGAAGTGTATCAGCTTTTCCTCACTGCTTCAATTCTCTATCCAGGGCTTTTCCTAAGAAGCCAGGGCTTTGGGTGGAACATCTCCAGAAAACTGAAGGCTATAAGAATTCGCAACAGCATTTAAATAGCAAAAGAAACCGACAGAGTCCCCAAAAGCCACAAATAACTTTGTACAAAGGGAACACCTTAAACATGAATATAAGCTTAATCTGCTGTTGCTCTAACTCCAAATCCCTCTGAGTAGAGTGTCAGTTAGATGCACAAACACATAATTGCAAAACCAGCCACTGGACAAATCTGTGTGTGTGTGTGTGTGTGTGCGTGTGTGTGTGTGTGTGTGTGTGTGTGGCGGGGGGTATTTTAAGTAAGCTAATCTGCTAGTTTAGTACTCTAGCAGAGAGATGAATGAACAAAGAGAAAGCGAGTGCTGCAGCTAACGCCTGTATACTTAATCATCCCACTTCATGCTTCAGTCCAGTGCTGTAATTTTCTCGGTTAAGGATTATATTCTTTGATAGTGGTATACAGAATAATTAGCAAAGAAATATAAAATGTATTTAGTTTTAGTGTGTAGTGTTACTGCTTTGAAACTATGTAGTAGACACATGCTGACTGAAACCAAAGGGGAAGGAAATGCTGGTAAATTTTTGCCGTGTCGTCACTCGTAGTGTGGTCTAAAGTCTGCTCTGCTCTAGGAAATACATGTTTTCCCACTAATCTTAGCTTGACCTGTTCATCAAGTTCCATGTTTCATCAAGTTACTCCTGCCTTGATCAAGTTTAAATGCCTTGAGAGCCAAATTTACTCTAGTAAATGATTTGCAAAACTAAGACTTATGGAAATGTTATGGAACTGACGACCGTGGCAAAGTGTGCAGGGTCAAGCAATCAGACAGCAATTTGTAGCTATATGCACAGGAAAGGGCATATTTTATACAAGCACCTATATACTGTTAGTGTTTCTGATAATGAATGTATGCGTTGTTGATGTTTCAACCCTATGCTTAGATTAGATTAGATACTCTCTCTACACCTTCGACTGCAGTCCCACCCACCCGGAGAACACCATCGTCAAATTTGCAGACGACACGACGGTAGTGGGGCTGATTTCAGGGGGAAATGAGGCGGCTTACAGAGATGAACCTTCAGTGCAAGGTGAACAACCTTGCACTGCACATCACAAAAACCAAGGAAATCATCCTGGACTTCAGACGAAACAGCGTCGACCCCGCCCCCTTGTACATCAACGGCGAACGCATAGAGAGAGTCCAGTACTTCAAGTTCCTCGGCGTTCCACATCTCCGCAGACCTCTCCTGGACAGCACACACCACAGCATTGGTCAAGAAGGCCCAGCAGCGGTTACACTTCCTGAGGGTGCTCAGGAAGCAACATCTGAACACACAGCTGCTGGTGACCTTCTATCGTTCCTCAGTTGAGAGCCTGCTGACCTACGCTGTCTCAGTGTGGTACTCCAGCTGCACTGAGACCGACAAGAAGAGACTGCAGAGGGTGGTAAACACGGCGCAGAAGATCATCGGCTGCCCTCTGACCTCCCTGACTGACATTCACAACTCCCGCTGTCTCAGCAGGGCCAGGAACATTGTTAAGGACACCACTCACCCCGGCTCCCACCTCTTCCACCTGTTGCCCTCTGGCAGGCGCTACAGGTCCATTCGCTCAAAAACGAATAGACTCAGACAGCTTCTTCCCCGAAGCTGTCACCTTTTTGAACTCTGATCTGCACTGACGTTTCTGCACTGATGTCACCTCATTATTGCTTTACTGCATTCCAGCACTGATGCCACTTATTTAATTATTTATTAGTGTTTTTTATACTGTGTTATACTTTTTTGTGGACTTAGCTGCCCTTTTTTAATCTCATTGTACCCAGTACAATGACAATAAATGCTTTCTATTCTATATTGTTTATTGATCCCTCAGTGGGGAAAGTTTGCTGTTACAGCAGCTCAAGGGGACAGACAAAAGCACACAGTTAAAGAAATAGAAAATTAAATAGCAATAATATAATATATACAGAGGAAAAACCTATATACACAAAAGAAACAATTATATAAACAATAATTACAGAAAAAAACAACAACTTCAGCTTCAGCCTGGTGGTGATTTTAAGGGGGCAAAAGAGTGATGCAAGAAGAAGAAGAATGCATTTTGGGTTTATGTGTGTGGCAACTTCTCCACTACAATCAAACTCAGCTGAAGAACAAACTCAACCAAAGTGAAGCTCAACTCTTGGTCTGCATCCGTGTTGGTCTGCATCACGGCCCCGAAAACTTTCCTTAACCAAGGTGAAATCTGACCACATTAGACTAATACAACCAGCTATATAAAAGAGATGGCAAAATGAATATTAACAGCACAGAAAGTCTGTCTGTGAAGTTGACAAATTTCCATAATCTCTTTACAGTGTTATTACCAAACCCTGACCTAGTGCTGTCTGAGATTCTAGTCTGTGTTTGGGGTTGGACATGCAATGGCTGCAACCATTTTACTACGTTTAACTACACTGGTGCTGGATGCTGTGGTGTTCCACAAATAACAGTGCTACACACTCCTCACTCATTTACCTTATTTTGGCACATATTGCCTTATAAACTAGAAGTCATAAAAGAAGAACTGGAGTCATGGCTGCTGCAAGACACTCATTGACTCAGAGCAGCATCCACAGCAAAACCAGAAGAACACAACCTGCTGTGCTGAGGCTACGTGACACCGTTAAACCTAATACCCTAACATGTTCTCTCACACACACACACACACTCACTCACAGATGCAGCAGACCACAGTGCTGGCGGGCAGGCAGACAGGTGGTGTGCAGATAATGCTGTCTCATTAGAGCAGTGTACTAAAGCACTCAGAGCTGGCCAGGAAATCCACTTAGCGTAGATGGGAGCAGGACGGCGGGGAGGACCTGGCAGGATGGGAAGCGTGGAGGAGGAGAGGGTGGGGGTGTGGTGGGAATGTCTCCACAGATATTCCTGAAATTCACGTGACTGCATTGATCCTCAAATGGAAAGAAGAGTTTGTCTTTTTGAGTACATGTTCAGCGTGTGACAGGACACAGAGATTCACACGTTTCCCAGAACGACAGATGCTCTCACCACCATCCCGCCCCGCTGCCTCCAACCAGGCTGCACTTCCCTTGGCTCTCGCTGCCACTGTTCAGTACGCGGCGTAAACATACGAGATGGCGTTGGCGACCCTGCGGTGTTTGCCACTACTGTCTTGACCTCTGCAATTTTCTCATCTTTACAATTGGCTGAATTCCTCTTGGATGAACAGCAAGTCACCTAATCAGCCACTCGACTGTTCATTAAGCTAATAAATAGGACACCGTTCAGGCTGTCATCAGAATACACAAACACAAAAAGAAGGCGAATATGTATATTTCCCACATTGTACAACTGTTAAACTCTAATCAGTCAGAATCTGAGAGGACCATTCAGTTTGTCGGCCTGCAAACTCAGTCCGCAAACCGTTAGTCAGCCACAGAGCGACTCAACAAGTCAGTAAGGAAATCAACCATCACTCACTTGGACTGAACTATACATCAAATTTGATGAACATTTAGGGCTACCAGTCAGACAGACAGACAGTCAGTGAGCATACAGCCAGTCCCTCAGTGCCCAGATTCCCAGCAGTGGGTTCTCCATTTCTCCTACAGTACTCAGTCAGAACAGCCGAATCAATTGACTGAGGAAGTTAAAAAATGTTAGTGTGTAGGAGCACAGGCGCCTGAGCAATGGAGAACCCCTACTTTTAAACCTGGGGGAGCAATCGTGTGCTTTCGCAGTCCTACTTTTTGATCAGGCAACTTTGCAATTTCTAAACAAGTGAACCAGTTCGGATCAAAATTTGTTCTATCTGGCTGTATCATATGTGGTATATTGTACGAGAAAACACAGGAGGCCCTTTCTCCCATGAGCGCTAGCTTCGCAGCGGAGCGTTCAGGTTCAGTCAGAACAAACACCTACACCACTGTGGTTCAAACAAAACACCAGAGAAATACGCAAGATACGATAACTAGCTATGTTACTGCACCCCGAATATCTGTGTGGTTAATTTTAAATCACTTATTTTTACACATACAATGTAAATGAGGGGTTAAGATTTGGCTAGTATTCTTTAGAGTTTACTTTTTAGAGTTTAAGGTTACTTTTCAAGATTATTGTGGATAAGAAACTAAATGCACATGATGTTGAGGTCACAAACAACAAATGCTTGGTTTTGAGTCAAGATATGTCCAGAATAATAGCTTTGCAATTTGTCTAGGCAAACTAATAAAAGATATTCATTACGTACACTTTGAGACAACATTCAATTGGTCGCTCACTGCTGAAACTAGTATAGAACACAATGAAAAACAAATGCTTTGCAGTGCAATATGAACTGTGAGCTTTACCGATCATGATTGAAGGCTCTACTGTATGAAATGGCATTTTCAGGTGTTGATTAAAATTGCCAGTCACTTATCATGCACCCCCACTTTTAACTATAACCAGGCGTACATGGGTAGGAGTATTTCCTGGAGTCAGTTAAGTAAATCTGAGGTGCTCTAGAACTGCAAGAAGAATAATGCAAGAAAAAATGAAGGCACTCCTCTTTACGAAAGATTAAAATGCCTTTAGTGTCCTTGTCAAGCGAGACCTAAAATCAGACTCTGATGGGATTCGGAATAATTCCTTTATCAGAAAATCACACATGGAACAACGTGGCCCTTTTATAGTGTTATTCCACCAATAGGAATGGTGTAGTGGCCACTACACTGTTTTTTAGAGAGGGGAATTGTTTGAAGTGGAGGAATGAATGAATGGACCGCAGCCATCGTCTCATTGTTTTCAATGAGTGCCAGAATGCCACTGCAAACGAGCCAAAATCTTGTTCCCACAGAGGCGCACAGGAAATCACGAACCCCAGAAATGTGCATGGGTGTGAGTCAATCTGCATGCACAAACAAAATTACTAGAACAAACCAATGAACAGAAAGCCAAAGACCGCATGTAACTGTAAAAGCAAGTTACGCCTGTGTGTGTGTGTTGGATACGTATGAGTGGCTTTTGTATGCCTTCGCATGTGAAAGTGTGCCAAGGCCCCTGCAGCCATTCAGATGAATGAACGTGAGAGATAAAAGCTCTTCAGTCTTTACAGAGGAGACACTAACGCGGAGCGCAAGTCAAGTGAAAAAGAAAGAGGAAGTGAGAGGAAGAAGGAGGAGAAAATGAGACAGTGAGGGGATGGGGGTAGGTAAGAGATGAGAAGAGAGGAGATAAGGGAATGACAGAATCATAGAAGGGAAGGAGGGAGGAGAAGAGAGGAAGGACAGGAATCAATGAATGGGGAAGGGAGGAAGAAAGGAGTGAACAAATACAGTAAATGTGAGCAGGAACGGTATTTACCAAAGCTACCTCCTGATTTCACAGTGTGTTGTGCTGCTGTAGATATTGTGCACTGCACTACTTTATTCTACAAGAAAACGACTTTGTAGAGATTCTGTAGCTCTCCATGTTAATCCACATACAGCTGCCTCCGACCTTCTGACCTCAGGCCTGTGATAATCTATTGACCATCAGCTAAAAGGGAACACAACAGCAATAAATCAGATTAAAAATAGAAGTAAAACAGGAGCAGGAGAAAGAGAATCATGTCTAGAAAGAGAAAAGGAATGGGGGACTGAGAAAAGAAACAAGTGGATGTATAATGAGGAACTGAATTTGAGTCTGTGTAGATTTTCCTAAATGCTGCCTCGGCCTGTTTCATAACCCCCAGCCACACAAGTCCCATCTAAAGTGGAATCTTTCCACTACAGGGAATCCATATCAATGATTCACCCACAAGTGATCAGTCAATTTCCAGCCCCCCTCCCCACTGACTCACTTCTGCATGGTGACAGCAGAGTGACTCAAATTCAACCACCTTTTAACAAAGAGACATTCCCCAAAGTGGAAATGCAGTTTGGGTGACCTTCAGTGTACTTTCACATCCACTTGTGGTTTACGAGCAGTTTGGTTTTTGGTGTTCCGTGTTTTCCTGTTCTCGTTGTGAGTGAGCTGAAATCCTGAAAAAGCAAGACAATGGTTTGTCTACTCTACAGACACTGACAGCAGGCTGAGCGAATAGAAAAGGAAACGCTTAAAGAAATAGCGACTCCTTGGGCCTTTACAGACAGGTTTACAATTCAAGTTTCACGTGTGTCACTCTTCTGTTTTGACAACAGCAGCTTAGAAATTCCAATGAGGACCATTTTATTCCACTCTTGATATGGAAATCCAGCACTGTCAATGTGTGCTTTTGTGTCATATACAGACTTAAAGTTAAAACTTTTTGAGATGCTGAGCATTACCTGGTCCCATTTGAAAAGTAAAAGCTGGAAAACAACTGAGGAAAAACAACAAAACCGATTCCTCAAAGATTTAACTGTATTCAAATTAGAGCAGGTTGGTGTTGTGGACCCATGCCGAATTGAAGAGTGGTTCATAATGATTTGAAAAAGATCTTCATTCTTTGAATTTAATATTTGCATACCCACGGATAGCTAACGCAGCATTACATCGCTTATTTTTGTAATGGAGTTTGGTGTTGCGTTCTGAAATTGTTGACATGGCAAAATCAAGTAGCTGAAGTAGCATAAAAGTCATGAAGACATCCACCTTTCTGCCTCTCACAACCAACATCTACATCTCTACTTACCATATCATAGACATTAAGGATGATCGGCTCGTTTGCCATCACTGGCATCAGGATTTTCTCCCCCTAAGTCCCTTCTTGTCTTCCGCACACCCCCCAGCTCCTTTCCTCGGTGCGGGATCCAAAACTCTCGCCCTCCAAAAATAGACCTCACTCCTCTCCTCCTTCTTGGCACTTTCACGACGGATGATCAGCTTGATGATTCAATTTCACAACCTTGTGTACAAACGTTTAAGTCCCGGGGATATTTTTTACCGTCCAACATCTGGCTGGCTTTGTCCAAATGTCTCCCCCCTCGTCACGGAGCAGCTGATGAGCAGATGAGCCCCTCGGTTGTCAAAACGGACCGACTTGCTAAACCCGTTCAGCTAACGTTACCGAGGTCTAAGTGAAAAAGCGGACTTTACGGAGGGATTTTTGTCGTCTAGGAGGCGTGTTGGCGCGGGAAAATCGCAAATTCATTTTCCCAAACGAATTACTCAGCAAAATGACATAATGCTGGGATATCAAAAGATGTATTTCCTCATTAAAAAAATGAGTTGCTACTCCCTCATTAGCTAGCTAACGGTAGCGCTGGCGCTGGCAGGCAGGATGCGAGTGTTGGGAGAAGATCGGACAGTGAGAGTGGGCGAGCAGAGCGGACCGATGAATCCTCACTCGATTAATCAACCTCAACGCGCTGAGTATTATGGGTAATGTAGTCTACAATTAAAAAAACGGGCCACACAAACTACTTGCAGCTGAAACTAAACCAGTAAGGCCAAATTACGCCACGTGGCTAAACATATCTGGATGTACTGTAGTGTACGAAGAGCTTTTGATATCAGAGCTGACATGATTAGTCCATTACTAGTTTACAGGCTACAGAAATGTAATCAGTGTCACTTTTAATAATCATTTCAGTCATTTTTTTTCAAAGCAAAAATGCCAAAGCAAATCTCTGGTTCCAGCTTCACCTGTGGATATTTACAGGTCTTCTACAACAGTGAACTGGGGGCCTTTGGATTGTGGGCTGTTTCTTTTTGGTCAACAAACAATTTGCATAAAACAGCTTGGGCTTTAGGAGACATTTTCTTTAATTTTCTAATACTTTAAAAGACCAAACAAGTAATCAGTTATTCATAATCTACACATAACTCAGTCATATGATCATGACATGACATGATCATTAGTTTCAGCCATATATGATCAAGTAGACATTAGTGTGGTTTGCCCTTTCCTGTTTCAACTGGATAATTTGTGTGTTCACATGCACTTCAGTAACCAGGTTACTCAGAAAGGCCCGGTTACACAGGTCATCAGAAAGCTCCTATGCACAAAACCAGCTTCACACATTGATGGTTTTCCCAGTTTGGTGTGGAAGCACTAGACTGGCCAGCATAGAGCCTTGAACTCAGCCCCATCCATCACCTTCGGGAAAAACTGGGACCCCGACTGCAATCCAGGCCTAATTGCCCAACATCAGTGTCCAAGTTCACCAGTGAATGGGACCGAATCCCTGCAGCCAGGTTCCTAAACCATGCAGGCAGCCCTCCTCAGTTATCACAGCAGACTGATTTGGAATGAGATGTTTAACAATCACATATGAGTGTTACATTTGGATGTCAGACATTATTTTAGCTGTAGAGTTTGCAGCTGTCAGGGTAGAGCAACATACACACCACTGCTTTTGGATATTCTACAATGAATTAACAAAACATACTGTTACTGACTAAATATTTGGAAAGGATTGAGTTTTATTAGCCACTTTTATGTTTGTGCTGACACTGCTTTGCAGTCCAGGACATTGCTTTGGATAAGCAGAAGCTCTTGGTCACCCTTATAGTCCATTATGGTCCTTTTCCTTAGTTTTTCTCAGAGAATTAGACGCAGAGAAGGGCTGACCAGTATCATAATGTTAGTGCTTTGCAGGAAGTTCCATCAGAGTCCACGTTTCAGGGCCTAACTCATGAGCCCTCCTGGTTGTTTTCTCCCAGCAGCTCTATGAGCGTCTCCTGGTTGGAGAACTCCTCCAGTGAGGAGTTCATCTCGTCCAGCAGATCCTCTCCCAGCAGGAAGCCCTTGATGTCGTGCACCGTCATGCTGATCCGGTGGTCTGTTATGCGGTCCTGGGCGAAGTTGTAGGTTCGAATCTTCTCTGATCTGCCTTTGGTGCCAATCTGAAGAAGTGGAAAGAAGAGGGGGAAGAAGACTAAATATTGTACTGTATGCTTTATCTTCTTTTTTGCATATGTCATTTTGGTCTTACTGCCTTTATTTTGAATTGCGTATTCTGTCTTCTAAGCACTAACACAACAATACACGATATTACTTGAATATTTAAATGTGTGGATCTTTTTATAATGTATTAATTTACTTGTTTGGCTGCATTTAATATATTTAATTTTGACAGTAAGTAATGACATTCTAGAGCTTTGGAAAAATAAACGTTATCAAGCTTTTGAAATATTGTCACACTGTATTTTGTATCATACTTGATTCTCTCCACAGGTAGATTGGATTATACTGTACACTGTATTTATCTCACCTGTATTTTACGCTGGTTGTAGCGTTTGCTGGTCACCTCCTCTAGCTTCATGCTGTACAGTTTTGCTCTCAGAGCCTTCATGGCTTTCTCCCTGTTCTTCAGCTGGGACCGTTCCTGCTGGCACTCTGCAACCACGCCTAACAAACACACACAAGTGTTAAGGTACTATTTTTACGTGGGCATCCCACTAATTGGTACTCATTTCGTAAGAGACAAGCAGTTTCATGTAGACACTAGACAGACGGCACTACAACCCTGCTGAAACTAATTTTGATTGTTATAAAACCTACTTAAAGCAACAGAATAGATTTATAACTCATAACCTTATAACTAGGAAAACATCTATAGGTGACATGCAAGGAGTCCAGTTCAGATATGACTTCTGACTATTGACTGGCGGCATGGAGTTGTTTTATGTAAATATGAAAAACCTCTGTATCTATTTCCTAAGTTTATAAATGCAAAATTGCTTTTATTTAAACCTAAACATTCAGGAAATGTCATGGCAGAAAGAGGAAAAGGCATTTTCAATGTTTGAACTTAGAAATCTCACTTACAAATGACAGTTATTTACTCTATCAGGTTAATTTACTAACAGCTCTGTGGTGCCTAGTATCAGTGGATAGATTAGGCACCATATGTACAGTCTGTCAGTTTCTTCATCAAGCTGTATTTACCTGTAGGCAGATGGACAATTCTGACTGCGCTGTCTGTGGTGTTGACATGTTGACCTCCAGCTCCACTCGCTCTCTTAGTGTCTATCCTCAGGTCCTTCGGGTTTATTGTGAACGAGATCTGACAGGAACACACAGACGCTCATAATTTACTTACATTTAAATGAACAGCAGAAGAGCAAACCCACTCCCATAAGTCAAAACAGTTTTCTATTTTGACGTTTAAATTTTGCATTAGCAGGTTGAAAACAACCAATGAAACCTGCCTATGTGATATCCCGTTAGGACCAATATCAAAATAATTTCCATGTAGCATCCCATTTGAACGGGAAATGCATCATATTAAGGGAACAAGATGCCATCTGTAATAATTCCTGTAGGAAAACAGAGATGAACGCGCTGTTTGCCTTGGTTTTGTCCATCCATTCATCATGTACAGCTGTACCTCAGTGGGTTGGGGCAGCACAGCCACAGTCATGGTGCTGGTGTGAATTCTGCTCTGTTTTTCAGTCTTGGGAACCCTCTGAACCCGATGGACTCCAGCCTCGAACTTCATCCTCTTGTAGCTCTGAGGGCCGCTGATGCTGGCCGAGGCGTGACGTAGCCCACCTGGTCGAGTATGAGCAACAAGTGCAACAAGCTTGAATATTAGTCAATGATTTGGCATGTAGTTATTTCAAATGTTCATTATGCTGTCTCTTTTCCTGGCAGCTTTCACTATCTGTAAGAAGGGCCCCCCCTTGTGTTTGCAGGCAGTTATTGCAACAGTGGTGGAAGTATAAAAAAACAACGGGGGTTTTGCTTTTGTGTCTTGAAATACATATTCTCTCTAATTATCCTTCCATCCTACTTTCAGTCACTGGCTGAAACATAAAAATGTGACTTTGTCTCCTGTAGCAGTCTTATAAGCAGAAATCCAGATGTATAAATGAAAAGGTAATTTAGAAAGCTAATAAGAAATCCAGCTCTCTTATCAGTCATCCTGAGCCCAATGTTGTCCTTAATGAAACTGTAACCCAGTTAAGGTGTGTGATAACAACTGCATAAACAATATTTCCTTTAAAAGGTCAATTTGCCTGAAGTAAATAAGCCACAGATTGAACCAGACTCAGTTTTATTTATTAGGATTTTAAGAAATCAGTCATGATGCTGCCATCACCCAAAAACAATTTACTTAAAAATAGGAAAATTAATTTGTTTGTTCTGCTTTTGGTAAAATGATCCTTTAATCTGGCTATAATCACCAGTCTCTGTGTCCACTGACCTATTTCACTGGCCGTGTGCTCCAGGATGTCGAAGGACCAGCCGTGGTGCTGAGCGTAGCCCTGGTACATGTCAAACACCTTCAGAGGAGAGGCGGTGGTACAAGTCAGCATGTGAATACACAGAATACACAGACTTAAAAGGTGTCTAGCTTAATGCAATTGACAATTTACATGGGTGTCTTACTTATTGGGCAATGTATCTAAAGTGTACCACTACTTTCCTGTTATTATATTATCCAGGTATTATTCTAAAAAGTCTATTATCTCAATGAGAACATTTTGAAATAATATATAATATGAGGAAGAACTTGCAGACCTCAGCAGTGAACAGCATGGCCTCCTGACCGCCGACACCGGCTGTTACCTCCAGGACGAGGTCGCTCAGATCTGTCTCCTTCTCGGGGATCAACAGATCCAGGATCTGATTGATGAAGCAGATTGATTTGACAGACGGGTTAACAAGATAGATGTGACGTGTGAAGAGCTGAATATCTGAACATTAGTCCTGCTGAAAATTTGCTCTCTATTCCGGTCTGATACTTTGAGCTGCAGCAGCCTGTCGTGAAAATGAAATATCACACTTCTACCTTTTGTCTAAAATCTTGGATGTCTTGCAAACAGGCCTCTCTTTCCACCTCTGCCAGTTGTCGCATGGCTGGGTCTTCATCTTAGAGGAAAAACAAAAACATACAGTGAACTACAGTTGTGCAACATGCTGCCTTATGTACTGAGACATTAAAAAGTAGTCTTTCATCAGACATTTTGCTAAAGTGTTTATACCATGTTATCGATCATTGTACAGACTACTTTATGTCAGTAAGTTTTTGCATTATGGTGAAGTTCCTTCATTGATCAGGTATTTATCACCTGATTCGTCAAAAGCAGTTATTCTTCTCCATATATTTTGGTCCTTAAACAATAGATTTTCCAGAAAGGTTGACCATTTCACTATAAATACAGTATGCTCCAGTATAGAAATACATATACAGTGTTAGAGGATTTTATCCATAATTGGTGTGTAAATTGGTGTATAGTTTATTTTTCAATTCCCTTGAACAAGAGTATTCCTCCTACAGATTGATGAAAACTGTCTACTGTCACGAAATACATGCAATTAAGACACATTTCACCAAATCAATTTCTTGTCTGTGTGTGTGGCAGCAGGAGAGCAGTCTCACCTTTCAGGAGCGTCTCTGTCTCAGCGATCTCTTTTTGTTTGGTGTCCAGCTCTTTGATGGTCTGAATAAGAGGAGCCAGCAGGGACAGTTTGGACCTTTTGGCGTTCACTTCATCCTTGCCACACTGCTCCTCCATCACACCGCTGTTGACAGCACTCAAACATTCACTGTATTCTGTTTCCATCTTCTTCAGGTATTCCTGCAGAGACCTCGTGGCAAAAAGCTCATCCACCGACAGCAACTTGGCCACCATCAACGGTGTACCGGTGTGAAGATCTCTCTTAGTTCTGCCACAGTGATTGCTGGCGTGTTCATGAAATCTAGCAGTTTGGCTGATGACATTTGGTGATTTTTGAAAACGAGGTATCCACTCACTAAAGACACACTCCTTTCCTCTCATTAGAAGATTCGTGGTTCTCCTGTAGGCCATTTCAAAGGCAGCGTTGTTTGGGAGATTCAGTGTGCGGCAGAACAAACAGCTCCTGGCACATGCTCCTTTCTAGTCCGGAAGGAAAATTCGGCCAAACTTCATTCAAAAATTGTATGATGTTAATATTTATAATGTCTAATAAGAAATACATACTCTAACATTTCTATACTAAGAGATATTTTGTATCCAACGAGGGTATTCTTGTATTCGTTAAGCTTGGAATACACAAGCAGTGCTTTATTTTGATTAACTTTGAAATTTTGTGATGGGTTCACGTCGCAACAACCACAATCTGTGGTATAACTTTACCGTATTTCTACAGAACCGTATTTTTTCAAAATTCTGAATTTAAAATGCCGACTGAATAACTGCTAGCCTGTGATGTTGTGATTTGGGACTGTTTTCCTTATTAAACAAAATAAGAGAAAGTTAATAACTCACTACATCTAATGTTGAGATCGAATGACAAACGTTCAAATGTATCATTAGGTTTTCCTGTTACCGCAAACATCGGTGTGGCTCCGACGAAACAGGTTTCAGTCACAAATTGTATAAAATCTGCGTAGAAACTGGTTGTTGAAGCTTGTTATAAAAATATAGTTCCTTCACCACCTTGCTGTAGGACGCAGACATATTGGACGTAACACGCATGCGCGATGGTTAAGACATCTTCTTCTACGGAGAAAATTACAGCAGGCTAACGATTGTTCCCACGGTTCTCACCCAAGATTATTCCACTTTACAGCAAAATAAAAAGCCCACTCAGACTCTGATAATGAAACCACAAACTGTGAGTGAAACATACGTGAATATGGTATTGAAAGATAACTAAAAAGGATACATATAGAAAAGAATAAGGCATTCATTTATATTTTAATTCTTTATTAAATTAATTTACAGAGGTGCCTCCTATTCCATGTCTATATGTGCTGCATATAAATCCGTCACCTTCAGACATCTAGACTAAGTGAAAATTACATTATATTTAATCTAGGCCTATGACCTGTACTAACTCTGTTGTGTGTCTATCAGATTTTTGGTCAGTCAAAATCAAGACATAATTTAAGAATACACACCATGTAAGCATAATGTCAACAAGGAATAAAGCTCTTACAATTAGGTTTGGACTCAGACCCACAAGACAGATATAGGAATGATGCAGGACGTAAGGCCCATAGCATTTCATTTGATATTTTGTTTTACTGGTGCATATTCATGTGTAAAATGAATTCTGAACAAAAAACCTGAGGTTTTGGGGGGAAGTTGGCTGCTTTGCCTGTGCTATGGTTGTAATTGAAATGACTGTGTGGACTTGTAAATTGAACATTGAATTGAAAATAGGATTGACAGTGGGACAATCATTTAATTAGCATTATGCACTCTGTTATGCAAAGACGTAACGTGTCAGGGCTCAGAAATCAGTCCCTCTTCACCACACAACGTCACACTGTGTCTCTGTCATGAGCCACGAATGGTTTTCTCATTTCCACTTTTAGTTGTTCTTTTTTATCTCCCTTTCTCACTGTGTTGTGGCCTGAACTGAGGACCAACATACCGAAAATACTTGATGAATTTTTGTCATGACTGGGGAGGGGATTTGTACCCCTTTGTTGTTTTTGCCATCTTTGCCTGGAATGAACAAGAAAGCCCAGTGAAAAGTTTAAAGTGAAACAAATGAGGTCCTGCATCTAAACTACCATGTCCCACAACTTCCCCCCAGTCTGGTTTCAATTAAAGGCTCTCTTCACACATTCCAGGCTGGGGTGTGAACTCAACTGTCCTGCAAGTGACCAGTTGTTTAGCTCTTCTTTTTTTTTTTTTTCAAAGAGTGGGATTCCTGACAGAATTGAAAAAGAGATTTTAACTCTCTTGTGGCCCTATCTTCTGTGTTTGCTATACAAAATTACCTCAGTCACTATTACACCAGTAAGGCTGAATAACCTTTACTTGAATTATAATTTCTGCATAACTGTGTGATGCAACCTGAAACAGGGCTCTGTGGGGGGAAATGTATTATTTCTTGCATCTGTTACATTAGAATTGAATATTACAACAAAATATCCCTCTGTTGACATGATTTTATCATGTCAACACATCTGTGCAATTCACTGTAGGCTACTATTTAGGTTGTTATACCATACTTACAAATTATTTATCAACTACATAAAAGTAACATAGTTTTGTATGTTTCAGTCTTTTGAGGAACTTAAAGATGAGGCTGAGAGAACATGTGGCAATATTTTAACTTCACCTTTCATAATACAAGATTTGTAGCAATGTTAAACCTTTAAGTTACACACTTAACAGCTTAACAACGAACTGAAACTGGTTATAAAGCCCAGGGAAGCTACAGATTCAAATGACAATTATCTATAGTTTCATGAAGACCAGCCTTCTCTTTCACATTGTCAAATTATATTTGATATTGACTCGATTATAGCCACTTTAAGGAACATACTTGAATAGTGTGCACTATTTGAAAGTATATCATGAATATACACTAGTTACCTAAAGGTTGTGAAAACAATTATGTAGGTTTACCATGAACCTCCTGATCAATATTAAGATGTACAATGTTATTATGATTTTTGAATGTTTAAAGGGCACTGCCCCTACAATTTTCCTGCTGATATTACAGCGTAGCCTGATAGTCAATTCGGCTAAGGTTTACTGATGGATACTTCAGTGCTGTAGGTGTAATCTTGCTTTAGAAGACCACAACGCCATTATCATTTGTGTTTCTCGTCGGGTGGGAATACTAGTGGGACCACGACGAGTGCGTATTGACGTCACTACACAGACGTTTCGGAATCTCAGCTCCCATTGGTTGATGGTTTAAAGGGACAAACATCCCCTTCGCTGTGATTGGTTTGCGCCTTTTGGGCACGGGTTTCAAATGAGAAGGAGCGAGCGGCGGATTTTCAGTTGTGGAGCATTTAATTTGGGTAGAGGCGGTGTCAGCCGAAAATTAGCTCAGCGGCTAAAAGGAGGGAAAAAAGAACCTGTAGAGGATAACGATATCAACAAGTATAAGGTAAAAGGCTTCACTTAATATATTCCAGTGTCCAAACTGCTAATGGTAATGTTAATAGGATGTTTAGTCGGTAGCTTTAGCTAGCCGAGGTACTGGTTGGGGTAGTTAACTTGGTCAACTAGCATGGTGAATTGAATATCAACTAATAATACATCCTGAAACTGTTGGCTTTCTGAGTTTATTCATTATTAGTATCTTGGGTCCTGTGTGTGGCTTTTTGTATAAGAGCTGGGGGTCTAAGTCTGCACTTTGCTGTACGCGCGTAAATGCAGATCAGTGTCGTTAACGTTAACTGAGATTATTTTACATGGACTCATTCACATGTTCATGTGCAAAAAAGAAAAATAATACGCAAATGTTACTTTAATCCTGAAGGCACTGATTCAACATAACGGCAATTGATTTAAAGACAAACCCGTCTCTCCTGTCTGGGTATCCTCACGTCACTGCTACATTTCCGCCAAATCTACATCGCGCCAAAATCAGTTTAAATTTTACAATGTATTTGACGGAAGAGTTTCTAAACGGATTCAAAGTTTATGCTAACGATTTAATAGCCATGTATGTTATTTCTTTCTTTAATGTAATGCAGCTTACTGGTTATCTTTGATAAGAGATAGCAACGTTGTCTTGCATTAGCGAAGCCATGCTGCTCGGCAGACTAGACAGTCACATTAAATAAATAAAACCTAACACAATCTCCTGATTTGTCTCCTTTATCTAGAAATCTACATACTGAACGGTGTGTATGTTTCACTGTAAGAAAGTCGCCATGAAATGCCCTCGCTACGAGGCCACCAGGGCCAACAACATGGCTGCTGCAGAGTCCAAGGTGCTTCACCTTAAAGCCTCCCCTGTGAAAGAGCCCAAGACTCCCATCAAACCTCAGTGTCCACCTGCAGGAGTGACTACAGTGTTGTTCTCTCACAACAACAACACCAGACCGGTCCACAACAAAGAAAACAGCACCAGCAGGGAGCAGGGTGGGACTCTGGATGAAGTGTTTGAGGACAGCGGCTATCTGTCTCTGCACAACAGTCAGATTGATGATCACCATGGGGATGAAGAGGATGAACACATCCAGGGAAAACCCACAGCAACCCTGCAGCCCTGTGCTGCTACACACCAAGAAAAGACAATATCACCAAAGAATTCTCCCTCCAAATGTCAAGGGAGGACAAACCATCCAGCGTCTTTGGTGGCAGCTTCTACTCCAGTGGATCGTCACAGGAGGACAGCGTACTCGCTGTCATCCACCCCATCTGACCACCACAGTGACCCCAACCTGCCTATACTGAAGTTCCAGCAGACCGTGTGTGAAGAGCTTGCTAAGAGCTATCGGAAGAATAAAAGGTAGGATTACATTTAGCTGACAGCAATGGCTTTTTCTTTCTCGTGTTTTAAAATGGTTGCTCGTACACACACAATAGTAGTGCTCCCTGGAAGGCACCAGTTCTTGATCAGTCTCTTTAGATGCACAATGGCATAATGTCTTTCTACCTGTGGGTTATCTTGACGTGAACAATATCAGAATTGTAAGAGGAAGTGGGACTTTGTCTTTTGGCATGTTTGCCTTCGTTGTCCTACATTCAGGGAAATCCAATTAGGCTAGGACATCAAGCATAACCACCCATATTCACTATCCACCTTTGCAAAAACCACATTGGGAGGCAAACCTGAGAGAAATTTTGGGGTCTTGTATCACTGCCTGAGAGTTACCCTCAGGTAGTGCATCTCCACCCTAACTAAGCTCAAGTTTAAGTCTTTTTTTTTCAGTTATGCTGAATGTGCTCAGCAAACAAGTGAATTATAACTGTTTCCCTGTGTCTCAGGTATGACTGGAGCATCGTCACAAAGGTAGCAGAAGATCATCTTTTGGATCGGGTGACCGGACGCCAGATGGGCCGAGAGTATGTCGACATGTTTTCATCTTTGCTGTCCAGGAATATGAGGAGCATCCTGACCAACATCCTGGCCCTGCTGGGAGACATGGACCTCATTAGGTAACCCACAAATGCCTCACTATGTAGAGAGAGTGTTCGTACTCACAAGGGGTGATCAAAGTGCATTTATGGTTCTTTTTCAGTGGGATTTAAGGTGGCGAGTTGTGTTTTTAAAACCAAATGCAACAGTTAAATGCTGTAATCCATGTAAATGATTTGTATTTAGAAGAAAATAAGTATGAAATTTGGGATATGTCAGACATAAGTGCTATTAACTGCTATTTTTGCCCAACCTTGATATCTAACTGCCTTATGCGTGAGCTCAGAGTAAGGAAACTCCTTTTAACTCTTATAAATTCTCATGGACTGTTTTAAAAATTTGAAAATGTGTATGAAAGGAGAAGTTTAGAGAGAATATAGGCACAGAAGATAATTGTTATGGATTCTAGTTTGTTTCTTTTTGCTGTAGTTTCTGTCTATATTCATCATGTGTTTACTTTTTTTCACCCTGCAGCTGTAAGAAAGTGAGCAGGACCTGGAGGAGGATCATCTATGAGGATACAGTAGCTCTGAACAGGTGTCAAAGAGCTGAGCAGGCACTCAGGGTGAGGAAACACACGTACTTTCACACACAAACACACGTACTTTCACAAGAATTGGCCGTGGGTGGGATTCTTGTTAAGCATTAAACACTTTACATCTTAATAGCATCGCACCCTACATACATACAGAGGAAGTATACTGTGTCTGATCTTTACCGACCTTGTCTGATGTCACATACAGATACTCAATGCCTTTGAGCTTCAGTAAACATTAAACTATAAAGCTGGCTAATCCTGTGGGGCATTGGGCTATTGGAGCAGCAAAATTAATGCCTCGCAACAGACGATGCTACATAAATGATTAAATTGCAGAAATCATTTACAAACATTTTGGCATAAGAAAACACCAATATGAAGCTTGCATGTTAAACTAATATCTAAATGAGGAAAATGCACACTATGAAAAACTAACCTTTCACATACTGTATGTGTGCAGTAATTATTAAGCCAAAGAACAGGAGGACGACACTGATGTTGCAACATATATACAGGATGTGCAGGCACACTTGGTTAAAAGCTGTGAAATACTAAATGTGCCTAAAACCAATTTCATCCATGTCTCATCTGTGTGACCTTTTTTTTTATTCTTTCCAGGAGTCGAGGAGCTCTCTGAGGCAAAGTGGCTTTGGTCTGACAAGAGATGTGGCTCTGTCCAGGGTGGTGCTGTCCTGCATGCAGACCCTGGCCTCCTCGAGCACTCCATCCTCCTCTTCAGCATCCACTCCAAGCTGCAGGGTCAACAGACGGACCGCTCCCTCTCAGAAGGGAAGCATGTCCAACTCCCAATGTACACGCTTCGACGAATACATGCAGGTGAGTGTGTGTATATAGATTAGCTGCAGCTAAACATCATTTTCATTATCGATTTAATGTGCTAAATCGATATTCGATTTTCTATAATGTCAGACAAGAACTCTGACATTTACACTCTGGAAAATGGATTTAAATACATTTGTACTCTAGCTTTAACAAAATGTCCATGTGTTTTGTTCTTCTGTTCAGGCCGCCAGCAATCTGAAGCAGCATGAGTCTCTACGTCGCTGCAAGCAATGCGGTTCACCAGCGACACATTCCCCCGAGGTCCAGAGGGCAACGTGCACTCGCAACAGCTGTCTGTTCGACTTCTGCACCCACTGCCAGGAGACCTTCCACGGCTCGACCCCCTGCAGAGTGGTGCAGCCCAGAGCCCATCTCCCCTCCTCGAAGACGCCCCCCATCATACCAGGCAGCGCTCGCAGCAAGAGGAACGTCAGGCGCCTGTGACGGAGCGTTACTGAGGTTTTATTCACTGACTGTTTTAACTGGGCGGGTCATCTTTCATCGGACTGGCAGCGTTTCCCTCAGCTCCCTCCAAAGCTCAGACAGCGACACGAGCTCTGCTTTGGACTGGCTTTGTTACCAGGTTACATGCCGAGCTCTTGCTCTATCTGACTGAGTCATGTTACTGAAGCACTTGTTCCAATGCTACTGGGACAATCAACCAGAAAGTGTCATCTGGCTAAAACTGTTGTCGTCTGTGAGTGACAAACACATCTGATGCCAAAAAAAGAAAGACATCCAGACTAATACGCTTTAAGTTGTACAGTTTTATGTTTTAAAATGAAATGGATGTAAATATATTATATTGTAAATTTTAAATAGTTTTGTATGTTTTTAATAAATGTTGATCCTCAGGAGGGCTTTACTATTCCTATTGGCTGTATTTGTATGTCCTGTAAATATACGTTTCATAAAACTAATCTTGTGTCCTTGCGGTTCTTGTGGACAAGTTATTTTTCCGGTTCCTAGTTTTATTTCAAACACATTATACAACAAAGGATGGTCAGCAATTAAATTTGATGCAGTTTAGATAACGTCATGAACACTTTTTACGCTACCCCTTTTTCTTTACAACCACCCCAAAGGTGTGTAAATGTTAAATATTCATATTTTTAAAAATGCATTTAATATCACACTTAAATGCTATATAAAGATTTGCTCTCTCCCAGACATGAAAGAGCCACTTTATTTAAAAAGAGGCAATTTGTTCCTAGTAAAATTGAGCAGTTTTTCATTTGTATTTTCAATACATAAGAGTTTAAAAAGTTAAATAACATCCAATTTTTTTACCTACTTGATTTGATGCATGTGTTCTAAGACTGAAAGTGCAGAGATCGAAACTCCCCAAAGTTATTTCCTCTTCACACAAACCGAAAATGTAGTTGTCTTGTTTGGTTTTGACTGTTGTTTCAAGAGGACGGCCTGTTGCAGTTTTCGGAAATGGAAGCACACTTTTTGGCGCTTGTTTCACTCTTTCTTGAAACTTGGCTTTTGTTTCTGACACTGAATTTATACCATGAGGAAAAACAAGGATGCAGTCCTTGATGAGTTGTGGCATTTTGTCCCAAGTAATGTCTTCATTTACTCCACTAGAGGACAGCATTGTTCTCAACTTCTGCACGAACTATACTCATTGGTGACCAGAGTCTCACTGCTGTGGTTTTGAATCTCACAACCTTGCGTATTAATGAAATTAATTAAAAGTAATGCAAAAGGTAGGGTTAAAGTCTAAAAGTAAGGTTTGAACTGCTGCATATTGTAGTATAATAAACAGTCTTCACGCTACAGCCGCAGAATACAACAACCAATATAAGAGCTCAAACCAGAGACACAAATATTAGTTTACTTTCAAAAGTCAAATACATGCATTAAATGATGAATAAACAGATCTCATAAAAACTTTGATTTAACAGATTTTTGTTGTTTTCTCTCTATTGTATGGAAGCCAAAAAACAGTCATGCTCACAATTATTCTTTTGATACTGGTATCTTTAGATTAAGCGCTAATTGTGCTTGTTTTCTCATTTAAACCGTCCAAATTAAGTTTTATTCTAATTATCACAAGAAAATGACCTTTCTCAAGATCACATAATCATGGAGAACTCAAAAATGATTGACAGGTTCATTTTCTCACACCTGATTTCGCCGTCATGACTCTCTGGGAGTCTCCTTCTCCTTCAGTGACGAGGACGGACATAAATGTCATCACAGTTTGAAATTTCTGCGTGTGTTATGGATAGACTGTATAAGAGAAATGGACACCTGGATGCCATAAACCTGCATTGTCTCTAATGTCCGACAGGGGGTGACTCTGCTGGTTGCAAAAATTTGTCCAAATGAATGGAAGTCTATGAGAAAACGAGCCTACTTCTCACTTGATTTACTACCTCAGTAAACATTTTCCTAATGGGTTTATGATCTCCGTCGCTAGTTTGCAGTCTTCTTCAACACAGCATGATGTTCATTTAGTAAATTATGGTGCCATTTAGATGAAAATAGACAATACAGTAGGACAGTTGGATGTAAATGCTGCTGAGGTGGAGATTTCTGGCTCAGAGTGTGAGAAAAAATAAATTTTGAGGAAGAAGCCTTTAAAGATATGAATTTAGGAGAAATGTACAGATGCAAATTGACAAAGTGTACCAGAATAAACACTTTAATGTGAATTCGGGACGTTTTCTTTCCACTAGTCTGAAAGAAGACGTTCTATAGAAGATAAAATAGCCCAAAATCTCAAAATTGACCACTGCATGAAAAGCAATGTTTTTGCCTGTAGCGTCTCGGCTTGACACAGGTGGAACATTATTCAAATTCCCACCAATGACTATATAGTATCAAATGACTGGAGGCATCACAAAACTTGCACACAGTCTGTAAAAACAGTTGTATAATATCCTCTGTGGCTTTGGAGGTTATTTTTTGGTAGAAAAAACAAGTGTCTCCATCTGGACACTACTGAGTTTCAGTCATCATCATCAGACCTGCAGCAAAGACAGTCACTGCTGCTATCTACAGCAGCAAGGAAGCTCCCGAGCAAGCGTCAGTCTGAGCAAAAATTTCAGTTAAATGAAATAAATTATGCATTTTTAATATGTTTTTAATTGCATAGTCCATCCATCATTTTTGGCCATTTGTCTGACTCCAGGTGATGTTAATTATTGATAATATAATGAAATATGTTAAGATAATAAATAAGTCAAGGCTATATTGTTCCTGCTCATTTTCCATCATACTTCCAGTCTTATTGCATCGCATTCTACAATGTATTAAAAAGTTCTCAAAAAGTCTTAAATTTACCTTCTCAGAAACTAAGAGAACTAAGAGAAACATTTTCTCCACTAAATCATGGCACATATATCCAAGTATTCAATAAAATTCAGCATTATGTCAGTCCCTGATGAGGTATTCGGCCCTAAACGCGTTTCATATTAAGTTTAATGCATCACTCTCTTTTAATAATTGTCATGCATTCACAGCGTGCTTTTGTTGTAATTTATAATGATTCATAATGCCTTAGGAGGGGCACTGAAAGTCCTATGTACTGATTTGTGATTTTTCATACCACAGCAAGCAAAAGCGCTTATTAGCCAGTTATCACTTTGCATTGATTTTCCATAAGAGAGAGAGAGAGGGGGAAAAAAAAGCACCTTTTGGCATAATAAAACCATTTTTCATCAGTAAGACTCTGAGATGTAAACACTCATTCAAAACACACACTCACCAGGATAAAAATAGCTTCTGCCAGTTTTCCGTTGTAACAGTTTGCTCGAATCAGTCATCACTTGTTTAGGAGATTTGTGAATCGCATGACTGACATTAGATAGTTACCTCTGACATTTGCAGGATGACCCATCTCTCAAACTCTTCACTCTCTCTCTCATAGCTGAGCTGCTGTCTGTGTGTGTGTGTGTGTGTGTGTGTGTGTGTGTGTCTGTCTGTCTGTGTTTTGTTGTGATGACGCATATAAACATCAACTTTAATTCATGTTTCAGCTTTTGCATGGAAATTATTTTTATTCAGCTGGATGTCCTGTGACGTGGAAACCCTGCTTGTTCTCATATCAATACCGCTCTCATGTTTATTCGCTAAATATCTAGCCAGCTTAGCATAAAGACTGGGAGCAGGTAGCCTTTCTTGCACAGAGTTAGATGAGAGGGTCAATACCTCAGTTTAATACCCACAAAACCCAAAGTTTGTCCACTAGAGTTTAAATTCCATCTGTTAAATGGACCTCAGTACATATTGTGGGCACAAATCTTAGCAAATATAACTGGTCTTTATGAAACATTGAATATTGGCAATTACATGATGGGTTTATCTAAAAGATACAGCTCTCCCCTCTCTGTCCTTAACCCTCCCACCAGAGGAGCACAAATGTTCACACGCGCTTCATACGTGCTGGAAAATGCAGTTGAACTGACTTTTCTCCCATCTTTGTGATACCAGTGCTGTTATACTGTATAGCTGCAACTCCATGAGAATTACTCTCCTGCTCTGCAAACGTGGGGACCTGTGAAGACCTTTGAGATGATGTACTGTGATACAAGGCTCTACTGTGAGCTGCATAAATAAAATGGAATCAGGTGCAGACTTTGCCTACAGTTTGCAAAGGGCTAAGCTATCAGCAACATTCGCTTTAACTCTCTCCATCTCTCTGACGCTTCGCAGATCATTGGCTCATGTTTTATTGCATCTCTTGTAAACTCTCTTTCCGTGATTGAATCAGGCTTTCACTGGCATCTGAAGAGACGTGCATGTGCATCTTTTTGTTCGTAAAACAGCCAATGGGAATGTACTTTCTCAAAGAGGACCTGTGATTGGCCAAAATCTTCCATCACAGGCTAGGTTGTCTAAAAAAGCTAGATTTTTCTGAAAGTTTTTTTTTTTTTGTATAGAATTTGCCCAGTGCCTATTCCTGCTTTAGATATCAATGTCAATATCAGCGACAAAAATCCAGTAATGTGCTCGAAAACACAGATGTAAAACTATTCAAAGAGCATGTTTATGTTTCATTCATTTAGAAGTAACACAACTGTGTTGCCCTGAAAGGGGACACGGATGAGTTGAAAGCGCAGCAGCTGTACATCTAACATGTAAGAAAATGCCATGATGGTGGAACTAAATGGACTATTTTGTAAAACGTCAGAGCTGCTGATGTCTCTGCTGCGGCTGCTGATTAGTCTGTGCTGTGGCCTTTCACTCCCTTAGCGACTCATGGTCATTTATCTGGCAGATTTATTGATCGGCTGCTGCACTGAGACACATCCCCAACACAATCAGACCCGCTGCTAATTGTAAAAGTCATTAGAGCTGGCTGCCACATCTGTGTATTTGTGTGAATGTATGTGTGTTAATAAACAGGTGTTTAACAGGCAGGACTGGTGCACCATTAGAAATTATCTAAAAAAAAAAATCAGAATATCCTCTTATCTAGTCAAATATTGTAAATGAAAGGTAAGGAAATGTGTTTTCCTGACAGCAATGCAAAGCCATGTCATTCTTTTTCCCATCATCCTGAATTCGTTCTTCTTTTCTGTCACTTTTCTTAGTGTTTTATCTGCTCATCCTTTGAAGTTCACTCTTTTCCAGCTTTTTTTGTGCACAAATAGCGAATTTCAGCCCCAGGATAGAGGAGAGGGGTTGGTGTATGACAAGGGAACATCTGGACCATGTGAGTGTGTGTGTATGTGTGTGTGTGTTTTTCAGGTTGATGATCTTGATGTGCAGTGACTTCCACATGTCAATCAGCTGCATGTCACCAAAGCTGAACTGTAAAAGCCCTGAAATTAAGCTGACACTCGAGCGCCTGCAGGGAAACGAGAACGACACAGGAAGTGAATCAAGACCTCAGATTGAGGCTGAGGAGGGTGACTTTATGTTTTTAACTTAAAAAAATCAGAACAAATATACCGAGTGCACTGCTTTGGTGCAAGCAGGGTTGCAGTTTATTGGCTGGTTGGAAATAAGATGGCAGGTCAAGTGTTTTCTACCCTTTATTAATCCAGGAAACTTTACACCCTCCTTTTCATCAACCTCCAGCCTCATGATCGTACATTTAAGATGGATTGTTGAATCCATCATGATGATGGATTGCCATTCATGCATTCTTCAGCTGCAGTAAGTTTTGTAACAGGATCGTTTCACTGTATCACAGCTTTGGTCTTATTTTTATTGGTTTTTGCAGTCAGATGATCAAACAGTTTTTAAACAATTGTCCCATGTTGACAACCTTATTTGGAAGAAAAAAATGAAGCCTACCCAAACTGTCCATTGTGAATATCCATGTATCCACGTATTGGGTGGCGCAGAAATGAGCAATGGATGTGATCATTTGTCTACACTCAAATTTATTTGGAAATATGTATGCTGTAACCTTGGCAACTGAAATATTAATGGTTTAATAATTATATTTTGACATAGGACTGCTTTACATTAGGTGAAACTGCAGGAGCCACCAAAGGCCCCTGCCAGTCCAGTTCATATTGTGCATTAGCGGTGCATATTAACAAACAAATTTGAAATTATTGCCACAAACTAATTGCTTCACAGTGAAACTGGAGACTTTTCAGCCTCTGAGGACCAGGGGCCCTGGGGCAATTGCTCACTTTGCATAGTTGATAATCCTGCCTTGCCTACTGCACACAGCTTTCCTGTGCAATGATGGATTATTAAAAACATTTACTGTGTGCTACCTCTCAGATTTAACCACTGAAGTGGGTTTCTTTCTAAATTGTTTGGGGAAAGTCATGTGATTGTCTTTAAATTATTTGATATTATTTGATGATTTCCCCAGATTGCCGAAACTTTGGTGAATAAAACGTTACCATTTCCAGTGCAAACTATGGACAAAGCCCCGGTTGTAATGAATGAGAGACAATATAAGATTTTGGCTGGTCCAAATGGAAAGCAGTGGGGAAAAAAGAATGAAAATGTTTGTCCTTCAAAAATACTTTTGTCCATAATCCATACCATGATTTAATGCTGTTTATTCCTTTGTGCACAGTTCAGTGACAGAGGCTTTGTTGTTCTTGAGTTGTTCAACAGACTGAATGGTCAGAATCGACACTCAGTCATGCCAACAAATATAAGAACAAGGTCAGATGACCTGACAGGATTCACAAAGCCCTTCATGTACGAGTTGTATCTGTAGATGTATGGGTGTCTTAAGTCTTTCAGTGTAGAAGGAAGGGTATAATCCATACACACATACACACACACACACACACATACAACATGACCAGTGCTTGATGTTAACAGGCTGCAGCCCTCTCTCTCTGTCTATTTTTACTCTGTTTGGTCCATTAAGATCAGCAGTGATGAGAGTTAATGAGTGAAGCCTCTCCACAAAGCAGGCAGTAATCACAAATGTTCTGGAGAGTGGACACACACACACACACATACACACACACACACACACAAACACACACACACACACACACACACACACACACACACAAAGATACAGTATGTACACACAACCACAGTGCTTACATGAAAACACACGTATTGACTGAAGTTTTTTTGTTATGATGACAAACCTGCCTGCCAATCGATTAAAGAACACACACACGCGCACACACACACACACACACACACACACACACGGACATGCACAGTAACAGAAATACAGAACATAACCACACACTATTAATATGTGTTGATTTGTATGAATTGGAGCAAAGGTTAAAACAAATATATCAACTCCATTAGGATGACTGACTGTGTCAACATTTCTGCACAACATTTTTTTTTTTTTTTTACACCAAATACTGTAACGTTATTGTAACAATGCGTCGGTGTACTTTATTACTTTTGTGTGCTGACTAAACATGATTATGACTAAACATGATTAACACCAAATTACATTGTTGTTTCCGCAAAAATTTAATGAATTCTTTGGAAAATTAGCAACCTACAAGATAAGGAGTTGTGGTATGTTTACATTCTGTTGTTGTGCTATTTTTAGGTATTAAATGCGAACATTGAATATTTCATTACAAATCTTTCCAAATTATATAAAGTGTTTATGTCCTCCTCCGTGTTATGTGAGGTGTTGGACTCAAATCAATCAAAAGTTTCCATCCAATCATTCACTATCTACACCCACTTGGAGCAAGATAACAGCACCACCATGAGGTTGACATTTGTGGTTGTTAGTGAAATGTTTCAGCTATTGGATGGATTCCCCTAAAGTTTTGTTCACACATTCACACGCTTCTCAGGATGACCTGTAATAACTGTGGTGATCGCTGAACTTTTTCATTCAGCATCACCATCAGATCAAAATACTACTTTGTTCAATTCTACAGTACAGACCAAAAGTTTGGACACACCTTCTCAGTCAATGTGTTTTCTTTATTTTCATGACTATTTACATTGTAGATTCTCACTGAAGGCATCAAAAATATGAATGAACACATGTGGAATTATGTTCTTAACAAAAAAGTGTGAAATAACTGAAAACATGTCTTATATTCTAGTTTCTTCAAAGTAGCCACCCTTTGCTCTGATTACTGCTTTGCACACTCTTGGCATTCTCTTGATGAGCTTCAAGAGGTAGTCACCTGAAATGGTTTTCACTTCACAGGTGTGCCTTGTCAGGGTTACTTAGTGGAATTTCTTGCCTTATTAATGGGGTTGGGACCATCAGTTGTGTTGTGCAGAAGTCAGGTTGATACACAGCCGACAGCCCTATTGGACAACTGTTAGTGTCCAAACTTTTGGCCTGTACTATATATGTCCAAAATAAGTCTTTTAAGCCTGTCGTCCACACAGAGTGAGACCTTGGCTTCTAATTATACGATCATCTGATTTATGAGTCAAATATCAGCTGCTATTTTGACACTTGAGAACAAACTGTGTCACAGCAGAGACCATGAACAATTACGTTTTATCTTAACACCAAAATTAACTATTTGGAGGAAATCCTGGTCACATGAAATCTGATGAATTGTATGGAATTTGTTTAATTTTGTGACTTTGCTGCAAATATACCTTTACTGCCAATAAAACAGAGCATTACTCAAATGAGAGGTAGTAATAAAAGAATGGAAGAAAATTAAAATGACACCTACAAATAAATTCATAAATGTGGAAAAGAGGGCAAAACATAAAACCAAAGAATATTTGCAAAATTAGCTGAGCTGGATCTTTGATGCTAAATGAGTGTCATTTAAAGTGGACATGAAAAAAAGGAAGCCCTGTTTTATGTTTCCTGGCAAGGGCGCTGCCATCTTGTGGTAATATAACCTGTGACATCATGGGGTTGGCAACACGAACCAACAAACAACGTTAGGTACCATCAATAAGCTAACCGCTGTTAGCGTCAACTAACAGCTAGCTAACACTAGGGTTTAGCTAATAATTAGTACGGGGGAACCACAAACAAAAATGTGTTGGTCAGACAACTACGTAAAGAAAAATGCACCTGGAAACATTGTTCGTACTTCATGTCATCATATTCCCGTCTCTGTCCAACACCATGTCACATGTATTTGTTTTATTTATTTCAATGGGTTAACGTTATTGGTTGCTGGTGGTTTCAGCTAATGTTAGCTAGACTGCTAGCTTAAATTACGTGGTATTGACTGAACGTGCCGGTGTTTCGGAGCATTTCCACCTCCAACACGAAAAAACAGCCACACTGGCAACATGTAGTGTAGTGTTATTTTGAAGGAAAAAACCAGAAGAAGTGTGTGTGAGTTACTCTGCTGTCTGCTTGTGTGGAAGATCAGTTCAGAGGAAGTTTGGTTCCATGTTCGTATTTTATAACATGCGGAAGCACAAAAGCCCTCGGCTACAGAGGCAATCGGACTTATCACAGGCTCAACAGCTTGTTGAAGTTCATCTTCCTCCTTGTCTAAATAAGCGTCTGTTAACTACACCAGTATAACCAACTAACCAACCAACCAACCCTGTTATGTAGGCTATGATGTCACCCCAAAATGGCTGCTCCCTAGTTAGATAGCTAGATAGAAATTACAAAAATGTGTCACATCTGTGGTTATCCTAATATGTATGGACACTACCAGTGCTAAAACACATTTAATTTCTATGAGAAAATTTACAATAAGCTCCTTATCAACTGGACAATGACAAAGCTTCATGTTAGGCTTTAAGCTTGATTTACAGATTTTTAAAAAGATAAAGAATTGACAAAAGAATTCACAACATCTTTGAAACAATAGCTATAAAAAAAGAAAATACTGCAGCAGTGACTCTCATTGCCTGCAGGTGGTGTTTATGTTAAAATTGCCCAGCCATTACTTTCTTTGCCAGTAGATGGCGACTTTCACATGTTCCTTCCTAAAGGTGGCGCAGGTTGGCATGTGTGGAGATGAGCTTCAACGACCGATGAGCTCCATCTTGTGGAAAGGCAGCAACAACAGCAAACAACAATAAACGAATTTGTGACATAAGCCATAAGCTGCGTCACATCTAAAAAAAAAGGTATCTGCAAAGCACAGCGGGAGGAAAAAACACTGAGTGTTAGAGTGTTAAACCTTAATGCGGCAGAATATTTAGGCATTTGTAGGTCCAGCAAGGTTAAATCATCCTGAGATGACACACCGGCTTTGTTGCAGTGCCAGAAAGCTATTAAAGACAAAAACTAAGAAACCCATTTTAATGTCACAGAGTTGTGAAGAACAGAGGATAAATGAACAGTCCATTTGCACTTCAACTTCTTTCATCATCTTTCTCCAGTGAACATTTCCTTCTACAGCAGGAGCCATTTTCAGAGCAGAGCTGTGGAAACTCACAGTTAGATAACCGAGAAGTCTCCTGAAGGTGTGAAACATGACAACATGACTGAAAGCAAGGCTACTTTCAGACCTTTAGACATCACACAACAGTCCATTAGCAGTGTCTAGTGTGACCATTTTCCACTAAAACTGTGAAGGACGGCTAAATAGAAATTAAAGGTGTAATAATAAATTGATCGTGAAGGCAATATTGTGATTATATCAATAAAATGTACATGCCGTGATCCATGTTTCTGAAGACAGCTGCTGTACTAGAGAGAAGGATTTTCATTGGCTACTTGGTAGTTTGTGGTTGCTGTGTGAAGGCAGGAATAATGAGGCTGTTAGTACGGACAACGTGATGGAATCAAAAACTGGGCTTCGTCACAGCTTCCTGATAACAATTTACCTTAAGCACTGTTTTGTGTTTTCTGGATGTACTGATTGTATTGACTTATTGTAATGTTGTATTATTGTATCGTAATTGTTCTGCCAGTATTGTACTAAAGCCTGGGTTTTTTCCACTAATTGTAATACTGACTGGTGCTTTTCAAGCCGATTCCTAATGAAGGCATGGAGCTTTAAAAACAGCGCAGAAAGATATTCTTTCATTTTTATAAATAGCTACATCATTTCCTGAAACACTGAGCACTGCTGCTTTTATTAAACATTACTAAAACCATGACAAACTAGTGCATTTGTTGGGGGCTGTTTTCATTTGTGGAATGATTCACATTTTATGCATTAATGAACCAAACTTATCTTTTAAATGGAACAGCACAGATTCTGTTTCCGACTCAGAACAGTAACAATAATGTTTTACATTTCCGAAGTTTTCTCCCACTCTAACTTAGAGTTGATCATAACTTTGAGCAGTTTTGTTTAGTTGCCTAATCCTAACTATGACCAAATCAAACGTGAGCCATAGTGGATGCCTTTTTCAGTACTAGCATGCAGAAAGAAGGTCTGTCTGGACGTGGTTCCTCATCAGTAGAAATAACACAGAAGAAGAAACACACAGAGAGATGGTAAGAGATGTAGGGCGGGAGAAACAAGTCTGCTTCCAAACCTGTTTGTCTTTGTTCTAAGGTTGTGAACAGCCTCTATATGCCAGCATTATTCTGAGGAGGCAACACGTACTATCGCAAACTTGCTACGACCTCCTTCCTCTTCACTCAACCAGTAGGTGATTTAAGCTTCCCTTCAAAGCCAGCAGGTTTGACAGTAGCTGTGTCATTTTTCATTGGTCCGGTTTCTGGAAATGTTTCCTGATATAGTCCTGATATAGAGACTTGTAACAGAAGCAGACTCTAAAGGAATTAACCTCATAACAACTGACTTAAAACAAGAGAATATATGAAAAAGAGAAAAGGTACAAAACTGTGTAGAAACTCAGCTGACATCAAACTGCTGGCAAAGTGTCGCTGTCCGTGGTGCTGAAGTTCACATGATCCCTTTGTTGCATGCATTACTGCTCATTTCGTCCTCTCCTTCACTAATAACAACCAATAACAAAGAATTTACTCAAGTCAATTGTTTTCTGAGTTGGGAACAAGTTGACAAAGCATTTGTTTGTATAACAGGGTACTCTGAAAAAGATAGAAACTATTTTGTCATGGCTGCTCATGTAGTCTACATATTTATGGGTGTGATATGAAAATACTTTCTGATAGGATACAGACAAAGCTTCCCAGGAGATCTCAAACCTGCTTCTGCTATCACTGAGACAGCAGGCAAGATGGCGTCACTTGAATTTGCTTCTAGGCCGACAAGGAAAGAAGGAGAGAGGAGAAGAAATGCACTCAGTTTGCACCCAGTGTTTTCATGTCCCTGTTGAGCTTCATGTCAATCAGCCGACACCCACGGGGAAGAAGTGAAGGTCGCTTGTTGCTTTGTACTCATATACTGTCAACATGTCACATCCTTCTATATGATCGCATCCAGCTTTTTCATTTAGAAACTAGCTGGCCCGGCAACAGCAATAATTGTTTTAAACAATGAAACATTGGGGAATTAAAAAAAGAAAATATACATTGGAGTTGAGGGGTTTGTTTAACATCCACTCCAAAAATTAACCAGTGTTTCAGTGGAAAGGTTAATGTTTAATCGTAGTTTAAATGGTGTGGTTTTTTTTTACCCAAAAAAGAATTACATTGTGGGGAAACCAGTCAATCCTGTAGCTGTAGCTTTCAAGATGAAAAACTGTCAAAGGCACAAAATATCAACCACCAGCAGTTTAAATTCTACATTTATTATCTTTCAAAAAAAAAAAAAACTGAACAGACTCATGTCTTAAAACTCCAACAGCCAAACAATCAGCCAGACAAAAGACTCAGCTTTGAAAAATAAACCAATATCTTTTATTTGGTGAGTGGTGTACATCACTATATGTGCTAAAGGCAGGTCTATGCTCAGTTATAACATCTTTGCTCTACATGTTAAATAGTATAAAGTGATTATATGCATTGTATCAATTCAAAATGTGTTCCTCTTCCTGTTGTTCCTGTATTTCCCTTTGATCGTCAAATGACAATTCAGTCAGTATATAACGACTGCGTCACTGAATGTGACAACTGTTAATTTGAATTTTACACAGCAGTACTTATGTTGAAACTAGTCTCAATGTATTGAATAATTCTGTACAACTATTGTTCTACTAAAGGTAAAAGGGTCAACAGAATTTTTTATAAAGCAGTGATTCCACTGAAAGGCAATGGTGTTACTGCTCCACTGATGATTTGTTGGACACAATCTCTGCTGAAAGTGAATGGAACTTGTCTGAGGTTTCTTCCTGTTAAAGGGGAGTTTTTCCCTCAACATTGTCATCTGACGCTGCTCATGTGGGGATTCTTAAATCCTTCATTTTGAATTCTTGAATCATTTGGTGCCTCTTAGTTAAAGAGTTTGGCCTAGACCTGCTCTTTAATGGCTTGGGATTACGTTTGTTATGAGTTGATGCTACGTAAATAAAGATTGATTGATTGCTGTTGGTCACTTTGTTGGTCAAGTTTTAGTTATGGTTGATCCACTGAAAACCAAAGACACACACTGAAAGTAAATGCTGTTCTATTGACATTCAATGGACCAAATGTGTTACTGAAGGTTGATGGGACTAATTTCACTGAAATTTAATAAGACAGAGGTTCCTTAAAAAGTTATTAGGAAAGAAAGAGTTCCATTGATCCTTTTCTCTCCTAGTGGAACAATAGTGATATTCGAGAGAAAGTAAATGTGGTTCTATTTACTGTTGCCAGTTGCTAGTTTCAAACACTGACTGACCAAACAAAATGTTGACTTGCATGTTGCTCAGTGCGGCCGGAAGAGTCTTTGAGCCAGAATCTTTAGTGATTAATATTGTATATATATATACAGTATATATACAGTGTAAACATGTACTGTGTGTATGAATAGATAGATAACCACATTGGAGAACACATCATCAATTGTTGATTTGACTTTCAAATGTCCTTTGGATTAATACTATGTTGTTTTTGGAATGGGTGGTTTCATGAGGATGACTTGAGGTATTCACTCGAGCAAGGGCCCCTCCTCAAAGTGGCTGCAAAACAGAAGGGGGGGGGGGGGGGGGGGGGGGGGGGGGGATAGAGGGTTATTGATCTAAAACAACTGGAAACTGACAATCCTATAGGCTATAGTATTGATCTAGTAATATATGTATATAGGGTGTGGATGTCAAATAGGGTCACATGTATACAGTCCAATCATTTGTGTGTGTTCTTACCAGTTGAAAGTTGTTTAGGAGGTGATCTACGTTAATGTCATTGTAGCTCTCCTGGAAGGTGTCGGGTTCGTCCCTGGACTCCTCGCTGGCTCCAGGATCTTCTAGGCTGTGTTTGTTTGATGTGGAAGTAGAGGGTCAAAAAAGTTAATACATATGAATACTTTTATTCTATATTTGTGTATGAAGCAATGCTATAAGTTTAAATACATGAGAAGTTGGTAGGGTTTTAAGTGGTATATTAAGTGGTGGAGTATTTTTTGTTGTTGCAGATGAGGCTGTTTGGTCCAATAATCAGTTGATTAGATTTTGTGTTGTTTTGGATCTGAGATTTTACCTTAAATGTTTTTTTTCATTGCACATGATTGTGGTCTGTTGTGGAGATTGCAGACTTAAATGTTGGTACTATTATTGTTTTTTTGTGTTTTTGGCAAATACAGTGAAAAAATACTCTTTTATAAATAGATTCTTCAGTTATCAAGAGAAGGAAACACTATGAAATTCACCTGAACTTCTTCCTCAACCATGAAATTAACCTTATAAAGCAAACAGTGACAGGTTTACATTCCTACCAGCTGATTCTGCTTCACTTAGTGTTATGTATATGTATATGTCATGTTATCATTTAAATCGATCGCGCATAACTTGTGGGTTAGTCTGCATTTCAATGGAGGACATTCCTTTCTCAGCAGCTGGCATCCTGATGGCTGCTACTGCACTCACTGGTTCAAAAGAAATTGCCAACTGTATAGAATTCCATTAAAAATCCTAATATCTTTCAATGAGACAATTTACAAAATAAAGTGAGAGCATGGGAGACTAACACATACCTTCGCTTTCCTGTTAAGACTGAGTTCAAGTACTTCTTGACAGCCATCTGTTTGCGGAAGCGACTGTAGTTGTCTGTGAAGATGGCGTCTGAATGGCGCTTTACTGGTTCTTCCATCAACTCGTCACTAGACGAAAAGGAGAAGGATAAAGGCCACAGTTCAGAGGACACAAGGTTTCAATACAAAGTCATTGCAGCTGTGGGATCTGTGGGTCACGGTATCTGTCTTCTCTTTGTGTGTTTGTGTGTGTGAAGCCCTCCTGGCTGTGTAACAAACACGTAATGAAGCGATAATGGCATAAATTAACCTTTAAAAATGCTTAGTCGATTATAAAATGCATCATCAAGCAGATCGGGTCTTTTCAATGCAAATGTCAGCGGGTCACCTGGTGCTAACCACAACGTTACAGAAAAACCTCTACGTGAAATAGAGAAACATGATGTATTTTCACTTGATGTAATAAATGTGGTTTTGACGAGACATACTTAACACTTTCATGCAGTTTTTTTGTATTTCGCTTGATTCTGTGACTGAAGGAATTTGCAGAAGGCACTGAATCTTTAATAAAATTACAGTCAAAGATCTTGAATGAAAAAAGGGGATGCATAATCAGGTTTTTTTTCCTTTGCAAGTAAACCACATGTTTAAAAAATGCTTTGATATCTTAACTTCTGTATAAGGGCATATATGTCAGAAAATCCCTGATATTTTCTCCTTAAAACAACATTCAAATGGAGAGTTTTCTACACTCTGAGGCGACATTTCTCCCACTATTTTAGTGTAACATGCTGAACTTCTACACCCATTTATACTTAATGACACGAGTTATGCTACAGCCATATTAACTCCATCTATTCTCTGATGGGTTTGAGTTCACCCTTTTTAAAGGAGGAGACTATTGTTGGCTTCAGATTACCCTGTCTATATCCATTTTTTTTTTTTCTTTTTAATGATTTTAATGATTTGTAATCATTTGTAACCAGGTTTGAAAACACTTTGGTTAGACAGCTCTACACAGCAGTGTATGAAGAGGTCTACAGCCTGGTAAGGTGACTGTTAAAACTGGGCTGTATGAAATCCCATCCAACAATTTCAATGTGTGATTATGAAAGAACAGCCAATTACTAAACAACTAAAACCTTAACCAGCCCCCTGCCTGCCAGCTCTCCGGTCTCTGGGAACAAGGAGGTCACCTACCTGACCCGCTTTCCGATCAGAGACTCCAAGTATCTCCGCGCTGATAGCTGTCCGAGGAGTTTGCTGTATCCGCTGGTGAACAGACCGTCTGCGTGTCTCGTCGCTCTGCACAGCACAGTTATATAAAAATCTGGTTACTTTTGATCCGGTAAATAAGACAAGCAAGACGAGGGCAAACGCCAAAATGACGCGCATCAGCTCCAGTCCTGAAAGTGCGTTGGTTATGATTGTAGGCTACTAACAGCGTTAGAAAGCGGGCAGTGCGAGGATTTTAATGTTGCTGTAAAAAGAATACAGCCTATGGGCCATACAAATTATTTCCCTCCTTAAAAGTACCTTTTATGAAATGGTGCTATGATAAGCAATAAACAGCATGTGTAAGCCCTTACAGAAGATGTTTATAGCGATGCCAGAGATGAAAATACAGTAATGGGCTCGCTATAAATTATTATAAGTAGATTATATGATTATTAAAGCGATTGTCTTCAATTGTTTCACCTTGTTTTCGTTGTTTCAACGTAAGGGATTAGTTCACTGTTCACCTTGAAACAATAGGCTCCTCTTTCTGAGGCACATTCGTGTTATCTACTACCGTTGGCAGCAGCTAAACCAGAACACAGTGGCAAGACTTGAGATGATTTCTGACATGAGTGATGAAAACATGCATGAAAAGTCAGGAATTCTCGTTAGGTGGTAAAATCAATTAACCTGAGCGGGAGTCCGGAGACAAACCTGCTTAGATTCATCCATAGGTCTAATCACACAGTTTTAGCTGAAAAGAACAAGCGTTCTCTTACCTCATGGATGTGTATGGCAGACCCAGAGTCCGGGAGTACAACACACTGCACAGGGCTATTAGGAAAAGCAGCTGGGGGCCGGTTCGTTGTAACATCGCTTTACACCTGAGAGTAGAAACGGCATTGGGTTATTATCACTCCAACCTGAACACAGAGAGCACATCCCATCCCATCAGTCTACTGACGAAAAAAAAAGATTTTATGAACCACTTAAGCGATTGTGAATTTTGTCAGAGGAAAAAAAGGAAGCAGCGGAATATAATGCGTAATTACGCAGCACTGGCAAAGAGAAAACCTCTCTTTACACCCCGGGGACGCTGCACCACAAGTCAAGTTTTGAGTGAGAGAAACGTCCTTTTCTTCAAATAACTTCACTCACAATATGTTCTCCATTTTCACCCCCCCCCCCCAAAAAAAAGAAAGAAAATCAGACTAAATGTAACTATCAAAATCGTAAAATTCTCCTCTGTGGATCTTTCAGTCCATGCACATTGGAGAGCATGTACTGTTTTACATTTACATTTTTACTAATTCAGTTCTCTGACTCAAGTCACCTCTTGACAATCGAAAATGAACAAGAAAGAAGCCACAAGAGCCACAAAAGACTACTTGACAAATCTCTTGATCACAATTGACCAAGAGATTTGTCAAAGATCATATACACTTACGACTGAGTAAAGAATTAGGAACTCAGCAGAATCTGATGCATAATTACGCACATCGCCAATCCGAAACATCTCCTTACACCGCCGGAACGCTGCGATTCCGTTGACCACAAAATTAACTTGTCTTGGTGCTGCTGACATTACAACAATTTATTCGACGTCAAACAAGGTGATTTGGATTGATTTGGAAAGACGTATCCAAAACCTGACTTGAGCGCACAAAAAGAACGAAAACACAAGTTAACCAAATCGAGAACGAAACATTTCAGAGAAACTAAAATGATTGAATGAATCTAAAACCTTACATGTGCTCTAGAGAAAGTTGCCTGCTTCTTGCTCTTTCCCGCTCCGCTGTCCTGATCTCGAGCCGCTGCTGTATCTCCACTCTGTTGACAAGATGTTTCCTGACTCTCTTTGTCTTTGTATCTTTCTCGCCTTCAGGTCTGTTCCCGTTTTATACACCTGGATGTTTCTCATGGAGCAGGAGGGGGCATCAGATTCGATCAGGGGCCTGAGACGTCAGTAGGTCGCTGCTTCCGTCATCGGTCTGGTTCACGGTCGGAACCACACAGGCCTATGGTGAAATTAGTGTTTTAGAGTTTTTTCTTCTCTTTATCTAACTAATCGTAGGAATGACTAACATACATGCCCAGGCTGATGCTGTTGACTCATCCGATCATTTTCCCAGGGCTGTTCTTCCATCACATGCAAGTTAACTTGAAACCAAGAGTTTTCTGCAGATCTATTAAGATAGAAGAAGAACAACAACAACAAGAGCTAGAAGAATTCCAAGATAAAAGGAGAAGAAGAGGGTACAGAACCCTCCACAAACTCTCCACTTGCATGAAATAAATATCCATACCAGGGTTTCTCCTTGTTCATACAATATTTTAAAGCCCCTTGGAGCACTGTTAGCAGGAGGTGGAGTGATTAACCCTGTAAAAGCATTTACTCTTCATAATTTCTTTATATATATTGATCACAAGGCCAGAGATCAAGACAAAGAGAAGCAGACAAGTTAGTGAATACGTTTTGAAGCTTTGAGATAAGTCAGCTTCAGATGTTAAGAGTACGATATGTTATACTTTCAGTGTATAGAAAACTTTTGTTTTCATCCTGAAATTCTGATCTGACATCTGAAAGGGGCACTCAGAGAGTCGATATTGTGTCCAAAGCTGGTAAAATAAGATAAACCCAACTGGTAAAAGCCCCAAAGATATATAGTTGGTTATAATGTTGATGTTTATGCTGTCAGAGTTACACATACTGATGACTGGGCTCTAGACAAATCTATAAAGTCAAACTATGAAACTATGAACTTAAATGATTCGCTTTGACTTTTTCCCACAGAGTTACCTACAGTCGTGAAATGTATCATTTGTCACTGAAACATTAGTTCTTAAGAATGTAAAATGTAGCGTACTCAGTTAGAAATAAACTACAGTTTACGTTACATTTGAAACACTAAATATAGGTCAACTGTCACATAGTAGAAATCATAAAATCACCGAATGAAGAGCCAAGACTGTCAAATCTGTCTTCAGGCATGGCTGTGAAAACCTTGGGTTTGTGTGTTTTATACACATTTCATTGGCCTCAAATTATCAGACAAACATATTAGAAATTATTATCTGTTAAAAATATATAAAAAAATCTTGCCATGTGCCAATTGTTTCCTCCAGTTTTGAGGCAGAACAAAGGTTATCACGGGACTGCTTCAACTTTTGGACCCCACTGTAAATGGCCCTGATTCATGATTGCCCCAAATTTTTATGTGCAATATATAGGACTGAATAAGATGCGTTTCCAAGCTTAATTCTGAACTGCAAACATTTCCTCTTCTATCCATCTCATCCATTGTGCTGTCATGCACACATACTTAATTCCACAACAATGTTGTCAAAATCCTGCTGCAACTATTTATATCCATTTGTTTATATCTATAGAAGTAAGCTCTGAGCAAAACACAGAGATCTTGCAGATTACCACTATAGACAAATACAGTAACATTTGAAAGGATGTTTGCAAGACACTGACACTGTCATTGCCATTTCAGTGTGAGCAGGGCTTTTACAAAAGAACTACTCACAGGACTCAAGTTTTTCTCAGTACACCCACAATGTCCCTGATGAGTGCGGGTTGCTCTCCTGGAATGGCACAGTGAATCAGACGTGACGCTAGCCGCAGAGTCATCCATCCATCCATCCATCCATCCATCCATCCATCCATCCATCCATCCATCCATCCATCCATCCATTCATCCAAATGTTTGTGAACCATTTAGTCAGTATCAATGGAGAGAAAATCTCTCAGACATGACTTACAGAGAAAATCAGAGATCAAAAGAGAGACTGCAGAACATCTGCAGGTGACGGAGCAGAGAGATGAAAAAAAAGAAATGTGATGGAGATGTTAAATTAAACAGATAAATGAACTTTATATCACATTATGTTGAAGTAGGCAGCTTGTAAGCAAACAGGCATTCTTTCTTGTACCCTCAGGTAAATGTTATTTACATTATATTAATCATATTATACTTCAACTGACTCTTGGTGATTTATTTAAGAACTCTTCTCTTTCCAGGTCAAAATATTTTTGTGGTATCAGCTTTTAGCAACACCAGGAAGTTGCTCTTCACTCATATTCTTCATTCAAAAAAAAATGTTTGTATGAAAGTCTTGAACTTATCATAGTAAATATCTACTTCATATAATGTGCTGTAATTAATGTTAATATTGTTGTTATAATTAACAACAGCTTTTTCTGTCCATTCTGCTTGTACAGTATGAAATGTCTATTGCATGTCTCTCCATCCCAGAAGAGGAATCCACAAAAGGCTGCTGGGATATTGATCTTTGACAAATCTATTGGTCAATTGTGATCCTGGAAGAGGAATCCCTCTTTGGTTGCTGTTCTCTCCCCTTTAAAGGTCTTAGTTCACTGAATGATTAAATGAAAAACATTGTTCACAAAGTTAAATTTCATCATAACCTCGATATCAGCAGTGGGTAACATGACAAGATGGTGTCTGACAGCTGATTAACAGTGTGAAGTACAACCAAATGTAGATTATCTGCATTCAGTTTCATATTTTCTCTATTCAGCTGGGCAAAATAAATCTTTTTCAGCAGTTTGTGGATCCGCTCATATTGTTGATTATATTTGTTATAGCTGCTCTATTAAGATCAGATCAATCGACTATTTGTAATGTAGTCCATCCATCCATTCATCTATTTTCTGCCACGGTCGCGTTGCACTGGGAGGAGGTCAAGTAGGGCACTCAAGATGTGCTTCTACCAAGTATGTGATAAACTATCCCTCTTAATGTCTGAGCTACTCACCGTGTCTCTAAGGCTGAGCTCAGACATCCTGCAATGGAAACTAATTTCGGCCACTTGTATCAGAGATCTTGTTCTTCCAGTCATCACCCCAAGCTCATGACCATAGGTGAGGGTTGGAAGATCGACTGGTAAATCAAGAGCTTTGCAACACCTGCATTACAGTGGAATGTCTGGTGACACAACGTCATCTGTCGCAAAATACTTGAACCAATTTGCTTGGGGCAGCAACTCACTCCCAAACCAAAGAGGTCAATCCACCACTTTCCGGCAGAGAACCATGGCCTCCGACATGGAGATCCTGACTCTCATCGCGACCGCTTCATGCTGAGCTGCAAACTGTGCCAGTAAATGCTGGAGGTCACAGTCTGAGGAAGCCAACAGGATTACATCATCTGCAAAAAGCAGAGACGCAATTCTGAGGCTCTCCTCACCTCAGCTGTGCCTTGAGCTCCTGTTCATGAGTATCACAGAATCGGTGGAATGGGACAGCCTCGTCGAAGGTCCAACACCCACTGAGAACATGCTTGACTTTGTGCTGAGAATGCAGACACAGCTCTCTCACTTTGTTTATAAAGGGACTGGATGGCTCCTGGCAACGAACCACTTACCTCATACTGCGTGTTCCCAGATCTGACTGACACCAGTAGACCAGTCTGTGCCTCAAACCCACACAATCCCCCAAAAAGAAGCACAATTTCTTTATATAGGAGTTTCAAGTCCTAAGATGTGTCACTGGACTTGCATTTTACATTTTACTACATGAAATTAGGCAAACCCATATCCACACCCTACACTATGTTAACATGTTACATGTTGATTGTAACATTACAAATGAATAGAAGATCTAAACAAAATAGAAGATCTAAGCATTTGCATACTTTTATAACAGTGATGACGGAATGATAATTTGAAAGAAAAAGCAGTGTCACTATAGTTATAGTGATATAATAATATAAAAAAGTTATATAATAAACTGAAGTTTAACATTTGTCAGCCATATCAGTAACTACCTATCGAACCCATTGAGCCTATGTCAGTTTTAATGATAATGTAATGGTTTAATGAGTTGTACATTTTCACAAAAATATCATATCACAAAAAATATAGCACACAGACTTCTAGTTTTGTGAATACAGTGGAGGTGAATACATTTTGTGTTTGAGATACATCAACTTTTTAAAAATGGTAGGATGCATTCTCTGACAAAACATGACTCATTTATCTTGCATTTGTAGTTGCGTACCTGATGATGATCACAAATTTTATTTGCCATCAGAATCAGGACAACTACGTCTCTGGCCTTCCCGGGTCTTTTATATCCCCTCCCAGTCAGCAGATGACCACCCCCCTCCCTCCTCCTCCCTCCTCTTAACCATGATGGCACCATCTGAATCTTAATGTGATCAGTCCAGAGAGAAAGTAGATTACGCAGAAGTCCATGGGAGAAGGAGCTGGTCTAATTGACAGCAGTGATTGGAGACAGATCCCTGCAGGAAGAGGAAGCTGATGGAGGAAACATCAGCGTTATTATGTTGATGGAATGTACAGGAGAAAACGTTCCTATAGACAAGTAACAGGCTGCCTCACCTCTGCACGCACAGGGGACTGAGGACAACAGGAATGTAATGTGTTCTTTTTTTCTTATTGCTACTTCTTCTGCCCCTTCAGTCATACTTCTATTTGTACCACCACTACTGCAACAACTGTTGCTGCTACTACTGGTATTGTTCGTTCTATTATCTCATCCACTTCTACTGCTCCAGCTACTGTCACTGATAATACTACTGCAGCTTCATTATTTTTTCGCCTAGAGGCCTGATTTTAAACAGTACTCTTACGCTGGAATAATACCTGGCTATCTGCTTGCCAAGAGTCAAAATAGTCTGAGGTAATTTGATAAAAGATAAAAGGTCTTGGAGAGCACTACTGCGTATGTGAAAAAAGTTGTATAAAGTCTATAAAGGCCCCACATTGTTGGGCTACTAACACTTTTACACTATTAATGCAATAATTCAAAAAACCTCCACTATTATGTGTACCACCACATAACTGATCACTACCACAACTATTACTATTACTGTTACACCTACTACTATTACTGGACAGGCAGACTAAAGACAAAGACAAATACTATGTGTTGATGATCATTAGTGGAACTGACTTTTAATTCAAAATCGCGAATGTCTTCCTAATGAAACAGTTTTGCATCACGACTTTGTGGACTTTCCCACCAGCCAGTGTGATAAGGGGAATCCCCTGGCATGCTGAGTGCCGCCTCTGCACCACATTATCCAATTACCAAAGCACAGAGTGACGACTCTGATGGCAGATTACAGCTGGCAGTCTGATGGGACTCACAGGGGGTCTCTCGCTGTCACCCTCTCTCTTCATGTGTATATATTATGTATGTGTGTGTGTATGAGTGTGTGTACTGTATGTGGCAGGTAGAGATGAAATGAAGATACTGAGATAAGACAGAGGATAATGGAAAGAGCGCGGAATGGAGACTGGCAACTATTGTTGCTGGTGGGATTAAACGAGACAGAAACCAAGGCAGAGACTAAACTGGACAAGAGAGTGAAAACAGGATCTGTGGGATCAAAATGAAATTATAAGGAAAATACAAACAAGTTATTGAAATTAAAGGTAATCTTTTTTTAGGTCCTGCTCGCAAAAGGCTACAGTCGTCAAACATCCAGTAATACATGCACAGAGCGGACAAATCTGTAAAATAACACATGGCATTGATGTTTTATTCATTTGTTTTGTAGTGGGACGGTTTAACAACATGGGATGGCTGCCAGCCATCAGAAAGTAAGAAAAAGGTTTGAAGAAGTTTTGAATAATAATTTAACACTTACTTCAGCTGCTGTGTGTCTGTTTGAAATAGAAGCAGCTCCTCTTGTTCTCCAAATGTCAAAGTTTAACAGTTTTGCTCTTGCTGGGCTGGCTTGCTACCAATCCAATATACACAGAAATTGAGCTGAGACAGACAATGATCATTGTTTTATATGTTTAAAAATGCACGGAAAACCATTACAATAGTATTATAGTTGAAACCAAAGCTGAAAACTAAAAGAAAAACTAAAACTAAAAGGCACACTACAAGAACTACATGACCCGCTAGATTTATTGTTTTATTCACATAAAATGTTGCTGTCATTGATATAGATAAGAAAAAATGTGAAAATGTTCAATTTACAATGTTAAGACATCCTCTAAAAGCAGGATTGAGTAATAAGTGAGATAAGTAATAACATGAGAAATACAAAAACCTATTATCACAAAATGATATTTTTCATCCTGAATCTTAAATGCAACGTTGACATGAAATGTGCATGCATTTAGAGTGAACAGTGGTAACCACCAGTGCTTCTGAAAATCTTATGGGTTTGTGTGCGAGTGATGGAGCTAAACTAAGAGACAAATATGGAGTATTCATCACTGTGTGTTACAGCATGAGTAACTTCTTTTCCAACCGGTGGGAGGAGGTGACCATCGTACTAACAGCGTGTGCAAAGATGACGGTATCATGACATCCCTCCATAGACAAATGACAGGCCTTTACACTTATCCGAAATGCCGTCATAGGTGCCGGTGCCAAGCAGGTTTTCATCTCCCACGTGGGAAGATTCTTCTACTGCTGGCACAGTGAGGACCCGGTTTGGTTCGGTGATGGATTGCCATCCACAACCAGAGGAGATTAGTCTGATAAATTACAGTTAAACTCCCCTGATGGCCAAATCTGGTTTACTGCAGCCGGAGACAGGACTGCACTCAGCTGAAAATGGAGACAATAGGTCAACACAGCCAGATGAAATTTGGGAAATGAGCAGCATTAATGCTGTAATACAAATTACATGCTTACAACGCAAATTGTATGTACATAACTTCCTTAAACACCATCCTGTCAGCGCTTTGGAGCAGATATGTGAGATTCCTGTTAACACTGGTTAGCTGTGCTTTCATTTCACACAAACACAACAGCACATACAAATAGAGTCCCATCTCTTTTACTTCCTAGCACACACGTAGACACACTCTCCATGTACTCATCGAAGCCCAGGTCCCTGGAGATTCCTTTAATGGAGGCCTTGTTTTTGGTGTGCAGCCTCCTGTACAGATCAATTAGACCACCAGAGCTTTTCATTGCATCCTAAATTAACTAAATACATAAATACATTTGGCCTGGATTCAGCCCCATGGCAGACATTACGTACAACGATGTCATCCTGAGACTTTAATTAGCGCAACACACACACACACACACACACACACACACACACACACACACACACACACACACACACAGAGTCACATTTCCATCATTAGCTGTCATTAACCAGCAATACCCATGATGCACTCGGGTCTGGCTCTGATGGGGACCAATCAGATTACTTTGCTCTTCTCGTTTGGGAAAACAACGTAATCATCAATCATGACATCTGATGATATCTATCTATCTATCTATCTATCTATCTATCTATCTATCTATCTATCTATCTATCTATCCATCTATCTATCTAACTGAGCGTGTGTGTGTGTGTCACCTCAAAGCTCTTTCTAAGCTGTAATGTCAACTAACCAGAGTAAAATCTTAATTCAAACACAAGACTTTTTCACAGCAGAGACTAACTTAACATGTGGCAATAATAGCATAATAATGGCTGCATTCCATTTAGGTGGTGCAGCAGGTGGTGCACCTGAATGTAACAGAGCCATCATTACTGTCACTAGCTGCAGTTGTGCCTTTCTGCTATGACATGAGGATGCATGGTCATAAACTATGGACTGCATGTAATCCCCAGATTTTCAGTTCCAAAAATCACAGTAGAAAGATTTTGTGTACAAAGCTGGTCACAAGAAATAAATGTCTTTTTGAACCAATGGCCGATGACTTGTCTAATACCAACTATTTGAAGCTGATTTTGTTGGTGAAGCTGGTTTTTTGTTTTGTTTGTTTGATTCAACTTTGTGGTAATTTTTGTGGCTGTGATTGTGGATGTGTTGTATTGGGTTTTATTGTATTAAAACTCGTTTATTTACAGCAATTGGTCTATGTAATAACACTAAATCTGAACTTTGAACTTTCAAATTATACATAAAATATTAGACGCAGCTTTCAATACAACGCACTCCAATATAAAACAACCACTAATTACAGGCTCATAAGTAACCATAGAGTTTAACCAACTCCTCCTTGATGCAAAAAAAAAAAAATTATGATTATGATGTGTTGTGATAATTATGTGTTGAACCGCATTAGATCGTACAGGTATATCTGATGCATTCATAAACAGCATTTTTCACTTGGCGAGATATGTGGTGGACCAAAACATTGCAAACACTTAAAGTCACCAAGGGAGCATGATCTCTGTGTGGATTCTTCATTCGCTGTTCACTTGAGGAATTTAAGCCATTTGTCTCAGTGTGAACGCTACCACCAGAGTGCAACTATCATCGTCCCTCCCCAGTCGGCTGCAGTGCGTCACCACAGAGGCTTGTTGTTCATGGGTGCTTTGGCAGCCCTGCAGTAATGAAATCTGAGTGCCTGTTATGGCAGGATGACCTCACCTCAAACAACCAACCTGCTGCAGCCAAATGAGTATAATGAGGTGTCTGTCATGGCTGTATGGACATAATTTAGTTCAGTTACAGCACTGTAAAGTTTATTTCCTTGTTCTCACGGAAAGGCAGCATGAAAAGGGTCAATTTTCCACGACACAAAAACAATTTGTCCAACAATTTTTTAGAACATATACTCGTGGTTTTGCTGTTTTCTGATATTCACAAAGTCTGATGTTAAGAGATTGTATTTCCATATCTCCTGTTATTGTTTTTATACTGTGCAATATTTCAGAAGCTTGCATTGCAGTATAATTTATCTAACCCACTGCTGAATTTAAAACGGTGGTTTGTACATGTTGATTTTCCAGGCCAAACATGACAAGTGAGGTTCAACAGTTTCAAGCGGCACTTGAACCCACGGTCCCCAGCTTTGGATGCTGATGCTTTATCCATTACACCACTGGCATGACAGTTAACAGTGGTTTCTGCCACAATTCCCAGAAATAATAGGAAAACTATTTTTATGATCTCACCACAACAGATAATTCATTAGTGTGATTTGGACTAATCTGAATCACAGGGAAAATACACAATCAAAACATGATGAAACACTATTACGCTGGTGCTTTTACCTGCCTCTTATTAATAGAAATGATATGTTTCAAAGGTTATATCTTGGCTATTTTCCTTCAATTGTCTTCAGACTAGTGGAAAGAAAACACCCAAAATAGAAATGTAGGTGAAAATTTTACAACACTTTGTCTAGTTGTGTCTGTAGATTTCTTCTAAACTCATATCTATCTCATCTTTCTTTTGAAAGGTCATTCTTTCAAAATAAGCTTTTTCTCTTATCTATTCCTATCTATAATCTGGGTTTTTACCAAGGGGTTTATTCATATATCATTCATAGCCTGATTTATATAACATTTCATCCCAAATATCATGTTGTTTTTTTCTGATTTCTGGAGTGATAATAAAAAGAAATTTCAATATTCAATTATAAAATGCAGGATTTGCATATTTACACATAACATTTCAGAAAACTAGTAATGCAAAAGTTTATCGTCTTAATGCAAGTGATAAACTGGAGGGAAGTTTCATGGTGATATGTGTTAGTTAAGGTTTTTACCCTGTTCAGCTGTAGTGCCAGAAACTGCTACCACCTTCAGTCAGCCAATTCATTTTGAAATACTGAGACACAAAACAGAAAGTAGACAGAAAATCTCAGAATTGTGAGTCAGAGAAGGAATAGTGAATCCAATATTGGGGAAAAATAAGAATGATGGTTTGTTTTATCAATTTGAGTCAGACCTGTGAAGACACACTTTCCCCTTTCAAGTTTTCTGTTTTTTCTTGAACATTTCCTTTCAGATTGAATAGATAAAGCACTCTCATTTCTCTTTATCTACCTCTTTCTCTCTGACACACACAAACACACTACCCAGGGAGCTCCTCTGATATTGTCCTGGAGAGTTAATTTGGTCAGATCATACCACGTTGTTGTGCGACATCCATCACATCCATCAGCCCCCGAGTTGCCCAGACTCCTCATTTTCCACTCAGGTATAATTTTTCATGACCACCTTTTGCTGAATTTGATTTCTTAGATGCAGAAGGAGTTACATGATACAGGACAGCATGCAGTCTGCAAATTTGTCTATCAACAACATGAACAATATTTATTTTTATTTATTTCACCTTTATTTAAACAGGGAAGGCCATTGAGAGCACGCTCTCTTTTCCAAGAGCACTCTGATTGTACTAGATATACAACAACAAAAACATGAGAAAATTAGAAAGTCCCAGTATACAGCAAACAATAAGGACATCAGCATGTGTTCAAAGCAAACAAGTGTGTTGACACTGCTCCATGTCGGTCAACACAGATTATTTACCAGATGTTCCTGTTGAACAACAACAATATTTTGGAGAACCCTTTTTTGCATAGACTAAATATACATATTAAGTAATTAGAGGACATGTAAATGTATTTCCGATCAACTGTTTTACATACAAATTACAGCAATGACCTAGATAGCACACTATTTTTTGATATGCAAATGAAGAATTTCATGCAAGTAAAAAAGAAGTAAAACAAAATAAAAAAACATTATCTATTATAAAAATAGAATGTAAAATAGTCAAGTAATAGTCAAGTAAGACTGTGAATCTTGGTGTGACTTTAAACAGATGCTGGTAATTACCCACCACTTCCTCATTTAAATATCAGCCTATTTATTCTTAATAGGGGTGACAGTGATCCTCTCTGCAACATGTATTAATATCCTCCACATTTAACCATGTTATAAGGCCTGAAAGTCAAGTGAACTTCACTATTTGAAACATGTGTTGTCTTTGTACTCAGACCTCATGTCAGGGGGCACATCATTTGATAGTTTGATTTCATTTCTCAGTATAATTAACTATAATATAGTAATATCACATATAGTACACATATATAATATCATACAATGCAATAATTCTAAATTAGACTAATTTTACATACTTACTCAGTAGTAGTCCACACAAAATCTAATGTTTGGAAAAAATGTATATATTTACCAGATCAGTAGGTTAACAGCACATTTATTAATGCCACAGGTACCTTTACTTCTTTAGGCTCGAGGTACTACATCAACTAATAGACAAGCTGCTGTACCTGATGCTGATCCTGACCTCTGACCTTTGCCCTCTCTGGAGGAAGGCAAGATGACATGTGAATCTTTGTGGTGGATTGCAAAAGTGAAATCTTTCTAGGAAGTCTTTTCAACTCATAAATAAACAGGATACACAATATAACAAGTATAAGATGAGATAGAATTATATTTATCCTGAAGGAATTGTTGTGCAGCAGTTTCAGTATATAGTAGCAAGAATGCAAATCTATAGATCATCTTTTTCATATAAAGTGGTCTCAAAGGAGCCATAGCCAGAATATAAACATGGATTTCACTGCCTCTCATACAAACACCCACGAATGCACACACACTTTACCCACAAATACCCTCATCTAACCCGACCTAATTTAATATCTAATCTCTATCGTGTCATACATACTGCAACTGCTTTAGCTTTTGTTTGTATGTCTGTCCATTATGTTTCTTTTCTTTTCTTTTAAGTCGTTGATTTGTTTTTGTCACATTATAAGAAGCAGAATCCATGATTTTTTAAAGGCCAACATTTTAGAAATAGAATAAAAAAAGAAGAAAGAAAGCTTATCATTTCTTTTTAAAGTATTTGGTTGGTCAAGAAATAAAATGTGAGTGCAGCTTTCCTGACACATCCCTTGTAGTCCAATCCTCTTCCTCACCACCTGGCTGATGATGAGGATGAAGAAGTAAAGATGGAGTGATTCAGGAGCTTCCGGATGAAGCTGCGCTGATGGAGGCGACCAATCAGCTCCGTCCTACCGTCGTCCTCGCTGCTGATTGGCTGACTCCAGGAGGAAGAGGATTGTCGGGACAGCAAAGATGTCCGCGCTCATTTGAAAACCTGCTGTTGCCAAATACACAGTTTGGCACCGGACCCGAGTGGTTTTAATGTCTGTACTGGTGGCGACGTTGTGTCCAAGCAAGACTCACACAAAGGAAAGACGAGGACTCCGCGACAAGAGCCAGACTATTCCTTATTACCAGGTTAGCGGCTAAACGTCACACTGGAAACTCTAAGCTAGCTGAAGCTAGCATTAGCTTGCATGCTAATCGAGCCAGTGAAAGCAAAGATACTCTACTGGTGTTGTGCTTTGTAGCCGGCATTTAAAAAACAGCTAACTCAACGTGTTTACATAAATCACTTTCAGCGTCATATTAGCTGTCAGGTAGTGAATTTTGTTTTAGGGTAATGTTTGAGTTGAAAACTTCGAGCTAGCTGCTATCATGTATCGTCTGTCACCTCTCAAAACAGTAACAAGTATATTGAAATGTGTCATTTGCTGATTTGTTTGTACTGTAACGTGGTTTCAAACAATATTGTGAGAAGATATTAGGGTTGAAATTAACATAAGGACTGTTCAGTCCTAGCCAGCTAACTTGGTGATATGGGAATGACGAAATATAAATATAAAATTATTCACACAGCACTAATAGCTACATGTTGAAATAAATAAGAACTAAATTAATGTTTATTTTGAAGGGGGCCATCTTACCAAATTTGACAAACGTTGTCTTAACAAGTCCTCTGAATTTTTAGCCACAGGTTTACAATGCAATTTAATATTTTGCTATGATTTTGGTAAAAATAGAAACGTGGCTCTCATGAGTTCGTTATTCAGTCTTGTCTTGGATTCCCACATTCCACGCAGTAAAAGTAGTTTATTGCTTTGAACATTTTTATGACACTTAGTATATATAAGGCTCTAGATTTCTTTTATAGAAAGTCCTCCCAGTGAAACAGTATGTTTTGTGATCAAAACAATTTTCTTTCATCCTCATCCCATGTTGTTCTCAGAAATAATGCTGATATCTGGAACTCATGTCGGAAGTCGTGTATGAAGAGACAGCCACGATGATCGCAGCAGGGGAATTGCAGTCGTTTGTCCCGTTTGGCCGCGAGCACTGCAGGAACCATCCAAATGCCTTCAACCTGCAGCTCAGAGAGCTCCAGCCCGCCTCCGAGCTCTGGTCATCAGACGGCGCCGCCGGACTGGTGGGGTCCCTGCAAGAAGTCAGTCTGCAGGAGAGAAGCAGGGTGAGATTACGTGGCATTACATGCTTTTTACACAGTGGTAGTAATATTTCAACTATACAAGCACTTCAGTTTATCAAACATCAAAGAAGATAAAAGCAACGGTAGTGCATAAGGAGAAAATGGGAAATACAAGAAAAGAAAGTAAGGATATCAGGTGTGTTATTGCTTTTATCTTTGTGTCCACTAGTAACTAGTATTTAACATGCTCACTGCAACAGATAGTACTAACACGTTTGTAAGAGTAGTGTTGCACCACTTTGTTACCCATGAAAGTGATACTTGTACATGACTTGTCACTCAGTACAGTTTGCATTTTTGAGTCAGTCCTTGTTGTATTGACTAATGAATATGTTTTGTTGGGCAGGAATGCTGGCAGCTGAGGAAGGGCTGCATGGGGGTCAGAGAGGAGGATGTGGAGTTTGAAGAGGAGCTCTACACAGCAGGAACGGTGGTTGTTTGGAGCCAGGGCAGCCGGACACAAGCCTCCAATGTGTACAAGGCCTTCACTGTCGACAGCCCAGTGCAGCAGGTCGGTTTACTGAATGCTGTTTTTAGGCTGTTAGCTACTGTGGTGCTATTTTTCTGCCTGAGGGCAGATGTGAGAGACCATATTGGTGCTCTGCTTGCTTTACTGTAAGTATTTGTTGTGGGGGGTTGAAAAATGTATATGGTAATTAAGTAGTCACTTATGTTTCATTCATCTTATTGGCTTAGAAAAAATTAAAAGTACAAGTTAGGGATTGTTTTTTGTCCTGATATGGCTTTTTGTATGGATGCACAAATGTTTTTAAAACACTTTTCTAAGCACAGTGGAAATTCATGGTGATTGTCAGGATTTATAATTTTTGTCTTTCAAGCAAAACATTTCTAGGAGTTGACACCATCTTTTTTTGTCTTCAGGCCTTATGGTGCAACTTTGCTGTTCCTCAGAACAAGAAAGATGGTACTGTATCATTAAAACCCTTTTGTTGAAAGGTCTTGCTTCAAATTATCTTTTCATTTGCACTGTAGTAGTTCATAAAGAAGATTCACTATCTTTAATGCTGTTTTGCAGAGGAGGAAGTGGAGCAGACAGTGTGTATTGTCCAGAGTAGCTGTGTCAACGTTCACACTGTGACTGGGAAGGATTTCATCTCACCACTACCCTTCCAGGTGAGGGGGAGAGAGACACTGATATGGAAACATCAGTGCTAGTGTTCAAACACTCATGCACACTGACTTTTACATTCCACTAAAAAGTCCCAAGATGTTTGTATATAAATTCTGGATGCTCCTTATGTTAATGTACTTGAATGTGAGCTGCAAGCGATAGTCAGAGTGGTGATATTTCCCCAGCGCTGAACCGTTGTTTGGCAACCAATAATATAGGCTTTATTGTGAGTTTACCACTTTACTGTTTTGATTCTCCCTCACCTCTTTCACAGTGTCGTTTTTGGCTGCATAATGCAGCTGGTTTCCATTGTGGGCCGCCTGCCCAGAACTAAGCAGCAGCCAGACACAGGTAGTGACAAGCTGGTGAATGTAGAGGAGCATTTAGCAGCTAAAGAGCAGATATTTCCTTCAGAAGTAGGTAGAGAGCAAAAATAGAACTAAAAGAGAGTGAATATTGGCTTACATTTGCCAGGTGGCCAGAAACACGACACAATATATTGACAAATAGGTGACTTTATGTCAGTATTGTCTTCACAACTTATTTCCTCATTAAAGGTGAATACTCTTGTCATTGTTACACAACATGTGTCGTAATATGTTGAAAGTGTCTCCCCTGTCTATCTCATCATGTCTCCTCTAGGTCTCAAATGTCTGGGCGACCAAGTTTGGACTTTTGTTAGAACGAAAAAACACAGCGACTGACGCTCAACTCAGCCCCCCCGGGTACATACTCTGACACTGACACTGATACTAATACTACACGCTCACACACATACACACACAAGTTCATGGCAAAGAGCAACAGCCTGGTACACTTAAAAATCCATGGAAAAAGCATAGAGTGATGTGCTCATGGACATCAAAGATTAAAACCTGAACAAATGTGTCTATATTAAAAACGCTCACGTACACGCAAACACACGCAAACACACACACACACACACACACACACACACACACACACACACACACACACACACACACACACACACACACACACACACACACACACACATACATATACACACACACACAAATCATTATCATTTGGCATGTAAATGAGTTCTTTATCTCTACAGGGAACCTCTGCCAACAGTGTTCAGCATGTTGCATCCTCTAGACGAGATCGCGCCAATAGTGTGTAAACCTGCAGGTACGACACACACACACACACACACACACACACACACACAATATAACACACTCTTTTCCTATCTCTCTGTCTTTCTCTCTCTCTCTGAACGAGCCTTTTTTTTTTTTACCTAATTCTTTGTCTGTCTGTGTGTTTCTAGGTCTGTTTGAAGGCTCACGTGTGCAGTATGCGTCTGATGCCACCACGAAGATAGTGTTCAGCTGCTGTCAGCCCTCTGTAGTTGTCTCCTATGACACCATACAGGGAATACACTCCGTCTGGGCCCTGCGCAAGGTCACACATGATGTGAGTGATCGAACAGACATACACAAAAGCACACAAGCACACACCGTCAACCTGTCCCTAACTTCGAGCTGCTTACCTCCATCAGGAGCGTTCTACTGTCCTGCGATGTACAGCAGATCCAGTTGGCACTCCGGTGGGTCTGATGGCATCGGGCTTCCTGACCTCTCACCTCCGTAATATCTCCCGTCTGGACTCCCCTGGTGGCAGTGGGACAACAGGGCTCGGTCCTGGAACTGGAACAAGGTAACAGAAGTGAACTTAAAGGGTTGTTTGCACATAGAGCGGCAACAGTGAGTTGATCAATTAGCTGATTGACAGAAAATGAGTCAGCAACTATTCTGACAATTGATTAATTGTTTTAGTTATTTTAAAACATTCTCTATTTTCAGCTTCTCTAAACTTTCTGCTCTCATCATATATTCTGTCATAGAATAATAAACGTATTATCTTTGGGTTATTTGACTGTTGGATGAATAGAGCAAATAATTTGATGAAATGACCTTCGGCTGCAAAAAAATTATAATCTGTATTTTTCACTTTTTTCTGATGTAGACCACTAGATAAGATAAGACCTTTATTTGTCACATACACAGTTATACACAGTATAATGCACAGTGAAATTAATGTAATTATCAATAATAAAAGTAATTCCTAGTTGCATATTTGTATGTTTGTTTATAGGTAAGAAAATTTAAAGTCATTGGCTTTGGTCCCACGGAAGGGGCTCAATCAATCACGTGTTGACATTTTATGTCTGGGAAAAATCAAAAGCAAAACATACATGAAGACGAAAGAGACACAAAATAAAGAATTACATAGTCAATCCTGTCACAGATTTATCACTGACATAAACAAATAACATAGATATATATAGATAAATAAATCAAATATTATAATAAATAAAAATACAGACAAATAAACAGTAAAACTGACTAAATCAACCGCAGAAAAGAAAGAAGAATGAGCAGAAATGTTTCCTATGACATCAGTTGATCCTTGAAAGCCTCTCTGGTCCAAAGTCTCTATTGTCTAACCCCTCTATTGTTTTCTTCTCCCAGCTGTGCTGTTGGTACCAGCTCTCCTCTTCACTACAGCGCTCTACACACCCACCAGAGCAGGCTCATGACGTCCTCACCAGGATTACACTCCCGTGTTCATTCACCAAGTATATCCAACATGGCCGCCCTCAGGTGAGTAGAGGCACTAGATGTTTTTCTAAAAAAAAAGCATGGAGACAAGATTAGCTTGTCGCCTACACTTTAGCTATTGCCCACTGAGTTTACAAGACAAGATTTTAACTAAAGTCAGAGTTATTTTTATAAGGAAAGTGTCCAGTCTGAGCACATTTGAATTTGCATCCTCTGAACTGGCAAGAAAAGCTTCCTTCCTTGTGGTCATGCATGTGCTTCGTTGTGTGGTAGAGCACAGGATACAATCCAATCGGAAACCAGTTCATCAAAACACTTCTCCACAGTACGATTAGTAGTCACAAACTTAGTTTTGATTTCTTTTCCTCTGGTTTTTATTCCAGCCGCGCCCACTCTCCAGGCATGGCGGCTCCATCCTTTTCAGGTGCGGCTCGTTTCAACACGTCTCTCCACAGCCCGTCCCCCAGGGGCCACCATGGCTTGTTACCCTCCCTCAACAGCACGGTCAACGAGACGATGCTGCTGCTGGAGATGGAGCCCATCGTACCCGACCTCTGCATGGAGCAGCTGTGGAGTGAGACGGTTACAGCTGGCTGTCACAGGTGATTACACGACTGAGCCCTACTGAAAACAGATGCAGAGTCTGTAAAGCCACATGATTCATTTACATTAATGACTGACAATTATTGAGAACGGACAATTGATAGCTTTATTTTGATTTGATTGGAGCTTCTTCTAATTGATGTCCTTTTATAGTGGCGAATTCAGTATCGTAAGGCTAATTAGCTTTCTATTTTATTTTAGCACCTGAACTTTAGGACACACAGCTTGTCAGATTTACTAGTAAATACAAGGAAATGTATTGGCTATTGTCCCATTGTTGTATGATTTATGTTGATCTGTCAGTGTCATCAAAAAGAGAGCATCGTACCAAGAAGAATCGTAAAGAAAGAATCCTCTTGCTAAATAATTGATCTAAGCAAATTTCTAAATCACATATAAACTTGAGGCTTCTCACAGTGATGGTAAATGTGGCATTTTTGAAGGTACATTTTTATTGTGTTGTCTATTTTTTGTTGCTGTTCTTGTTTGGTATCTGCTGTCGTATCTCATGAATCTTCACCATTTTTTGTTCACAGGGAGAGCAGCCAGGCGTCCAAAGTATTCTTGACCTCTGACCTCTGTGAGAACCGCTACCTCTGTTTCCTGGTGGAGTCTCACCAACAGCTCAGGTCAACAAATGTACACAATAAATATTTGATACAGACTACACAAGCATGCACATACTCAATATACATAATATAAAGTATTTGCATGCTCAAATGTCTCAAATGATCTAACTCGAGGCCTTACAGAGCAATATGACAGTTACCAAACAGTTCGTATGGAGACATCGACACCAGCCGATTCAGTAGTTTAAATGTCTCTATCTCTCTGTTACTTTTTCTGTCTCTTCATCATCATTATCTTCACCTGGTTTTGTGATCTCTATAAACAAATTAACATATTTCTTCATTGTTTCCACAGATGTGTGAAGTTCATTGAGAGCAACGATACGTCTCAGCTCATCTTTGCCTCTGTCACGACTATCCCTGCCAAAGATGCAGAGCCTCTGCAGGTAGATTTTAATATCTCTTTACAGACTGCTTGATGAATAGCAAGTACATTGTTTTGATCATTATCAGATCAGAAAAAAACAATATCATCAGTACATGAACTGTAAAGAAAAAAACAGGAATACAAGATAGTATTATTTTTGCATTTCTCAGTTAATATATGTAACATTTTCAAGAAGATTTAGTCCAGACTGTTTTTAACCTTGACTGCTGAGCACATTTCTGACTAAAGCACCTTCAGACTAATCACAGATATCAAACATACGCAAACCATATATATTATAAACTGCTGTTCCTCTAATTAATTAAATTAATCTGCATTTATTTTGATAAATGACTAATTATGCATTCATTCAAAAAAAAGCCCATCATATGTAACATAATGGGAATTTTTCCTCAATTTTCTGACGTTTTATAGACCAAATAAATTATAAAACAATATAGGAATAGAGAAAATGATTGTTTTAAAGATTTAACATGCTTCTGACAGTAAAACTTTCTCGTCCTCAGAATATAGATGCCATGCTGGTTCTTGAGGCCTGCGGCAGTCTGGTTCTCTACACAGGAATCACCAGAGTAAGGACAATTCAAATCATCAAGACTTGTCTGATTAGTTCATCACAGTAGTGTGATACACAGCATACTGTAGAGAACAATTAACAGACATTTCTGGTTATTGAAGTGAACCCTGTGTGATAAAGACATGAAACTCCTGTTTTGGTGTTCCTTTAGGTCAGTAAGGTGTTTGTCCCCGGCCTCCTGTCGCCCACCTTCAGCCTGACCAACCACCTCTCTCATATCAGCACACCAGCGGACAACGTTAGCACACCGGCTAATGCTGGCAGTAGGCACCTCCAAAGACTGGACGAGGTACTGCCACATGTTGAAAACATATTGCTATTTATGCATTGATAGTTTAAATAGTTTGACTTTTGTGTCTTACTTTAATTTACCTTCATGCATTCTTCCTTGCCTCATTTAATATCAGCTTTCCGCCTTGCTTCCTTTCAATCTCGTACCATTGAGAGACAATTTCTGCAGAGCAAGATAATCTGTCACAGTAAACCTGGAGGCTGATTAGTTTTCCTGTTTAATAATTATTTCAGTTTGCTGCTTCAAATAATCAGAAAATTATCTCTCAAAAACATTACACCCATATGTTTTTTTTTTTTATTATTTATGACCTTTTACATTCTGTCACCTCATCTTGTCTTCTGTTTTTCCCCTTCTCTCTCTACCTTTGCTTCACCTCTCTCTAATTTTCTGTCTCTCCTCCAGGCCATCATGCCTTCACCGGTGTCAGAGTCGAGGGGTCCAAACATTAAACACCATGAAGGTTCATTTTTGGAAGATTACACTTTCCAACAAGCCACGCCATACATTCACGCCTTGCGGGACCCTGTCTGCAACCGGGTCACTCTGGTATGTGTGTGTGTGTGTGCTTTCAAAAAGGCAACAAATAGAGGTCATAAGGAGTGGTCTGATGTGTAGCTGGTTTATATTACACCAACTCTGACTGTTTTTTCAACATATCAAGATCAAGTGCATTTACCAAGACAAAGTGACTCCTCACTGGGCTGAGATTAGTTGTTTCATGTGATTTCTTTACGACACTACTGGAAGATCAGGACGGCTTTTCTAGAAACATTGTCAGATTTGTCACACTCCAAAATAATATCCAGAATAACTTTGAGGCAAAATGTATGGCTTGTTTCAGTATTGGAAGTTTGGGAGTTTTCAAGTGACGTCATCATGTCTTAGGACTTCACAGAATTGTAAAGTCATCAGGGATGTTTTCCAAACTTGAACCAAGTTTGACTTTGAGAAGCTTCTGTTCTGGTGGAATGCGGCTGAATGGTAACTTGTGTTTGTCCGTCTATGCAGTGGGTAGGGTAGGGAGAGTAGAGGTACATTTAAGGCAAATTCAGACTGACTGAAGCTGCAGTAATGACCACAGAAAACAACTCTGTGCTGTTTTCAGTCAGTGATGTGTGTGATTCAGATCCATTAATATTTGTGAATGGGAGCCACAAAGCAGCGAGTATTTCTGTGTGTGTTTCTGCCTCCTGGGTCAGTCCTGTCAGAAGTGGTCTCTTCAGCCGTGGGACTGACACACACGCACACACACACACACACACACACACACACACACACACACACACACACACACACACACACAAGGAATGTCACTGTTTTTTTCTCTCGCACACGTTAACAGAAACCACCCCGTATAAAAGTGCAAAACAGTGTCTGCAGGCTGCTGCTTTCCTGACACATTGCCTTACTTCATTGATCTTCCCTTTGGCTCTGTGATGTGACAAACTCAAGACTAATTGTTTGCTAATGCAGCTCTGTGGATGTTCAAAGCAACAGCTGCTCTCTTGATGTTGTCAGGTCGGCGTTTTCTTTTTTTCAACATTATTTTTTGGCAGAATAATGCAAGAATGTAGAAAAATGGAACCACATAGATGCCAAGTCAGCTTGCCCATCCCTCCCTACCAAAAATCCCATGAATATGATTTTATTGAGTAATACTGACTACCAATACACAGTGCTTCCCATTCTACTTCTTCAGGATTACACTCAAGGTCTTCCTTCTATTTGCATTTCACTCTAACACTTTCTATCCTATGATACGGAAGTATAAGATGTAAACTCTCCTACTTCCTGTTCCATCTTTAAACAGATTTGCTAAAGTTTTGATACCTTTTGTTAATCATAGTTTTGTGAAAGGGCTTTAGGTAAAGAGGGATTTATGTGAAATGTAGATTTGTTATAAAAAGATTGAATTCATTGCGTTGACAGTTTATTTTCAGTTCAGCAGTGGACCAAACCTGCTTGAGAAAATGTGACATTAAAGTAACAAGATGTTACGTTCAATTTTTTTCTAGCACAACTATTCAAAATAATTGAAATAATCTACTTTGATAATGTATGCAAATGGCCGTGTTAAAAATTTATGGTTTTCTAGTTGCCATCTTACATTAATTTTATTCTTAAAACCTGGATACTTCAAATGTCATAACGAAAGGACACTAAATACAAAGAAAGATGAAAAAGCTTTTCGGTAAACCACATAAATACAGGAACATAACTTCCATAACGAGTGGTTGTGTATCAGTTCACCATGCAATCAGTATATAGACTGTGTCTACGTGGACTGAAAGATTCATGCATGTCGTACTCACGGTGAGAACCCAGTCTATAAACACCTTCTGTGATATCATTAATTGGGAGTGATTGAATTTTAATTAGGGAACAGACAGTAGCAGCAGCGGTTTTCGGCTTTGTGTGATTCATTGCCAGTGTTGCTGTCTGGTGTACTTGGAGATAATGAATCATTGCATACACCAATTAATTTTTCTATTAAGATGGATTTTTGCATCTCTATCAGGGTATTTCCTCGCCTTGTGGTAGACAATAGGCCTTTTTCTTATCGCAGACATCTTGACGTGTCACAGAAGGAAAAGCACAGGTGTAAATAATGAGATAAATAATGGCTGAATTCCATGTAGCTGCTTCAGTTTCAGGGTCTTGGTAATTGTGCATGCTGTCTCATTGTTACGGCTTAGGCTAGGACACTTGAACAGAGCAGAGCCATGATTAATGTTATTAGTCACTCGTGCTTTTCCTACTTTAACAAGTCCGGTGTTTTCTCTGTAAAAACAGATTTATAGTCAGTGTAGTATAGGATTTACTGTAGATAGTTAATTGTCATAGTGCTCACCTCCTCCTTGTTGTAACAAACAAGTGCAGTTGTATTTCACAGAAATGAAATTGAACTGAAAGTGTATAAATTGAATTTGTGCACAATCTCTCTCTGTCTCTGTAGGAACTAAACAGTGGCGTGATGCTGAGGATTTCTATCCCAGAGATTGCTACCTCAGAGCTCGGTGAGACACACATACACTCTTTGTTTGATTGTTGTGCAGTCTGTTTGTAGCACACACACACATATAAGACTAAGACTATGATACATCTAAGACTAGGTTGTTGTTGGTCAGTAAAGCTCTCTATTATTGAAATGTGTACATTTTAAATGAAACCACACACACACACACACACACACACACACAGCTGAGTCAGAGCAGTTAGGTCCTGGAAATTAGGTTTGAGAGCTGCCCTACGTTGTTACACAGTGATGTATAGTCTTGATTTATAGAGGATGCCATTACACCATTCACACTCACTCACACACACTCATCATCCCACTGATAATGATTAAAGCAGACAGAAAAATCAGATGCACAGGAATAAATATTTTCTTGTTTCCACACCTTTTTTTTCAACCTTTCAATCGATTTTTCATCTTAATTATCTGTGGCAAACATGCGTGTTATAATTGGCCTCTAAAGAAACATGCCTTAAATCAACTCTTTATCATCTCCCTGTGGGAATTTGCTGTACTCTTTAGCACATGCGAATAATTAACTGTGAATAACCGCTGGAGGCACAAGAGTGGAAGGCTTATGTGTTGAAAGATTTTCTATTTTAGGTCTGCAAGTAGACCACAAAGATCCATCTCAGCCAATCGGTGGTAGCCTCATACATGTATCTCTTTTATGCAGAGGGTCCATAAGGTTGATGTTAAAGTTGGTCTTCGAGTCAATTCAGTGTGTTCACTCACATTTTAAAGGTCTATTTTGCTGCCAAGCCATTAAACTAGAGCAAACCATATTCTATCCACCACTATCAACCATCACTTTTAACAAAATGTATTTGTCAATCCCGATAAAACAAAATCTATATCTCTCCACTATCTCTCTTTTAACATTATGTTTCCTCTAGATCAGTGTTTCCCAAACCTGCTCCTGGAGGCTCACTGCCCTGCATTTTTTTGTTTCCCATGCTTGCTTATGCAGTTTCCTGTGTTAGGACACAGCTTGATAGTTGAAATTGTTGTAAATGACTTATTAATGCAGAGCCAGGCCAGACAACTCTATTTTTTATGTGTCCTTGGCAAAAAGTAGCTGTTGACCAAGTTCTTAGGAATAATAAACATGTATTACACTGACAATATATTTTATTTTTATTTATTAAAGCAGAGCTCTAATGGTGTTTCTATTCTTTTGTGTTGTTTACAACTAATGGCTCCCTGGGTCTGTTCGCATCTCAACATCTACTCTGACCATGAACCAATAAGTTTCTTAATCTCCTCCTGCTCTTGTTAAAGCTCGCCCTTTCGCTTTGTTCTTAAAAGCCTTCAGCATCACTAAAGAGTGTGCGTGAGACTTTGTCCACCTTGTGTGTGTCTACCTTTATGTCTCCGCCATGCGTTGCTCCCTATTATTTCATAATCGATCGTACAGACAAGACTTTCTCCCTCTAATGAAATGGCATTTATCCACCTCTTCCCTGACCTTTCCCACTCTGGATGTCCAATTAAGATGGCCCAGTGACGTTGATTAGGAATGTGATTAGTCAGAGTTGTTAGGAGACATTAATTACTGTTGTAGTGGTGGTTCTTTTTTAATTTCCTTTTTTTGTTTTCTGATGTTTAGGAGGAGAGGTTGTTAAAATGAATTAATTGTGATTTTTAATGTTATGTGTGTGGCCTCAAGAAATCTTTGAAGCTTAACTCTGTAATGGATATCACAGTCATAGCTGATTTTTAAATGGAATCCCAATGTGTTACTTTTTTTAAAGTACATTTATGTTGATCAGGGCCATCAGTTTGAAACTGGCTGAAGCTGCAATGTTTTCCTGTGATTCTAAGATTATAAATTACAGCTCCAAGTTAATCCCTTTTAAATAAGAATGAGTAACTTGAGACTTTATTTAACAAAATGTTTTTTATAGATTTTTTTTTCCACTTATTAACTCTTGAAAATGAAATGTCCACATCCTTTCTCACTGTCATACCTCTTAAATTTACATCTCGTATTTCTCCATTGTCACCTTTTCTGTGTCTTTTCTCCTCTAATTTATTTCAGTGAGGAAATGTCTTCAGGCAATTCGTTTCATTCTGCCCAAAGAAGCTGCCATGAAGGTTTGTGGAATTGATGATTAAATCTGGAAAACACAACAACAAACACGAACAGTCTACGTGGATATTTCCGTTGACACCTTTGGACAAACCTGTGCTGGCATGCCATGACTTATTGGTCCATCACACCTTGCAAAAGTAGTTATTTTCTAGGCAATGTCCATATATGGAACATGTAACCGTGTGCAAAGAGTTCTTTGCTGGAATAAGATAGTTTTGTGATGATGGAGAAACTCAGTTTACATTTAACCATTAACCTATTGTTAATGTTCACTTATTTTTATGCAGGTTTTGGTGAAGTGGTACAACATCTACAATGCCCCCGGTGGTCCCAGTGCACATGCAGAGTGGAACCTGTTTGTCACCTGTTTCATGACACTGATGGGCTACAACACCGAGCGCCTGATCTGGATGAGAAATGTGAGCCCACTGTAGAAGTGTTTTCTATTCTGCACCTGTAAAACCTTTTTTTCTTTTTTTTTAATTTTATAACTGTGATGGCTTATTCACATGTCTTGACCTTGCTCTCTGCCCTCCCCCTCTCTTTACCCAGCTACATTTTGAAGTGCCTCTCTCTCCAGTGATTGCAGCCAAGAAGGCTCGTCCCTCTGACGGAGGCTCTGATGAGGTGTGTGACCAATTTATGAGCCGTTGTGATGTCTGCAGCACAAAGAGCACATTGCTGTCTTTGATGTCTAATTCAGATAACTTGCTTGAATCAAACACAATATCCAGGGAATGCTTTATTGCTAGAGAGTATCAAAGCAAGATAAATACTCTAAATTGACAACACCACATTGAAAGGTAAAGCTTTTGGACTATTTAGATTATAGCACTGATTTCCAGACCCTTATTTCTACATTATCTGAACTAAAATATATCTAGATGATTATAATTCATATGTAATATAATAGTTTTCTTACAGCATGAAGGTAAAGTTAATAGTGATTGAAATGTACTTTATCTGTGAAGCTTTATCGCTTAGCTACTTTATTGCTGCTAGTATATGTTGCTAGGGTTTGAAGAAATATTAATGCCAGCAATACATTTTGTGGTTCTAGCAGTTCCCTAAGTTAGAAAGAGAACCTGAAACATTTAATATGACTATGCAATTAAACATATAAAATCTGTATAGACACTGAACATGGCAGGGCTTTCCTTGTGGCATGGAAAGCCAGTCAGAAAGGTCATTTAGCTTTTGTAATTTCCTGCGGGGGTGGAAAAGAAATTTGTCACCCTAACATTTTTGGACACAGGTTTTGTCTGCCGTGTTGGGCTTTCCCTATTTAACCCAGGGGACAGTGTCAATGTGTGTCTAAAATAAGCATGCAACCTAATGGAGAAAATAACCTGTAGTCTGTCCCACAGTCCTAAACACACACACAGACACACACAGTTAGAAAATACACAGAAAATCTGTGTTTGTGTGGGTCCTCATCAGAGCAAAACAAGACTGTCAAATGTCAATCAGCTAGAGGCTGGGACTGTGTGTGTGTGTCTGTGAGTGAGTGAGACCCGAGGAACTGCATGAGCCAGATTAAACTGAAGCATGCTGTTGTCAGCCTGTGGCCTCAGCCTTGTGTCTTCCAGATGGTTAACCATTCAACCTCATGCTCTCCAGATGTAGTGATGGTTTTGCTGCCTCGATTAATACACAAAATAGACATACTGTGCATTGTAATGCATATATTTAATATGTGTATATATTTCTAATCCATAAACAGCATTCTGAATGCAATGATATGTCTTGATATTTTCTATTCACATGTGGGTATTTGCCCTCCCTCCAAAACACTGACTGGTTACAGAGAACTTACCTTTTTACTGACTTCTGTCTCCTCTCTCTGAAGGACTGGGACTACTTGCTGGGGTCTCATTACCACCATCAGATGAATTCCCAGCCTGTCTGCGGTCCAGTGGACTCCAGTGGCTCCAACAGTACTCTCAACACAGAAACTGAGGGCCTCTCTTCTGTACGTTACTCACTCTGGGCGGATTGATATATTGCATGTTGTTTGATTCAGTTTGTTTGTTTTGCATATTTCTTGTCAGACCATGATGGGTATGATCCACGTTATTTGATAATGCCTGCAAACATTATAACCATGTAAACATTATAACCCTGACGTATTAGACTGCATTAGTTTTATCTTAGATGTAGTTGATAAACTTGCAAATGTATGCTCCAGTAGTGGAAAAATAATGGATAAATGATTGAATATTTAAGTTCTGCCACTCCAAATGGTAAAATCGTTTAAATGCAAACTTGACTACTTGACTGTACTACTGTAAAATATAGACCAAACCTATACATCAAAATAGTTGGTATTTCTTGTAGTTGATTTTGTTTTTTACGCACACGATCAGTTTAGTTATCTACTCCTACATTGTGCAATGACAGTATCTCCCCTGTTATCTCATACTGTCTGAACACAGTTCTTTCCTTTACTGTTTTAACTTATTTTCTCCTTTCTTTTTCCTCACCTTTTTCTTTTGTTTCAGATGTCCTCTCCCTCCAGTCCATCGCTGAAGTTGGACAGTTCAGCTCTGCTCTTCCCTCACATTCCTGCTCTTTTCTACGTTCTCCATCTGCTCTATCAGGAGCTGCAACTGGACGAGCTGCAGAGAGCCAGAGCCTCATCACTGGTCTGCCTGCTGCAACAGCTAGCCAGGTAAGTGTGTGTGTGTGTGTGTGTGTGTGTGTGTGTGTGTGTGTGTGTTGTTTTTATATCTATCAGCTGCTACAATTTTGAATTTGATAGGAAGGTTAAAGTAATGGTGACATAGAACTGAATGAATATGAAACACCAGAGACGGCAAGAACTGTTGCTTTAATACATAAAGGTTACAAAACTGAGAGGAGACTTGTGGCATTTATCACAGTAAACAAACTCTGGTCTACTTTTCACACAAAGACAATCACACTTAATTGTTTTCATTGAAAGCTTGTGTGCAATCAAGGCTCTTCAGTGATGTGTGCTCAGGAATAAACTTCAACAGGTTGTCAAGTGACCGCTGTGATTGGTGGCAATGACAATAATAGAATAGGTGGAGTGGCCGAGTGAAGTGCTCTTCAAAGTAATTGGCCAGTGTCGGTTAGCATGTGGGCTGTTGTGAAATATTTACACTCTTTCTGCTTCATCAGGCTAACTAGTTAAGGCTTAAATCATGATCTCGGTTGTTTTTATTGACCATCATTTGGAAGTGGGAATATTTTTTTAAACATTTATCTCAATAATTTTAGGAAGGAATTGGTTTTAATCCGCTTCACACATCCTGTTTTACCCATCTTAACCGCAGCATTTTACGAAAGGTATTTTTAACATAAATCTCATGTAAGGCGTCAAAACTTGCGGACAAAAGCCAGAAGTATCTCCCACATTGCAGCTAACAGTGCTCCATCCAGACAGGACTGGATTCCACAACAGTAATTGGATGACCTTGCTACCTACACCCTTATCAGATACATGGATTTAGGTCACATTTATGTTCCCACAAGGTGCTGACTTAACACTGCACAGTGTAGATTTTAGATATTACAATTCCATTTGTATAATTGCTGTACCCTTAATACCAGATTTAGATATAAATATAAATATCTAAAACTATGAATAAAAAAAAAAAAGATGTATTAAAAATATTATTACAAATTATTACACAGAGGTAAATTACTGCACCAGGTGAGTCCAGAATAAAAATTAAATACAATATTAAAATTTTTTGGGCTGGAAAAGTTTAAGAAATGGCTCAAATTTTTTTTATTTTCTGTTAGAAACAACCTTATTTGTCTGTGTAATCGGTGGCAATTATATGTAGCAGCTCGCCACCCAGATCAACCGACACCGACAAAGGATGTAGATTAACAAATAATAAACATTTAGATTTACAGGCATACACATGAGTTTGTACTTAAGTTTTACAAAGTTTGATATGCTCATTAACTATTTCCCAGTGTATAGCACACATACACACACAGCTGAAAATTATGCAAGAGATGGGACTCAGTACTGAGATTAAAAACTATCGATTATCTTAAACAGAATGGTAATGACTCATGGCTGTTACTGAATCAGAGTATGTGTTTAATTACTGCTACCAAATAGGTTAAAGGTCACAGAGGCTCTTTGAGAATGTGGAGCCATTTTTAGATTTGATACGATGTCCTGCACCAAAACTGCATCCAGCTGAGCAGAGATAGACACAACAAAAGACCTGGTACAAGCCAGACTTAACCCAGTAATAAAAGATTAGAAACTGTGAACGGAGAAATTCCTTTTCTTAACTAGGTTGGAGTTTAAATGAAAAAAAAATCCAACCTCTGACCGCTCATGCTGTAGATATCTTCAGTATGTGAGGTGTTGCATATATCATTGCCTGACAGGAATGCTGATATGTAATTGTTTTATATTTGCTTGCAGGGACCTCCAATTGGAAGAGTATGTGGATCTGTACTGGAGAGACTATCCTTCATTAATTAGCGGCTTCAATGAGAGCTGCCTCATAGACCAGGGTAAGACCCATTTAATGGTATAAAGTCAGGAAACAGACAAGACATGTTGTAGTGAAATAGAGACAACAAAATACTTCCTGTTAAGGGCTTTGGCTACGTGCCTTTCAGTCGGCACTGGTGAAGTTCCACTTGTAAACACTGGTTATCTTTGTCAAACGTAGTTTTTAGGACACCTCTCAAAAAAATTATGAAACAAAAGTGCTTCACTGCACAGGAACTTGCATCACTGTTGGAATGTACAGTGTTTCTGTTATTTTGTCCACCTCTGTCTATAGTTAGTTTTCAACTCGTGTCACCGGCCTCCTCTCCTCTCCTCTCCTCTCCTCTCCTCTCCTCTCCTCTCCTCTCCTCTCCTCTCCTCTCCTCTCCTCTCCTCTCCTCTCCTCAGCTGTGTTTGGTCAGATGCAGCGTCCGTCCTTCCTGAGGGAAGAGCCTCCATGTGTACTCAGCTGGCTCAGTAGCTGTCTGAGAGGGGAGGAGATCTCACCTTTCCCCTACCTGCCCAGCATCTGTCAGAGGACCAGGCTGCTGGTGCTGGTATGACCAAAGCTTTTATTTGTCTTTATAGTTAAGGGTAGAGGCAGACCGAGAACCCTTGTACAAACGAGTGGGTACACAAAGGCCATAAATGGTACACCTCTTAGATGGCCGGCCTACAGGTAGGTGATTACATTAAAGTCCAAAATCACATGAAGATCCCTAAACTGGGACCTCACATAATATTATATTATTTTATTTTTATTTTTCATGGTACTTCAATTTGACTTTCATAAGAGCAAATTTGAATTGTCAAATATTGTACAATATTTAGAGGGTCCTGGTTAAGTTTAACAATGTGTTTTGTTCTTTACTTTAGAAAGAGTCTGACAGCCTTTTTAAATGAGTTCCTGCAGGCCTTGAAGTCTGTGTGTGTGAGAGAGGCAGTGAGGGTAAAGAGTTCAGCTTTGATTGAGAAGCAGTCTGTAATCTATTTCTGCAGCACGTCTTTTTCTGAACATAAAGAGCAATTATGTCATGGTATGGCTAGAGATGTGTACGTGTGTGTAGTGTTGATGGGTTCCTGGGTTCAATAGTGACTTAAAAAGGAAGAAAGGGCACTTGAAAACAAGACAGCAGTGACGATGACTGTGAGACAGAAAGATCAGCGAAACAGATACAGATATATAAATAGCCATATATTTACGTATAGATAGACCGTACAGATAACAATGTGAAAAGGAAACTTGTGTGTCATATTATCCTATCATCAAAAGTTCTTGAACAGTTAAATATATTATAGGACAGGAAATTTCTACAGTGACAAATCTTTTCAGCAGTTGTTGTCTAACATATTGTGATAATGTAATTTAATTGTCATTTAATTTCATTTCACTCTGTTTGAAGCAAGACTAAGTAACTTTTAACGAGTAGCAGCAACAGTGGCCTCTGCTGCCACAAATTGTAATTACAGGATGCTGGCACATTTAAATGTGTTGGTATCTGAGTGACGAAAGGCAGCACATTCTTCTAATGAGAGCAAAAAAGAGATTTCACCTACTCAAACCCAAATTACAAAACAAGTGTTTGGAGCACCATTCTCCTTATTACAAGTCAGTCTACCATCAAAATGATTTTGCAAGTAAAAAAATTTGCATAATGTTGCTTTAGATTGCTGATCATATCAGAAATGTGGGCGGTGATTCAGAAAAGATTTCACAAACGTTTTTGTGATCCCTTCCCTCTCTGCAAAAGCAGTTTTTGTTTTGATGCTCCTACACTTTCTGCTAACACAATGCTAGTTTATGGTGTGACGGATGTAACGTCTGGCAGGATCTGCAGCAGAAAGAGTAATTCTATTATAGCAGAAATGGCTAATGACCTAGACCTCTGGTTCACCTCTCTATAATTCTAAATGCCTCCTGAGTTAAATAATTTTTCTTATCGGTGATTCAGTCTGCCAGACATTTAGATTTTTCTCATTCCACTCTTCAGCATTTCAAAATCTCCAAGTGAGGTGGCGTAAACGTATTGCTTTGATATGCTTGATGAAATTATGAAAACGGAAAGGAACAAATACATTACGCTTTCGATCAGGAACTCTTTGTCACTTGGCAGACTGAACACGCATTTAACTGTCAGTACACAATTCAGGCCTCAACAGTGGTGACATATAATTCTATTTTTTTTTTGTCATATATCTTAAAGAAATGTAAACAACAAACACTTGATATTTGAATGTAGTTCCCAAAATGATGTCAAGGTTTTGACATTTTTTTTGCTTCCAAGTATTTATCTTTGTTTCTTCTCCTCTGTGCTTCTGTCTCTCTCTCCTCAGAGTTATGCTCTCTACATCACTGGAGATGAAAATGCTACATCGATAGATGTATCAAAGTACCTGGCCAAGCTCTCTGCAGGTGTGTGTGTGTGTGTGTGTGTGTGTGTGTGTGTGTGTGTGTGTGTGTGTGTGTGTGTGTGTGTGTGTGTGTGTGTGTGTGTGTGTGTGTGTGTGTGTGTGTGTGTGTGTGTGTGTGTGTGTGTGTGTGTGTGTGTGTGACTACCCTGAGGGGTCATTTTACTTTTAGTGTGTGTCTGACTGAACACGCTCACTGTTTGTATACATGTGCATGTGAACATTTATTGACAGTCAGCCCGTATTACTTGGCAGTCCCATCATTCCCTGCTTCAGGGCCCAGTAACACAGAAAGAAAGGTAGCTTGTGTTGACACAGGTTTGAGTGTCACCTGATTTCCTCTATTGCTTTTTTGTTGAAACAAAAACACAATACTGTGCCGAGGTGACAGCAGTCGCTGCAGGAATCTCATCAGCCCCCCTTTTCCACTGACAGAATTGGTCATTGACTTTGTGGGTGGTGTGAGAGAATACAGAGTGACTGTTTTTTTCAGCTCCACACTATGCTGGCAGTTTTCAGTGACAAAACAAAGCCAAAAAACAACAGATGCCATCCCACATAAATTCACTCCTCCATTTGTCAGGAACAAAATGTCACCTCCATTTAACCCGTAATTTAAGTGCCCATTCTTTTTAGTGACATATGAGCAACCAGTTGGTGTATTGATTGAAACAGCTTTAATACAGTTGAGTGTTTTCTCCTTCAGGAGTTGTGAAAATGCGATGAGCATGATTTGACAGCTCACAAATAGGGGAACAAATTGTTCAACCCACTGACCTCTGTCTATCTCATCCTCCACTTTCTTAGGCCAGAAGTCTTGTGGCAGTGAGCCGCAATCAAGAAGGTAATTTAGCCCACACAATTAGAATCTTTTTTTTTTCTTAATCATACATTATTATACCTAATGAATTTATGTAAGATAAAACATGTTTTTTAAAAATCAAGGGCCTTGAGTTGCCATTGAATGTTTTACAAAACACACCATTACAGTTTAGGGAAGCATGCAAACATTAAATAACTCAAATATAAAGGTGTTCTGTGGAAATAGAAAAACAGATATGTTTACATTCAGTGTTACTCACCAAAACACATTGTGTTTATCCTTGAGGTCTAACAGAAATGTTTTGTCTTCCTCTTCAAACATTTGCAACGCCCTTTTCTTTAATGTTTTGAAACCTGCATGGTGTGTTGTTTACATTTTTGTTCCTTAGCTATCAATCTTCTACTACATTACTAAATTTCTTGGTGAAAATATTGGCAGGAATGTGTATCTTGTTGTGCAAGTGCATCCTCATCTTCATGCACAGGACTAACAAAAGCTGCTCCATAAGGCTACTAGAGGTCACACTCCACAGGCAACCTTTAAACTGTTTAAAAAATATTTGTAGAGCCACTATTTTTAAGCAATTTAATTTTGAAATGGAAACGTAAGGTTTTTGTTTTAAACTGCTCATCAGTCATTCAGCTTTTCATTAGATTTGCATAGTCAGTAATACTTATTACAACTAATATTTATGTGGATTTATTCTAGACAGAGCAGTGTGAAGATGATGTTTTCCAGAGAGAGTCTAGCTGAGCAGCTGGTGGTCTGGCTCACCTCAGAAGGTAAGACAAACAGTATTTCCGTTTTTATTATACAGAGGAACGTGTGCTGAAGCCATATCTTCTGGTCTGCACTGGTTAAAGCACTGCACTTCAAATTTACACATTCACACCTTTTCAAGTGACACTCTGCCAGTCTTTGAAGTGGCTCTCCCATAGCCAGAGCAGATGTCTGGAGTGCTAGTAGTGTTAGAGATTTTTAAAAATCTTTTAGTATAAAAGGTTTACGTGTACTGATTAGCAACACATACAACAATACAACAATAAGTGGCATTCAACCCACCAACAAAAAACAAATTTTACATTAATTTATTGCAAGTGGAGTTTTTAAAATGTGACTTTTTGTTTTTCTACCTGTTATGACGCATTTGTTTTTAATTTCAAAGGAAGCAGCTTCTAGATTAAGACTTAGCTTATTGTTAGACTTGATAAAGAACACTCATTCCTCTCCATTCACTGTTTCACCCTTCAGGTTTCACCCTGAAAGACCTGGAGTCAGTCCCCTTTGGCGTGGCTTTGCCCATCAGAGAGGCCATCTACCGCTGCCGGGAGCAACCGTGTTCTGATTGGTCAGAGGAGGTCTGTCTGCTGATAGGGCGACAGGATCTGACCAAACAAGCGCATAAGATGACCCTGGCCAAGAGCAAAGCTGTGAGTGCAAAATAAGACCCATGCTTTTCCAAATTACTTGCAGACTTTTCCATTTTTTGCATGAAATCATCTTCAGGGAGTTGGAGTAAGTCATAAAAGCAGTAAAGTTAATGAGATAAAACATCAGTCACTGAAGATCATCTAAACTCTCATTGTGGCTGTATGTGAATATGTTAATCATTTGTGTGTGTGTGTGTGTGTGTGTGTGTGTGTCCAGTCTGTAGGTTCAGGCCTGTCCTTGGAGCCTCCTGCAACCACAGAGGCAGATGAAGAGGAAGATGGGATGTCGGACATTATTCAAGAGGTAACAGAAGCAGTAAACTTTACATCTCTCCACTCCAAAGATCTTTTCTAACCTTTATTAATTATCTAAAGAAGGTTTGTTGTTGATACCAAGGTGTTACAAATACAGGAGTTCCCGTGAATGAGTGAAAACTTGATACCTTCTCCCCGCCAGGTCACAGGACTGATTTGGAGTCAGGATCTGAGGGTCCAGGAGGTCAGGAGGCTTCTGCAGAGCTCCAGGCCAGTCCGCGTCAGTGTTGTCCAGTTACCAGAGGTTTCTGACCACGAGTACATAGAGGAGAAAGAGAACAAGTAAGTATAATGTATGTGTGCAGTATGTCTGTGTCCTGGTGGGTTGTCTCTGTCTTAGGGTTTTATGTTGGTGAATCATTGGGATGCCTGCTTGTAATCATGGGTGGCCTACATGTCTTTAAATTATATAGATTTTTCTGACTTGGAACATGTAATGTTTATCCACGTCTTTGTATCTTCTCCAGACTCCTGCAGTTGTGTCAGAGAACCATGGCTCTTCCAGTTGGCCGAGGCCTCTTCACTCTCTTCTCCTATCACCCTGTACCGACTGAGCCTTTACCTGTCCCAAAACTCAACCTGACAGGTAATGGTGAAATGTGCACATTTTCATACATGTCTATGCATTGGCTGACATCTGAATACATAGAATATTGTAAATTTTTAAGAAGTGTGTTCCATATGGAGAGATAGAGAACAATATATTAATGGTGACTGCTGATCCTTAAAGTCTTAAAATGTCTTAAATTCAGATGTACTAATAAAAGGCCATACAAAGTATTAAATAGTCTAAACTTCTGTTAAGGAAGGTCTGAACGTATGTAAGCATGTTCTAAAATGTACTCCTTCAAACCCAACATGTCTGTACATTTAATCCTTGGGGAAAAGAGTTGACTTCACATGCCTATGTTATCCTGTTATATCTTTGATGTTTTTTGCTATTTGTCCTCATGAATTTTGTCCCCGGTGACTGCCGTAGCGTCTGTCAGGATGGCGTAAAGATGCTAGCTAGTTAGCGAACCTTGAAAGACTTCTGTTTCTGTGGCTTTACTTTCTCCATAACTTTAACCCTTTTTCCAATGCTTCTGTCAAGCTTTAATCGTTAATCTTTCAGTATTTCTAATCTAATTTGCTAATCAGTATTTCAGAGTCAGTCTCGTTCATGTTATTGCTGCCATCAACTGAAGTTTTACATCATGTGTTACCCCGCACATTTCTCACTCATAGTATAAAAACAAGGGACGATATGGGCTAAATAATGTGCACGAAACATTGCAGGGTAAATGATTGTCCAACTCCACTGATATTGCTACTGTGTATTTGTATGTTTCTACCCCAGGCCGTGCCCCTCCTAGGAACACAATGGTAGATCTGAACAGCGGGAACATTGATGTTCCTCCCAACATGACCAGCTGGCCGAGCTTCCATAATGGAGTAGCAGCAGGACTCAAAATAGCCCCTGCTTCACAGGTCAGTCCGAAACCACAGCTTTAAAACTGAAACTGTTTTACATACCTGAAAGTGATTACTTACTTGTTTCTACAGTCTGCCCTGCTGGATTTCTGTTAAGATTGCTGTGAACACTTATAGTCCTCTTAATAAACCCTGATTTTTTTTGGTGACACTGTAATATTTCCTCCATCAAGTGTGCAAGAAAAATTAATTGACATGACATGTATTAAGGACATGCATGATCCTTTATAAAGGATTTTAAAATATTTTAAGTTTGGAAAAACTTGCAGTTGTTCCCATTTGCAGTGTAAACTTTCTCACTCTTCTGCAATAAACAAGCCTTCCTTATTCTTGTATAAATGAATGTGACTTTCTTTTTGTTTAAGGTGGACTCAGCCTGGATCGCCTACAACAAGCCAAAGAGCCCTGAGCTGGCTAATGAGTATGCAGGCTTCCTTATGGCCCTGGGCCTCAATGGACACCTCACCAAGCTGGCCACGCTCAACATACACGACTACCTCACTAAGGTACATGCATGCACACAAAGGCAAACGTGCAAAAACCATCTCAGTATTTGTGTGACACCTTGAATTTCAAATGTAGAATTTTTATTTATAACCCTACAAATGCAGAGAGGCAGACATATTTTCCATTTAATGAGTACTTTTCTACCTTCAAAATACTAAAATACTATTCGATAGTCACAATGAACTATTCAAATATTATTCGATATTATTTTAAGATCATTAGAATAGTTAATCCCCCATCCTCCCACACAGTTTTTCGCTTTTATTGCTCAAAGACGTACTACCTGTGGCAGAATTGCACGTTGGACATAAGCGTTTGGATTAAAGCAGATTAAGTCGATCTGTGCCCACGACATCCTCTGTCCACCCGGACCAAGCGCCGCAACGGGATGGGCGATCTCCTCAGGAGGAGAGAGGTGCCGGGATCAGAGCTAAGCTAACCCAGGCAGTACCTTAGGCTGCTTTTAGCTAATGTCAGATCGGCTGAATGAAATTGAACTCAGGCTGCCTAGGCAACGAAAAATCAGAGACTGTTTGTGCCCTCATCTACATTCATCTCAGCACCTCATATCAATCTACTTCTCCCAATGGGTGTACTACTAGGCACAAGTAAAAACGAAGAAAAATATACAGTGGGGCAAAAAAGTATTTAGTCAGCCACCAATTGTGCAAGTTCTCCCACTTAAAAAGACGAGAGAGGCCTGTAATTTTCATCATAGGTACACTTCAACTATGAGAGACAAAATGGGGGGAAAGAATCCAGGAAATCACATCGTAGGATTTTTAATGAATTAATTAAATTCCTCGGTAAAATAAGTATTTGGTCACCTACAAACAAGCAAGATTTCTGGCTCTCACAGACCTGTAACTTCTTCTTTAAGAGGCTCCTGTCCTCCACTCGTTACCTGTATTAATGGCACCTGTTTGAACTCGTTATCAGTATAAAAGACACCTGTCCACAACCTCAAACAGTCACACTCCAAACTCCACTATGGCCAAGACCAAAGAGCTGTCAAAGGACACCAGAAACAAAATTGTAGACCTGCACCAGGCTGGGAAGACTGAATCTGCAATAGGTAAGCAGCTTGGTGTGAAGAAATCAACTGTGGCAGCAATTATTAGAAAATGGAAGACATACAAGACCACTGATAATCTCCCTCGATCTGGGGCTCCACGCAAGATCTCACCCCGTGGGGTCAAAATGATCACAAGAACGGTGAGCAAAAATCCCAGAACCACATGGGGGGACCTAGTGAATGACCTGCAGAGAGCTGGGACCAAAGTAACAAAGGCTACCATCAGTAACACACTACGCCGCCAGGGACTCAAATCTTGCAGTGCCAGACGTGTCCCCCTGCTTAAGCCAGTACATGTCCAGGCCCGTCTGAAGTTTGCTAGAGAGCATTTGGATGATCCAGAAGAGGATTGGGAGAATGTCATATGGTCAGATGAAACCAAAATAGAACTTTTTGGTAAAAACTCAACTTGTCGTGTTTGGAGGAGAAAGAATGCTGAGTTGCATCCAAAGAACACCATACCTACTGTGAAGCATAGGGGTGGAAACATCGTGCTTTGGGGCTGTTTTTCTGCAAAGGGACCAGGATGACTGATCCGTGTAAAGGAAAGAATGAATGGGGCCATGTATCGTGAGATTTTGAGTGAAAACCTCCTTCCATCAGCAAGGGCATTGAAGATGAAACGTGGCTGGGTCTTTCAGCATGACAATGATCCCAAACACACCGCCCGGGCAACGAAGGAGTGGCTTCGTAAGAAGCATTTCAAGGTCCTGGAGTGGCCTAGCCAGTCTCCAGATCTCAACCCCATAGAAAATCTTTGGAGGGAGTTGAAAGTCCGTGTTGCCCAGCGACAGCCCCAAAACATCACTGCTCTAGAGGAGATCTACATGGAGGAATGGGCCAAAATACCAGCAACAGTGTGTGAAAACCTTGTGAAGACTTACAGAAAACGTTTGACCTGTGTCATTGCCAACAAAGGGTATATAACAAAGTATTGAGATGAACTTTTGTTATTGACCAAATACTTATTTTCCACCATAATTTGCAAATAAATTCTTTAAAAATCAGACAATGTGATTTTCTGGATTTTTTTTTTCTCATTTTGTCTCATAGTTGAGGTATACCTATGATGAAAATTACAGGCCTCTCTCATCTTTTTAAGTGGGAGAACTTGCACAATTGGTGGCTGACCAAATACTTTTTTGCCCCACTGTACTTCTAAAATAAAACGATAGTCATATAAACTATTTGTTTGTTTTTTTATAATTTAACAATTATTCAAATTTGAAAAGCATGACCTATCTCTAGTACAAACACACACCAGCTCACAAAGAACTGCAAGAAAGGAAAACAAATATTAACTTAACACAGTTTATACAAAGTTACACCCATCTGCACTCATTACCTTGCAGACACACACTCATACACACACACACCTGCACACATTTTTCACTAAATGACTGTAAACGTGAGATGTAAACTCGCATCACAGCCAGGCAACCAGTCAAAGTGAAACTCTGCCCTCTGAGAACTTTGAAACGAGACGTGTCCTTCCCACTTTCGGGTGAGAAAAACAACAGGATGCTGCAAGCCAAATCTTATTTTTGCGTAATGAAAAAGTCTGTGTGCAATGGTACTCTTTATCTTTCACCACATCTTTACACTGAGTCCACAGAGTCACACAGAACATATCCACACTAGGCTTGAAGTTGATTCATTTTCAGTTGCCAGTTCGAATCAGGATGTGAATTGAAACTGCACTTTATGAAGATCAAAGAGCTTTCCTTATAAGTCATTTCTCTATGAATGAGATGTAAGAATGTTCTCATACAGATTCTGAAGCTCTTAAAAAATGGAGAAAGTCCACTTCCTAACATTGTTGAATTAAAAATAGTAATGCCCCAATCCAGATCCATTGAGAGACCTGCCAGCTCAAATAACAATTTGGATCATAAATCCTCCTTTCACTCATGTGTTTTTATTTATAATTTTACCTTGTACATTACAAATTCAACCAATCAACATTTTTTATTTAGTTTAAATTGTATATTATAATGATGTATCAAAATCATCCATTATAATTAATATACAGAAATGTACTTGTGTCAGCTCAAAGGAACACACTCTGATTTCTGGTCCAGATAAAACCGCAGGAAACACTGCAGAGCTGCGCAGTACATTTTACAGTCTGTATGTGTAACTGACAGACTTTAGTCTGAATGGGAACTATGAACGTGGCTGACAGTGGGGCCTGTTTGTAGCTGGTGGTTTTCTCCTGGTTTCTATTCTCGCAGTAAAAGAGAAATGACGGCAACATACTTGGATTGGTTCATTAGAATTGTGTATGGTTGTGGTTTTAGAGAGAATGTGGAGGTTTGTGTCTAGCCCTCATGTTTCAAGCACTTTTTCACTTTTTTGTTAATTGTGGCTATAGAATTGTCTGAGTGTCGCTGCTCATTTGAAAAAAAAAAAAAAAAAAAAAAAAATTTTTTTTAAATGTATAGTCTCAGCTGAAAAAAAGGTTACACTTCATCTGTATTTTCTCGTTTTCAGTGAATCTACTACAGAAATGAAACTAGTCCAAATGTTTCACATTTTAGTTGTTAGGTCTTGAATATTTTTCTGCATTTCTTAATGAACTGTCATGTTTATAGAAAGTAAATCTGTTTTAAAGTGTACTGATTGATTAAGACAATGATCATTAAATACTCACAGCTAATCAGCCACTAAATGTAATCACAGGAATCCAAAAAAGAAACTATTTACTTCACACCCAAAACTTAACCTATATAAATAGATAGATATTCCTTTATTTATCCCACAATGGGGAAATTTCAAGTCATCAGCAGTTCTGATTCACACATACAGGATACAGTTCACACATACAAAGAAAGGGAATAAAAAATATATAAATAAACTGTTTCAGAATATTGGTATTATAACGTGTGTTATTATTTGTGAATATTAAACACACGCACATGGGGTCTAATGAAAACAGCCGTCCATGGTGAGTTGATGTGGAAGCTGAATATTGTCATATCCCAGAGTCTCACTGAGGGCTAATTACAGTGGAATTGCTTTCTTCTGTTACAGAAGGTATCTAACAACCTCTCAGATATCAGCCTTCACTTCTTGATGTTTCTGCTGTGAAATTTACCAACTTTCTATCCCTGTCGCTCTGTCAGGGCCATGAGATGACCAGTATAGGGCTCCTCCTGGGCGTGTCTTCAGCCAAACTGGGCACGATGGACATGTCAATAACCCGCCTGCTTAGCATACACATCCCTGCCCTCCTCCCACCGACCTCCACTGAGCTGGACGTGCCACACAATGTTCAGGTAAGACTGTGTATACTTACATACGGCTGGAAAAGATCTGTTTATCAGTGCGATGAGGAAAAATATTTGTGCAATGGGAAATTACTTTAAGTGATTATACATGAGTGATTTCATAGCCATTACTGTGTCTGCATGGATTATTTTTATTTAGACCTGCAAATTGTCACATTGTGCAATTATTAACATATCCACACACACAAATTAAACAATAAGAATTGATTTCTCTTTCTGTCTGTTCTGCAGGTTGCTGCTGTAATTGGCATTGGGCTGGTGTACCAGGGAACAGGTCATAGACACAATGCTGAAGTCTTGCTGTCTGAGATAGGTGTGTGTGTGTGTGTGTGTGTGTGTGTCGAAGTGTATCTGAGCTGCAGATGACAAAAACAGATAATGACCCATTTTTAAACAAGACCTGGAATAACTACAGGTTTAAAACAAGAGTTTTAAACATTTTAGGTTCATATTGCTAAGGCTCCGTCTCTTAGTTATGGCAAAAAATTTATTCTTGGACATCAGAACACAAATTTAGACTCTAAGATTACCTTTCTAAGTTGACCAAAAGCGAAAACGCAGCCATACCCTGATTTTGACAAAATTGTTACCCAATTTATGCTAATAAGGAAAGATTGTACCATGGTAATAGATGAATTTTTAGACATCACATTCATGGACTTAGGCTCTGAGATCACCCATCTGTGTTAGCTAGAAGCAAAATTATAGCCATTTCCAAATTTTTGTAATTAATTAACTCATTATACTAATTACTCAAATTGCACAACATGCAAATCTTAGCAACCAAATTGAACGTTGTCCACTGGGCCTATACATGACTTTTAGATAATGAAAGTTCATCGGAAACACTACTGAGTCAGAAGAAATTTCCAGACTACATATATATTTTTTTGTCATTTGATGGTATAATCTGTTTGTGTGCTCCTGTGTGTCTTTTAGGTCGGCCTCCAGGTCCAGAGATGGAATACTGTACAGACAGAGAGTCCTATTCACTAGCTGCTGGACTAGCCCTGGGCATGGTCTGTCTGGGGGTAAGTCACACACACAAACACTCCGCTGGATGAGTAAATATTTGCAGAAAAATCTTAATGTTGGTTTAACCTGCTGGAAGTTGCAGGTGGGCCGGGTTTGTAGTATCAGAATGAATCAGATGGGTTTTGGGGAAACTGTGGGTCACAGAAAGTCACATGGAGTTTAACTGTAAATGTTTGTTTTTTGCATTATGATTATATTATTATTTTGGTAGAACTGTTTTCCTCTTGATTTCTCGCGTTTGCGTTCTGTTGGTGCTAAATGACAACTCCAGAGAGAAGCAAGGGCTTTCTCGTCAAACCTGATGTTTTTCATTGATATCTAACACATTTTTTTCCTGTCATTTAAGTTAATTGTAGTTGTTCTTTTTTAGCTTGATTTTTGCATTTGATCAGACATCCACAGTAACCAGAGGCTTGATGTAGCATTTATTTCCACTGGAACGACCTGCAGTTGGTTAGATTGAATTTTCCTGGGTGGTGAAGGATGAATGGGAAGACAGAAAATCTGAGGGACAAGAAACTAAAGTTAACTGGTGGCTCCCGTGAAAGAAATCTCTTGTAAATGTGTTGTTTATTCTCACACACTCCGTGTTTCTTTGTGTTCATGTCCACTGAGAAAGAGAGAGAGCATAAGTTCTCACACAAGTGTACAATTAGCCCTTTATTTTTGTCTCTGTCTCTCTCTGGTTTTCTTTGTCTTTTGCTTCTTCCATTATCCATCATTATGTCCTGATTTTCTCTTCACTTAAATTATTTAACTTTTCTCTGTGCTATTGCTCCTAACTCGCCTCATTTCCAAATGCTTCCTTCCTCTCCATCTCTCCATCTCGTCTTTTTCGTCATCATCCTGTCTCCCTCCTGTTGCCATTTTGCCTCCCTTCTGTCGTCTTGCAGCATGGCAGTAACCTGATTGGGATGACAGACCTGAATGTCCCCGAGCAGTTATATCAGTACATGGTGGGGGGCCACCGCAGGGCTCAGGCTGGGGCCAACAGGGAGAGACATAAGTCCCCGAGCTACCAAATCAAGGTAGATGTTCAAATCCTTTGTATTTCTATCACAAAAAGAACTGCAATGCCAATATTATCTCAAATACAATAACGTTGTTATTGTAGTGTTATTTCACTGTACTATCATAACACCGAATGTTGTAATGTAAAATGTAGTTTCTGTGGTTAGCTAGCTAACCAGGTATTTTGCTCTCTCCAAACATTACCAATGCTCATTCCAGGAGGGTGACACTATAAACGTAGACGTGACATGCCCAGGGGCCACGCTGGCCCTCGCCATGATCTACCTCAAGACCAACAACAGGTGAGAAAAGACAAACAACTGATAGATCTTCTCAAGCAGAACAGAACAAAGAAACTGATTTGACTGATGTGCTGTAGTGAATCAAAAGGAGATATCCAACTGATCCACATTTCATTTTGTCAGGTAAAAAAGTAAAAAAAAAAAAAAAAAAAAAATTGAAATAAAAATTGTACATGTCTGATTAGCAAACTGTGTGACAGGTCAATCATCCATCATTACTGAGCTATGATGCAGAGTTTGCTTCCTACTTTTCATCAAGCAGAACATCCTAACCTGCTCGCTGAAAAATCTCATCCCTCTGTGACTCCAGTTGTCACAGTGCGCTGCGGAAGAACAAGACTCTTCCATGTTCTAGCTGTCTGCTATTGGTCAAAACGTTCCCGTCTTCTTCAAGGCTCATCTGATGCTGTCTGTCCATTGGTTGAGAGGGTGTTAACGGTGCATATTAACACCTCCTTGTCTCTTCCTGGTTCTGTCCACTAGGTCGATTGCTGATTGGCTGAAACCTCCAGACACTTGGTTCCTGCTGGATTTTATCAAGCCAGAATTTCTGCTGCTGAGGGTTAGTGTTGCACTAGCTGTATGTGAGTGTGTGTGTGTGTGTGTGTGAGATAATTGTCCCACCCTTCCATAATCTGGTGTACCTGTCTCTCCCTGTCTTGCCTCTCTACCCTCTCAGACGCTTGCTCGATGTATTATCATGTGGGATGAAATCCTCCCTAATACTGAGTGGGTCAAGAGTAACATACCCCAGGTGAGAAAATACACACACACACACACACACACACACACACACACACACACACACACACACACACACACACACACACACACACACACACACAGCATAATTTAGCTGACCTTTTAGGAGCTGTGATGCTGCAGATGGGCTAAGATGTTACTATGACTGAGAGGTTCTGTGGAGGGGTGCAGGTTTACATTTTTTAATTCAGTTTTTTAGTCAAATCTGACTAAAGTTTTGTTAAGTTATGTGAAAAGGTGCTTGGTCTGTGATTGTTGCAACACAATGAAGATCATTGTGTTTCATTGGTTTGCTGCCAAGAAAGGGTGGTGGTTAAATATAAAAATGTCTGTCTCTTGACAAGGTAACAAAGTGTGTGAAGATGGTAATGCTGCACATATTTTACCCCTCTGTAAACATGGGAGTGTCCTAGAGAAATCCATGATATCATAGGATTATATTGCTTGGCCCAAATAAATGTGTCAACTTCTTTATAAATTAAATTTTATTTGTCTGCTTAGTATGTTGAATGGCAATAAATATTTGTAACCAGAGCCATAGCACATTCAGAACATTTTGTTATTGCATGCAGATACAAATTGCTCCATAATCCAAAAAGAGTATATTAATTTATTCAGCATATTTCTACAAAGGTCTGTTTCAGCTCATCATCACCAGCACATGTAAAATCATTTTATTCTAGGTTATTAGATGTTTCCTGCTGCAAAACTCTGGGACTTGCCTTTTATAAACAGTGTCTTGTACTCCTGATATCTTTCCAGTAAACAACAATTTCATTATTTTTACGAGTTGAGAATTGAATTTTATGAATGAATTTTATTGAGTTGAGATTTTTTGCCCATGATTGAAAAGCTACAGCCAGCTACATAATACTGTCTTTGAAAAGTATCAAAGAGCACACTGAGTTTTCTACATTTGTTTTCAGATCATGAGGGGGACATTTGACCCTTCTGAAGACATTAACATGGAGACAATGGCGTGAGTATTTAAGCCCAAAACTGGCATATAAATTTTATCCTATACATTTTGGGTTAAACCTTACATGTTGTACCTCTTCAGGGGGCATTTAGTGTAATCAATGATTACTTTACGTCGCCAGCTTCTGTAGTTGTGGTAATGATGCTCTCCGTAGAGTTCCTCCACTATGATTGATCATGTTGTGTTATTTGTTTATCTCAGCCAAGCTCAAGACTACATTACTGCTGGGGCCTGTATGGCACTGGGCTTACGTTTCGCCGGCTCTGCCAACTCCGATGCCTTTGACTGCCTCTATGAGTTTGCCAGGACTTTCATGAAGATCATGTCCTTCGCTGGCACAGCTGCTGTTGTAAGTGTTTGTATAAGTTTTGACGTGTATGTTTAAATTTGTTTTAAGGATGGCCTTGCATGATTGTCACTGACATTAAAAGCTCTGTGTTGCCTCACCTCTTTGTACCTCAGATAATGATTTCTTACATTTCCCCTTCTCTCTCCCTTTCTCTGTCTGCCAACATGTGTTCTGGTTCCTCTAGCAGACGGGTTATTACAACCTGCAGACCGGCCTGTCAATGATTCTGCTGGCTATGTCCATGGTGATGTCCGGCACTGGGAACCTGAAAGTCCTGCAGCTCTGTCGCTTCTTCCACAAGAGAACCGGTGGCGAGATGAACTACGGCTTCCACATGGCTCATCACATGGCACTGGGCCTGCTCTTTCTGGGAGGGGGAAGGTGAGATGTTGCCACACAAATGTGTTCGAAAACACTGTTGATTACACTCCACATTTTGAACTAGACTTATCCATGTAATTATTTCTACATGTTTTAAATGAAATGTCAGGGCAAAAATCAGGTAGTGCCATCTAGCTTTTGAGCCTCTCACTCTGATCCCTCAACAAGTTAATGTCCAGTACTATTTTATGTTAAATGAAAAGAGACACTTTTAAGGAAAGGGCTACTGCTATTCTACATTTTTCTTGTTATGAACAAATCTTGTGAAAATACCCAAACTAACATTGTGTTAGTCTGTCTTAAAACACTGTCTGGGCCCATGGGTTCCTCCTGAGGAGATAAATTATTAAAAATGTGTCACAAATATTTACTTTCATTTTTTTTAAAGGCTTACTAATGAATGTTATAGTGAAGTATAATGGAGTAAATAGAGCGTTTGCTGGGGACTATTTTTAGGGTTTTGTTATTGTTTTTGGACAACAATGAAGGTCTACTGCACAGAGGAATAAGATCTTTCAGAGTTTATATAATCATATCATGATCATAGTTTCAAAATCTTTACCACATAAAATGTACCTCTGGAGCCCTTTGGAAAGGCACTGGAGCATGTATGTTGTAACATTGGAGGAATTAATATGAAAGGAAATAGTTACACACATAGACTTTGGATTTATGCTCATGATTCTTTGATGAGGACTCAGAGGTTAATTTAGGTTATTTTATGTGTACTCTGTCACATGGCAGTTGAAATGCTGTGTGTCAACAAGACTCAAATTGCACACACAAACACATCATCCCACTTGTTTCTGGGAAGGACCAGGTACGTCACATACACATATGCTGTATGGGTTAGCCACAGAAACACAGTCTGTCTTGTGCATAATGAATGACATTTACACACACACCCACCCAAACCTGGTTCCTCCAACCACCGACCTTGGGCCGGCGTATTTTTAAGAGAAACAATGGCTCCCACTGTGTCATTACATGTTGTAAATGTTTCTCCACCTACAGCCGTAATCAGATGAACCTTTTGATTTATTCGGATCATGTTTTATTTTAGACCTGCCAGCTGAAAGCCCACGCAGTAGCAGGGACTCAGTTTGAATGCTATGTAATGTAGTGTGCATTATCGTGAGTGTGTAACTGTGGGTCTGCAGAGGTTAAAGTTGATGCTGGAGAGCAATGTCATGACATTGTTGCATTTTGTTCATTCTCATTCATTCTTCATTTCCCTCTGTTTGTCTTCCATTCAGCCTCTCATTCGTGTCCACTGAACTTTTCAATTCAATTTTTCGATTGCTTTCCATGCATTTGACCATTATCATTGCATCATCGTCATTCTGACTTTTTCTGCTTTTTTTTCCTTTCTCTCACCCTTCTTCCTTCCCTCCCTCTGTCTTTCTGTTTGTTCAGTTAGTTTCTCTTCCCATTCAGTCAGTTTTTTTAGCAGGAAACTGAAGTGAAAGTTAAGTTTTTTTAACCCTAAGGCACACATGGCTTTCAAACTAATGATAGCTACAGCATACTGTAGGTCTAGACCTGCTTATACCAAAGGCTGACAGGGCATAGCAGGTTCTTCTTGCATTCGCATTGGGTTTGCTGGAAGTGCTCCAGTTTTCTCCACATTAGCATGTGAGGTATTATGAATACCTTTGCTGTTGCCCTTGACCAAAACACTGGCCTCAGAACTAGGGTTTGTCCCTGGATGCTGCCCACTGCTCCTAAAAGTGTTGCTGTAAGTCCGATATAGAGGACAAACTCCACCAAATGGACTAATAAAGTATAACTTCACACATCTATATATGTAGCAAAAGCATCAGAAGTTGAAAATGCTGAGCCTAGCATAAAAGTAAAGTGACTGGTTGTTTGAGAGCAATCCTCCCTCTAACGGCTCCTTCGTCCTGTTATTCTAGCAGCTGTGGACCTAAATAACCCTCAAAGTGGGAAGTTTCTGTTTCTTATGTTGCTGTTAGTTAGTTTGAAAGTTGTGAATTTGCAGATTTCAGTTAATGGTCAAAGAAAATCTGTGATGTTTGTTGAAAATGCAAGGCCTCACAGTGTGACCAAGGTGCTTTAGTGAAGCAGTAAAAAGCATTTATTGAGCAGTATTTTGTGAAGACTTCAACCACAGAAACAACAAATTGGGAAAATTCAGAAAAATGCACCTAATTTTAATAAGAGACATGCATAGTTTTCTTTTTTATACTCTTAAATCATCTTGTTGAGGGGCTGCAACTAACAATTATTTTCTTGCATTGATCAATTGCAGACGATTTTCTCAATTAATTATTTGGTCTATAAAATGTCAGGAAATTGCCCATCACTGGTTCCAAGAGCCAGAGGTGATGTCTTCAGTGTGACAGAGTGCTTGTTCTGTCATACTAATTATCCAAAGTCCAAAGATAACCCGTTTGTTATCACATGGGACAACGAAAAGCTATTCCCAGAATCGAGAAGCTAGAACCAGGTAAGGTTTAGTCAGTTATGTTTGAAAGACGATTGATCGATTATCAGAAGAGCTCATGATTCATTTTCTGTGGCTAGACTGTTTTAGCTCTATGGAGGGAAGAATAAAAACTTTAAGTGAAACACACTATTTTAGCACATGAGCAAAAATATAATTGTGTATCATCTGCATAACAGTGGAAATTAATGGAGTGCTTCCTGATAGTATTACCCAGAGGAAGCATATATAAGATAAAGAGTATTGGTCCAACCACTGAACCTTGTGGAACTCCATGTCTAACCTTAGTGTGGACAGAGGATTCATTGTTAACGTGTACAAACTGAAATCGATCTAATAAATAGGACTTAAACCAGCTTAATGCAGTTCCTTTTATACCAATGAACTGTTCCAGTCTCTGTAACAGGAAGTGATTATCATTCATTCCCAAGCGCTGGTGAATTTGGACCACGCTTGCTCTAAAATATGCCTTTTTATCTTCACCTTAACACACTGAGTCTGTAGGTTTGTTTGAATTGTAAACTTGTGGGAAAAGAATGTAATGTTCAGGGCGGCAAAGGCTCTAAAAGACACTAAACATGCCCCAAGCTGCCATTTAATTGAAGAGCATCCTTCACCTCAGTTGGCTGTTATTAAGTACTCTCACATGTAACCTTCCATGTACACACAGCCTCTTTTGTCTGATCCTACTTTATTATAATGACTCCATTAGTCCAAGTCCACACTTAATGCCAACTATTATGCTTAAGAGGTTCTGTTGTGGCCTGCGGTGACGTTAACTAGATTACAAAACACCTATTTTCACTAACAAAGGAGAGAGGGCTTATAAAAAAGTCTTTAATTTGGAGTAATGTGTCTTTTAAGTCTTATGCATTATTGACTTTGCTTTGTGTTTGTTGTAAGTGCAGGTTGAGAAAGACGTTCATGCATTCGTTGTGATGATGAACACTGTAATTTTGTTATTTTCATTCTCCTGTTTAAGTATACCTCACATACCCATTACTGTGTGTACGTGTGAGTGCCGATTGTTATTTTTTGAAATATTACTTTAGTTACAACAAGTGGGGGTGAGAGAGAGATAGAGAAGTATTTTTTATTTTTTATTTTTTATGCTGTCTTATGTTAGGTACACCCTGAGCACCTCCAATTCAGCCATCGCTGCTCTGCTGTGCGCCCTGTACCCACATTTCCCAGCTCACAGCACTGACAACCGGTGAGACCAACACACATGCACGCTATACTATAATATATAATAGTGTATAACTGCTTTATAACCTTACTTTTTGCACTGTAAACCGTTGAATAGTGATGGATAACCTACTGAATCTGGCGTCATCTAAATTATTTGTAATTATTGCTGCTCAGAAATGTACAGGGTTGGATTCCAATTTGGATCCAATTCCTGGTCAGCAAAATACCCAGATTTGTTATGCTTCAACGCTAGCAAATTTCTTATCAAACCTATTATGTCCATGTTATTTTTTTATTAGCAAAGACCCATTTTGAAAACATGCAGATAACGTTAGCGAGCTCCTTATTTGTAGCCGACACAAACCGTCGCTTTCCACAGTTAAAATGACGAACGTCAGTGGTGATGGATAATATCAGCTGTAACTAATTCATGTTAATTCTGTAACAGCTACACTGAAACCTTTGCCTGTTGGTTAATGTGCTCTCTCCAAGATTGTTGATGAGTGAAAAGAGGCACCACTCTGTAATATCACTCTTTTAGTTTTAACTTTAATTTCTTATAAATGAATGGAACACAAACTTAATGAGATTTGATAAGTGGATTTAATACCGGATCGCTAAAATGCGATCAAACCCTACACACAGGCACATACTGAAGATTGTCGCAACACAAAACCTTCCATCTAACAGTGGTACCTTATTTATTATCTGATTTATTTTTTTTATTGAAATCAACGATAGCAAGTATTTTGTGCTAAAACTATTACATTTTACATGCCAAAAAACTACAAAGTATATCATGTTTCTACCAAAACTGAATTCCTGTCAGGGTAGGAAAACCCTTTAAACATTTCACACCATTCATGGAAACTAGATCATGGGTTCTTAAGTGCAGGATGACGCACATGACCTATTTAATGGTTTGGGAAATCTTGAATTACATGGTAAAATAGCACTCATACAGCGTTACAGCTTGTCTGTCTTTACTTTATTATCTACTGTTATCAAAAGCTGTGTGTTGATGTTGCTGTTGCTGCTGCAGCTACCACCTGCAGGCCCTGCGACACCTGGCCGTGCTGGCTGCAGAGCCACGCCTGCTGGTCCCTGTGGACGTGGACTCCCTGAAGCCCTGCTACGCCCTCTTAGAGGTCACCTACAAGGTCGGTGCATCAGTGTTGGTTAGGCTCAAGCGGAAAGCCACAAACATGCAAATAAATGAGAAGCTCCCAATGCTCATAAGCTGCCCTTCCTTTGAACGAGGCATTTGTCCCAGCACTGCTTTAGAGTAGAGGCTGTTTTTTTTTTAGTTTATCCCTTAAAATGGTGTCACTAAATGATAATTTGGAATGCATTTTCTCAATGTAAGTGAAATATGGCCTCAGAGTAGTGAGTAAACAAATACAAATACATTATTCTGGAATATCTAACAAGTGTATACAGAGTGGCCACTGGAGATTTCCAAATCTTTGTCAAATTTACAGTCATCTGGACATTATGTATGCAACATCCAGTTTTGAAAGAAAATTATACAGTTTGGCCCAGTGCAACTCTGACTTCTATTTTTCCTCTGTTAGAAACATCTGTTCTATGTCTTTTATTAATTTTTTCACTTTTTGGTAGCTTTTGCGTGACACCCCTAGTAGTGACCAAACCCATCAAAGGAAAGCATACTGCCTCCATTCAGTTCACTTAAGGTCGAAAAAGTTGGTTTTACCCACTTAATTGTATGTCAGATGTCAGATCGAGGTTTTGGTGCACGCAGTGGTGTTGTCCCCTGTGGCTCAGACATCCGGTGTTGAATGGCATTGCACAAGACTACAGTGTGTCCATTCATTTTGAGATATGTCCTTTGGATCATGTGAGCTCATGTGAAGTAAAAAGCAGACATGCACAGCTGGTCCTGTTGGGCCACTTCCTTTTTTTTTTTTAAAACACAGTAACTTTTAAAAAAAAATCCAACCATATATTGGCTTATATGAAAATCACTGTAGATGTTTATCTAGCATTCCATATTTACTTGGCTATTATTTTCCTCCAGTCGATGTGAAGTGCCCCAGCGCTTTCAGACATGTACATTCAACAGCCACTGTTCTAATGCTGTAGTTGTGTCTTTGCAGATGCAGTCAGTAGATCCTGAATTACAGGAGCAGTAATTTATAATCTCTGTGAGGTTTTGGTGCTGCTCTGTTTAGATGTGGCTAGTTTAGACATCTTGCTTCGTTCTCCAGTTTTTCAAAAGCACTGAGGCAGAAAAGGTCCACGGTTAGTTTTGAACCAGGGCGGGGATGTTGCTGGCCACCCAATCTCAGTGGATTTAAGCTCCTAATATCTTAGTATTTCCACATATAAAGGATGGAAGAAGGTTAAACATGGAGGTTTTCGTCTACAGGGAGGACCACCTTTGGCTTTAATTTAATACACAGCAGAAAGCTCAGCTTCACACTGCGACCACCATCAGTCAATATGTCTCAAATTCTTTTTTTTTTTTTCAATTAAAATATTTGAGAAAACTGACTGACACTCAGGGATAGTCGCCACTGACTTATTCAGTGGGTTGTGCTCTGTGCTATTCTGCATTGCTACATCTTAGTAACATTATGGGTTTCATGAGTTAAAGCCTGAGCATTGCTCACATAGTAATTTAGTATGTAGCAATGCTGAATACCAGAACACCTTGAGGCAGCTTTAGAGTGTTTACAGATGATATGTGAGGGTTCAGTTCAGGAATGGCTGTGGGGTAATTTTCCTGCCTGGACGTGTGGCATTTCAGGGCCCTGTAGCGTCTTCCAGTGGGCAGCAGTGTAAACAGATGACGAGAAGGGTGAGTCTGTCTTTTGCATATGTTTTGATGACGGCATTTCCTGTTGTTTCAGGAGACCAAGTGGTATGATGAGACGACAGTAGAACTGATGGCTCCCACCATGCTTCCTGAGCTGCACCTTCTCAAACGGGTAAGGCCTGAGAACAACATGGCTTCTGGACTCTCTAGTTCAGTGGAAATTCAGTGGAAAACACTGTTCAGTGAAGCTCTCTCTCTGTTGAGGATATAGCCAAGTAATGTGGGTGTGGAGTATTGATAAATGCACAAAATATTAACAGTACTGATTCCTTTTACCACCCAAACTATTTGTAGATAAATTAAGCACATGCTCATATCTTAATTCTTTTATTGTCTAATTGGTGTTTATTTATTTATTGCAGGTAAAGGTGAAGGGGCCGCGATACTGGGAGCTCTCTGTAGACCTCAGCAAAGAAACACAGCACCTAAAGTAGGTATAGAGGGAAATTACAGTGAACAAAGTTTTTTTTTTTTTTTTTTTTTTTTTTAGGCAACTGCACAAATGAAACCACTAAATACACAGTGTGTGAAAATGATTAGGAGACTACCTTTTGTCTACAGATGGATCCAAGAGGAAGCTCTGATCTCACGTATTGATTTGGTCAATTGATTTAAAGGACAATCTCTCTTTTTATTTCCCTTAGGTCCATCCTGTCCAGAGATGGGGTGTTGTATGTTAAGCTACGGGCCGGCCAGCTGCCATACAAAGATGACCCTCAAGGCTGGAAGAGCCTGCTGGCCTCCACCGTCAACCACCGCAACTCTGGAGTCAGAGCCTTCAAGGTAAACACATTGAAATGCCACACATTCTCAGTAACGCCTACATCCATCGTTAGGACTCAGTTTAGTATCTGTATAGCTGACAGATCAGTGAAAAAAGGAGGTACAATAGACTTGATTAGTGAAAATGACAAATGGTGTCTAATAATTACAGAGGTGTTGAGGTATCCTCTATTATCTGCTATTTCACATGTTTGAACACAGCTGCTGGATGTTAGACCCAACAATGTGAGCTCATTGTGGTTTTCAAAATTTGATAAACTAGAAGTTATGTTTGCTGGATTATTCATAAGGTACATAATGTCACATTTAATAGGGAGATTAACTTACTGCAAGTCATGATCATAGTTTTTAAGTTATGTATTGCTGCAACTAATGATTAATTTCCTTACTGATTAATTGTTTGGCTTATAAAATGCCAGAATTAAAAAAATGCCCATCACTTTTTTTTAGAGTCCTTGGTGACGTCATCAAATGTCTTCGTTTGTCCAGTCAACATGTGAAAATATTTTTTTTCTCCATAATGTAAAAATATTTGATTTACAATCCTATAAAGTAGACAAAAGTAGCAAATCCCCACATTTGAACCAGAAGGTGTTTTATCTAAATTAACTAAAGAAATGTATTGATTATCAAAATAGTTTTTTATTCATATTCTGTGGATTAATCGTTTAGTTGCCTAATCGTTGCAGCTCTACTTAAACAGGTGAAACAGCTTGGTCTCAATCATATAAAACTTACCAGAACAGCTTCTCCTATTTTCCTTCTGATTTTCTCTGTTTTTGTCTTTACTTATGAAGTCGTGCTGCACAGGGTCATGCTATTGGTCAAGTCGGCTAGACGCATCTTCACCTCATTTTGCAGCAGATAGATGGAAATGAATGAACTCTTGTCAATTAGAGTCAGTTTGCAAATAAGATGCCTCTAAAATTTTCTTAGTGTTTAGTTTGAAGAGGCCTGTGGAAATATGTCCATGCCTCTGAGTGCAGTAGCTTATCAGGGTTTGTAGCCTCACTGATGCAGCAGGTTTTATATATAATTATAATTTGTAATGTCCAACTAATGCAAGGAGTTGCTCAGCTTTTTGTAAACCCAGCTTCCCAGAACCTGCTTAAAGTATTTCGGTCAGTGGTTTCCTACATCATTCAGAATTTAATTAACGTAGAGGTACAATGTGTTTCCTCAGTCAAAGTGAGGAAATATCAATAATTGAGCCTTAGATGGGGCAGCATTATTCACACACTGGTCTCTTTTGTTCGACTGTCGGTGTAGAGATTTTTTCTACAATGGATTTCTGGCTGTATGATGGTTAAACACACAAATCTTGACATTTACTGAGGATGCTTTAAATCACTGAAACATTTTCTGCCAACATGTTAAGACATGGATTAAAATTGCAATCTGTATCACTTATTTAGTGATACTTGGGTTTGGATTTTGGTATTTCCAGTAACAACTGACCAACACATTTTAACAAAAAATCTGTGCCAATAACTGACTATAATTAGAAGTGAGTGAAATTGAATTGACCTCCTCCCCAGTGGCAGGTTCTGTCCAGTCTTGGCAGGTTGTCACGACAGGTTCAGCCGACTGTCAGCTGTGTGGCTGACAGACTATTACTGGTTCCCTGATGGCCTCAGTGTACGCTGTCAATACACCTGCAAGTCTGAAGGGAATAAAAATAGATAAAACACATAATTTATTCCACTCGCTGTCCTTCCTCCCTTTCTTATGTGTTCATCTCTCCTTCCTTTCTTCCTTCTCTTCACTGCATCTCCTTGTAGCCTTTTCTTCTATACATTCTTCCAACATTGGTTTTTCTCTTCTTACTTTCCTCTTACTCTTCCTTGACTGTCTTTGGTATCCATCCGTGTTTCTGTGAACCTCCTTTATGTGCTAGTTCAAGTAATTAATTTTACAACTTCCTCGTCTGTTTCTGCAGCCCGAAGCCATCTCTACATTCACTTCAGAGCCTGCCTTGATCTCCTTCGCTGAGTTCTTCTGTAAAACATCTGAAGGAATGAAACACGTGAGTTTAACACACAGAAATAGCTGTAAGTGCCCTCTGAAGCCAGTTGTGCTCCTTAATTACATGCAACCATTTTACTGTCCTGAGAGCCTGTGGCTGGTTTTACTCATCTAAAACAATGAATTAATGCATTTTTGTTCTTCCTCCTAGCTCAAAAAATGAATTGAATTTTGAAGCATAAGTGTTACTATTTTCAAAAAATATTAGAGATGTCACAAAAAAAACTAATTTCACAATTTGCTGTAATTAATTGTAGTTCATCTCTTTTTTTCTCTAAAGACTGAAGCTTGAAATAATAGATATGTAAATGTAAAATCACAGAATTCATGTAGACATGTCAACACAAAGTACTATTAAATGCAAATACCATTGTTTAATAGGAGTTTTTTTTAAACTTTGAGCACAGATTCTCTCCTTTGAGCTACACATTTCCAATAAAACCATCAAGGCTTTCGAAACACTGTCAGCTTGAAGGCATATTTCTTATATGCAGACTAACAGAAATAATAACAAAACCCAGGCTATATGTTAAAGCACCAGTTGAATTTCAAAACCACCAAAGCCATTAAAAGCAGATATTATCTTAGAAGGTAATAATTTGACAAAGGTTCTAAAAACACAACATCTCCATAGCACATGCCATCTAACTAATTAGCAAAGACAGAACGAGACAAACCACTGCAAGATCTGTAGGGTTGCAGTCCTACATGTTTCATGTGTAGGCTGAACAGCAGTGGGGAAGCTCACTTCATGCCCACTTCAATCACACACACAAACAGGGATGCACAGGAAACACAAGGGGAAGGGAAAACACCGGAAAATATGAAGCCGGAAAAAAAATGGGATCAGAAAATAAACCATAGAGTTTGGATTGAGAGCAGGAGAGCTTGAGACAATCACTACCAGTGACACAGAAACAAAATGCAGATGCGTTACCTGCGTTCATTTTGTAATTAATTTGAAAAAATGAACGCATAAAACCCTAATATACGTTAGTTTACACACTCTTGTATTGCGATGCACATTGTGTAAATCCATCCCTAAGTTAAAACAAAACTGCTGGCAGGTTTCAAAACAATTATTTACAAAATCATTTTCACCATTACACCACGTTACTTACTGTCTTAAGGATTGGGTAACACATGTAGCGCCGTCCAATCAAAAGCAGCTATTTAAGTAAACAACAAGTCACTGTAGCATCACAAGCTGTACTCTGATGTAACAATGTTACGAAGACAATCAATTTATTGAACACAACTGTCAATCCTTTTTGAATTCAGTTGTTGTTTGTTGTATAAGCACATGTGACAGGACAAGAAAACACTTGGGTAAGTTTTCACAGTAAGTCTGAGAGAATCAGGGACTTTTTACTCTGTAGATATCACGTATTTGACATGTTTTCCTACTGTAGTGGAAACAAAACTTTTCTCCCCTTCAGAATGATATTAACAAACCAGGAAGGAGCCAGGTTTTTTGATTCTCTACGTACTCTGACTTTAATAATGGAAAGTCACGAAAAGGTCATTAAATGTTTCATCAGAGGCACAATGGAAACTGACACGTTGTGGTTGATGTGATTGTGACTGCAGACACTCTGGTCTGCTGACACTCGGCTCCAAACACTTTCCCTCCAGCTAGCTGATTAAGCACGGGAAAAACACCCAGACATGTTTGTTGTTTTTGTCAAAAACAAAATAAATGTATTTTATGCACCCTGCATCCCTACTAATATGGTTTATCCTGAATCAGATCTTCTTCAGGATAGTGTGTTTATAAGCATCCGCATATCTATAGTCATGTGTATAGTAATATGTGAAGGATGGTTTTGACAATTGAACGTAGTCTAAAGTTAGGAAACTGCCAGCACAGACAACAAGAGGAAAAGGAGCCGCTTTGCCTCATCTGTCCTGGCTAAAATCATCATATACCACGAGATTAATATTCAAGCATCTTATAGTCAAGAAAAATACCTCTTTCCATTTTGATAATTGTCAAGGCTGTCTCAACTCTTAATACATATCTTTAGCTTTTCTGAATCACATTAAAATATCAATATGCATGCAAACGCACTCAATGTTTCTGTTATAATAAACAGAAACAAACAGAAAAAATAAAGAAAATCAATGCACACCATGATTAAGACCACTTTATGCAGAGCAAAATGTTTCTGCAACCACATTATCTTTAAGATGAATTAAAATTAAATGTTTCAGAATTTCTGTATTTGTTTTTATGTTTATGTAATAATTATGTTAAATGAACTGACACCTTAAAACATGCGTCTTGATTACATAACAAGTTTCCAAGGTTCAACAATGTCTGTGGTCTTGATAGAAATCTTGTGAGAAAGACAGTCATCCATGACTTTGACTCAAAAGGCCAAATACAGATTACAGAAAATGTTCTCTGATGTGCAGCTGCCTTAAATCCCTCTGAGAAATGATTTGTAAAAAAGTTTCTCGATGGAAATTAAAGGGGCACTCCTGATTTAACATTCAAAGTTCAGTTTACCTTTATAATGTGGACAATGCTACTCAGCCTGTGAAAACAGCCGTGTAATGTGTTTTTTGAAAAAATATTCCCAAAATAAATAGGCACCAATCAAAGTTATGCAAAAAAAAAAAAACATCCAGGTATTATTATTTACAAGGAGACTAACAGGCAACTAATCTGTTCCATTAGGACTATGTGGATGTGGTTTGATCAGTGGCCTGGCAACATGAACAAACAACTACTGTCTTCAGGCTTTTAGAAAAATGTAGTTACATCCTGATTGGTGCACATAAGTATATGACATCACCTTTTTCCAACTGTGCCCTGCCAACTTCAAATCAGCCAGAAAGCTAAGAGATAAACACAAATACAGAAATGTTTCATTGAAAATATCCAAAACTTTTCTAACTTTGGCAGAAAGGTTTGAGTCCATGCCAGGATCCCATCGCTCATAGGAGGAAGCTGATTGATGAAGGGCCTTTAACTGTAGCACACTGAGAGCAGGCACACAGCTTTGATTAGCTTTAGAAATAAGGTAACTTTATATGTAAAGCACATGTCATACATGGGATAATTTGATAGATTGTACAGTTAATCATGACCAATACTCAATCTGCTTAGCAATCACTTGACTCCTATTTTCTGAGTAAAGAGGCTGCCTCATGACAGCCCAGAGATAATTAGTTGCATTACACAGAGGTCACTGGTTTTACCTTGCACAGTGAAACGGTAGAAAATTTGTAATGCAGTTTAACACTGCATTACACTAGTACTTTTAAGTCCCTCAATTTCATTCACAGGACATTTCAGGTCACGTGAAAGTCATTCATTTGTGCATAGGAACCCTGTTTAAAAAGCACACTTAAATGCACTTACTGGTATACGAAGAGGGTTTACGTTTAGTGCCAAAACTACATAAAATAGGAACTCTCATGCACAACTGGGGGAAAAAAACCAGGATGCTTGTATGGAAATTTAATATGATGTCTGCATCTGACTGTCACGATGGTATGTGCTCAATGGGAGAAGTGCAAAATGTCTTCAAATGTCAACATTGGAATGCAAAGAGCTATGAATCTGAAAAGGGAAAGTTTAACGTAATCAAGCTGTAACACACTAAAACGAGCTGCAGAAAAGATTTGATAATTGTTGATCAAATCACTAAAATAACTAAAAACTGTAGCTGCTAATGAGACCTAAATGAGCCTCGTCATTTGATCTCTGTTTTTGCTGTCCTGGACCCAGCTACATATTATTACTCACTCACTGACTGTTATATTTGCAGAGAGAGGATACTCTAGTGTTGTTCTCGGCCATGCTGTATGAATGTGTGACGCAGGAATGTCCGGAGATGCTGCCTACGTACATTGCTATTGAACAGGTAACACACACATACACACACACACACACACACACACAGAGTTGTGTGCTGATGCTGTGAACTGGTTGTCCTGGCTCTTGTAACTGCACTACAAATGCTGTAATAGTGACATAACTAAACAATGATAATTTTATTTTTTGCAATTTTTTTATTAAGGAAGCGTTCAGACTATTTTCCTGTAGGTGAGCAACCAGACTTAAGTATCCAAACTGATTTTTCATTCTTAAATGAAATGAGCTGAAACAGCTGCCTGTGAGTTGGGAAATATCTTAAGCATTTGTGCTTTAGAGAGCGATAGGGGTAAAGTCAGATAAAGAATACTGAAATGTAGACCACCAGATTTACTCCTGTCTATGAACATTTTGTTTCTCTACTTGGCAATCAGCATCCAAGAACTGCTTATTCTCTTTTTAACTAAGAACAAAATAGAGGTATTACATGACTGAAGCTGGAATTAGGCTTCTATGGAGATGCATGTGAATGTTTTTGTGATCCTCCGCACAGCCGACCCCACATACCTTCCAAATCTCCCAATGCGAGTTATGCTGGGCGTAGTTGCTTTTCATCGAAGAACTCCCACAAGTGATCTAATAACAGAGCACAGGAAATTAACTTCTTCCTCAGGGCCCTTAATATTTTTGTTGTCACTGCTCAGTCCATTTTATGTTGATAAATGCAAATTCTTTCACAATTGTCTGGCGTCTAAGGGTGAGTTGACTTCCATCTCCTGATTTCTTCTACCTTTTCCTTACACACTGTAAAAATAACAAACCACAAAAATGAAGGTAATAAGATCATTTGAAAATACCAGTGGCAGACGTCCCAGACCTGAAACACCACAAAATCGAATACATTTTCCTTTGTCAACGGCCAAGCTGACAATCAAATGTAACGGAAATCTGTTCATAACGTTTCGAAATATCTGATGACAGATACACTAACAGATGAAAACCTACAGTTAGTGGAAAAATGTGAAGTTATGTCAACCTGCGACGTTGGTGGTATCTCTTAGGCGGTGGGGGCCCTGCGTCGAGGTGACCTGCTGCAGACCTTCCCCCTGTGGCAGATGCGTCTGGTGGTGGAGCTGTGGGACAGCAGGGTGCTGCAGGGTCCCGCTCATCGTCACGACGCCCTGCTCACCTCCGAGTTTCTGCCCGTCATGAAGAACATGGTGGATGTAACGCTCGACACGTGGCTCAAAGGTGAGAAGAGGCGAGAGGGATGATGGATGGATGGATGGATGGATGGATGGGTGTGTGTTGGTGAATAGGAAGGTCAGATCAGTTTGGACCGCTGTGCTTTAAGAACAGGTGAACTTAAGTTTAATGTACTTTGATTTTAATAATCTAGGAGTAGTTTGATTCCAAATAAAACATAAAATATTCTGAGAATGCAGCTGCACAAACGCTAAATAATATTTTCTTACTTTCTTCTTTTAGGAAATTATGATGGGAGTTTTTCACTACTGTCCATAATTTTATTGACCAAATTATTAATCAAGAAAATGATTGGCAGATTAATTGACCATGAAAATAATTCTTACAGCCATAGATTGAATTAAAAAAAGGATGTAACTGAATCAAGAGCTGCCATTTGTAATATGTAAAGATAGACAATGTCATATTTTCTGTGTACTGACACTTCAATGCCTGGCATCTATAAAGTATATAAACTGAAAAACAAACCAAATGTCGGCACCTGAATTATTCCAGCGTAGCTACTCATTTAATGATTGATTCCAAACTTAATGCAAAGACACCTTGAATGCATGAGACAAAAAGATCATTTGGGCTCTGTTGAACAACAGTGTCACTGCAGACTGTCTGTACACTCAAACAAACACACATTCCACCACTTGCTTGCATGTACACACACACACACACACACACTCTACAGTGATAAACTGAGAGGCGTGGGAAACAGGTGGGAAACGGGTGGAGTGGTTGGGCGAGACTGAGATCATGTAAGCAGTTGAAACATGCCTTCACTTTCATGTTTCATGAATCTTCTTGGCTCTGGCAGATGTTTCAAAGGGAAACTAAACTAACTTGACCTCAAACTTTAGGAATGTTGCTTTTCTTTGGAACTCACCCATGAATAAAATCTGTCTGGATCTCCAACTGTTATTTTTTATGATTCTCGTTTCTGTTCTAATCTCAGTGGCACTCCTTTCTCACAAGTCAGTGCTGCAATGACTTTCTGCATAAAGGACACTGAAATATACCCGAGGATATTTATATTCTATATGTATTCATTTGTAAATTTATTTTAATGACGCCGTAGTTTAATATACTTGTAAAAAATGTTTTAAATGCTTGTGTATCTTGTATGCGTTTTGTCTCTCAGACAGCAGCTCAGTGTTGAGGTCCTACATGAGGGGCGAGGCCCTCCCTAAGAACGCCCAGTCCGTCATGTTGGCCTGCTTCCTGGTGTACCGCTCCATCCCGTGCCTCAGGAACACACACACACAGCTGGAGGGTAAGACAAACACATGATCTACACTGGAGAGCTTCGCCTGTGTACACTTGCATTTGCATGTAAACACAGTATACTGTTCACATACACAGCAACAGGAATATAACTCCCTTGCAGCTTTAAAAACTCACTGCTGTAGAATTAGTTACTGGTGGAAAGTAACTAAGTACATTAATTAAGTGCAATTTTAAGGTCCTCAAACTTGTAAATAGCCATTTCAGAGGGTAATAATGTACTTTTTGCTGCACTGTATTAGCCAGACAGCCATAATTGCTAGTTATTCTTCAGATAAAGATTTGAATTAAACACATGTTAAGCTTGTAATATCTAGTATATCACTGAAGATTAAACCAGTTGTTCCTATTCTTTTTCTTCTTATTTGTGACCTCTGACAAAAAAAGCAGCATCTAGTAGGGGCTTAGATGTTTTCACAGTTCCATCAAAGAGACATTTGCTCTCTAAACTTATCAGATGCTTTCATGTGAATAACTGCTTGAGAATCAAAGAGATATTATTCCCTTTGCATTTTTTTTTTTTTTTGCTTTTCCTATAAATTAATTATCCCGTGACCACTCAGGTTTATGTTGTGATAAACCATGAGGTTGAGAATCGCTGAGCTAAACAACTAGAACTGTATTCAAAGTAGATAAAACATTAAAATGCTGCTCACCCATAGGCCTTTTTCACAGCAGACATTTTGATTTGTCGTAGTAGGAAAAGCACAGGTGTTACTACAAACATTAACAATGGCTCTGTCCCAGTAAGTTGTGACAATAAACCAGCATGCACTATGCCAGCACCCAGAAACTAAAGCAGCTAAATGTAATCCAGTCCTACTGTGACAAGACAAAATGTCCTCTGTGAAAAAGGCCTATTGATGCATTAGCATTAACAATCCAATAATGTCATATATAATAATATAATATATAAGTCACAGGGGACATTTTACTGTGAGCACGTTTGAGTTTGATACTATTAGTACATTTTGCTGATAATACTAATGTAGTTTTACTTAAGGATTTGAATGCAGGACTTTTACTTGTAATGGAATACATTTGTTGTACTAGTACTTCTACCTAGGTAAAAGATATGAGTACCTCTTCCACCAGCATTTAAACTCCTTAGATTGAAGAAAATGTCCCACAGGACTGTGATGATGAACTCGTCTGAAGCTCTGTTCTCTCTCCCTGCAGGCTGCAGCTCACTTGGGGATTTATTGTCTCGTAGCAGCCAGCTGGGCATCCCTCTGAGAGACCTGCTGAGGCTGGTACCCGTCCTACTGGGCCCTGCATCTGGACACCACCCGCTGCAGGGCTTCCCTCTTCAAGCATTCTCATCCTGATGCTCAGCACTAGTCATCTTGCTAGTAACCTCTCAGAGATGCAGCATAGCCTTTCGTTCCCACTGAGAGTGCAGGTAGGATAGATAACTAACTTCTACCTGTAACACCTGCGGGTGTGCGCAGCACGGGGGACAAAATGTGACCATAAGAAGTCTTGTGTCTTACTGCATCTCTGCGGCATTGCTGCCCTGCCTCTGAGAAGAACTGAAAATACAGACTGTGTTTCCTTCTCAGCCACTAGAAACTGGTATAACTAAGTTTTGTAATATAATATTTCTATGTAGTTTTTTTTTACAGCATAAAGAAACTTAAAGCTGCAAAAGTGATGCAGAACATGTGCCATTTTTATGGTCCAACAAATCCTAAAAGGGGACTTATTCGATGGATATCACTTGCCCAAAAGTCCTGTGGCAGACAACTTTTCTTCAATGACAGAAAGGACTGATCAGTACAAAAGGAAAGGATTGGGCTGTAGTCGTACCAGTGTCCATGCTGCGTGCCTGAGTTGTGAGAATGAGAAGATGAAGGCAAGACAATAAAACGGAAAAGTACCTGTCCGCTTCTTGAATACTGTGGTTTATTGTGTCCCGATACATTTTGTTTTATTTTTTTACTCTTAGTATGTCCACCAAGTTGAAAAAAATGTTTCAGACAGCACATGCAATTCTGCTGTGTTTTATCTTTCTGACTGCACTCAATTTTGGGGTTTTTTTCTGCGCTCTTTCATTTGCTGAACCTGGTCAGCCTTCTTACAGCATTGTCCATCATTGTTGTTTATCTAACACAGATCTTGTTGTGGTGCCAGTTTTAATTTCAATGATTCATTTTGGTCAAGATCAAATTGAGTTCAGGACCAAAACAGGCTGTGGTTTTTTATTTTGTTTGGTTCCCCACATGTAAGAAGTCCCCTTCCAGTGGTGCTTCTGTAAAAAAGTAACATCCTCCACAGATAAGACTGAATTTCCTCAACTTTTGCACTTAGTGGGAAAAACTTGGCTTTCAGCCTTTTGTGTTTGTGTTTTTGTCTCTTCCACCTAATTAGTCAAATAAACCAAATGATGCCTTTTAAATTGCTTTGTGAATCTCTATGACAACTGTGGAAGTGTGAAATGCAATTATGCATTTCACTGGAAGAAATGCACCTAAAAAACACAAGTTGTTTGCAACTATATTTTACCAAACAAAAGAAATTAAATGGCAAAAAATGTCAGCGTAGTAGGCAAGAACTGAATTGGAAACAGAATCTATGTATTTGTCAATTTCTTTCTTCATAATTTTATGTTTATATTTATTTATATTTACACCAAATCACCACAGTGTGCCAATGCTTTTGTGGTGGAAGACAGACTGTTGGATTTTCTCATACAGTTGTGTTTAGCCAACAAGTTTTGCACGCATGACTGTGGGACTTTCCTATCAGTGCATGAACGCAGCATAAACACCTAAAACTATCTGACAACTATCTGAATCCACCATTTCTTTGGCTGTCACATCAGAGTCAAACTTGAAGTGACGTGAATGGGACAGGTGCATGCTGGTAGTCAAAAACCAACAGGAAGTTGAATAGTTTGGCCCACTTATCAACATTATGGATTTTGGATGTCCAAAATGGAAACCCTAAGGTTGTGTGTGTGTGTGGGAGGATGTGCACTGCAGTGTGTGTGTGCAGCTCAGTGTCTGAGATAATTTCTAACCAACAGCTCCAAGAACATTCCATAGCAAATGGAAAACATCCGAACAAACAAGCGGTCCACACCCTCCGTGCAGAGCTGCAACACACAGAGCAGCTCCTCACACTCAGATCAAAGTCTTTAGATGGTAAAATGTGTTCTACTGTTGTGTTGTGCTTCTGTTTATATTGTTCAATGGGGTTGTCAAAGGGTTAAGTATCTATCAGCTATAGTAAACATGTCAACTACCTCAGGATCATTTACTGCCTGCAAATGGCAATACATTTGTCAGTTGTCAGAGCAACAATCTGTTCTCTACTTGTTGTAAATCTACGCTTCCTCATACCAATGCTAATTCCCCTGGGTTAGGGCGAACATAACGCAGGATTTTAAGCATCTGTTAAGATCTGAATTTGCTGATCCACCCACATCTAAAGAGCGTAGGGCTTCCTGCTGAACAAAGTATTAAACAAAGCTTCTCTGAAGATTTTCCCAGCATATTAACCTCGAAAAGGCCCCAAAATAGCAACCAGACAGCACTCATTTTTAGGTTTTAAAACAAAACTTTTAGACCAACAATGCCTCTACAGCAGTCAGAGTTGTGGGTATTTGACATCCTTATTGTTTCCATCTAAACAGCAGTGCTTCATTTTCTCACCTTTTTGTTCTATATAGTTCTGTATTGGTTGTATGAGAAAGCTGACATGTGTATCCCTCCTGCTTGAGACGATTTAAGAACATTCCTCATTTCCACCAAAACGAGTGCTGACTGAGGAATGTGAAGCTCCTGGGGTCTGTTCTCTTGATCGGCTTCTTACGGGACTGACTGTTTCCTACATGAGCATCATTTTCTGTCAAAGTTTTGATAATGTCACTTGAGACATTTTTGTTATTTGTGTTTTTGTCAGAGCTCTTCTCACCGGTTTGAGGTGGGCGGGGCTCAGTTGGAAAAAGGTGATGTCACTTGTGCACCAAGCCAGGTATTCCTTTTAGGAGAAGGAAAATTGACCTCGAAACGAGTGATAATGTTGCCCCGTGTCTGCTGGATGCCTTAACAGGCAAATGTTTGATTCACAGCTTTTTAAGGTAATTTTAGCTAATTTAGCTAATTTGTTTTTTTGCTTATTTGCCTGCCCCTGGTTAGTGCCGTTGCCTCACAGCAAGGTTTCTGTGTGAAGTTTTACATGTTCTCCCCGTGCTTGTGTGGGTTTGCTCCGGGTACTCCAGCTTCCTCCCACAGTTCAGACATGCAGGTTAATTGGTGACTCTAAGTTGCCCGTAGGTGTGAGTGTGCGTGAATGCTTGTCTGTCTCTAATGTGCGACCACTGTGCTACTTTGAAAAAGCACAGCATACAAGAGTAGCAGAGGTATCCAATCATATTCAATGCTTTAATTTCTACATTTTTTGAACACCCCATTCCCTCCTTTTTCCTAATCCCTGAACACATTTCAGGCACAGAAATTTTCCTTGTTTCAAGCCCTGATGCACCGTGTCTGCAGTAAACTTGTGGAAGTATTAGATTATTTACTTATCAGGACTCCGTCAGTATCATGTTTAGTTGGATATCCAGTCTCACACAGTGTAATACGTAAGACAAACAGGCCGTTTGTGTCGTGCTGTGTGTTTAGCTTGCTGATAATGTGTGTGGTTTCCTGGAAACGCGTGACGTTTCAGACAACATGTCTTACCAAACATTCCAGGGAGTTGTCACATGAACTTGAGCTGACAGGAACTGGGACAGCCTGTGTCTTTAAGATCAAAGTCTGGTGGTTTTATTAGTCCTGGAGTCTCCACTGAAGGCAATTTAAAGGATTCATCTTCTTTCCTGAACTTGTATAAGCTACTTGTATCCCTGCTTGTGTAATGCTGCAGGGCCACAGTTGGTTTCTAGGTAAATGGCTGAATACAGGCAACGACAGAAAAAAGGAATCAAAGGTTGTCTTGTGCTGACAAGGAGATGGTTAATCATGAACTGCAGCTCATTATATGCTGCAGGTTGTTTGTTGGTACATGTGCTTGTTTATGAAATCTGTTCAAGTCTTATCTCTCTATATCTGCAGTCAAACAGACACAAGTGGCATCTGCCAGGTGTGACACCTTGATGAAACTAGGGATGGAGATTAGATGGGTGTCAAAGATGGACAAACAAAGCTGACTTGATCTGGTCTTCATTTCATTGCTGTTGCTTTCTAAATAAAAAACAAACAAAAAAACTTGGCTGCAAAGCTGAAGGGATGATGACAACCGCCCACTGACAATGGCGGTCTTTCTCTTCCACTATTGCTTGGTTTGCCCTGATGTTTTGCAACATCCTCAAGTGACATTCATGGTTCTTGAAACTTGGTAACCTTTATGGTTCTCTGACTAGCAAGTCAAAATTTGCACTAGTCTCGCTAAGTCCCACTCGCTAAGTTGGTGTTTTTACAGCCTGTTTCATCTTTCTCAATACAGACTACATCAAGTGGCAAGTTGAACTTTGATGTCCGACCTCAAAAGAATGAAAGGATGCAGTACGCTCAATTTGCTATTGCTGACAGCTACACACTGATCTTCCTCTGCTCATTTTCATTTGTCAGTATTATAATTTTGTATCAAATGTGGCAAAGTCTCTGTACCAAAGGGCTTGTCGAGATAAGACTGTTCTGAATAGAGTTGACCTTGGACAATGGGGGGCCATGGCAGCTGGCCTGCTAGGTAGAGTTATTGTTTATATTTTATCAGCCAAACTGATAGAATAATTTACCCTTTGCTAAATCCCATCCCATCTGGTGACTGTTGCTTTGCTTGTCAGGCTGTCCACACCTGGCACCTCAATATGATGTTTTCAACAACATCAGTGATAGATATAAAGAAATAATAACGACTTTCTGGGTGAATGGTTCTGAAATATTAGGGAGAAGTAAACAAAAAGGACTGCAGTTTGCGTTTGAGAGCTGCATCCATATTATAGTTTCAATTTATTGGAGGACTATTGTGAATGAATAGGACAAAGTTTCTAGTGTATGTCAATCTACCATTAAATAGATATACTGAACAAAAATCTGAATACTAATAAAATGATATAATTAGTATCACTCTGTACAGGTCATTGTTAGTTACTGTTCAACAATAGATTATTCATGTGCAGCACATCCATGTCTGCTTTCCTCAGACCTCATGACTTTCACAAGGAGGCGACCATCCTTACTATGGAAGTGTTAACCAGTACATATCAGTGGCATAGCTTGTAAAGCATCATCTTATGATGTTAGAGTCCTTTTGACACAACTACCTAACTTAAAGTTAAAACATAGGTTACTTCAAATTAATAGTCAATTGCCTTTCATAATTGTTAGCAATGTTACTAATGTTGACATGGTGTGATGAGCTAGCTAACGTCAACCAACAAAGGTGGTTGAATAACCACCTTTAATACTAACTATAGTAACCACATAAAACTAACTAGTGTTTACTGGTCTCCGACTGTGCACACAGCTATTGCACGGCAACGGCACCTTTTGCTCTAGTAAGTAAGTAAGTAAATTGTTCAAATTATATTTGGTGAGAAAGGTAGGAAGTTAGACTTAAACAGCATTCAAGAGATTGAAAACATTTTTTTTGAAGTGGTAAACTTTTTTTTTTTGCTGCTCATGGCACGTACTTTCATATATACCATCCAAATATTAGATCTTATCTCTTCACAGCAGCAAACATTTAGCATTCACCACGCTTATTTATGTGTAAATGTTGCTCATATTGCAGATGTTGGAGCACAGAGATGCAAAAAAGAAGAAACACAGAATACCAAGTGGAACCTCTACTCTTGCCAAAAGGTGAAAAGCTATCTAGTCATACTAGCTGTCCCTTTGTCAGTTCCAGGGGTGGTCTGTCACTAAATCAATAATACTGGTGATGGAGAAAGCCTTTCTATTGTTGGACTCACTGTAAGTCACTCTGGATTTGATTTAAACGCCTAACAGAATGTAACATTGTGTAATAATGGGGGAGTTGTGTTTTGTCCCAGACCACACTGAGACATGTGTTGGGAAACCGACAGCCTTGACTGAGTGCTGTGTTTGTTAGGACTGTCTGTCTGTATCGAGCCTGTGGGAAAAAGAGTGCTGCCACCAGGAAGAAATCCTGTTCTGTTTGTTTCCACAATAAGCCAATCTAAGCGTGACACAGTACGCACGCCCTCCAATGCTGTGGCTTTTCTCACATCTTGACTTAACTCACAGGAGCGCAAAGTATTGAAGTGCATTTTGTTTTTCCACTTCCTGTTTGAGTGATTGATACCAGTTTGATTTTGATTTTCAAATGTGACCAGAACATAAAAGAAAAGAGAAATGAAAACAGATCAGCGGTACAAAGCTGTACACAAATTAATCACCTGTTAAATATCGATGATACTGACAATTACAATTAACATGTACTGCAATAAGTACAGTGTAACATGATTTTATTTGTTTTGAAATATAATGTAAGCCCACATGCCCTTTCCTGGCTGACTTTTGCTTTATTTTTTAGACTTTTTATGATCGAAGGGGGAGGAAGTCATACATGCCTCCTTTTTGTGTTTTGTAAATCAGTCCCAGAAAACCACAGTGTGTTCATATTTCGGTCATTATTCAGCTAAAATACAGGCACACTTTCATATTGGGCCAAAATTCTACATATAAGACAGAGTTACCAGTACTTGAATTACCAGTACTGTGTCCCCAAATTGGAGATATCATCAAACCTTAATCATAATTCAAATTATAGAATAATTAATAGAATAAAGAGATGTTGTCTGAAAAGGACAACATCTTTGGGGAACAAGTACGAGTGCTTTAAGACAAGATTAGGCAATAAGGACAGGACAGACTCACAATTTATGTTCATCCAGGTCACTGATTTCCAACCTTTTTGGGTTGTGACCCCATGGCGGATTAACACGTCATACCTTGATGTCACATCAAGAATGGTATTGATCTTCTCATGTCACCGGTTGCGTATGTTTGCAGATTGTCAACCAGATTAGAGGAAAAATACACAATTTTGTTTAACGAAGATATGTTTTTTCTGCTTTCTTACTCTGTTAATCATCTCTTGTCCCATCAGATTAATCTTGGAAGTACATGTGGGGGACCCAACCCACTGATCTAGGTAATCCAGGCCGATATCTCACCCTTTCTCACTTAATTTACCACAACACACAGAAATCACTATCAGTATAATCAGTAGGATTTCAGCAGTTATGAAAACATTCACACTGGGAGGAGTTCCTAATCCTGATATGACACCACTTCTTCACTTCCCTCTTTTCTAACGTCTGCTTCTCTTCACCAGGTCAACACTGCTCACAGTTTGCAGTTAGAAAAATTACGTAAATCCGCACAGGAAATTTCTCACTTAGCAGAAACTGAGCAAGGTTCATCTTGGGCCACATTGTTAAAAAATGGAAGTATTTCTCCACATTAGGAAGTAATTCCATTGACAAGACAACAAGAAGACAACAATTTTGCTGACAATTCCAAGCACTGAAAATGACACCTTTCCCCTCCATTAGAGGCCCATGTCTGCTTTTGAGCAAGGCATCAAGCTAAGAGTTAAACGAAACAAGCTGCAGGGAAGTCACCCCGGCTTTTGCTGCCACTTCTGCTTTTAATTCCTCTGTGAGCGAAGTCATGAAAATGCGCTGAATTTCCCTGTCTTTTTATGCATGCATACCTTTTAATAGATCTGCAAAATGTCCTTCATAAAGAAAAAGGATATTGGACATCCTGTGCATGCAGACGAGGTGGATTGTCTCACTGAGTGTGACTGTAATTTCAAATCTAGTGTTTTTAAGGAATCTTTTGAATGGTTCTTAAGTTCGTTTTAGTGCTTTGTTGTGGAATAAAGTCTCATGTTTTAACCTATAGTTTCAGGCATTCATATCTTACAGTATGTTCTGTTATCAAGGTTTGTTGATTAGGATGAGAGAACTGTAATTTATATGATTTTTGGATGAATGAAATGAAATTTGAAACTTGCTGGTCATTACAACAACAGACCTATATCATCCATGTTCTGGCCACATAATCAGCTACTTAACTCGCTTCTTAAGAATAATTTAGTTTAATTTTGGACACCCTGGTGGGCAAAAACAAGAACTTAAAAGATCAATTGTAGTGGAAACAACCAGCCATGTAAGTACTCATGCAAAAAAAAAAAATAGGGTGGAAAACTGATTTTCAAATACTTCCATTATGTTTTTATCCACATTGGGAACGTGCCTTTAAAGATGGCGTTCAGTTGGTCGGCCCACCACTTTGGTTCAGACTGAAATAGCTCAACGATTTGATTGATGGTCATGAAATTATGTGGAGACATTCATTGTCCCCAGAGGATGAATCTTACATCTGACACCAGCAAGTCAAATTTTTCACGTATGCAGTGATAAGTGTATATCTCAACACTTACTTGATGGATTTGCACCCAATTTAGTTCAGATGGTCATGTTCCCCATAGGATGGATCCTAATGCCTGTGGTGATCCCCTGCCTTTTCCTGTAGCGCCACCATGAGGTTCATATTTGTGGTTTTGAGTGAAATGCTTTGACTTGACAACTATGTGATTGGTGGATGGATTTCCATGACGTTTGGTATACACAACTAGCTAATGTTAGCATGCTGACACGCTAAACTAAGATGGTTCACATGGCAAACAATATACCTGCTAAACATCTGCGTGTTAGCATTGACACACTGAATGTTGCACTGCATGTTGGGGGTGATAGCATTTAGCTGTGTAGCACACACCGCTAGCATGCCTCTACACTTAAATTTAGTCACAGCTAATTAAAGTCACTTTTTTTAAATTCTTGTTTGGATGAATACATTGAAGCATGTTGGACAGTATTAGAACAGGCCTCCACATCACCCCTATTTGGATATACCACAGTGGAAATTAGACGCTTGCATCATCGCTCACATTTTCATAGCTGTGTGTCAAATAATGTCCAACTGCCAAATAAACTAAATACATTAATGGCTTCTTGAGAATAATTAGGTTTAATTTACACTGCTTAGACTCCCAGAAGGGTCGAAACAATGCCAGGAAGGCCATCAGATTGAAAGCATCAAGCAAGGTAAGTTTTCAATCTTAAATATTTACCTATTGAACACATTTCAACAGTTTATTTTATATTATTATTATCATCAGTATTATTAACACTTCCTAGCCTCTGGATCCAAGTATTCCAGTTAATGTGTGTATTTTGCAGAAGCAGTGAACTATAAGTTCACCCTATTGTTCATAAAGCCCAGCGATGGGTGTGTTTTAACCATTGTAAAATGAATTAAAGCTGCAAGCAGCGTTGGAGGGCCCTCACACCTTCGTGCATGTCGGGGTGTGCGGCGGCTTCGTCCCGTTGCTGGACTATGTGATTGGTGGATGGCTCAGAATTTTCATGTATGTTGGACAGTGCATGAAGGAGTTACACGTCACTTCCTGTTTCCCCTATCTGGTGCTAGAGAACAGCCGCTAATGACGTCCTGTATTCCAGTATATGAAGTGTTGACTACACTGTGAAAATGTCGTGCAAATCAAATGATCATTGCCATAGATGTGTTACTTCCTGTTGCCACCAGGTGGCGCAATGACTGTGGTAAGTAATTGGTATCTAGATGTCTTCAGGCCGGGACTCTTATTCAGTGTGACAAGTTTGAAACAGATTGGATAATGTACACTGAAGTTATAGCAATTTCCTGTTTCATGGCGAACAGCGTTGCCATGGTGACAGCGTCTGACAAAACGTCAAGAGCTTCGTAACTTTGCATCATCCATGTAGTGGGAATGTTTGGATCAAATTTGAGGTGTCTGTGGTTAACCTGCTGAGAGAGAGAGATGTCCGAGAATAAAACATGCACTTCCTCCCACCACTAGGTGGCGCTATGACTGTGAGTGAATATTGACATGTAGACGTCTTCAGGGCGGGACTCTCATCAGACATGTCAAGTTTGGTGCTGATTGGATCACGTACAGTCAAGTTATTAACAACTTCCTGTTTGACTGCGAGTCATGGCGAGACACTGAACTTTGCCAGCTCGCCACGCCCAAACCGTTAAAGATTATATCAAACCTTTAATAACTTTTCATCGTTGATGCCTTCTCTACCAGCTGACCAAGTTTGAAGTTGATCGCTTCAACCCCCTCGGACTAGTTCGTTCATTTACGTCCCCTGTAAATCGCCAAAACTGTGTGAAAAATCCAATATGGCCGACTTCCTGTTTGGTTTAGGTCATCACTCCAAGAGACTTTTTTGTTCGTCTTGAAGAGATACATCAACCCTCTGAATTTCGTACACGTACATAAGACGCTGTTCCGGGGCTTGAAATTAGGGGGCGCTATGGAGCCATTTTGCCACACCCATTTGCGAAACCTTCAAAATCCGTAATTTTTCACCACGACTGATGCGTGTGCAAAAAGTTTCGTGAGTTTTCGTGCATGTTCAGGCCCCCAAATTAGCATTTCATTTCGGGGAAGAAGAATAATAATTCCTTGCATTTCAAGTATGTTTTCGGCCCCCTGGTTGCCTGTTTGTTTTTTTTTGCATTTCACGTATTTTTTCGAGCCCATCCTGCTCGGGGCCTATGGGGTCCATACACCTCTTGGTTCTTGGGTACTGACACGTTTCCTCCCTTGCACGTTTTTCCTCCTGGCATTTCAACAGGGTCCTCGCACCGCTTGGTGCTCGGGCCCTAATGAACGCCTCTATGGGTCTTACAGTCTGTGTGTGAGTGATCTAGTTTAACACGGGTGACAAACAGAGCTCCATTCATCATGAGGCTTCCTCTGGTGCAGCAGAGAGGGAAGGACTGACAGGGGATGGGTGTGACCAAAAATACGAAAATGTATTGCAGTGCAAGTCTGGCAGCCTACTCAGTATGAATGGTGGAGCTGCAGAGGACATCTCTGGTGCAGCAATTAAAGAAAGTTAGTGAGGAGGGAGACCCAGACTGAGGGAGAGCAGGAGAGAGCGCGCACATGGCTTGCTGTCTTAGTCCGCTGTGCAAAAGTTTGAAACTGAAAGAAAATGTGTCAGGTCAAATACTGGTGCAGATGCGCGCCTCGCAAATGTTGGCTGAGTTTAAAAAGAAAAAGAAAAGACGTGCAAAGTTTGCGCCTGACCGCCAGTGATGTGAGGTAAGTCTGTTAATTCATTTTTTTCTTTCATGAAATAAACGCACAAAACTCAGATTGGTGCTCCACTTCACAGCCGTGTTCACTTCAAAGTCCAAACAAGGAAGCAGCTTCTGGCTTTGATACAACTCTGCATTCAATGAGGTTCAATTTGTGCATTTTCACAGCGACAGTTTAGTCTTTTCCTCAAAGGAGTAGACTGCAGAGCTGTCAACTGTTTTAAGAAGCTCTGACAGGTTTAGGGGCCGAGCAGAGCACACTCATGCGTAATGGGCGGTTTGCGCAAAGATAAAAGGAAGTATGCGGTGTCAGACAGAGATAGTAAACCGGCCTTCCTCTTCCTTTTGTATTTTTTTGAAAAAAAAAAACTTATTGAATGGCATGACCTGAAACACTTTACTCTGACTCGGCTGCACCCTCTCTGTGTGTATGCGCGCTGTAGCCACGAATGCGTCAGACGGTTATGATTAACAACCCGCAGAAAAGATCCTTGTGACTTGTGTGAACTTCACTGATCTTTTTATAGCCTGATCCTTATCAGTTTGTGAAGTTTGGTTGGTGAGCGTCACCTCCTGGAAAGAGTCTCTCCAGAGTGCAGTGTGGGCGTCACTTCATAAACTTCTGCAGTCAGGGGAGTCGCTGGGAGATGCTGCGTTCACGGTACTGTCGGAAACGACTGCGCCTGCGCTCATGTGCTCACGCCTCATACTTAAAACCTCATAAACTAATTGGGCTCAAGGTCCACTCGATAGTTCTAGTGCTTTCAGTTGCATTACATGATCTTCCTCTGGATGTTCAGGTTTCACATACAGTAATGAGGACATTGAGGTATGGCTGAAGGCTCAGGAAAAAAATATAGTATAGTATTCTTTTACATCGTGCATGATTGATTTCTCATTAGTTACATAAATTATTTGGCCCTGAAGGGGACACTATAACTACAGCTGAAATTAAGGCGACATGTAATTCATTATTGACTGAGACTTGAGTGTGCTGTTAAATATTCCCAACAGCATTTGAACTCACCACCACCCTGGAGACTGTAAATGTACAACTCTTATCTTGTTTTTACCCTCTAGAATATGTATTAGGGCTGTTTTCTCCAATGCAGACCGCAAGGATCCAAAGAAATCGCTCCAACAACCTCCCTCCGCTTTCTATTTACTTTCCTTTTCATATATTCTTTTGCCCATCTTAATGCCACTGCCTCATTTCCCCACTATATGGACTCAGTAAAAGTAGAGATGTAGATGGAGTGTAGTGTGTGTGAGAGTTTCATAATGAGTGACATGGGGTTTCCCTGGCTCTGTTTCCTCCATTCATGTGGCTGGAGACTGAGAAGTATAGAGCTGTCAGCGGATATGTGCTGAATATTGAGTGAGTGTGTTCGAGGGAGAGAGAGGAAGAGAGACTGTACGTGTGAGAGCTAAAAGGAGTAATGTGTGTGTGTGTGTGTGTGTGTGTGAGGAAAGGGAGACAATAGGAGGGAGTGTATTTGCATGTTTTATTTATACAACCTTTATTTAAAGAGGCTTCAGGCTTTGAGATCATGTATTTAATTACGTGTGTGCGTGCATGCAGCTCAGTCATTTCCTCATTGTGCTTCCTAGTGACCTTGCCAGCGCAAGCTTCCTCTTGTCACTTGCACCATTTTGCATCCCCAGCAACTAAATGTGATGCCCTTGTGGCAGGAGGAAGCCACACGTACACTTCTTACATACACTTTGTCTGATGTTAACTGATATCATAACACACATTTCTGGCACAGACACAAGATGACAGATTACATGTAAAGTGGGAAGACATGTTCCACCCTTGCTGGTAATTTGCATCATACCCACCTGGCTGTGATTTCTGTGTACACATTCCAGCTGTAGCATTAAGCACTAAGCAAGTTAAAGGGCTTTAAGTAATTATTTTCATCTATACGTCACACAAACATGTCTTTTTAAAGATGTATTTTGTAATTGTACCGCAATACGGATATTCCCACCAGTCCTTTTTTCTTGAGTTTGTGAAATGCCACTAGGGGGCAGTGTTACTGCAAAATAATATTCATCCTAAAATGAGTTTTAAATTCCAAAAAGCTGGTAAAGTAATCGTAGAGTGAGGCACTCACACAGGTGTTCTCACTTAGTTTATCTGAATAAACCTCTTCTCAGGTGTAAGTGGGAGTTTACAGCCTGCTTCCTTGACATCTCCCTCTGTCGGGCTGCGTTTCATTAGTCATTCAACAAGCGTCATTTCATTTCTCTGGAAAACCCAAGTGAACCGTATGAGATCGCCCCTTCGAGGACTGAGTCATCAACGATGGTCACTCAACACTGCAGGTGCATTGCTTTTTATCGCCATCTCCGCTATGACGTCAGCGATTTGCTGATTGGCCTGGGATTGGATCCGGCCTGTGGCCCTTTGCTGCACGTGTCTCCCCTGTAGTTCCTGCACGTCACTCTTAAACTGCATTGTCAAATAAATCAATAAATAAAATACTAACAAAAAAATGTGATTGGCGCAGAAAGAATTGTCAGAGCAAACAATCTACAAATATAAGTAACAATCTTCAGATAATTGGAGTAATCGTGTCGATATCAAATTTTTGTCATGCGATGGAATTTGTTTCACGCAGTTACTTGAAAACTCATATTACTGAGTCAGGTTTAGGGCACAAAGAGCAGCACACATAACTGGCCGACGAGCCACTGTGACGACTAACTACAAGGGCAAGTGCATTCCATAAAAATCCCCCATGGCCCACTTTCCCTCTGCTATCCAAGAGACGTCTGTCTGACACATGCTGTTACGCAATACCAAGGGCTGAGGGGAAGTCGAAATACTAATGAAATCCAGCTCAGGGCTTTTTCACAACAGACATTTTGACTTGTCATAGTAGGAAAAAGACAGGTGTTACTAATAACATCACGGATGGCTCTGTTATATTCGGGTGTCTCAGTAAGACACAACAATGTGACAGTGGGCCAGCCCGCACAGTACAAGGACTCTGAAACTGAAACAGCTAAATGGGATTCAGCCATCATTTATTTTAGTATTTACACCTGTGCTTTTCATACCGTGAAATGTCAAAGTGCCCTCAGTGGGGAAAAAAGCTTATTTTGGCAGAATAAACTTTAACTATTGGTACAGTACTGTATATTGGGTCCCCCCAACTGGAGCAGCATGCTAATCGGCTGCGTGGGCGTGCGGGACCTTAACGCAACGGTCTGACATTTGGGAAACGCTGTTGCCAAGAGTCTGACGAGGGGGTTCACTTCTTCATGTAATGAACATTTTGACTTGGGGGGTGTAAAAAGTTTTTGTAGTGACTTGTATGCTGCTTACGTAACGGAAATTTCAGAATTACAACTCGCAGATGTAACTAATGATGTTAATGATGGCTGTGCTCCATTTACGTGCGCCTGTTAAATGTCAATGCCATTGGGCATGCTGGCTCACGAGCATAGAGCTGAAACAATTAATCGATTAATGATTAGTCAGTTAATAGAAAATGTATCTGCAGCTATATTAATTATCACTCTGTGGTTGTAGTTTCTCAGCTGGTAGGGTTTACTGCTGTGTTCCATTTCATACAGGCCTCAGTGTAAACTTAATGGACTGTAGGACTGTTAATGGGACAACACATTTGAAGGTGTCACCTAGAGCCAAAACTAATGATCAATTCATAGTGACTTAATCAATAGCAAACAATGGTTATTTGCTGCCCTACTGTTAAACTCTGCTTTAAGCTGCAACGAGAATTCATTTACCATGCTGAAGTCACGTCTTTGTTATAACTATGACCACAGTAAAGAATGCCCTCTCCAGTAAAGCTGAGATATTCAGCGGTTGTGTTGTGAGTCAGTCAGCATGGAAATTAATTCAAAGCAGGAACTGGCTGATAATAGGCTGCTCTATGCTTCTGTATATACAAATTAGGGGAAATGTACACAAGAGGTGTTGCTATGGGAGCACAGAGGAGCATAGAGACTAGACATAAACGTGTGGGGTTCATTTTGAGTTCAGCCTCATTCGACACAGCTGCGTGAGATTCGGCTTCAAGTGAGATTCAGTTCAATTTATTGCTGGTTCATGTTGAAATATCAGCTACAGCTGAAAATATGCTGAAAACTTGACCAAAACACAGGAAATTCAGACTCAAGAGTTGAAGACAGCACAGGATGTAGAACACTGTTGATCAAAAATTGGAAAGTAGACTAGGAAGTAGGTAAGACAAGGGCAGAAATAGTGTCATAATTCAAACCAACATCACTCTACAGAAAAAGGAAGTCGAAACAAACCAAAAGTACATTTTCTGACGCTGGCCGTTCTCTTGTAGCGACTCAAAGCTAAGGAAAGGCTACCAAAGAATTTCTTAAAATACCCTTTTTATACTTTTTGGATGTCATAAGGAACTTTGGTTATGAGAGCTCAAACTTTAAGCTGCATTAACTGTTTCTTTTTTGGCCACTTGGGTTCAGCAGAAATGAGCTGAAAACACAATGACATACTATCACATTTCACAGTTTGTGTCCACTGGATTTATTAAAGTCCAATATTAACTCTCTTTTAGCTCTGTTGTGCTCATTACCTAAGGGAAATACCGGGTCTTCAGCTGCTAAATGCTCCACCATGTTCAACAGCTAGTACAAACTTGTGTGAGTGATGAGAATAAAACAAAACCGTAAAATTGTGGCTAGAAAACCACTGCAGCCTTTCACATGTGTTCCAGTCTTTTGAATATAGGTATTGATTATAGCTGTTTTAAGTTACCCAGCACCACCACCCCAAGGCTGTCAGAGCACACAAGCAAAATTTGGGAAACACCTTTCAAAGGCCAAGTTACTCCCACCAAAATGACTGCGCTCGCAGCTACCGCCCATTCCGTTGCAGAAGAGGTTCAACTGTTCTTCTTCAGACTGCACCACAGTGGCGGGGTTGCTTCGCCTTCCTGAGCATGCAGTTACCAGATGTCTCTGGAGGCCACTTTTGCTATTGATGGTGCAGAGAGAGAGAGCAAGAGAGAGAGATGCAAACCACAGATAGCTCATTCAAATGCAAGTAAACCTTTGTGTCTATTTGTGTAGCGACAGAGCCAAATAAGCAGGCCGCTTTTACATCACACACACGCACATATACCGAAATTAGCTCTGAGTCAACTCACTGTCACATTTCTCACATTAGAAATGAATTAGTGTTGCCACCACGCAGGGACGATATTGACTTAACTCTACTAATACAGCTTAGATGTCATTCAGTCTGTTTGGTCTGACTCCTCATTGACCGAAATATAGCGCTAGTCTATGTGAGGCCCCTTTTTTTTTTTTTTTACTATCTCAGCACTGAAAAAGTAAATTTTTGATTAGATTTTTCACAAGACTGCGTTCATATCGGTGTGATTCAAAAACCTTGCAGCTGCACCTCGATTTTCACACTCTCACTTCAGCTGAAGGAGCACCTTGTTCCTCTGTGTGTTCCTCCTCTTTCACCACCTATGGTGTTGTGAAACCTTTTCCGAACCACAGTGGCTAAAGTCACAGATGCAAAGTGGTTTTTTTCTTGACACTTTTTAACACTGGGCAACAACTGTGTTTCATTTCCAGCAGTAGTGGTAGTTTCAGTGGAGAGTTTTTGGGTCTCTTTGTGGTCTTAAAAGGAATAGCTTGACATTTTGGGAAAAAGGGATATTTGCTTTCTGGCTGAACGTTGGATTACAAGATATCACTCTCATAATAATAATAACTTCTATAGCACTTTTCTTAACAATGTTACAAAGTGCTTCACAAAAGAAAGTAAAACCAGACAAGACAATTAAAATGAGGATAAAACCAACGGATAAAAGTATAAAAACAATTAAAAGATAATATAAATAAGAACGTGTTTTTAGATCAGCAGGTGATCGGAATGATCTGACTTTAGAAATAACTTTAAGATGGTTAAAACATGATTGAGCTACACTTTTCACTTGGCCATTGAAACAGAGGTTGGAATCAAACATTATTCCAAGATTCCTAGCAGCCCGTGTAATATGTCTGTGCATTGAGTGCAGAGCTTGAGCTGGGAGGCAATTAGCCTAGCTTAGCATAAAGACTGGAAGCAGGGGGAAACCGCTAGCCTAGCAAGAGCACTAAAAAAGCTCTCAGATCCTCTGTGGAGGAGTCTGCTGTGCCACAGTGCTGTCTTGTAATCAGCTTTAAAGAGAATACAGTAGGCGTACAGTATGTGCACTACCATAGCGCATGTTAACCCAAACACATGCGTCACTCACAGCACAGGGACAGCAGGACTTCCTCTTCTCTTACTGTCATGCCTTGATTTTGACATAATACCCATGTGAGGCAAAAAAACCCCCCTCTTATCTCCAACATCTCAACTTTTCAGGAACTAATAAGAGACAGCTTCGTTTGTCGCTTGACACACAGTGTTGCACATTTCAGATTAGCCAATGACATTTGAGCGCTGTCTGAAAGCCTGAGGGCTGGTGAGAAACTAGATGCTTCGACTTCTACTGAGGTTAAAACATGAAAACCACAACATTTGCTTTATGCTAAATAATCACTGAACTAAAGCTCCGGTCATGCGAATATCTCATAAGCGTGTAAAGGAGTGTAGAAGAACATATGTCTATATTCATCGACCCTTTCACGAGAGAAAGCTGTGGATTTTGTGCACACTATGAGTGAGTGGGTGTGTTGTGTGTGCATACTAGATGCTCTGGTGGCCAGCTGCCGCCTCTTATTCTTTTATTTTGTAGCTAAAGTGAAAGTGCAGTGGGTTTGGTGGCGAGCTGATCTGCCTGACTCAACGTCAACAGCGTTCCTATCTTATCACACTTTCTAAAATCCTATCAGCTGATGAAGTGCATGTAGTACATGTAGTTTACTTGGGTGGCTGTCAACGTTTCAGATTTAGCTGCAGAGAACGCCCTCAGCACAAGAAATCGGCACGTGAGTTTTGCCACTCTGGATTTCGACCAGTAGATGATTCTTATTTATTTAATATTAAGAATTGCGGCACATTTGCGTGCAAGTTTCCCGCATCCCCAGATGATCAGAAGCTCAATAGCGCCAGAAGAGACACAATGAGACTGCAGGAGAGTTGTCCTGTGTTTGTGGGTGCTTGGACTCTGCAGAGAGCCTCGTGCAGTAGGTAGTTGTACAATGAGACCAAAAAGAGCTGATCTCTTTTTAATTTTCAGTTCAGTCAGAGAAACTGAAGTGACCTGGAGCAGCATTCGTTTTCATACCTTAATAGGCAACGCTGTCATGGCTGTTATCAGCACTTGAACTTGAACAAACCCTGTTCCTGAATTGAAAGTGAATTGCTCTTGTCAGAGTTGTAGCAATAACAGCTCACTCACACCCATAAGACACAAAGGTTTTTGTGGGCAGGTTTTGAGGCGACCAGGCTGGTTTACAGTTGAAGCTACTGGTTTCCAGTAAGATGCTACCGAGGCGTGCAGCTGGGTGGATGGAGGATGTGTGACAGTTCTTGTGTAGTCGCCACTGAGGGGTTAACTGTCTCACACTGTGCAGCCTACCAGTAACTAACGGCTGCCACGAGTGCACCATACATTACAACTGTGGGGTTTTTAGTCAGAGCTACTGGTTTCCAGTAAAGACCTGCACCCAGTGGCTTCACAGCAGAGGAAGTGGTGGAGTCTGAAACTCTATTCAGAAAAAGAAAAGTTTTCACGCATCAGTTGCTTATCTTTTCATGCAAAATGGGTTTTGCCTCACATGTCTGCTTTTTTATTTCATTAAGCTGAGGCTGCAGCAACTTCCGGTGAGCGCACACACATGGAGAAAGGAGTCAGAGGTCAGTGGAGCGCACTACAACGAACACAACAAATATGCCTGCTTTATGCATCTTGAGGTATTGCACTCATCAAGTCATTTCTAACCGAAATAGGCCGTTATTTTTATGTCACACAAGTGACCGACGAAGAATCTGAGCTGCATGTTCAGAGTCTCTGACAGTAAATCCGTCAGGTTAGTTTAGAAGCAGAGAAAACATCCTAATATAATCTCCATTTGTGATTCTGTGCATCATTTAGTTCACCACATTTTACTTTAAGTGGAAGAATAGCCAGGGTGACCACCCAGCTTCATATGCAGGCTTACGGCGCCACTTAGTGGTTAAGCACAGACATTACATTTAGTGTATGGATTCACACCTTAATATCTGCACACTGTCGTTAGCTGCTGCAGCACAGCTCTGACGTTTCTTAATATGATGATGTTAAATTAGGTTCATATAGTAGGATTTTTAAAAAGGATAATTTTCAACATGCTGCTAAAAGCCTGAAAAAGGAACACGTAAATAAATCCATACAAATAAATCTATAACAATGAACATTCATATCGCCTTTCACTGCTAGCCAGTGAAAAGTGAGGTTTTATCAGACACACACACACACACACACACACACACACCAAATGATTTGTTGGTCAATCGACTAATGAATAATATATTGATGGAACTTGTGATGGACATTTTTCACTATTTTCTGACATCCTATAGAGTATATGATTACTCAAGAAAATAATGTTGAGCCTTTATTAGCATGAATCACAATTTTCTGGAGAATCAAAATTCTCCAGCTGTTTTTAACTCATTTTATTTTACTTATTACATTTTTTTTAATTGCTGGACTTCACCTATCTTAATGTTAATCAATGCGTTGTTGTAAGGTGTAAATCTTGTTTTACGCAGAGGGCCTTTTGGACTGTGAGACGAAGAAGTGAAGCGTCCATTTATCTTTTTATTCATTTATATAACAGGGACCATACAGATAAACACTGCTAGATAAGGAGAAGCAGTGCAGTAGTTGTAATGCATAAAGGGCATCCAGCTAAAGCTTATACTGAAATGAATGAGGAAAAAATTTAATTCAATACATTTATCCAAAAAAGTTCTGGTTGTTGTCAGCTTTAGAAGGTATTTGGAGGCCGTATTTTATTCTGATCATGTCACTGACCACTAAAAAAGTTTAAAGAAGACAAACATTGACCTTGCTGTCCCGGTTGTTGCCAGAAGAGGGCAGTGTTTTCTACAGCCGAGTAGTGCCTGTCTGCTGGAACTGAGGCTCAGTATGTTTGTGCCCTCCAGCACACCATCATTGGATTCTTTCAACCTGTCATTTCCAGAGGGTGAACGTTTGAAAACCCGCCCCATGGGCAATGAGAGGTATTGATTGGTTGGCGGGTGTCAGCCGGCTGTATTGATTGGCATACTTTAAAACAACAGCGGAAGGAGAGCAGTGAGAAGCAGTCAGGTTTTGTTTCACACAGTAGATCAGCTCAGTGACGGCAGAGACAGCTGTGGCAATGCATTAGGCTAATTCTCCCTCTCCCTCCCTCCATCTCTGTGTATCCCATTTTAGTGAGTATTTATTGAGCTGCAGTTGAAGTTTTCCAGCATTGGGGGGAGCAGCTGCAGGCCGCTACTCAGGATGGTCATTTTCATTCCTTAAAGGAATATGCCGCTGAAAATCTACAATATCAAACACTCTGTTGACAATTTCAAGTCATTAGAGGGGGATTCCAACAGCAATCCAGTTTCCACAGAAAAAAACAACATTAGCAGCCATGCTAGTGACTTTGTGAGGCTTTACATTTAAAGTATTATTTGATGTTTAGCAGGCATAGTGTTCACCATCTTAGTTTAGTGTGTTAGTATGCTAACATTTGCTATTCATCCTATTACTTTAAAACTTCTCATATTGTTGAATTCCAACATGATATTTGCTCATTTCCTATATTATTTCATATAACTGGTTTTCTTGCTTTTACCATTTGTGAGATATTTTGAAGTAAATGATGCATACGTAATAATTACTCCCAGTAACGCAGACGACAGTTTTGGTTTGACTCGACTGTGAATGACAGACTCTCCGTTGGATTGGAAGTTTTATTTTAGAGAGAAATATGTCAACTCAAACACGGAGTGACCTGGAAACTTAGGCTATCGCTTGTTTCCAATCAGAAAGTGGAAATCAGTCGCCTCCTCCGCTCTCGTCTGGCTTATTGGGCTCATTAATATGAATGGAACAGAGGGTGTACAGGCTTATAGTCTGATGTCTGACTTCTGATGAAACTTCACAAAATCCGACCAACAACCTTTTACTACATTTTAAGACAAAGAAATGTCTTCGTTTGAGAAATTGGAACCACGAAATTGAAAAGTGGTTAGGTGGTTAACCATTTATCAAAATAGTACCTGATTAATTTTCTTTCTATCAACTGATCGATTAATTGACCAATTGTTGCAGCTCTTATTTTCGTTTTTGTAACAGCAGCGATAAAGAAAATAGCATTTAATATGTTTCAGTCATGTCTGGGTGAATCACTATATTGAGTATGGACAATGATATTGATCCAGTACTGTTTATCAGATTAGAGCGTTATTTTTGTTAAAGACCTTCAGTGAGACTGAGTCACTACTGGAGCCTCGGTGGAGACAAAGACATCCCACCTGCAGCAGCAACCCTGGTGGTCTCACTCAGGCATTAATCATAGTGGAAACACATACACATTTTCTCTCTTTCTGTCACACATCCACACACACTCAGCCCACAGGACCACACACCCACAAATCTGGGAATACACACAAATACCTCCCACACTGATGTACAAACTCATAAGATGTAGATATTATTAAATCCACACAGGCTCCCACAGTTCCACTTGTCCACTTGTCTCAGTTGGCTAATCAGAAACACAATAGGGTCTCAGTGTACCACCTGGAAAGTAATAGTGTTTAGACTCAAGAGGAGGTGAGTCAGATCCTCTGCTCCCTCTGACTCATGACCTAGATCCAGACCGGACTCTCCCAGGCTGGCTGGAGCGGGAGAAGAAAGCGAAGGCTTAGAGGGTGGGGGGTGGGTGGGTGGAGGGGTGGGGGGCGTCTGGCAGAGGGGCTGTGGGAGGAAAGACGAGGGAGGTGAGGCGGGGAATTAATTTTACAGGGGCAGACAAAATAGAATAAACACTACAGTCTAATATATGCCTGAGGCAGTGAGAACTTTTTGTTGAGACTGTCCTGATGGTCATGTTGGAGGCCATAGCTGGTTTGTGTTGCTAAGTAAATATCCTGTTAAATTTCATTGTGTTAGCGTCCTCTTTGATAATGCAGTTTCCCTACAGTGTGTATGGTGTCTCCATTATTTGAGTCTGTTTCACTGTGATGCAGCGGTTTGGCATTTGGGTTGCTCTGTTTGACTTGTCTTTCTTTGTAAATTCCCTTTTAAAAGTGATGACCTAAGATTTCTACTAAAACTGACACATGCTGCCCATTCAATCTCATATGACTCATGTATATACGTGCCTTTGTAACTCTGTGATTTACAGTAGGTGCTGCCTGAACTGTGGGTGCCTCAGTAATGAATATTGCAACATTATGTATAATGGCACAGTGTCTTCAGAGTTACACTCCTATTGGTCAGTTCTGCACATCGTCCAGTGGCAACATTAAATGCCAATGCAGGAAGTATTGTGCCCTATTTGCAGCAAGGTGGAGAATGAAATCCCTTTCACTTACACCTTTTTGACAGCGGGAAAACAACAATCCAGCAACGACAATGAGGTGATGAGGTGTGTGAAGTATGCAGGGTTTGGACTTTTTTTTTTTTTTTTTTACATTCTTCATGCAACCACTTCTAACACCATGCATGCCTTCAAAGATGGACTGTCCCATTTTTTCCCTAATGTTTACAATTCCTTTGTATGACTGCAGCCTTTTCACCCTGCCAAGAAACACTTTTAGCTTCAGATGTGGTCGGACGACGTATCAAACACAGTAGTTTGTCTGAAGCATATCCTGACCTAAAGAAGGAGGACAGTGAAGTGGATGGGTGTGTCTGACAGAGTGGACTATTTGTGACTATGACCATGATCTTTCCCTAAAGTTAACCAGATGTTTCCTAACCCTAACCATCTCTTAACCATATTCTAGTTGCCATGTGCAGATATTGTAGAAAGCAAGAATTTTGAATATGGATGGAATTTGACTTTGCATTAGCAAAGAAAAAAAAGCCATCTCACATTGCTGTTTACTGCAGGACTGTACTGTATTGATTTATGTTTCTGATCATTTGCTTGTCCCCATACATGTGCGTGATGGATAAATATACTGTGACATTAACAGAAAAAGAGAGGTGGAGTTAATGGGTGTGTGGGTGCTGGTCCATTCCCACTAATTGTGAAAGCTCTGAGTCCTCCTGCCCCACATGTTTCCATGGCAAAACATCACCACACAAATGATTCCACTTTACGTCAACACAGCAACAGCAGCAACCAGTAATGGTTATTACTTTAGAGGACAGAGGTGAAAGTGTTGTTTTGAGCAGATGGAAAAGAGCTGAAGAAGAGTCAGACTGAAATGTTCTAGTGAGGCCCTCCTGTAATAAAACATCAATAATAGAAGCAAAGTCGGCTAAAGTGTGAATTAAGATGAGTTTATGTAATGTGATATTATGTTTTTCACCAAAGCTACAGTACCATTATCTTCTTATTCTGAGGAGCAAAGTAAAGACGGCAAACTTAACTTGTTATTTTTTGTATTTCATGTATAATTTATTTTGTGGGCTATTTAAATGCACATGAAGAGAATTCAGTAAAACATGATTAAATCTAGTTCTTATGTGGTGGGTTCACTCCTCTCATTGGCATGTACCCAGGAGTGAGGTAAACATTTGGGGCCCTTCTCACCTGCTGAGTCACTGGGACACCCTGCAGAGTGAAGAGGTGGAGGGAAAAAATGTCTGGTTTCTCAGCATAGACGCGTGGTAATGCCTTAAATGAGTCAATGCCAATGCAGGAGACCTGAGAGCAGTGCTGATGAGCCAAGGGAGGAGAAAATGATTTGATTTCACGTGGTTTTCAAACTGACTGTTCGCGTGTCCAGTCATAAATTAGTATCTGTGATTAGGCACCTAACAAAACCAAAAGCTCAAGAGTAAAAGTGTAAAGAATGTATTTAACAGTTTGCCTGCTTTAACACAAGCTGCTAATATTAGATTCTTGGCTAGCTAGAGGAATACAGAGTAGTATCCTAGCATTAGCACAACACTAGTTTAATCTACCAACAGCAGTCATTTCTGTCAGACAGCTAAAAATGAGAGGCCTCTTTTTCTTTACCTCCATCTGAATTCAAGCAACCACTGTTTTACAAATTTCCACATTTTAATGTGAAAAGTCCACCACCATTATATGGTTAGCTGAATGCTTGCAGTGCTAGATTGGAGGGTTCAACAGGCATAGCAACAGTAACTAAAGGACGTCACCTGCACTCAATAGGAGAGAGTTTGAGTATTATAGTTTATTTCTGCAACTGTATGACATTTTTTATTTTCTACACTCATTGAAATAAGGTACATAAAACATAAAACAAGCTAAAGTACAACATTGTAACATTGAAATTAGCATTAAATGTAAATTAAGATGGTGAGGTCAAATTTAAGATTTTAACATTTAATCAAATTACATGACAAATGCTGACAATCCCACTGAGAATCAACATCCCACTCTGTAGCTTTGCTTTTGCTGCTTTCAGCTCATTATTGTTCGCCAGCCAAAGCAAAGCCAGTTGGTACAAAACTGTGGGAAGATGTCCCGCTGACAAACATACACAAGCCAACTATATGTTACCTAAAGTCAGACATTAAGCAAAATGCCAAAGTATTTCTATCAGTAGTTGGTCAATGAAAACGTGATCTTCAAGATCCCCAAATGAATACTGGCTCGCATTTGTTGGTGAGCAGAAACAGCAGAGCTAATGAGAAATGCTATATTGCTTTTATTTGCTGGATGTATGAGTCAGTAATATTTTGCTAATGTAACTCAGCAACCAGAATGACTAAAAGTTGCTGTGTCAAAGACTCATTTTCTTACAAGATACATTCTGCGGTACTGGTTTGACAGGCCACTGTCAACCACTGCCCAATGGTGGATAAAATGTCCTGAACATTCAAAAATGATACAGCAGCAGTTATACAAGCAGAGGGCAGGATCTCTGTAGACACGGATGCTGACAGACTACTAACCAACCATAAGTAATGACTTTGTAGGAAAAGTAATACTATGGCATTTTAAGGAGGAAAATCCTGCTCAGTGTCTTAAAAGACTCACCGTTTCCATACAGAGAACAGTTGTCTTCTTATTCTTTTTTGAACACCATCATAGGACACTTAAAATGCTCGCACAAGCCAGAAACATTTTTATGTGTTTAGCAGCTGTTTTAGTTGTAAGAAACCTAGACTATTCAGTGGTCTATTCCGTAGGTCTGAAAAATACAACACATATGCATGTATTTTGGATCTTCAGCCCCAAACAGGTATAAAAACAGCCATGTTTACCATAAACTACAGTTCAAGAGTTTTAAAAAGCACAACACCTTTTAGTCTTGCCGCACTTGAGGTCAAAAAAATGTAGAACATCAAAGTGCAGTAGTACAGTGCTTAGGTATGGGCACAATGACTGTGCAAGTGTTCATTCCCACACAGAAACTAAAGATAGACCGCTGCACCATTCATTTTTATACAGTATTATGTGTCTCATCTGTAGACTCAATCTCCCACAATCCTCCCACAATGAGCAGTCTGCTGAGCCAGCATTTCCCAACGTCTTTCTTTTTCTTTTTATACACTGAGATACACAACTGAAAGTCAGTGAAGAAAACAAGTAATAAAACAATATATAAGAAAATTGAATGTTCATGACCTCCCTATATGTTGTTTCATAACGATACACTTAGTGGTAATATATTTACTGTATATAAAAGGTCACAATTACACACTTGATACTGTACTTAGGTATTTAACAGGTCTACAGCGTGTCCAGTGGTGTCTGTTGTTGAAAGTGTTGTTTCTTTTTCATATTAAGTAACATTCAGTAACTTCTGTACGTACCATGTATGCCATTTAAATATTTTAGTAAAGCTAGTGGTGTGGCTCTATGGATGGAAATGTCGGATAGCCTGTCCACCAGTGCTCATTGGCCCAGACTGAAATATTTCAAAAACTATTGGATCAATTGTCACAAAATGATGTACAAACAGTCATATTCCTCAGAGAATGAATCATGCTGACTTTGCATCAAGCTCCACCTTCAGTTTGTCCAGTACTTTTTTGTATGACCAAAGGCCAAAAACACAAAACTGCAAATCTAATGAAATTTCAAAGAGCCTCAGCCATAGGCATTTGTATTTTAAACTAATCAGCAAACGTTAGCATGCTAACATGCTAAACAAAGATGACGAACATGAGATACTTTATACTTGCATCATTACGCATCTGCCTTTTAGCACTGCCATTGTGAGCAATATGGAATTTAGGTCAAAGCTGCACTTGAGTATTTCAAAGTTCCAGTTTTGGCGTCAAATGACCAAGCTGTAGAAGGAGCCAGTGTTGTGTTCCTCTGTTTACATGTGTCTAGATAACTATTACAATCTTTATATCATTCCATTATTTATTATTTGCAGTATAATGTATTTTACAGGATACTGTAGATGAAAGGTGAAGGTGCTGTACAGTGATCTGGATGGATTTCTACTAGAAACTGGCACACGCAGTCTGCAGTGCACCAATAACACTGCAGAGCTGTCATATCCTGTTCAGCCTGCTTAATATGCACAGACATATACTGTATATTGTGTTGAACTATAGAAGGATCCGGTGAAATGAGCAAGTGTGCGTCTTCCCCATCACTGCCAGTATGACTACGCATAATGTACACGAGAGACCAAGCCCAAGTCTGTACATGCCTCAGTATCTACGGGTATGTGGAAATGTGTGCGTGTGAAAAAAACATTGGAACTGCAGAGGAGAATGTGTGTATTTACAAAGTTGTTTCTTACTTTCCATGATTTTATCTGGATGATGGACTGAGCTGGACAGGGTGGTATTCATTTGTATCAGCCCCAGAGGCAGGTTGGTTCAAACAGTGAATGTAGACAACAGGATGATGGTCAAATGGGTTTCATCTCGCTAAAACTTGTCCTGAAATATTGCAGAGTATCAGAGTCCATGGCGGTAGGGTTGCATCTGACTGCACAAGAGCCTCGAATATCACAGGAGAGGACAAACAACGGGATGATACATTCTCAGGATGATGGAGTAATTTTGTTTTCACTTTATGTGTCTCACTGCTGCTTTGTCAATATGAATATAACCTTGGGTGAGATGACAAGTTCCTAAATGTCACAGAAAGTCCCGGTCAGGTCAAGAGTACAGATGTTGCAGCTGCTCTGACATAAACTGAAACCAATTCCAGTCGAACATAGGAGACTTTAAAAACAGAATGCAGCCAGATGAAGTTTGGTCCAGCCTAGTCAGGGTCAGACTAAAAATCAAACATAAAGCCATGTGTGATGAGTCTCAGGTCAACATGTGTCACCAAACTTGAACTTTGTGCCATAAGGTTTTAGAAACCTGCTCTTACACCATCAGCCTTATTCCTAGTTTCGATCACAGTGGTCTACTGACTGAACTTTTTCCATCCCATTTGGTTTTGAGATTGCTGTTACAAAGGTAACTTCTGCTTTTTATTTGGCGCTTTGCAGAATTTCAGAAGAAGTATGTATGTTTTAAACTTAACGCATCTGAGACAAACCCCTGAATCGCATTTTGGGAAATATGCGTGTCTGCTTTATTAACCTCATCTTGCATATGGAGCTTCACTTAGTAGGATAAAGACTTACAGCCGTGGTAAACAGCTTGCCTGGCTCAAAGTTTAAAAAAAAAAAAAACTTACAAACAACTATGAAGTTGGTTAATTAACATCTTGTACATGATGGTGTAAGTTGTCCATAAAAAATGTGTTTTTAGGAGTAGTAGCATATGTGGTGAAGCTATTTCTTGGCTAATAACAGCCGAGCAAAGTTACTGTGTTCAGCAACCCAAAGCCAAAACCAAAACTGAAACCTGTGCTGTATCAGACAATCTGCACTTGCCAGAGATGCTGCTCAGGAGATAATCTGATGCTTGTAAATTGTGCCAGCACATTTTTATCTCCTCCTAAAACCAGAATGTTTCTATCTATTTGTTAAACCAACATGTGCAAGATGTTAATTAATTCAGCCCCCCAGATGGACAAAAGTTAAGAAACCCTGCTCCTGGGGATTCTGGGAAAAGCTGTTTATTTCTGAATTTAGCAGCAGACCGCGCAGTTTCTCATGACACACATGGTAGGGTCAGTTCATGGGTCAAGTTCTCAGGCTTTCTGTTGCACACGCCCACAGACACACACAGGATCCCATGAATGTTTAAGTGAAAATAATGCGGAGCATTTTAATGTTGAAAGAGAAGGAAAGATTGCAGCTTATGTGGGAGATTCTTGTGTTGTGTGTGTGTGTGTGTGTGTGTGTGTGTGTGTGTTTGCCTCAGAAAGTTGGCCACTCATTAGTAGAGAGCTAAAGAGGAAGTGGTGGTTACGATGACTCAGGCAAGCCATGCGTTTCATTCGTTCTCTCTCCAGTCTCTCTGCGCTGTGCTCCCTCTCTCATCCGCTTTTCTCTACATTCTATTCATTCCTCTTTTCTTTTTTGACTCTTTATTTTCTGTCCTTCTCTCATTCTCTGAATCTCAATCCCCCCATTCTCTCCTCTCCTAATTCACCTTGACCTTTGGAGGCATCTCATTTTGTGTGTGTGTGTGTGTGTGTGTGTATGTGCGTGTTTGTGTGTGTTGTGTGTGTCTGTGTGAGTGGGACACTCAACAATTTGTGTGGGAAGATAACTGGCTTCCTTCAGAGTGATTAAAACATTCCTTTTCTCTTCTTTTTCCTCTCTCCTCCCTCTTTCTCTGACCTTCTTAGTTTTCAGTGAGATCTTTTTCTTTCTTTTTGAAGAGGAGGATGAAGACTGGCAAACTGGTGAGTGAAAGCAAGCTGGACATCAGTTTTTTCATCATTTTCTTTCACCATTAGCTGGCATTTATCAATCTAGGAAGGAATACGGGTCATGGAAACTCTATTCTTTCATATTTTGATGTACCAGCTGGTCAAAGACGATTGCTGTGTTATTTCTGAGATTTGGTAAAACAAACCAAAATAAATGGAAATCCAGATTTTGGGTGTTGTGCTGTAAGACTCGAGAAAACAGGACTACAGAGCAGGAAGGTAGGAAGTAGGTGGAAAATATTGCAAGTGTTTTCCGAACTTTGTTGAACTGGACTGTGAGGCGCTGAATGACTATTTGGTGTTTCTTTTAAGTTCATGTTATTTCTCTGAAATCTTTAAAATGAAGGACGAAGCCCTGTTCTTATCAATAGATCATAGTTACGGCTTTTCTTTTAGTCTAAAATCTCCACCCGCAGCAATAGCTTAAGAAAACAGAAATGTAATGTGAAATCTAACAGTGGACGCTGAATAGCACTGTGAGAATGAATGTATTCAGTTTGTTGGCAGACGGCCAGGTTGCAGCAAATTTCGGCTATATTTGGTACTTGGCACAGAACCCACTTCTTTATGCTTAGTCATGTAGTTATGGTGTGATGCACTGACAGCACCTGTGAAGGGCTGAAGTGGAAGTGGTGGTCGTTCATGTCCCGATGGTACAGCTGTCTTCAGATGCAACAGGGTGATCGAAGAGCTCCACTCAGGAGCATTTCAATCACTTTGATCAATCTGCGCACAGGAACCTTTTTAGTGATGTTACTGCTAGTTTCACATACTGTATTGACGCACATCATACAAGATGTGTGAGCAGTATGTTATTTCAGTGCACTTATGAGGAGACAAAAATACACTTTCTGCACTGCACTCCAGATTCACATTTTGTCTCAGCTGTTGCATGGGTTAGCTGTAAGTGATGACAGCACTCCTACACAGACTGTTTGCTCTTGTGTAGTTTTGTGATAATGCATTGGACATGCAGCGATACATATTTCATCTTTTGTACATTTTGTAAATTATAACTGGGAAGATGAGGAACAGTTAATCAGTAAGTTATGTTTCTGCAGTGAGAGAAACTTAAGACATATTTACATAGACACCACCTATCACTTTATCTCTATACTTCTATAGCCAAACCTGGAATATCTGATCATATCACTTGGCATGAGGACATTTTGCACCCTCTGGCAGTTATATTGGCACTCAGCTCTTCGACTCTGCCGTGTCAGCAGAGCGGGCCTGATTAAGATCAATGTAGCTGTGATGGGTTACAAAAAAGATTGTATTGATGGCTCTATGATTGTACGAGCTACATGATGATCAGACAAACAAAGTCAAACAGTTGCATCAATACATCACTTTCACAGATGAGTTCAGAGGACTGAAAGTCTTTTGGACATGATGGCTCCAATTATGACAACACAACGCGTAATTTCAGAGTGTTTCTGATGCCCAGAGAAATATATTCATGGTTTCACAGCAGTTCTTTTTTTTCGGTCCTGTGACGCCAGCAATGTTCTTGAGAGCTTGATGAAACTAGCTAACATATCCGGAGGAGCTACAGTAACAGTGAAGAGTTGCATCTTGCGACATTGACCACTTTGCTAATGCTAACTAGGTAGAGGTAGATTCATAAATCCCTGAGATCTGTGGATATTTTTGTTCAAATTTAAACATTTTTCAGAGCGCCTTGGTGGCTAAATTGTTACAGCGCATGCTGCATGGCTATGTTGTTGAAACCGTCATCAGTTTGACCTTTGTTGCAAGCCATATCCGTCTTTCTCCCGATTCCTGCCTGCCTCTTCTCTGTCATTGTTGAATGAGCGCAAAAAATGTCAAAATAATTGTTTAAAAAAAAGTAAACTCGTGTTCACTCATACTTACCTGCGTCTTTCCATTGACTGTGGTGTTCCAATTACAAATCACGTTAATCTCATACAACGAGAGGAGATACTTTGTATCAGATTTAGCTATTAGCTGCTTTCTATCTGCAGTATGTACTGGATTGGTCTACAAAAATAGACCATCGCTGGACTAGTTTGATGGCTGCTCAAAACGTAGGAATTGCCACTGACCATACATTACTCAAAACATTTCAACAGTGATTTTGCTGCATTGAATCGTCTCCTTACAGTAGTGGGAGGGGTTACACTGTGTGGGGAGCCATGTCATCATCATCTCTGTGAACTGGGTAAAAAATCAGTTAGCCACACCAATTTTGGGTTAACATCAACCAATTTTTTCTGATTGTATTGAGTTATTTAACCAAGAGTCTAAGAAGAGAAAGTAAGCAGTTAGAGCCCTGAGTATACCTTTAAACAGACAGCACAGATGGCCGTGCAAACACTGGATGCATATGCAGGTCTGTGTTTCCTACAGTGAGTTTTATTCACACACAGATGTATTCCAGGCATGTCTAGTCAGCACACTTGTTTTGTTGGATCATACGGTCTGCGAATGTTATGCTCTGCACACGTCCAGAACGTCTGGGACATCTAGATGACGAATTTTGTGCCACTCAGATCCTCGTGGCTATGCTGATGTGGACAGTATAATTTAAGCTCCCAGCTGCACAGCTGAAAAAGTAACAAACGTAGTCATTCTTCTCTGCACCATTTCTTGAGCTCAGTTTCAAAGGAATTGTTCTTTCAATCTGAAACAAATGGTCAGGAGACTCAGCGGGGTGGGAGGGGGGCCGTGGTTGCGGTTATATTTGATCCCGTTGATGCCTTGCATATGTCTCCTGGTTCAGCTTCAATATGAGGAAAAAGAACATTGCTTTTCTCAATCGAAATCTAAAATTTGTATGCTATATTTATATATGTATATATATATATTTAAAAACTGAAAATTCGACATGCAAAAAACATGCTTGACGTCTCAACTCTAGTTATGACCTGCTCTGTCTCTACTGTGCTGTCCATCCACAAACACTGAACTATTCGAAATTTCGTGTACATTATATTGGACTTGTTTGTTATCAGATGTCTGGAGTATTTTGTAGCGGAGCCATTGGACACTTTTGGCCATTGGACCATTGGACATTTGACACTGGACTGTCATGATAAATTTAGACCTTGACCGTCATAAATGTCTGCGGCCTGGAGAGTTGGTCATCATTGTGTTAATTGTATCGGTGATATCTTTTTTCGCTATTTGCTTTTTTTCTCACTAATTTCAGTCCACACACTCCTCATAATGTTATGTAAGTGGTATCAGTTTCCATATATTGTCAAATGAGGGTTCACACACACACACACACACACACACACACACACACTTTTACAAACACACACGCACATAGATGCTAAACACAATCACAACCCACTTATGCCAGTCCTGTTCCATCAAAGCTCCCCACCGTTTACAGTAAATGTGTGTTTTTGTGATCTGTGGGCCTAGATGAAGTGATGCAGTTAGTTTTGGTATCATGTCCGTAGCCATGCATCTCCACCACTGAGAGAGACCGAGAGCAGTGCAGCGTGGGTAGGCGTGGGAGGGCAGCGACAGAGATGACTCAGCACTCTGTTGCCGGGTAGAGAAGCACCAAACAACCTCCCACCCCCATACATTTGAAAAAAAAAATACAGTATCTGATTGAACTGTTATTCATGCCCCGGCCTTGGATGAACATTTATCTAAACTGTACGTGGAGAATATTTGCATGACACATTCCCTAGCAACATGTTCATTCCACTGGACAGTTAACGGTGTGTAAATAATGGATTAATGAATAACAAAACCAGGCAAGAAACAGAGATACCTGAAACAGATTGTTGTGATGGGACTAATCTTAAAATAGTCCTCTGAACTCCATTGTTCTGTTACCTTCAATAGTTTTCACAATTAAGGCTACATACAGGCATCCACTAACGATCAAACCAATAATACTATGGCTAGCTGACGAAATGACATTAGCTACACACAGTGACCACTGCATGATTACACTGTTTTATGGTTATGTTTAGGCACTAGCAGCATTTGGCTAAAGATCACAATTAACAGAAACCAACGATCTTTCGCTAATCTTCAACCAAAGTGCTTTTATTGCCTAAACCTCACCTCACACAGGAGTCTGGGAACGATCCCCAAACTGTGGTGTTATGCGATCAGCCTTTTATTGTAAACTAACCTGGTTTTGCTCATAATTGAACAATTATCACCCATGAGCATAATGTTATTTTTTTCTTTAATAGTGTATTGTGACTATAGCAGTTGGCGTGAATGTCAGGTGTGTCACCTTGTGATCAAGGCAGGTGTTTTTAGGCATCATTAAAACATTGGATTACTTGATGTCCCCATTTTTTCTTACCTGCAAGGGTCTCTTTTTATAGAAGGTTTGAACAGAAAAAAATGAGCAACTTTTCTGGCTGTCTGACGACCATCTTGGTTTCACTCTCTTTTTTTTTTTTTTTTTCACTTGCAATGGCTTGGCACTGGGCAGCAGTGTATGAGATGATGCAATAGCATCCGCTGTGGTGGCTGATGTGCAACTATGCCATCAAAACTCAATGCATATACAAGAAAACGGCTTTTGAATAGCTGTACACTGTAGTGACCTCTATGCATGAAAGGGTTAATTGACCCTCTCCAAACACACAATTATATTTACTGCAGCTTAAAGTGAAATATATTAGAAATGTGAAAAGTCTGCCCTCTAGGTTTGATCAGAAATCCTGTAAAGCCACAGGTGAAGAGAGCGACTCAAAGTCAGCAGCGCTCAGCAGAAATATGAATGTTTTAAAGAGGTTTCAGTAGGTCGGGCCTAATTTTACACCTTGAGATGGATACAACAACATTAAAAAACCATGTAGAGACGTTTTCTTTTCAACTGGGTTGAGAGGTATATATTTATATATTTGAAGGCTTGTGCTCAGCAGATAAGATCAGCTACAGAAGAAGTGAGAACTTGCTATGTGTCATCCAGAGAAATAAAGCAGAAAGGAGAGATTAGAAAATGACTTTGCATCACAGCTCTTTTGAGTTATGATGCGCTTGGCTTTGTTCTTTCAGTCTGAGAATAGATTGAATTTTACATTTTTACGATAATATTCCACCTGCAATGTCACGTACTAATTACTACACACTTGTATCAGCTTCAAAGGAATATACGGTTAATGTACAGCGGACTTAGGACCGCCAACTTGACATGACTGACTTAAATAAAAAATATATATATGAAAATATATTCATAGTCTAACCACAAAGTCCATTTAGCGGTTAATCAGGAGCTTTCAATATTACGGTGCCAGTTGATGGAATTTATCCAGTTTTCACTTTTTAAGATGACATTTTCCTGTATAAGGACTTTAATGTATGTTTGCCTAAAAATTAAGACTGAAAGTGACCTTGAACTTGGAAACAGAAATTGGCATCTCTATCTCACCATTAAATCCATGTAGTAGCTGTTCTGGAGTGGGAGAGGAGAGTAAATTCATAATTAATTCTCTTGTGTTGAGATTATCTACATTGTTGACCTTGGAAACCGTTGTCTTAAACTGTTTGAGCAAATTTTTATTCAAATAAATTATGCATCTTGGTAATTAAACCCTGAATGTACCTTCTTTTAGGTCCACTCTCCTAACATTGACTTATTGTAAATTAACGTCTGGCTAATCTCACAAATGTTTTAACTATGCAGTGTCTACCCTCTACGTAACTGGGAGTTAAGGGTGTGATCGCCTCTGAAAGGGTCCAAAGGTATGATAGAAACGATCGATAGAAAAATCACCGAGCAATTTTAACTCAAGCTCACTTGAAACGAGCCAAGTTGGGCGTATTTTTATCCTGTGAACGATTTACAGTAAATACTGAACACGCCAACAGACAGAAACAACGTTGAAGACAACAAAAGACAGAACGAGCAAAATGGGCCAGAATTGCTCTTGTGTGCACGTAGGCATGTGCGCCTTAGTACTGGTTTGAATCAAACTACTTTTGGTTTGTCTGAACATGAAACCATGACATCGTCCTTAAGATGCCCTCTCACTGTAGAAATTCAGTGAGAGTCAGTCATGTAACGTAATGTTTCTCAGCACTGGGGTTTAAGGTATCACATGGGGGCTCAACTTACATGGAAACTGTAGTGGGGCTGTTTTTCTTGATTTTCATCAATATTGAATAAGGTTAAAATGGAAAATAACTTTTACCCATCACAGAAGAATAAATTCACATGAAAATGTCACCGCAGGGGTCACATGCCAGAAAAGGTGAAGCAATTTTGGATTAATATGTGTGTATGTGTGTCTTGCAGGCCTGGTTTGGAGCTGGTGATTTGTGTCCTTAAATGACGATAAACCTTTCATAACACTCAGAATCAGAAAGTTTTATTGTCATTGCACCAAGTAGTGCAACAAAATTTGCTCACTCTGGATAAGTAGTGTGTGTGTGTGTGTGTGTGTGTGCTCTCATGAGTCAGATTTCAGGTTCGAGATCAATAAATGTCAAAGCTGAATATCCTGTCAAGGTGAAAACAGTAGTTGGTCACTAGTTTGTGGGCGTGTGTGGGTGTATGTGTTCTGTTGCACCTTTAGTCATTAAGAATTACGCACCGAGATACAGTAAATGACTAAAACCGCCACAAACATCACTCTGCTCATTACTCAGGGGTTGTAAGAGAAGTCACAAATGACAAAGACGTTTTCGGATGCTCATATTCTACAGTTATCATCTCTCAAGTCTCGTACGTTTCTCTCTCTTTTAGCCTCCGCAGAAAATGACTAATGTCCTCCTGCCAGAGGCATAATTCCGCTACTGATTCAGCTCTGTGAAACATGGATGTTACAAAGTTCACCTGATCTTTTAAAAAAAGCCTCGCTGTCAAAACTAAAGGTTTTTTTTAATCACTTTAAATATGTTAACTATAACTATCCGCCTCTAGTGGCCTCTGTGGGGCACGTAGCACTTTCATAGCTTTGCAAAGTCGTGTTTGTTTTATTTCCTTTTTTGAAGTTGTTACAAGCCAAAACACTACTGTGGCGTCACCTTTTCATTCGTTCAGATAAACTTACTGATCCCACACAGCAATAGTGCAAGAACAGATGCATGGGTACATTATTTATATAAACTATGTACATTATTAGAGTCTGTTATATACAAATGAAGCATGAACAAGCTAAAATAAATGGTACTGAAATATTAAGCTGCAAGGGTCAGTCAATTTATTCATTATTTGATGGACAGGAAATTAATTAGGAACTATTCTGGTATTCAATTAATAGTTTTAGTCCATTTTAAGCAAAAATGCCAAATATTCACTGGTTACAATCTCTCAAATGTGAGGATTTAATGCTTTTCTTTCTTGAAAGTTTGATAGTAATCTGAGTATCTTCAGCTTTTGGACTATTGTTAGACTATTGTTAAATCTCTTTTTTTCTGTGGGAAAATGTATAGACCAAGCAATTAACAAAAAGAACCCAGAAAAGATTTGGCTGATTATTCAATAATGACTTCAGCTGGAAAAGTGCAGTAAAACATTTAAATACAAAAATGGGGGATTTCTTGTATCTAGAGGTTCCAGTGTTAGCATCTTAAAATACAGTTATTGCACTTGTAGCAGCAAAACCAGAGTGTTGAAAGCATGCGTCTTCTATTGCAAAAAGTGGGAGTGATTGAATCGTTTAACAGCAGCAGGGACAAAAGACAGATTATAAGTAATTCTCTTCTTTGCTGTGTATCATCGTCACAACTAGCATATTAGGTATTTTACTTGGTGGAAAAACCATAGTGTAACTAATAAATCTGACTTTCATTTTGATGTTTCTTGTAAATCTCTTTGGTAAATATCTTTGATGTTTCTCGTAAACCCTTTCAGAAAATGTCATTTTCCACAGAGATCTGGGTACCCAGCAGCAGAATTAATACCTTTTTATAGCCTCCAAAATCTCGCCATCCTCTGCCTCTCAATTCTAACCACATAGTTTCAACTCCGTGTCAGGTTACTTGGTCTGAATGTGACTAAAGGTGACTCCTCTCGACTTTCTCCGCTTGATCTTCAAAACAAACGGTGGTGAGAGAGGAGGGCGGAGAGAAAACAGCAGGCTCATGGGAAACTACAGTATGTCATTAGTCTGGGAAGCACTGGTTTATAACGCTACATTGTGATATCAGTATTGACAAAAATACATTCACGTTCCAAAGTGCAACATGTAGCCGCTGATACTGGTATATTAGTATATATGACTTTATTACTGATGCAGTCATGTGTAAGTGGAGGAACTGTGGAAAGAATTTTTGGGATTTGGTTACATTGGCTGCTTTGGTTCACGGTTGGGTCAGGGGGACGTCCCCTTCAGGCCGGGTGGTGACCTGAAGTGGAGGATCCTGTTTCTGTCTTTGGAGCACAGTTGGGGTTTTTTGGGAAGGCTGGAGCACCCTGGATAGGGAGTGACGCTCCGTTGTCAGGGTAACCAAGGCCATAGCTGATAGATGTGCTTGGCTCCCCGACAGGCAAGATAGACCGCCTCCAGTTGAAAGAATGTACTCGGGGTGACTCTGAGATTCATACAATGTGAGCTAAAGGTAACGTGGATGATCTGAGCTCATTGTTTGGACTTAAATTGAATGTCTGTACCTTTTCTTAGTACAGAAGAATGACCATTTGTGGTCAGGGTCTAATTTTGGCACACCTAGCAGGGTTAGAAGACTGATCACAGGAGACATCCTCTAGAACTGAGGTGGCGTCAGGCGCTGTTCATACTGTTTCGCTGCTTCTCCGTTCTCCTCGACCGAGCATCAGTAAACACTGCTGTGATGTAGAAGATATCAAGGTCTCCTGCAGCTTTTCCTCAGTGTCTGAACTACCCACCTCTGCAGATTTCCATCACAGAGTCAAGGTGTTGGTATGAAGTGTTTTATATACAGTCGCAGTAGATCACTTCAGAGGTTCCTAAGGTAGGGGTCAAGTCCCTCCAAAGAGCCACGAGGTAAATCTGAGGGGTCGTGAGATGATTTAGGGCAGAAGGAAAAAAAATGAAATTCTGCTACATCAATTCTTATTAATGTTTTGGGCTTTTCTACTAATTTAGCTTTTTATGAAATATTGGATGTATAGTACTGTAAAAATAAAAACTACAAAGTGTTTTTTGATTAATGACACACTCACTGATTTATTATAGTGCCCTAAAATTCCCAAATGTCCTCTCTGTCCTCTGTTGGCTTTATGAAACACAGCTTTCAGAACGTTAGCACAACATTTTGTGGATTTGAGGATGCTGTAAGACAAAGTTTACTTTATTCATTTCACTTCTTTATATACCACTTTATAGCCAGCAACACAGCTGCTTTAAAGTCTTTGAAATTATACAAATAAACAGGAACACTTCATTAAAAATGAAAATCCTTGTACATATACGTACTATTAGCAGTACAATGTATTGTATCTTAAATTCTGTGACTCCATACACTGTTTAACCTGAACAGTGCTTCATATTTTATGAGCTTATCAGAGGTTTTAGCCCCGATAAAGACTGGAATCGTGTTCAGTGTGTATTAGGTGACTCGGTGCATGCTGGGATTAGGGTTAAGCAGGACAAGCCGTGAAGAAGATGGATGGATGTGTGTGTGTGTGTGTGTGTTTAGAGCCTGAACCTGTGAAGGTAAAGTATGAATTAGGCACTTCTACATGAATCCATGTCACTTTCTTGCTCTCTGTCTCTGTCTGTGTGTAGCAGGTTGATGTTGTGTTGCTCCAAAGGTTTTTTTTTTTTTTTTTTTTTACCGCTCAGATCTCATATGAAACAGTGGCAGTGGGTGGCTGCTTCTTCTTCTTCACGTTTCCAAGTCATCATGTGTGGAGTGTTTACCGGGGTGGCAGCAGACCTGGCTGTACGGGTGTTTAAGAAACTGAAACCAGGCAAAGGTGACTGCTGACAGTAATGTGAAGTCATGGTGCTCGGTAAGTGTGTGTGTGTGTGTGTGTGTGTGTGTGTGTGTGTGTGTGTGTAGTTCAGTTGACTGTCCACCAGAGGGCGACTCCTCCCCACAGAAAACAGCCTGTTGACTACAACAGTTTTTCTTACAACCCTTCAACTCATCTGCCTCTGAAATACATTCCAGTTCACTTCAAACATTATTTTTCGAAGCTTTTCTGTTAAAATTTCGATCTTACACCAACAGAAACCTGAAGCAGCCACTGTTTAACATCAGTGAACACTGAGGAAGTGTCACAGGAGGTTTACCACCTTCTCAGTCTGACACTTCAAACAACGGCTGTCAGGCAAAAAATGACTTTTTATCCAAATAATCACCATAATATTATTATTATCATACTATTTTACTTTAAATTGTGATGGTACTACTGTGGCGCTTAGTAATGACTTTACAACCATTTCCTTCAGAATGTGCCTTTTCTCTCTAATAACATTTTATTACCCCTACGATCGGAATTAAGCTTCTGTTTAGGCTTTCACATCTACACACACGATCCTCCTCTGGTTCCCTTAGTAATCTTATTTATTCCAACTCACATTATGCGCTGCTATAAATCGCTGGTTTTGCTCTGAAATTCTCTACATCGTGAAAAGAGCCCCTAGAAAACGAGTCCGTTCGGAAAAGGTCATTTTGTCACTTTTTCTTAGGATTTCAAGACAAAAGCAACTCACGTGGGATTTTTATCAAAACGAAAAAATGAGCAAGTGTGTCCCACATGGGCCTATTGAGATATTGGACCTACACGCTAAAACCTTTTCAAAGAAATATCACACCAGTAACCAAATAGTTAAATACTCTTTGTGTATTGTGTGTACGATTTTATTTTTATTTAGTCTAACGTTGGAGGGGCGGAGGAGGAAATGCTTTATGGAATAATGAGATATTAAGAAATATAACACAGGGAACGACTTGGTCACAGCATGTGGTCACCTCGTTTCAGGGTATGAACTGCTTAATGAAATACTTACTCACGTTTCGAGTTTTCATTTTCTGCTGCTGCTGGAAATTAAAACCCAGTTGGGCTGAAAATGACTCCAGATTTGGCAGGAAAATAACACTTATTATTGGTCAGCGTGATGAATAATTGTGCTGTGTGCGACTGCTGTTTCCTGATTAATGTCTGTGTGTTTTCGTTTCGTGTTTTTTGATGGTAACTTTTGTGCACCAGACCGCAGATCACAGATTAGACGCAGTTTGTGCGGAGACACGACGGCCTGCAGACCTGTGAGCCGCTCACCGGAGCAAAAAGATAATACAATTTAAAAAAAAATTTAAAAAAAAGAAGTAAAGAAAAGAGAGAAGCATGAAATCCAAATGTGACACATGTTTGCAACGTTTTCACGTCTTAAATTAAGTCTGATTGCTTTTTTTCCTGAGGCTCCTTTTCGGGCTTTTGCGCGTTTTAACACATTTTTTTGCGATATTGACCAGTTTATTTATCTTGTTATCCCAGTTACTGTTGTAGTAACTGGGGTGTAGTCATTTATCTAACGAGTCTTTTAATAATAGCCACGAATTAAACCACGAATATGAATAATAATTATCGATAGAGAATCCTTCTATTAGAATATACAGTCCAGAGCATCTCCAGTGATTTGTAGCTGCCTACATATTAAACAAAACAGGCCCGAATTAGGAACCTAATGAAGATATTTTTCATCATTAAACTGGTTTAGTTCTTAGAGGGGAAAAAAAATGCGTGATTTGAATAAAATATCAAATGAGATACCAGCACTTCCGTTTGCGTGACTTAATAACATCTGTGCGTGGATATTGTTGACAGGTATGTTATTACTCTGTAAACATTAAAAAAAAAAAAAAAAACCGACTAGAACCGATAATGAAAATGTCACAGGCTGATAAGCTTCCTGTGTGATGAGAAGGCAGGCATTTGACATTTTGGGTTTGTTTTTCCTTCTCACACTTTCACACACGAACACACACACACACACACACACACAGTGAGAAGTCGCACAAGCAGGACTTAAATGAGTTGTTTTTTTTGAAAATATGTAAAGAAATGTAGAAGGTGTATTTATGACAAAATATCTACTCCCAAAATTAGTAACTCGGTCACTGAAAACAGTTGAAGTGGTTAGTAGCGCTCTTATTTAGGAAAATTGATGGTCAATTATCCAGTTGTTGTCTGTTTTATTATGGAATTAGCATTTACATGTACAGTGGCATCTAGATCCTTCTTCTTTCCCTGTAGATTTACCCTTTGTGCTAAAATGACCTGTAAGAAGGGAGTAGGAGTATCTTTAACTAAATGCCTCTTATTGAATATCTGAGTCATGCTGCTCTACTGAGACAGGAAAAATATGGTAGCAAAATCTAAAAAAAACAAGCACCAGGTTGTGAAATCAACTGCAGTTTGTTTGAATTTCATTTTCTTTGAACTTAGAATATATAAAGTTTCACATCTTTATTCACTTGTGAGCGTGTTTGTGTGTTTCTGAGTCACCTGCGGTTGTGAGGAAGATAATATTCCCCCTACTGGTGTCTCTCGCTTTAAGTCAGCGTAAAATGGATATTAGAAAATGCTAACGGTTGAATGATGGCTCCCTGCAGGCTGCACAATGGTGAATCAGACAACACAAATTTATCAAGTGTGTAGTGGAAAATAAAGGAGGTTGAACTACAAACCCCACACTGAAAGTCTAGTATAATTCTAGGAAGACATGAATTTATACTTTTCCCCAGTGAAAGATCCTAAATCTTAACATAACCTCTGCCATCGTGCTGTTACAAAATCCATTAATGAAAAGAGTCGATAAAATGTACATTATGTTTCAGTCTCTTCATTTTCTTCATTTCATTTCATCTTCATTTTAATGTCTCTTCACAGTCCTGAAATAAATCCCACCTGCATGAATGTCAGGTTTACTGCAGGACTGTTGTGCTAGTCTGCATTAGTTTTAGCCAGGAGCGCCTGATAAACTGTACCTACAAGACACACAGCAATTAGGTCGTGTGTTTCGAGGGTTGGAGGCTCTATTTTCTAAAGCAGAAGCCTGCGAGGGGGTTGTGGTGCTCAGGTAAATTATCGGGTTACGGTAAAAACAGCCTTGGTCTGTATTCAAATGTATGTGCTAGTTGTGGATTTTCACCATCAGCTGTGTGTAACATTTTAATCATAGAATAAAAGTGTCATAAAGCCTCCTCCCAACACACTTAAAGACAAAAAAATACTCTGCTTTTGATAATAATTTGTGTTGCTATGTTGGAGTTTACACATAGTAGATCACGACTGGCTCCAAACTAGTTGAGACAACAAAATAGTACACGAATGTATATAAACATTTTCCACTTTCCCCTAATGTTCCAGTGCAGCTCTGCTTTTCTCATCTCTAAACACAGAGCTCGAGTCTTCTGCTGCTCCCCTCATAGATTTATGAAAAAAAGATTTTACAATTTTTTTTTTAAATTTTCTTCCCAGATTGAAATTTAGTCTCATCTGATTTCAAATAAGCATGAAGTGAAACTGCACAATAAATACTGTACCTTCATTCACACAGTAGTCGTCTAATCGCTGATGATGTGACACCTGCTCCTACAAAAAGCAGTGTGGGCATCAAAGCAACGCCTGTTAAACTGTTGTGGTTATGATTTTGTCTGTGTTAATGATAAAACAGCTATGTGTTTTGCTGAGGTGACTGTTCAGTTTCAGACACGAGACACGTATTTCGTATTCTTTCTTTATTTAACACCAGCAGTAATAATTATACAGTGTAGTCCATGTTCATTTTCTTAATCATTATAGCTTTAAACCAGAGACTTCAGCCGAATATCAGCTTCAAGGTTGTTTGGAGGCGTCTGTATCTATTTTAAATGAACAGTGTGGGAATCTCAGTGTTTTTTACCCCTAAGGGAAGGAGTATAAAAACAGGCTGTCGTTTTATACATAATTCTGTGCATGTGAATAAAGACACTTAAAATTGAAAGTCAACACTTTAACCTTGTTGTCACTGGTACAGAACCAATCCAACTCTGTCCAAACACTTACAGGCTGAACTGTACATGCACGGGCGGAGGACTTGTCTGCCTGCTGCTGTGGTTTTACTTTGCCAATTCTCAGATCTTGTCCGTTTTTGTAGTTCTGGGTTTAGAAATGCTGCTGTTTCTTCAAGGTTTTCTGGTAAGGGATTAAAAGGTATTATTTCACAATGCAGATCAAAACAAACATTCGTTCCCAGGTGTAATGCAAAAGAGGACAACAGGTGTGGTGCTGATGAGAACTTGTGGCCAAATGCAGAAGATACGGTTGACTGCCATTGTTGTGTTTCTCTATCTGAAGCTCCTCTATACAAGTATGTAGTGATTAGATGCAGAGTTACCTACACCAAGGAGATCATGTTTTCAGTGTCTATTTGTCGGCAGGAATAAGTGAAAAACGACTGGCCCTATATTTATTATATATATTTATAGATTTATTTATGAAACCAATTACAAAAACTAAAAGTAAACTAAGTTTTATGAGTCTGCATAAAGTGACCACTTGGCCCAAAGATCTGAAGAGAGATTTGGCTCTAAAATGATCTCCCTGTGCGCTGACATGTTGGCATGCAACAGGTTATGTAAGGCCTCCATGGGAGATCATGTTGAATAAATAACAACGTTGACAACACACATCACTGTCCCAGTGTTTACGTCAGTCAAACATGCAGTTGTCCAACAATAATTAGGTCACCCAGCTGAAGAGGCTGTATTGTTCAGTTATGGTCTCGGTCTAATTCAAGATCTAGCGTAATCACATTTGAGCACTTCTATATATCACTGGAGGGAGTTTTTTGTTTTCTTTTTTGGTGTGGAGAAGTTAGCGTGGAATGAAACGCAATGTTTTTGTCAATTCGCTGCTGTTGTGACGCTTCATAAGGAAATCAGGCAAAGATCCTGCCGTGAAGCAGGCTATGGAAATGAGAGATTATTATCATTAAGTCATCTTGACCCACTTGCAACACACACCCACACACACCTACACTCTCAAACCTTCTCACACAGGTAAACACCCAGACACCTACATTGTCACTTTGTCTAAGCACACATTTTTACACATCTTTTAAGTTCTTTTGCCAGAAGTATGCCACTTGTGTTGTCTTGGTGGGTCACAGATTCATAACAGATTCACAGATTATAAATCTGCTGCTTATGCTTATATTTATTTATTTTTTCGCACTTAAATCTGATTTTGGTCTCTTTTTTTTAGCACTGTAGTGTATGTTACTGACAGTATTGCTGTTCCTCAGTGTGAGTTTGTGTACACTACATTTAGAATATTTTCATTCCATTTCGACTGGGAAGTGAAGCCGTTCTCTCTGTTTGAAGCTGCCAGACTCCATTGACAAAAGTAGTCATTTTAACTTGCATGGGAGCAACATGGGAGTTGCTGGTCTACTGCTGCAAAGATCGGTTACTTTGTTTGTGTTATTGTGTGACTTTAGTGTTTTAAATGGTCAGTTTGGATCTGAACTAATGTGAGCTCATTGATTGAGCTCTGCATTTCTTATCATTGTTTAAATTTGTACTGAGTACATTTCTGTTGTGTGTTTGTTTTGTTCTGTGTGTTTTTTGTGAATGTCGCTTGTTCTCAGGTCTCTCTTGAAAAAGAGATCGTAATCTCAAGGCGACTGCCTGTCTAAATAAAGATTTGATTAATTTAAGCAGTGGTAGACCAGCAGCTCCGGGAGGTATAATTGCTGCTCTGCGTTGTAAAGTTATTGTTTTTGTCATTTGAGTTTGGTGACTTTGAAAAGAGAAAGAATGGCTTCAGTTCCCTGATGGAAAGGATTATCTGATGCAGGATAAAGCAGTGAGAATATTCTAAATATGGCATACACACAAACTGATGAAATACTTTTTTCTGCTGTCCGCCACTGTAGGCAATACACTGACTATGGACAAGTACCTCATGCTTCCCCACTTCAAATAAAAAACCTGTCTTTGTCTGATTTTGGCATGTAGCTGGTAAAACTGGTTACAAAGAAGACTAGATTGGTCAGCCAGCGTGATCCAGCTGTGTGAGCTGCATAGTCAATAAAATCACTTGTTAAAAAAACCCATCAGCTGCTGGTCAGAGAAACTGCACAAGCTTGGCCAGCTTATGATGGCCATGACCATAATTACTGGTTTAGGTGGTCACTAGCCCCAGATAATACAGTATTTTCAGCTCATATTCCTTGTGTGTGGTCAACCAGCATTCACCCTATTTACCATATAACTAGCATCATTCGCTCCCTGACCAGCAGAAGCGCAGCAGATATGTTTTCATCAGCAGATTCGTTTTGCTTTTAGGACTGAGGTCACGTTCTGTGTGTGTGTGTGTGTTTGATTTCTGCTCTAATTTAATTGCTCTGACTACCAGCAGAATTTTATTTCTGGCAGCACGGAGAAGGCTTTGAAGTAGTATTTGGACCATCGTGTTCGGAAATAAAACTAACGCTTTCTTTTATGGGCCTGTAATTTTCTTATAATTTCCAGGAACACTGGACAGAACTATGTAATTTGGTACTAATTACAGGGAAAATAGAGACAAAGGTCTGACAGTAATTTCAGTTAGACTTGGGTTGTTGATCTTCAGAGGAATTTCCTTAAAAAAGCTACCTTATTTAACACACCTAAATATGATAAAGAATATAATTGGATATAAAACAACAGAATTGCAAAACAATTTAGACTCATGCCCATGAGAAACAAGCTTAGACGTCTGCACAATGTTAGTTTGTGTTTTTTTCAGCACAGAGATACATTCATGAAGGAGGATTTTAGTAGCTGCAACCACAGATAGTAATAAGAGTAACAAGTGAGAAGTGATTTTGCACTACAGTAAATCAAGTAAAATATTAACCACTTGACTCATTTCTTCTGTCAGAAATGTCACTTTCCTCTCTGTAGTTTGATGCATTTCCTGATGTTCCTCGCATTGTCAGCATGGCATTTAGAGCAGTTGAGCATGACCTTTGAACGCTAACATTAAGAGAAAAACTAATTTGAATCTTGCACATAGCTGTATAAAAGCATGCTCATCACCCTGTTACTGTCTATAAATATGCATTCTGCAAAAAAAAACAAAAAAAAAAAAACAGGGATGTGTGACTCCCATCTTACAGAAAAACAGAGATTGTGAGAGTGCAATGAGTTGAGAAGTGCTTCGTTGACTTTGTTGTGCAGCCAGCAGCTGACTCGCTTTCTTTGAGCTTTTAGCTTTGCACATAAGACAGAAGGACACCCCGAACCATCAGACCTCCATTTTTGATACGTGTTCGGTAAAACTGAATAATGTGTATTAGGTAGATTTATTTTCATTTGTTGACGTATTTTCAATGTATAGCTTTGGTTTGTTGGCAGCTGCTATGGTCTGTTGTTATCTAGTGGATCATGAATGTTGGTTTTGGAGTTCAGATATGTTTACAAGACAAATGGTTTGCTCAATCAACAATGAAATTATCAGTTCCCAGTCAAAAATGCTCATGAATGAATAATTCATGTCTGATTAGTTGCTCAGTTGAGATTCAGTGGCTATTTTTCATAATCTGCCAGCTCTTTTCTTAGAGTCTCTTTACAACATCTCCGCATCTCAGACCAAAACAAATATGGACCTCTCCCTGTCGACCCACCGCTGAGTCTCTCGTTCATCCTTGTTCATTTTGTACACAGCTGCATTAACATGTAATTGCCTAATAAACTAGTTTCCAATTAATAATCTGCAGACCAACTAATTGATTAATTGACTATAGCTTCAGCTCTAGAGTCAGCTGTTCATGGACGTTGTCAAGAGACCAGAAACCTCCACATGGCTACTACATCACTGAAATTGAAAGAGACTGAAAATAAAGGAGAAAGAATGTCACATTAAGTGTTGAAAGTTCAGGTGAGAGGAGTGTGTGGGCTTTATTTGGCTCCACAGATGGCACACACAAAGTGTTAAATGTCAGCACGCAGCAATACCGTTGCCTCCTGTCAAACGCATCTCCCTGAATAGTAAAGCACGAAACCCACAAACCTTTTCTCAGTTTTGTTTTTCACAAGTTGAAAAAAAAACAAACTGTTGTTTCAAATTGAAGCTGACTAAATATGGTATGTTTTGAGCATATTCCTGGAACACATACAATATTCCTGCCACTCATCACCTGTTGATTTATCAGAAACGGTTGGTTTATGATGGATTCCCCCATCATGGGCCTGTCTGTTCCCGTTTACCGGCCACACCGCACTGTGCAAGGAAGCAATCTGCTAATCTGAGGTAGAGAGATCATGTGCTGAGCGATCACAGGCAACCTGCTTACCGCCTGCATCATATCTGATCTGCCTCTCACTGATCTGAAGCTGTCATTAGTAAAGCAGAAGTCTGACATATGCTGTACTTTCCCATTGTATTTTTTTTTTTTTATCATATTCATCAATTCTGACCAAAATCTCTTCAGTTCCATACTTGCGTCTAACCTGCCTGTGTGCATCTCTACAATGCAATCAAGAGAAAAACAAACTTCTTTAACATGTGCTTTCAGTAAGTCAAACTGAAATCATTGAAGTATATACACACAGATAAATTGACTGTGCTGATATATTGGTCAATATTATATTATTGTAGATGTATTTAGCTTTATATGTTGACCAATAATTACCAAGGAATTGCAATGCAGTCGTGCCAAATATGCTGCATGTTGCAAATATGCTGCAAAAAAACCAAGACATAGTTTGTTCATCAGAAAGCTGTAAAATATGCCCCACTCTGTACATTCTTTGCACTCAGTGCAGCCAAGTGGCACCCCTCCTCCCCTGCTACTTGTATTATTTTTCCCTGTAGTTATATGGACAGGATATAAACAACAGATATTGCCATAATAAGGTCAATTCCGTCTCCTCTCCCAAACTGGCATGACATGGGAGAGCCTTGTGATTTCGTGTGCCAGACTTCGATTGGATTGGACTACAGAAAACAAATTGGGTGGTGTCAATTCACAACTGGAAGTGAGTACTTCTCACCACGTTCCTCGTGAAAAAATGACTGTCCCTTTTAACTTGCTGATCCAGCAGCACGATCAGCGAATAGCCTGTGTGAACAAGGCTGAGTAGGTTATTGTACCTTATATGAGACGGGTATAGACAGCGTTTTGTTAGCAGTGGCGTCGAAGTATAAGGACCTAATGTTGGGTATTGTTTGTTGGCTACTCATTCAGTAGAAGTGCAACACAAGACATGTGCCCACATTTGTTGATATGAAGGACACATTGGCTAAAACGCTAATTAAAAGTTCGAAATGTGTTCAACTTTTTACGACTTGACTTAAGTCATTGCCATTGCCAGCTAAAGATAGATCAGTTATGCTATTGCTTTGTGCAAATACAATTTAAACTGACGTTTGATTTGCAATATGCACAGACCTATTTTTTAATTTTTTGCAAGACAGAACAAGACATAAGACTTAGAAAGCAGATTTATATGCTGTAGCAGAACAAAAAACATGCAGTTTGATTCAGGTGGAGCTGTCAGTGGGATTTGTTGTTGCACTGCTTTAAATTACAGAGAAAACCACAAGCTGGCAAATACAAAACAAGAACCTGCTGAAGCAGTGACTAAGATGGTATCTTATGATGGTGTGACTTTAGATCATTTTTATTATTATTTTGTTATTGTCATGAGTGACCAGTGAGGTGGAAAAGATGTGTGCTCTGCAGAGAGATTTATCTTTGTAAGCTCACCTCTTTAACAGTGTGCACTCAGATAATTGGACAACTGTGGATGTCTGACAAGTTGCCACAAAGGCACCACTGTTTTGGTTTTCATGTTTTCATTCCAAGTGAGGCATGGATTGAGAAAAGTCTGCAGCCTTCAAGGCTCAACAAATCTCATTCAGAAACGTGCTGCTTGAACTCAAACCTGCGTGGTGGTAATTTATTGTAATTATGCTTTAAATTTAAGGAGTCTTACATTATAATATAAACAGATACAGTAAAGTGAAGGAGACGGTGAAGAGGAAAGTTTTTACAATGCAAAGAAAAGTTTGGATTAGCTCACAGGGAGCCTTCTCCTGATCCAAAATGCTCATCACCACTTTCACATTTTCACAGGATTTATTGCCTGCGATCATGTTTGCACTATTTGGACTTGTACATATAAGACATTCTGGAGGCTGGTTTGGCACAGCTTCACAGTAATGTTAACAGCAAGTTGGTCCATTATCTACAACTCAGAAAAGTGGCTGTATGCTGCCAAGAAAAATGATGCGTCATGGTTCGACAATCCTGCACTTGATCAATGTCCACTGGTTTTCAAGAAGCTCTGACACCATGGGAGCATTTGCACCTCTGCCAAACCTCAGAGGTGAGTTGCAACCATAAAAAAAAACAAACAACATTAAAGTATTTTTTCCTCTGAGATTATAGTGATTGTTCTCCAGTGTGGCTGTAGATGTTGGTCAAAGTTGAACGTTTTCGTCATTCACTCTTCCTATTGTGACAGCAGAGAGGCTGAATGGGTTAAATAATGATTTCCATAACGTATTTCATAACATTTAGTTAAGCTTGGAGTTACCAAATCACTTGGGTGTACCCTGGTTTATCACGTGGGAAAACACACTTCTTTTAAAGTAACACCAAGTGATGCAACTGATGTGACTATTCTTTCCATTGTGGGGGGAAATATGTGAAATTTATAAAATGTGAAATGTTTTACAAGTATGTTAATGAACCCACGTTTTAGAAACTTCATAGTGAAATGCCTTAGCATTGTTACTTTAGGCAGATACTGTTAAAATCTTCAAGAAATGTTGATATTCGATACATTTTTGACTCTTTATTTTGCCCCAAACTACGTTTTCCTTCATCCTGCAGTATCAGCTTTGATGCATAACAAACTTTTCATATATCTGCAGTCCACTTTTAGCTGTGCTGCCTCACTTTAAGATCTGTTGTTAGGAGCATTACCCAACAACACTGCCACGTCTATCACCACTGCTGCCACAGGAGACGCAGTGACCATCAACAACTGGGCTTTTAAAACTTTTCTTTACTCTGAGGAAGTTAATAAATCTACGTGATCCGCTTTACAAATGCTTTGTCTCTGGAAAGAACAACAAAATCAGTTTGTTGTCAGGTTTTTGTTTGTTGTCTGATGGAATTGTCATTGAGGTTTACCACATCGGAAAATACAATAAATGGAAGATTATTTTGGGTGCCGACAATGCAGCTGCATCTCTTACCTCATCAAAGTTGCACTGTAACCACAGTAACGAACATAATGTGTCATTGCTCTTTCTGTAATTACTGTAATTATTTGTAAAGAGCAGATCAAATTAAAATGAGAGTAATCTCACTGGAGGTGTGTAACGCAGCGCCTGGTATTTATGCATTAAAATCAAATGAAAATGTTTCAAAATAGTATAAAATAAAGGATAAAGGATAAAAGCGTCCTTATCAAGTTATTTTTCTCTGGAGTTGTGCCCTTAGAAGCAATTTTTCTTATAACAGGTGAAAATATCTGCCAGTGCAGTGAGGTTGTATCAAACGGCTTCCAATTTAAATGAACTTCTGAATTTATTATTTTTTTAGTGTAATGACCAACCTCAGTACTTTCTTGAAAAGTGTTTTTTTTTTTTTTCAAACAGAAGACTGTTCACTGTTTTATCAAAAGTGAGTCTGTGGGATTGTGTGTTTGTGTGATAATATGTGTGTGCGTGAAACCTCCCACTTGTGGTTGTCTTGTCTCCAAGACTGTGGGAGGCCTGCAGTCTGTCACATCAGGACAGCAGGATGTCTGCATGCCACCGACACACAGACACACACAGACACACAGACACACACACACACACACGCACACGTACTGTGCTGAGATGTCGAGGCTGATAAATCGACACGTGTTTTGAGTGAGGAATGAAAGTGCCACGGCACTATGGACACATTGTGAGCCCAACAGTCAGTTTACGTCCCACCTGTCAAGATAAAATCAATTTCTTACTGTTAGAAGATGCACCAACACGTTTCACATCTCAGGAAAGTTTGTATTGTGCAGAAGTTCAATGTTTCTGCAACACTGTTATTTTTCTCAGTTGATGTGGTGCATTTCTAACTCTTATTTTTCTCAGTAACGTTGCTTTAAGTCCCGCTGTTGTGTATAGAGAGGCAGATAAAGAGCATTGATGTGGCAGAGTGGTCTGTTGGTGCCGTAAAACTCATGAGCCCACACTTAAAATGACAAACTGCAGGTTTGATTCTTACAGCAGCCACATAACAGGCTGGTATGTGCTGAAGGAAGCTTAAGGTCCCTCTTCTCACTTTGCAGGTTACACTGAACTCAAAAGCATATAAGTGAGATTTTAAAAGTAAAAGGTTGGTGATATTCTATATTTCTCTTACTGTCAACAACTTCCATGAGGAGACCAAAACAGAGTGAAAAAAGTTCCCAACAAATGCACTTCTTACTCCTGTACTAAAAACTACAGCTATTTATATAACTACAGCAAGAAATCACATAGCTTTTTCAAACACGGCTAAGAGTCTGTATCCATGCTACTTAGGCACAGCTGTCCAATAACAACGCTAACATGGTGATGTTTTGCAGGTGCGTTTACTACGATCACCTTCTTAGTTTAGTGTGTTTGCATGCTAGGCCAATTATCATTAAACACAAAGGCATTGTTGTGCTTAGAAGGAAAGTTGGAGGATCACCAAAGTCAGTAGAATACATCATCTGGGGAAAGTCCATCTAGTAGATGTTGAGACATTTCCATCTGGAAAACATTTGTGAACTGACTGTGAGGTGTGTGACAGTGATCACTTTTTAAGGATACATGAATGAACTTAGGGCCACAGACATGTTAGGGAAGTTAGAAAGTATTGATGATGATGATTTTAGTTTTGGTCTTTTGGGATTTATTGACAATAATACAATAAAGTAGAACTTTTCAGAGAACTTTAGAAACAACTAATTTTTACGGTCCTTAATAGTTTTCACAAACACATTGTGGTGACGAGTCATCATCACCAATTAGATGATGTTAAGAGGCAAAAATGTAACAAAAGTTACATGGTGTATAGTTAGATTAAGGTTAAGGAGAGATTGCAGTTTTGGTTAAATGTTGATAATCCTATTGCGTCCAAAGTCCCGGCAGACATTTTGTGTATGAAACAAGACCGTGATCTTTCCCTAGCTTTAACCAAGTCCAGATGATCCCTAAGCATAAACATAAAAGTGTTCACATCAGCGTCCTCTAACAACTTTGTAACTCAGTGTGACCTAAGGACGTCTGAGCAGGCAGGGCTCATTGTTTCTAGATCCTTCACACTTTACATACAGTAAGAGAGTGGGAGTGAGTCATGCATTCTTCTACACGCTTCATTGCATTTGGAAACAGCAGGTAGTTCTGTTTTCCCTGACATTCTCTTATTTAATAAGATTTTAATGCAATATAAGCAGAGACTTTAGCATATAAATGAATGGCTTACACTATTGCCAGAGTCATGGACTGTTTCCTCTCTAGACCTCAGCATGTTAAACTTCAAAATGAAATCAGCTCCTCTAATATTCACACTGCCTGTCACCCTCTAATTCTGTCTCAGTCCAACTGAACCCAAGTCCTAACTTGGCCTCCGTCAGCTTGTGTCACTTCAATTAAGCAATTCATTGTTGATTTTAGAGCAGCTTTCCTGCCTTTCATATGAATTCCCTGCCCTCTACTTTAAAGACAAGGCTTCTAATTGAATGTTTAGTGGATGTAATGGGTCCTTACTGGTACACCTACACTCACAGTAACTAACTCTTGTCATGTTATTAACTGTCTTGGCGTAGTGCTGGAATTGGTTATAATCTGAGATTGTGAGTATGTTAATGCAGTGATATACAGCAGCCTGTGTCTTCACATATTTCTCACCATTTTAGATGTTACAGCTGAGTGAAATGAAATCTGTGAAGTCTGTTGTCATGTAGCATCACTAACACAGTCATGGACTCTGAATCTTCTTGTACATAAATATGTTCTCGAGGCACTGACATTTATTCCCTTTTTATTCTCACGCTATTAGCAGCATGAGGGAGCTCATTGTGGCCTTATGTCCCCCAGGGGAAGGTTGTTTATTCCATAAAACACAAGAAAATTGTGAAAAATATATAATATAGAAAAAAAATCGGCTTTTCCTAGAAGCCCAAGGCAACATCCTCAAATGTCTTATTTTGTCTGACCAGTTGTCCAAAACCAAAGATATATTTGATTTAATGTCATTTAAAGACATTGAAAAGCAGCTCATTCACACACCATCAAATGTTTGTAATGTAATTAATGACTTCAAAGATTAAGCAATTATCAAAATACTTGCAGATGATGTTTTACTCAAAGAAATTTAAATTTGCAAAATGAAAAAAAAGGTTTGAATTGAATGCAGGTTTTCTGTTTGGCATTGCTGGTCTGGAGTGTATCACAGCCCAAGCATCGAATTTGTGCTGATGAGAAAGGCAGGTTTTGTTTTTGGCTTGGCTCTGGACTTATTGGAGGTTTCTCTGCTAGAGAGCGGAGGCTAAACTGCAGATTGTTCTCACCATTAAGGCCACCCATCATACAGTGACCACCTGATGATGTTTACTGCCCCACTGAGATACTGGGGGGGGCTTTTGTATTGTGAATCTGATAGTAATAGTGGGATAAGCTGATCCAACTTTGATCGTCTGATATCTGACCACTTTGATATTGATTAAACATTTAAAACACATGAGGCGTAAAATGACGAGTTCAGACTGCACAGAGGGGAGAAAGGAAGCAGGCTTTGAACTTCTCTCTTTTTTTTTTCTGTCTTTACACAACTATTTCTGTCACTTTCCATGTGAACAACAGTATAAATGCCTTCCAGGATAGACAGTCTGAACATGTGTGCTGTTATATGGCTGGTTTTCCACTTTTCTGAGCAGCTATAAACACTTGATTTTCAACCCTTTAAACTTTGTCCTGTGGAATGATGTCGCACATAAGGACTTTATGTTTACTGCTGCAAATTCATAGTTTAAGTATGTAATTATCTATGTTTTGTGTGGCATAAAAATATAGACCCAAAAACACTGTCAGCTACAACGGAGACACAATGTTAAAATTACGTCTGACCTCAGATATTCACATTTCACGAATACCTGTTTCATGTTTGTTTTATCTGTATGTGGTACATCATTTACCTGCTGTATCATCTATCTCTTTTCTGATTTGATAATAGCAAACAGCAAAACAGATATTTTCATGTGCAATGATTTTATGTGTTGAGTTTTTCACATAGTGAGAAAATATATGAATGGATTTTTGTTCTGCTTGTTGTCTCCCATTGTTGCTCACTGCTGGGGATTCTTGGCCAATGAAATGGCCACTGGTTCGTGACTTCAGAGGGTTGTCAGCCATTTTCTGTAAGTCCTAGTATAAACACCCCAGCAGTGTAGTGGAAGTTCAGCGTCCTAGAGAATGCGCTGTCAAATGCTTTTGAGGATCTCTGTAGTGCTTTAACAAAGTCTTGTTGACTTCCCCTCGTTGACTTCCCCTCGGAAGATCCCTGTTGCCTCCTTAAGTGATGCTCTAATACTCCAGTATACAGTATATCTGCGACACTGACCCATCAAAAGCTAATGTGTTGATATTTGCACATTGATTACAAGCAAAACTTTGCTCCATAGATAACACAACAGATTCATCCTTTTGGATCGTGGTGTTGCTGAAAATCTGGCTCTAATTTACACACACTGCCTCGTGCCAGTTGCCAGAGCCAGAGGGTTAAGAGCATTACAGTGCTAGCTTTTGTGGTGGGCGGGCGGGGATTCATTCACTTTCTCCACATAGTTTTCCTGTGGTCCACTTTCTACGTGTTATCAGTCACGATGATTCAAGTTCAAATCGCATGATCCTTGATGCCACATGATTCTGAGCTCACTCGAATCACCATGTAAACCTTTCCCCGAAGGAATTAACTTATACGGCCATTTAGAAAACAATGCAGCCGGCTTTCACAACTCACCAGAAAGTTTTACACACTAACATGCAGGAGACAGAATTTAACTGAGGGTAGCTGCCTTGAGACAAATTCAGTTAGTGTGTAGGTGTGTGAGGATTAATCATAATTGGTTATCTGCTCACCACTTCAACACTTTGAACAGAAGGTGGTGTCGTTTTTCATATCTCACTTTAACATGAGAGCTCTCCTACAGACTTTGGTTCTACATTTGCGCAGCCTCCCACATTTCTCTGCTCTGTCAACTGAGCTGTTATTTGCAGGTCTACACGCACCACAATGTAACCACCGTATCTTTCTCTTAGATTACTCTGTGTGCTTCTCTCTGTCTCGTTCTTTTTTCATCCTTTCTCTTCTTTAGCTTTTCTCTTGTTTCTGTGTCAAAACATCTAGAGGCACACAAGAAAGAGGAAAGTAGGTTCTTTTTTTCACTCCTCTCCTTGCTGTGAAACTGAATCAAAAAGAGAACTACTTTGATCGATGAGGCAGTAAAGGTGACAGGATTCAGACTGAACCCACGTTTTAGAAACTTCATAGTGAAATCTAAACTATGACTAGCGAATATAGTACAGAATTTATGACAATCATTTTTAGATATGTACATCAAAAGCGTCCCACATTCTGTTTTGGTGTACTGTAGTTTAACCTGTGTCATAACTTAACTGCCACCTTCTGTTTTACTATCTTTTATTGGAAATACAAAAGTGGGGGACGGTAAATTTGAGCTCATATTCTCAAACTTAATCCAAGGACTGTTTTTAGGTCTGTTTTTATTTATGTAAAAGCACACATTAATTTAATTTCTAAATGTTCTTTGTTGTGGAAAATCTTAAATCCTGATTCCTTCCTTTATCTTTTCTGTTCATGTCTTGTCATTTTCTCCCCTCTTTCAACTTCAAAATATCGACGGCACAGAAAGAGGAAAAGTATTTCAGCTCCTCTACCCACTGCTCTCTCAGCTTCCTCGGCTTCCTTTTTCACTATTTGAAACGCACACCGTGCCTGATCGCATCAAAGCTCAGCCTCTATGCCTTCTCCTTTGCTCTCTGACTAATTTTGATAGTAAAAGACGCCGATGCAGAGCTGATCTGTCTCCCTTTTATATTTTTAGGTGACACAGTCATGCTGGATTATGTCATGTGTTTCAGGTGTTCCCTGTGAAATAGGCCCACGGGACGATGGTCTACAGCGACGGCTGTTTACGTCCTACAGATACAAACCCAGGCTCTGCTGTCGGGGGAAAAATTGTCCATCTTAGTTCTGATTTGACTTTGTGTTTACCGTTTTTGTCAGACGCTAGAAAATTGTAGTCGGAGGCTGACTGATTTTGTCATAGGCCCCTGAACACTCCCCCATGGTGTCTGAGAGTGAACAACAAACTTTACTGTTGAAACTGTTGCAGACAAAAGTACAAACTAATTATTTAAATGTGGACTTGTGCACAAAGTGTGGTTTGTTTGCTTCAGGTTTGTGTTTTTTAATAAATAAAACTACCAGTAATAGTGAAACTCTGAATCATAAGGAGAATATCTTTGATCAACGATCCTTTAAAGGTGACATATAAACTCTTGTAGCGTGGGTGGAGTGCTGTTAAATGTTGGCAAACGGTTATTTTCTTTTTTAGGTACAAACTCCTCTTCTCAAAGTGTGATGCTACAGGTTGATATTTCATCTATTACTGACTAACATAGGGTTTAATCTGCTGGACCATTTTTAGTATTTTAAAGAATATCTATGGCACATAACATTTATGGTAGCTTTGTGACACCATGTAATTTCACTCTGACATTTAAATTATGGTTTGTTAATGTAATGTAAATTTTTTTAAAGCTTGCTGTGAAATGATATAGATTTATCTAAATTAAACAATAGAAATTCTATGATATGAACATTTCCACTCTCTTGAATTTTATCTATAGAATTGATCATATTGAAAGTGAAGCAGACACTGAAACACTAACATGACATTTATTCATATCAAATTTGCTTTTCAAGGTGTAGCCTGCTGCTGCTCTGGCTGATGCATAAGTTCTGACTGGCGACTGTATTTAATGTCAATTGGTGTCAGACTTGTTTTCTTCTTATAAATAAATTCAAAAGTCATACTGAAACTATGATGCTTTGGAGTGATAATTTTACCAGAGCACCAGGGGAAATTTACCTTGTGAAATGTTCGGTTCTCTGCCTACCCACTCAGTTTCGACTGGAAAAAAAATCTTTTAACCTTTTCAGCAACAACAAATGCATGATTAAAAAAAAACAAAAAGAATAGGAAAAAAAGTGAAACGAGGGTGGCTGAATATTGTTATTGTGCTGTGTTTCTTCACTGCAGTCAAGATCCCGCTGGTGGGTGCAGTGAGTGATCATTTTGCAGGATCATACAGTCATTTAATTACACAATTTGACTCACTTGTTGTCTTTCTTTTGTAATACTTGAGCATTTGCATATTTTTACATTTTCTATTCTTCTTTATGACTGAGACGAGCAGTTTCAAAATGACAGCCACAATATCTCGAAGCACTTCATGCACTTCCATTGACGATATTTATTGCCCTCAATGACCCTGCTGTGATTACTGTAGATTACACTTTAATTTGTGATTCTTCATTCTTCATTCATGAATGCCTTGAGGGACTTTTACTGATTCGACTGGAGGTGTGTTGACTACATTTGCCTCTGCTGATGACTCAAATACAGTTTGATATTTTAATCATTATGTTGTAATTTAATTTGAATGAGCTTTATAATTATTTTAACTCACACAATGCTGGGTTGCATGCTCAGAGCCCGTGGGTGGCATCAGTTTGTTGCCATCAGTGACTGTTGGACTAACCGCCTCACTACACAGCTACTTGTACGTAGTGATCTGTGTGAATGGTAAATGTGTGCATGTGTGTACAGTATATATTATGAGTGCATAAACTGGATGTGTATTGTGTGTTTTTGTATATGCATATATTTTTTCTGACAACTTTTGGGGCTTTATATATGTGCATATTACACACTATATGATTGCTAATGCTACAGTATGACAGTGTATATGGGTGTATGTGTACTTATCCAGTTGTATGCGTCTGTGTTTGTGCGTGTGTGTACTTATGTGCATGACAAGTGTACAGCATGTATACAGGTAAATATAGGTATAGTATATTTGTCAGTGTGTATGCATGTATGCGTGTCTTTAAATATTTATATCCAACTGTTTGTGTGGTTCTATCGAGTGTGTGTACTTCTACAATTGTGTGTGTGTGTGTGTGTACATATCCATGTGTTTGTCTGTTTTTACACGTGTTATGTGACTTGTCTTTAAGCCACATATATATTGTCCCTATATAGACTGTGTGTGTGTGTGTGTGTGTGTGTGTGTGTCTTATGTTTTCTCCTACTTTGTGTGAATGTATGTCAGCTTGTGTTTTTGACTGTCTGTGGTTCCACTGTGAGTGTGTGTACCTCTATAGCTGTGTGCTTACATATAGTATTTGTGCATTGTTTTTTATAGTATGTGTACAGGTCTGTGTATGTTTGTATTTTTGCGAGTGTGTGTTTCTTTTTCCATGTTTCATGTGCCTTTGTCTTTTGCTGTGTATGTGCAGCATGTATGCCTATGTATTTGATTATTACACATATTATTACTACTCCAACTGTATGTGTGTAAATGAATTCCTACTTGTGTATGTGCATTTGTGAATATATATGTTTATTTCTGACTGTGTACCGGTCAGGTTCTATTAACGTGTACTTCTGCAGTTTGTGTGTGTGTGTGTGTGTGTGTGTGTGTGTGTATACATAGATTATAGTATTTATTTGGATTTATGTATACAGTATATGTACAGCTATGTGTGTATGAATTATTTTGTGTATTATTTTTTTCAGTGTGTGTCTTATGTCCTCATCCATATGTGCTGTAGACTACATGTGTGTATACATATGTAATTATCATTACGAATAGTACCACTGCTGTGTGTAAACACACAGTATATTTTACTTTTTTTTTTGTACATATACATATTTTTTCCAGAGTGTGTGCTTATTGTGTGATTTGCCTTTGTTCATATGTGAATACATGTATGTTGTTTTTATTTATTTATTACTATTATTAGGTGCAGACACAGCCTGCGTGTGCATGTAGTTCTATAAATGAGTTCTTGTTTACGTGCAGACACAGATGGGTGAAATTAAAAGGAAAAACCTGCACGAATGAGTGGAGAAACATACACACTAACGTTCTAACACAGTGGTTTTTACATTCCTGTTGGGTTATTCGCCCATTTTGACCCAGTGCTGAGGAGCAAATTCAGATTCCACCCCACAGGGTGATGAATGTCACTGAATGTTTTAATGACGATGATGTGAATCATATGTCACTGGACCTAATGACCGCATGCTATCACTGAAACATCAAAAGAGGGAATCTCTTTTGGAATACTATATATATTAAAAAAAAATAAAATAAAAAAAAAATATATACATATACACACACATACATACATACATATATGCAAAGTAGCATTGAAGTTGATGTGGAGGCTCGTGGTGCCTCAACATCTTACTGGAACACTTCATTTATTTCTTTAACTTGTCACCCATCTGCATGTGTTTATATTTATGTAAACAGCTGTGTGTACGGTATTTGTCACCAAATGTTCTGTACTAATATGTAGCGCGCACGTGTGTGTGTGTGTGTGTCTGTGTGTGTGTATGTATTTATTTGCATGCATGTGGACGTGTGACAGAGCTTGTTCCCTCTTCTCATTGCTCATCGTCTGTCTGTCCTGGCTGACATTTACACATTCAAATCAGAGACTGTTTGAGAAGATTTCATGCTTTGTTTAAGATACTCACTTATGTTGCTGCAGCACGTAGAGACTGCAAGACTCACTTAGCTCTGTTGACGTCAAGTAAAAGCCAGAATCACATCTCCCAGAAGTCAACTTTTCAGGAACTAAGAGACACAGCTTTGTTTTTAGATTTACCACAGTGTTGTTGACATTTTGTATCTCAAAATGTAATTTGTGCTCTTTATCTCTTTATAGTTTATATTATCGGTTGATATTCTTGTTATGTTTGGGGTTCCAGAGACCCTGAACCCTCTTTAACACCTCAAGTTTTATAATAACATGTGATTATAACATAATAACATACATTTCAAAACATTCTGTAAATTTTTTTTGTCTCTGGATGACTTAAATGAATATATATTTGTTCATGGATAGCCCATATAACATTAAATATTTCCTTGATTTGATAGGTGCTTTACACCTTCATAAAATCTGCAGATTGTGACAAAGTGTAGGTATTAATATATCAGTATTTACGAGTTACGAGTTAACACTCATACACAGAGGGTGTGTATGACACATTGAGGCAGTCAGTTTTGAGTCGTGTGTAAAGTAGCACTGATGACAGGGCTTGGCATTTAAAAACCAGCATCCTGCCGAAGACATGGCTGTGTAATCTAGTAACCATAGCAACCCTGATGATAATATAGTATTGTTGATTAATAGATCAAGACGCTGAAACTACACTCAAACTAAGGTGACTGGTAATATTCTGTAAAGATCCCATCATTACTAAAGGTTTTGACTAAATGCATTCAGTTAACACACTTGATGCTGTAACTCACCTGTTTATTTTTGTTACATTACACTTGACAGGACAGTGCAGTGCTGATACTGAGCTAAATATCTGGTGACAAAAAGTTGTTGTTTTTCTTTTTACATAAGGTATGGACAATATGGCTGAACTAGAGCTAAAATTATGACATTTTACAACTAATGGAGTCTGTTTGAATGTGTGCTGAAATATTTTTTAACCTTGGGTATGGAAGGAGTAGAAATCCAAACCTGTGTTTCACTTGAACAACCTCATTTTGCAGCATATATTTATTTCACCAAGTTTGGTATGCTGTGCCTTGTACACATGCGTAACCACACAAATGGCGCATTATATAAACAGTATTGACAGTGTGCTGGGAAGCAATCTCTCCCAGTGAAGTATTTTATTTCCATCTGACAGGATGTCTTGCAGGGATTTTTACAAGATTGTCTCGCAAACTTGGCTTCAACTCAGCTCAGTATAAATAAACACACAAGTTCTTTAATGAGTACAAATGCACACACTGCCAAGAGTTAAAACAAATTTACTGAACTGCTATGTTTTAATCTGTCTGACCCTCACATAACAAGTCCTCATATATACATTTTGTCAACAGGACAACCAAATACAGAGACCAAGATTTGGATGCTTAATGGTTTTGTTCCTGCAGTTTGTATATAAGGACCAGTAGTCACTTACTGTATGTGAAATGCCTGATGAAGATCAATGCAATGAAACGCAGCTTGTCAATAAATGCAATGCTAACAGTGTGCAGGAGGATCTTTGTTGCTGTGTGCTCATCACTCATTCTCCTGCACAGATGTCTGTGTACAATTTGCAATGAACATTTTCATGCATAAATGAGTACAAACAAATTTTACTGAACCATCTTCTGCAAATGGCCACTTGAGTTTTACTGGCTGTGCTGGCTAGCACTAGCTTGTTAAGTTAACTGTAGAAGTTGTCTGCAAACAGGTTACTACACTAGATACTACTACACAGTTGTATGTCTTGTGCCTGTTCAGACGTGTAAGTTTTTGAGAGTTCATGGGGAAACACTTGATTAATATGGGTATCCTGTCACATGCAAATACATATATTGTACATGAGACAGTAAAATCAACACATTTTGGAGCTGACTGTTGTGCATAAAAAGAGACATAACATGATATTAATTTGAATGGTTTCTGTCTGATACGTTTTCAAGGGCAGAACATATTTTTTAACGTCTTTGATAAAAGGGTATGATATTTAATATTTATCTCGATAGTGTCAGATCTGCAATATTGTTCTTAACAGTTCTCTCAAGAAGAACAGGTCATTTGTCTGTGGGGGTTCTGCCGTGACTTTGTTGTAGTTTAGACATGACTGAATCCCACATTGTAAACTTAAACTTCCTGATGTCTGTTGGTTATTGTTGGACCTAACTCCAGCTTTTACATGTGTTGCTAATTGGTGTACAACTGGACCAGTGTGGGGTGCAGTATATCACGGTTAGCTCTGAATACTATATCAAGTGTGGGTTCAGTCGACCACACTTCGACATCAGCCTCTGCTGATTCAATTTTGTTTATTCTACTTCTGATCCGTTTCTCACAAGTTTGCAAGTAAGTGGAATACTACAGTAAGTCTCTGGAGCAACTCTAGGTTACATTTTGTGCCACTGGTTTGGTCAGTATCTCTCACTTGATCACACACCCACATATTTTTAACTTAAAGTAAGTTTAGAGAGTGTGAGTGGGCTATTAAATTTTGTCTGTGAGCTCATTTGGTTGTCTGTTGTGTTGGTGTTGCTCCCCCAATGATCGCCACCTTATCATGGTGGAGGAGTTTGTGCGCCCCTGTGAATCTGGGAGCTGTGTTGTAAGGGGCTATAGCCCCTGGTAGGGTCTCCCAAGGCGAAGTAGTTCCAGGGGAGGGGCCAGACTAAGAGCAGTTCAAAAACCCTGTATGACTTTGTGTGCTAGGCATGGTTTGGCCATAACAAACACCATGTTCGAGTGTTGGGTGGTTCACAAGTGTATGTCTTGGATACGTGGGTGAAGAGAGGTGCAGAGTTGTCAACTGATCACCACCTGGTGGTGGGGGAGGCTGCTGGACAGACCCGGTAGGCCCAAACATATAGTGAGGCTTTGCTGGAAGGTGGTGGAGGCCCCTGTCCAGGAAGTCTTCAACTTCCACCTCTGGAAGAGTTTCTCATACATCCCAGGGGAGGTTGGGGACATGGAATCCGAGTGGGCCATGTTTAAAGTCTCCATTGCAGCGGCGGCTGCTGAGAGGTGTGGCCAGAAGGTCGTTGGTGCTGGTTGGGGTGGCAACCCAAGAACCTGCTGGTGGACACCGGTGGTAAGGGAGGCCGTCAAGCTGAGGAAAGAGGCCTTTTGGGCCTGGCTGGCTCGGGGGTCTCCTGAAGCAGCAGATCGGTAACCTGAGATGCTGAAGGCTCTGGACGTTGTTGGGCTGTCGTGGTTGACACGCCTCTTCAGTGTCCCGTGGAGGTCGGGGACAGTACCTGTGGATTGGCAGACCGGGGTGGTAGTCCCCATTTTCAAAAAAAGGGACCAGAGGGTGTGCTCCAATTATCAGGGTATCACACTGCTCAGCCTCCCCGGGAAAGTCTACTCCAGGGTGTTGGAAAGGAGGATCTGCTCGATTGTCGAACCTCAGATTCAAGAGGAACAATGCAGATTCCGTCCTGGTCGTGGAACAGTGGACCAGCTCTTTACCCTTGCAGGGCTGTTGGAGGGGTCATGGGAGTTCGCCCATCCAGTCTACATGTGTTTCGTAGATTTGGAGAAGACCTATGACCGTGTCCCTCGGCAAATCCTGTGGGGGGCATTGCGGTAGTTTGGGGTACTGGGTTCGTTGCTACGAGCTATTCGGTCCCTGTATAACCAAAGTGAGAGCTGCGGCCAAATTTAATTTCCTTTGTAGGGTGTCTAGGCTCAGCCTTAGAGATGGGGTGAGGAGCTTGGACATCCGCAAGGGGCTCGGAATAGAGACGCGGCTCCTTCACATTTAAAGGAGCCAGTTGACGTGGTTTGGGCATCTGGTCAGGATGCCCCCTGGGTGCCTCCCCTTAGCGGTTTTCTGGGCACGTCCCACTGGGAGGAGACCCCGGGGCAGACCCAGAACTCACTGGAGGGATTACATCTCTCATCTGGCCTGGGAACGCCTCGGGATCCCCCAGGAGGAGCTGGAAAGCGTTGCTCAGGAGAAGGTCGTCTGGAGTGCCCTGCTTGACCTGTTGCCACTGCGACCCAACCTCGAATAAGCAGAAGATAATGGATGGATGGATGGATGGATGGATGTTGGTGTTGGTGTTGCAGCATGTGAAAGCACACAAGAGTCCAAACAAAGATAGTAATTGACATTATATAGATAAGAATCACTGCTCTGACCCGTATTTGTTTTTGTTTGCAACAATGTTGAACTCTTCAGGTTCCCAGAAGTATTAGTGACATCTTTGGCTTAGTCACAGTGCCTCATCATTGCTTACTTTTGTTGTAGGAATCACTCACGCTATTGTAGACACTGCCAGTGACCTGCATAGGAACCTCAGCTAAAGGTAAACACGCTACAGTAGACCATGTACTGAGAATTGAAACATATTGACTGGATTTTCCCTGTGCTCTGCCGCCTCAGCGACTCACTGATATTAAACCTCTCACTTCCTTTTTGAAGCCGCTTTGTTTACCAGCCAACATGCTATTTTTACTGGAGGCCTCTCTGCTCGCTCACAGCCTCAGTTTACTGTCAAAAAGGACGTGTCCTCTTCAGCTCGTGTCTCATTTTGCAACAACACACACTTGCATTACTTTTCAGTGCAATGCTGGATTTTTATGTTAAATTGTTTTGTGTAATTTCCATGTATGGTATGCCTTTTTCCTTTTCCTCTTACTCTGGATGTCTCTTTTCTTTTTGTCATGAATATAATGCAGGTAGTAGTAGGACAAACATGCTACATCATGAGATATTTGTATTAGAACATTAGATATTTTGTTTATTCCATATAAAAAAGGGTGAAGTTATGTTTTTATTTACTTGTGTACAGAGCAAGCATGCAGTTTCCCCCTTCTTCAAGCCTTTATGCTCGGCTAGGCTAATTACCTGCTGACCCCACCTTCAATGCTGAATCGTGCTGCTTTCTGAAAATAACAATGGAGGAGGGCGCATAGTTAAACAATGTGTTAATTAAGTGTCACCTTCAACCTGTTGGTGTCTAGTTCGGTGTAATGCATATCTCGCAATATAAAGCTAACAGGAGCTCACATTGACAGAAAATGGGATAGACACAACTAAGGGAACGCCTGCATTTAGTAATTCAATATGTCTGTGATATATTCTTCCCTTTTGTGAAGCCTTTTTTCCTCAGTTTGTGTAGGAACTGTATCAGAGAGGTTGACTCTGCTCTGTGGTCATTTGTGAGGTGGTAATTTGTGTTAAGATGACAGGATGCCATAACGAAGCCCTCTGGTCCCACGAGCTGTGAGTCACGTTAAATCAGATTCCTTGCCTCTTATGACAAAGTGAGTGCTTATGTGCCAAAACAGGTTTTACAAGATGGAAATTACTGTCGTGTTCCAAAACATATGTGTGCGAAAGGTCTCTGTTGGTGAACTTGCGGCTCTGTGGGTTGAGATCACAGGAGAGCCCAATGAACACCACAAAATTGGCTTCATTCAATCATTCAATATTACTTTTAGAGAGGAATCATGCTGCTGGCTCACTTTAGATGTTGGTGTTTCGTTTTTTTCTGCTACATTTACAGTCAAACCTCTGGATGATGTAAAATGCATCCAAACCAAAAACCTCTGTTCACTCGATGAATGCTCAAATCTTTACTTTACATTAACTTATGTTCAGTGGTGGGCAGTAATCCATTTCTTATTAACACATTATAGTAATGTGACAACTTTTATTAGAGTAGCATAAGGGATTATAGTTTTAAATGCAGTAACATTATAGAGCTTCAACTAATGGTTATTTTCTGTATGAATGAATCTACTGATTATTTACTCAATTAATCAATTCATCTTTTAGTCTGTAAAATGTCAGAATAAGGTGAAAAATGCCTGAAAAACGTTTGTGACCACCACATTGACATCTCCCAATGTCTTGTTTTGTCTGACCGACAGTTCTAAGATGATCATGTTGCTGTTTGCCTGGGGGGGTTTAATGGAGGGAGGCATTGTAGCTTGGTGCAGGAGGTAGATGTCTGGAGCCAGTGGCCTCTGTTCTGACATGCATTTACATGCTGTGTGTTCTTTGCTGGTTTGGTAACTTTAGCCACTGATGAGAGGTAAGAATCAGTTGTTTTTGTTCAGAGAACGAGGGTGTTTGCACCAACACTGTGAGGACAATATAGGAAGGAACGGGTAATTTTACATTGAATAATTGTTTAGTCAAGAAACTATTCTAGCACTGGTTATGTCACATATGTTTTTATTTTACTGCATCTACTTCATTAATTTTGAGACTTGTGCCTATAAATAGGCACAATAGAAATAAAAAATGTCACATAATGTCAGTTGCACTTTCTTAGTTGCAGTATGACCAAGTGTTTACATGGCGAGATAGTAGTGGAGGGAAACCGGTTTCTCAAACACTGCTTACAGGGATACTTCGACAGGCTTTGTATCATTACAAAGTGGGTAGTATATGCAAATGAACAATGCTCCTCCGCTCATCATCCATCTTGTTGTGGTGTCATCCTGCGAATATTTACCAGCTGTTTGACTGAACTGAATAACTGACTTAATAAAATGATTGCTACCCACATTGTAAGGACACAAAGCCGGATGAAAATGTAAGAAAATAATTAGCACATAGTGCACCTGTATACTTTTAGCTGTTCGATATAATAAGCATTTCAAGTGTGAAAGTGTATTTATTGAAAACTGTAGCAGGGAACAACAAATTCAGCTACAACCAGAAGCTGATAAATGGGGAAAAAAAACAATAATTTAAATGCATGTAATTTGACTTTTGTAGACACAAGTCAAGTCTAGTATGCGATTCTAAACCTGCTATCTTTTCGAGGCATTTGTCAGTTTTCAAGTGTACAATAAGTTCTCTACAAATCTACAATAGCCTGATGTTTTTTTCTCTTCACCTTACATCATGAATCACCCAGACTAACTGTGGAAACACACTGTTCACACCTTTATGTATGAGCTATGATTTAGTGCTGCAGTCTTGGTAGTCACTCTGCGGTCATGTGGTACATTTAGGATGAGAACTCCGGTTTAGGCTTTAGGTTAACTGAGGTTATGTTAACAATTCAGGTTTAGCTTAACAAAATGTTGTGGAAATGCTGTGATGTACAGCGTGTGCTGATGCAGACAGTGACCCCCCAGGCAGAATTGTTTCATCACCTGACTGTCTGTCAGCCTGAGAAGAAGAAAGACAAGAGGTAGAGAGGAAGAATGAGACGGAAAAGAAGTACACTTGAAATTCAAACCTAGTTTAATCCCCATGGTAAAAACTTGGAGGTGTGTTCCGTTTATCTATCTACTGAATACTATGTAAATACAGAAAAGGAACAAGGAAAGCAGATTTTACAGACACTTAATAAGGATTCAGTAAGAAATAAAAAAGCAACAACATTTCTATTAATACTTTAAGGCACTTTGCTGCAGCGTCATAGATTTGATGGTGATATTTTTATTATGAATCCTCGAGGGAAAATTGTCACTGCAACAGCGCAAAATTCAAGGTGCATTCTAGTGATGAAAGACAAAAAGGTACAAAAGGATATAAATAAAACTGAAATGAATTTAAATAGATATGTTTTGAAAATGAAAGATAAGAGACGAGACGGATTAGAAGTTGACCACCCACATCAGACCTTCTGTCACCTTCCCTCTGTCACACGCACACACACACTCTCTCACACACAAACAGGCTACAGGTTTAGTCAAAACTCTGCCCACACAAAGGCCTCGTTGCATCTGTCTCCTGTATGTGGGATGTCTTTTCAGACATTGCTCATGTGATACACACAGAGTGGTGAGTAAGCTTTTACTGTGAAAAACATCACCCCAGAAAAGACCTTGTGACACAGACTCTAAAACCAAGGTTCCCATGGCTTTGAAGCATGTCAGAACGTTAGGGGCTAAACTTTGTTTCTCTGCACTACTAATGGTAATTCTGTGAAATTTTACATTTTTTTACTAAATGTAATATTACACAGGATGAAGTTTTACCTCTGACAAGGATACGTTAGTTTTCAGAGCATGTTTTTCTCTTCCGTTGGTGAGAAGGATATCTCGATAACCTGTTTGGTTTTAAAGCAGATGCTGATGGATCCCAGGAATGGGTTCTTACAGAATTTGTTGGCATATCTGGTACAATTATTTTGTTTATTTAACCAAAAAAAAACTTTTTTTATTAATAAGATAATACATTTAAGGGTGTGTGTGGCTTTGGTCGAGGAATATTTTACTTCAGTATAGTATATCATTGTATATACTGATGCTCTAGAAAACATCGACAATAACAGAGACAATACACTGTGCTATGTGGAAAAAAGCAGTGGTCCTCTGATATATAAGTGATATGCATGCATATGAGGAATTCATGTCAAGTGTGCTTGTACCTCTGCATCCTCCACTAGCTTTACACCAATCAAACAGACACGTTTATGAGTCAGCTGAAAGCTGAAAGCAGTCATTTTGCACCAAAGAAATAGATATCAAAGACAGAATTTGGACAGCATTTTAGTTGAAGGCTTAAACTTATCACACACTACAGTGTAATGATATTTTAGAAGTTTTAGATGCTGTGAGTCCAACCATGCAGTAATTCTGGAACAAGAATAAAATAAAATAGAAAACCAATAGACCAGTATGATTGACAGTGTATATTGATGTGTAAAGGCTGTATGTAACAGCACATTTGATGTTTCAGTCCCATCACAGGACGTCATAAATGCCAGAACATAAACTCTGCTTTATGTCCAAAGAAGGAGAAGGATAATTGGCAGGCTGTGTATTGAGCTTGTTCCCTTTCATATGAGGAGGTGTAACACTTAACAAAGCAAATGCCACAGGGCTTTGATTAGATGCAAAACTGTTTGTGTTTTGCCTTTCTGCGTACCCAGACCTTTAGTCTCATCAAACCAGAGATGTATTTAAACCTGTGATGCATGAAACTCAATTTAACCAGCTGGCAGCATCGAAAAAAACCCAGCAATTCTTACTCCAAAAATATCCATCTGTACAAGACAGTTTCCCACATTCAGCCTTTGAGACTTTTTCTTTTCAATGAAAAAAGGACAAAATACTTGGGTAAAAATGGGTAAAATTGTATTACAAAAACTTTTGAAATAAGAATATTATCAGAAATGTTTTTAATTCTCTAACTCTGTGGAAAGGTGTTCTTACCTGTTTCTTAGTACACAATGATAGGCTATATGATGTATTAAAATGAGGAACTTTATTTGTCTTTTGCAGGGCTAAGGCTCAGGATTGAGAAACCAATTCACCACAGGGCTGTCTGGCTGGTTTGCACCACATTCACCATCCTGGCAACTGGCGGGGAAACCACCACAGCAAAGCTAATCTGGTAGGAGTTAACACATTTGTAAACTACTGTACTTTACTCCGCTGCAATGTTCTGGCAAAACCCTTTACTATCCCTATTATTAGCGACAGTAATAGATGGATGAATAGATAAACATTCCTGAATAATCAAAGCGTGGAGAGCTCATGACCTGCAGTGTAAGTGGTTGACAAGCCTACCCGACTTTACTCTATTTTTGCTGCTGCCAACCCAAGTTCTCTTTCTGTGATTAATCTTTTTTCAATAACTAATACATGTCAGGATACTTTCAATTATGCTGCCAAGTTTGTGCCACTTGATCATTGCCTAAATCTGTAAAGCCTGTATTGTAAAAGTCAATTTGGGTATAAAAATCCTCCTACACAGTCTCTCTGTGTGCAGGGTACAACAGGGGAGTGCTGTGACTGAAGGAAATGCAGTTTGCGTTTCCCAGTCTGTGTGCCTTTGAGCAAGACACCAAGCCTTATTTAAATAGTTTCCCTTGCAATTATTTGAATGAATGTTCTTTGTCAGCAAATCCCGCTCATAAATCATTAGGACGACAGTGGAACAACAGAGGGCCTGTGTGCCTTGATCAAGACTACCTAACAGAATCACAGCATGAGCCACCGTCTCTCCCCAAGTTTTATCAACTGCTCTGACATTTGGATCGATGACCTTCCAGTCATAAATCTGCTTTCTTCACACCAACTTCAGACCAAAATCAGACCAAATCCTCACAGCATTACACTGTGTGTAACATGAGCTGAAATATAAGCTGAAATACATGGAAAACTACATAAGAGACCATGAACACTATACATCGGACTGTGTGATGACTGCCTGAGGATTTGATTTCTAGTGTGTGATCTGCAATTTAAAGCTTTTAAAGTTACATGTCAGTCATTGTTTCCCTCTCTCTGCAGCAATAACATGTTAAGTGCAGTTTTTAATCACACGATTGAGAAATATCTTAGTCCAAATGAACCACTAAATATTTCCTTTTTTTTCATTGTTGCTACAGCTATGATACTTTTTATTTAGGGGGTAAAACACCAAGAGGAAACTACGTTGCCATTTTCAAGTCCAATGACACTCCAGCAGTCCAGTGTGGTTATATTTTAAAGAATCTACATGCAGCATATATAGCATATAGAGCCTTGTCTTGGAGGCCCTTTTACAAAGCGTGCAAAAGATGTTGGAGGAAGACCATGGGGGTATTTTTTCACTGAAACTGCCTTCAGACAAGCAAACAAACATACCCAAATCTCATGGCACATCCTCCCTCCTTCAGCTATCCTCCCCCATCTACCATTTACATTTCAGCCATTTCATGGACTCTGTAATGCAGGTTGAGTGACAGTGAGTGCAGCTGCAGCAGCCCAGATTAATTAGCTAAAGTGGAAGCCCCTCCATTCATCAAAAAGTCCTGATGATCAATACTGAAAGTGTCATGGCGTCAGACGGGGGAAAAATGCAAGTGTCAACACCAGAAGCTCATCCGTTACCGTGTACGCATGTGTGTGAATGTGTCTGCTGCTTTATACATCACAGAGAGAGAGACTGCCTGGCAACAGAGGCCATACCAAGAGCCAAGAACTATAAAGCAGTTAATAACAGCAGCTGCACTTAGAAAAACTAAAAGTGAGGGTGGAGTGACACTGCATTAAGCAAGTTTCATCAGGGATACATATTTATTGCCTTCAATGTAAGGCTTGTCAGATGTACAGTAGAATAAAGGGGAAAAATGATCATGTACTCGTGATTACTGCTGAGTTCAGTGTTGTCACAGTAACCTCCATGATCTGGAGTACTCTGATTTGACTGGACTTGATGAGGACCAGCCACAACATGTTTATGTCGTCATCACATTTATTTATCAAGGTGGTATCAAGGTGCTCATGTGTTAGACTGTCATTTTGTTGGAGCATTTGCAAAGACATCATGTCAAATGTAATACGATCATTGGTACATTTTGATTTCACGTTTGTCCCTCTTAGACTCCCTCAAATTATGGTGTTGCTGCGGGCATGGAACCGAAACCGCTGAATGTGATCATTTATTGCTTTCAGATAAAAACCTCAGAATGAGCTGCCACTCAGACTGAAGCCATCTGAGGATCAGACGGCCTTCCACAGTCAGTCAGTACAGTAGGGAGGGGCTTTAGGCCTTTAACAACATAGATTGTACTGCAGAGATCAGTCCCCTGGGCTCGTCCAACACTGTGAGTTTTATTCTTTGAAGTGAAAAAGGAAAACTGAAAGCAGACCTGTGAAGCTTTGTCTGACAGTTATTTAATAATTGCAGCTGACTCGGTTTATTTGAGGTGCATGAGAGCCTGTGTCCATCTGTGTGTTGTGGAAACTAAAAGTGCAGGATGTTTCCAGTCATCTTGCCTGTGCTCAGCATGGACAAGGCTACTCAGAGAGGGCATAAAAGCAGCAGATGTAAATTTTCCCTTTTAAAAGTCATGTGCAAAAGAGCCTCTTTTCCTTGGCTTGTTTTGACAGCTGTGTGTGTGTGTGTGTGTGTGTGTGCAAGAGCAGATCACAATTTGTGGTGAATGTCCCACCTCTCTCGTTATGGTCTCAGGCTCAGCCATTTTATCTCTACATCAATCTCTCTCGTCAGCAAATGAGCTCCATCTCCTGTGAAAAGCAAAAGAAAGACCAGATGAAATGAGTCCAGTGGAGAGTAAATGACTCGCTCTGACTCCAAAATAATTTGTTTTGTCCTGCTGATTTTGTCCACCTCAAACAAAAAAGTTCAAATTTATCACGTCTGTACATGCCTGTACAAACAACTGTTTTTTTTCACAGCAAACATATTGGAAAAGCACAGGGGTTACTAATAACAGCACATGACGATGGCTCTTCTTTTCAAGTGTCCCATTGACAGTGTGACAGCTTTTCCTTCTCTGACTTATTTGTTGCTATGTGCAAAGAAAATGTAAATCATAGAAGAAAATCCTAAACTAAATCAGTTTTATTTCCTGCTCCAAGCTGCACCACTTTTGTTTCCACGTACCGATATGTTTACATGTGTGGTAGGCATGAAAACATACATTGTTTTGACTACATTCAAAAAGAAGATTATTTGAACCTCAAAAACCTACAACAAAATGTAAAATAGTTTGAGAGCATTCAGGAGAATTATTTTTGCAACTATAAATTAAATGCAAGTACAAAGTGACAGCAGAGAAATTATGTTACAACAACAACACAGGCTGAAAACAGGCTTCTTAATGAGAGTTGCTGTTTTCAGGCCTTTTGATGAATCGACCACGTGCAGTGTTCACTGCGAGGTTTCTCGTGCTGCTGTAGGCGGTCGTTTCTCCGTTTCATCACAGAGGATCAGTTACTCAGGTTTAAATTTGTTTAGATTTGTTTTCCGGGCATCATCGCCGTTTCCCACATGCTGCAGGTAGTATTGAAATGGATTCAAAACCTCAACAGGTTGCTCTTAAATTAGTCACACAGTTGCAGCTTTTTAATATGCTTTCCAGTTTTCTTTCCTTCTCATAAATAAGTCACACACTACCATTTGTATCTGCCTTTACACCCTCTAGAGTCAACATAAATATCTGAGCTACGAGAAATTGGTCTTGGTGAAGTGTTAAAGATTTATTAATACAAATTAATAACATCTAGAATAGAATAAAGCAAGAAAAACAAAATGCTTTGCAAATTAACTTTACTCTCAATTTGCTAGTTTTGTCATTTCACTAATTATATGTACTTTGACTATGTGTACAGCATAAGGATGGAGTTTCTGGTTGGCATTACTATAGCAGCCACTTATGTGTTATTGTGGTATTTTACATAGATTTACCTTCTATTAATGAATCTTCATTAAAGAGTTACTTACTCACATGACACAAATATGTTAATAAATAGAAATTCAGAAAATAATACTTACCTGAAGGCCATAATGTTCAGTATTAGTTTAGGGTGCAGATTTTATTGCATTTCTTTTAGGCAGATGTACCTAATAACCTGGCAGTTGAGATTATACAGCGTGCATCTCATCCACAATAACAGCACCATTTAGTACTGATGGATGACTCAGATTCTGTAGTGTGAGAAAGAGGATTGTCAGGTGGATGACTTATCCGCTGCACAAGTCCCTCGCCTTCACCTTTGATCTACAGCCAATACATACAGCGGGTGTTAAGTATTCTGAAACCTGCTTAAGGCTGATGCAGGTTTCCACTTTATCAGAGGGGGTGACAAGACAAAACATCTACTCATACGTCAAACTGCTAATCTCCATTCACCAGTAATGAATAGACCATAGGATAGAGTAGATTTATTAAGTGTAGAAATCCCATGGCTTAACCTCTGATCCTCAACCAAATTGCAATTTGTATTCACTCGTACTTGCTGCATACAGTAGGTGAGTGTCGGATATGAGCTTCAGCTGCGCAAATGTTATTTGGAAGCTCAATTTATTAAACACTCACACATCATTCTTGAATTATAACCCCAACCTATTTTCTGTCACGTTTAAAACTTAATCTGTAGAGGACTATTGCTCTGACATATTAGGACCTATAGAGTTATCTACATTTTCCATTGATATACTGAATATATACTTTTTTTTTTAATAAAACTAATTTCTCATATTCGATCCACTTCTACATGCCGGCAGGCAGAGTCTAAACATATCCAAACATAAGTGGTTACAAGCTTTTAAAGCATCCTGTCGCTGTCTTTTCAATAAATGTACTCCAGAGAGAGCTAAATGCAGGTCCACTTTATCAGGATGGAAAGACTGAACACCAAGTCATCCATCAGACGGGTTAATCTGGTCCTGTCCCCGCAGTAAATTATTCATCATAGTTATATGTCTTTGTCCCGAGTGGAAAAAGATCACTGGAGTGAATGGACACCCTGATTAATCCCTTTTTTTCTTGACTCTCTTGGATAAAGAGAGTCATACAGTTGTTTAGGTTGAAGCTGACAGTGGTTATGGGTCAAATGTTGCAGCAGGTGCTTTGAGCTTTGGGGCCTTTTGGATTTGTTAAATATCAGTCGCGGTATTTCAGAATTGATCTCTGACATACACCCTTTCATGTCCAGAGAATCTGACTTGCAGTTGTTGACAGTGATATCTAAAACTTCTCATACTGAAATTGTCAGAAAAAGCCGCTCAGAGTGGAATTGAAACGTCTTTTCACAGATGTATCTTGAGTGTGAAACTTAGTGGTGCTCCACTTAAAAAGGGCAACCGACTAATTCATCTCCTCAGCTCCTAACAGAATGATTAACAGCGTCACCAAAGCTGAGAAATTTCAAACTGTCTCGCCTGCGGTCGGTGTAATGGCTACGGTGTGAGGAAAGGGGCTGTGTTATAAATGGAAGACTGTAATTTATCTTTTTTGTACTTCTTGCAAGGTCTTTAATCACAGTGTCCACCAATGGTACTTTAAGATGGCCGAAGACATTCATCCTGAGGAGAAGAGCCTGTCGGTTAGTGGATAACTAAAGAGATTTGTCTTAATAGACATAGTGGTGTAGATGTGTGAATCATGTGTATTAAATGACAAAGCTCTCTTTCTGATTTTGACTGTTTACCACAAACAACATTATACATTTGTGTGCTCGTGTGTGTGTTTACATATGATCTTCATTCTTCTATTTTCAAGGATTTTTTGAGCCATTGAATCCTCAAAACAAGTGAAAAGAATCTCCAAATGTGCAATGCAAATCATTGCACTATAATCAAGAAATGAAATTTTAGAGAATTCTTGATACAATTGGGTTATTAAACATAGGTTGAAGTTACCTCAGATGTTATTATTGAAAATAAGACTTAAAGCAGACTGCAATTTATATTTATAGATAGATAGATAGATAGATAGATAGATAGATAGATAGATAAGTAACCACAACTAGATATAACTAGGAGACATTTGGTCAGCAGTGCTTATTTGTACATGACGTCCTCAGGTGATTTTAAATGACCATGATGCATGATGAGGAGGGTATTATATTCTGTGTTTCATCGTCTAGACCTCTCACTTGTGCTGCCGCACACTGCAGTCTACTTTCCAGACTGCAGTCCTTGAAAATAGAAGAATGAAGATCATATGTAAACACACGCACAAGCACACAAATGTATAATGTTGTTTGCGGTTAACAATCATCTGATAAAATCCTAAAGCTTCAAAATAAAGTACTTTCATCAGTTTAGATTGGGCAGACGGGGTCCATCATCAATTATCAAAATGTGGTTGAATCATAGTGACCCTAACTGTCAGTAAAGCAAATCTAGCTTATCAGATTATGTTTATCCAAATGACAGATTCAGGACCTGTTTATTGAACACTCTGTTCATCAAACCACATTCAAAACACACACAATTTTGCAAGATTGATTTTGCAAGTTCAAAGTGAATATATGAAAAACAATAAAGAGAAAGTAAATAAGAGTTGCCATTTTTTCCAGGCTCTGCGGTAAATTTAAATGTTTTGGTGTTGAAACAATAAAACCCAAATTAAGACGTCTTAGAGCAAAAATTAAAAACTTAAATGTACTTGCAGCACTGTGTTGCACTGTTGTTCTATCATCAGTCTGCAGACTGTGTGCTGACGTTTTGGCGTCCATTTCCTCTGCAGAGAGCATGTATCTGTATCTGTGCACTCAGGCTGTCTCCAAACACTCACACTTCTTCATGTCTGAGCTATTAAGGCCACGGGAAGAATTGTGTTGCTTCTCGTACTTATTATGTTATTATACATTTAGATTAATGACTTAAGTTTAATGTTTTCTGTGTTAGTTGCCTCAGGTCTAGGCTCAATAGTCTGTCAGGTTTTTAAACAAAGATCTTTACTCACAACAAAATGGTAAATGCAACTTTTGCCTTTATTCTTTGTGGTATAAAAATGTCACTTTTAATTTCCCTTTTGATAAAATAAGACAAACACAAAAGTGAATACAGACATGCCACATACATTTTTAAAGGTCCATCAATTGCTGTCAAAAGTGAGGTCAGGTCATCCATTTTATTCCAGGTCTGTATGTCAGCTAATGCACCTCTGGCTCCAAACCATTGGTCCTGTGTGTACAGAATATATGTAAATATATGCAACTGCACATTATTTAATTATAAGTTTATAGTTTATTTTACTGTGAAAAAAATCAACTGTGGACTCCTGAATAGGAGGCTAATTTTTGATCAGTTGTCCAAGGACAGGTGTTTAAAAAGGCACCTCAGAATTAAAATTTTGTAAGACAGCATGTTTGCAGTATGTAGTATAATAAACATGTACCAGATAATAACACATTCACCTATGAATAATGGCCACATGGTGGTTTGGATAAATGGCAAAAAAAATTAAATAAAGTAACAGAAAGAATAAGCTGTTTTTCTTTTTTACTTTTGTGCCTAAACTTCTGTTATTTTTTAGCCTTTGCCTGTGACCAAAACGTTGAAGGAAAAAGAAATAAAATTCTGGTTTAATAAGAGCGACAAGATCATCTCTGGTTTCTGACTTACTGTGTATTTTTAGTCAAAATCATAGCCCAACATTTCCTTTGTTGTCGTCAATGCTGCCTTGCCGTGTGTGTGTGTCATGTCAACAGTCTGAGCCAGAAACCGGACAGAGAGTCTGGGAGGAAAGCAGGAAGCTGCATTGACGTTGAACATTGTACACAGATGTTTATTATGTACAAGCTTTGTAGTAAAGAAATCACATGTTTACATTTGCCAAGTTGCTTTTTGTCTAGACACTTGTAAAAGCAGTAATTATGTGCATGGAAATGTGTTTTTGCTATAATTAGATAAAGTTAAGTGTCCTAAACCTCGAGGATTTTACAAGGGGCGGATATATTGATACTTGCTTATATCACTAGAGATATATCATTATAAAAAAAAGTATTATTTTGATATGGTCTAGTTTAGTAAATCATTAAATCCCGATATTTGTAACATGATCTAATAATTCATCTATTTATCTGACCTCTATTGTCACTCTAAATAAACGCAGCTCACCCATCATAGATTACCAGCTGAGAAGTTCAGTGATTTTGAGAAAAAAATCCAGAAGAATTATCAGAAAACAAACAGGAGAAAAAGATGAAAAATGTAAAAAACCAGTAACACACTCCAGATTTTGATCCATCTGCTAGTTATGACTGTAACACAACATGGTGCCATTAGCCATGATAGAGCATTACCTCAAGCACGTCATTGCATAACATCCTGTCATTAACAATATTAACCCTGCACTATTTCTGATGCCAAGTTTAGCTATTAGATGTACATTATAGGCTGTTTTAATACCGGATTAGAACACCTATGGATAATCTGGGGAACATTGATAAATTGTAGTCCAGGTCCTTTTATCAGCTTTATTTTCAGGGAATTGAAATGCGTTTCCTTCTCTGTGGGTCTGCAAAAAACACATTTTTATTTGTGGGCAATAAAAGCTGATAGTTTATTGTGTTGCATTGTGAGCCGTTCCAGCCTGTTGTATTTTATTTGCTCACAGTAGGCCTATGATGCACTTAATGATGCCCTATAATACCTGAGCACAATTTAGTGCAATTTGTCACCTTATGTTTTCAGATTTTTAACGTTATTTTCCTATATTTCCGTTCATTCTCCATGTTTTTTTTGTGCTTTTTCTCTTGTTCTGTTCCAGTCGAGATGTTGCCAAGTCAGTGTTGGGTCATGACATCATCATCATGAGATGGGGAGACTGGCAAGCGGTGACCACAGGCAGCGACAGAAGATGTGGTGCCTGTGTGTCGTGGTTTGCAGCTGCTGGTTCTTGGCAGAAAACAAGGTCGCTTCAGGGAATAATTTGCTCAAATGTTGAAAAGGAAGAACAAATTCAAGAGGTTTAAAAAGGCTGTAAGTAAGATTTTTATTGTCACATTGCACCAAATGACCATAAAACACCTGCAGGAGGTTGATAGTGTTGTTAATTGTCCAGGTGCTGAGGTTTTTGGCTTTCCAAACAGTCTTTCCGGTTTGTGGGCTGTTTTTGAGCAAAATTTCCACACCCAATGAAGTCATGCTGATGCTGTTGAAGTCCCAGCTGGTGGTGAACAAGTAAATGATTACTGAACCCTCTGGAGTCCTGAGCATTTTTTATTTACAGTAGTATAACTTCATATATCACATTTCTAAAACGCAAATTTATTATCTTTGCCTTTTATCCATAGATTTCATCAAAAGAGTTTTAACGGTCACCATTAGTTTAAATTTAGAAATTTAGGTAGATAAATTTTGCACTAAACTTTAAATAACACTTAATAAATTCTCTCTGTTACATTCTGCAAGCGTCACAGCTAAAATCCTCCCTCTCCTGTGAGTGAGTGGCTCAGTAACTGTGAGGCAGTGAGCAGCAGAAAGGTGATACTGAATGCGAGCGGGGCCGAGGGAGAACGCTCTGCAGTAAGGTGACGAGTACAATGTATCCTGTCTGTAACAGTAATGGAAGTAAAATGTATTTGTTCACTTAGCTGCAAGTTATTACTACGTGTGTGAGTGTTAAGAACAGACGCAAACTGGTCACCTTTTAAACTAAAGAGGAGAAGTTTCTTTTGGATTTGTGTGCGAGTAATGCTCCTTTGTATATTTCTATTTGCATTTAGTCATAGCTATTTAATTTCGTTTTCAGTTTAGTTCATCAGAGGGAAATTAAAAAATGTGCAAAAATATAATTTTTACTAGGATATCACCCTGAATATCATTTCAGATTGGATTAGAGCGCTGCTCTACCACATTTCTTTAAGTCAACAAACTGACTGATTACAGTATTGGCTGTGGAGGTGAAGCCTGATAAATCTTGTTCCTCTGTCACAGAGCTCCATTGTTCACCAAAACCTTAAAAACACATAAATGCGCCACACGGTTGCACTGGATGACATGCTCATTCATTACAGTTAACTTTGGCACTGTAGTTTAATTTGAGTCTATCCCACATCATTTCATTTATTGATACTAACTTTTACAGGTTTCCCCTGCTTATTACTGTACACACATGTACTTTAGGGATGTAGGCCTCAAGAGCCCTTCTGGTGTCACCAAATGTACACATACACACAAAAAATATAATGGATAAATAAATAAAAATTGAATTTACACACCTCAGCTGCTGTAACTCCATCCAGGGGAAACACTCTGACAGGAAATGCTTGGAAGCATCCACTGGCCTGAGTGACTGAATGAATTTGTTCTTCCTCTGTGTGTTTTCGATGATGCATCTCGCCTGTATCTTGATATTCTAAATAAATAAATCAACTCAAACATTAACTTGCAATTGAATCCAGCAATTTCTTCTATTTTGTTTTCGTATTATAATGTAAAATCAGGTGACGGCACTCACTCTAGTAAGAACAAATGCATATCATGTATAATCTAATGACATACAGAACATAAATCAATGATCAGATTGTTAACCGTTTATCACATAATTTTGGCTTTCAACTAATAATTACTTTCATTATCGAATAATCTGCCATCATTTCCTCAATTAATCTTTTGGTCAGTTTAAAGTCAGAATATGATTAAGCCTCCCATAACAAAGTCCAAGGTGACATCATCAGATATCTTAATATGACCAGCAGCCCAAGACTCAAACATATTCAGTTTGTTATCACATGAGAAATATAAACCCCGTCACATCATAAATCAGAAGCTGGAACTGGCCAACGTTTTGCACTTTTGCTTGAAAGATTGCTGATGAATCATATATTGGAGACTATTAATGCACTTTAGCAAGCACAGCAAAGAAGAAAACCTCTCACAACAGTATCCGTGACAAAAAGACATTAAAACACATAATTTAAAGTATTTGTTAAATAGACATCACTGCTTTCATATGATGCTCTTTAAAAGTCCATAATAAAATATCTTTTAATTGATTTCATTTGAACAACTGTGTTATGGTTTGCTAGTTAATAAGTAAACAGTTGATCATTAAACTTGCTGGGCTGGGTTTGACTGCTGAGTAACACTGCAGTGTTTTAAAACCCTTAACAGGTTGTCGGGTCTGGGTTGAGTGAGTTTCATGACCCTCAGGCCGTAAAGCCACATTGTTAAGTTTTAAAATGTGGTTATCAGCGAGAACTTTCCTAAAAGATTTTCTTTTCCCAAACACATTTTCCCCTCCTGGGAATATTGGCTTTCTGTTTGTCCTGAGATGAACCAAATTTTGAGCCTCAAAGTGACAAACACATCAGGGAGATAGAGGTGTTTTGTTTAAGGGGTTTAAATTTGTTTATCAGTACTCAGCCTGCAGGCACTTCTTGCTTTTAACAGAGTGAAAGCACAGACATGAAATACCACATTTTGGCCTCAGTGGTCACTGAGACCACACTAATGCGAACTAATACACAACTTTTCTATTTTCTCTTTTTCTCTTTAATCCACATAAGATTGATTTTCAAGCACTAAAAACTGCACTTCTCAAAAATCTTGACTGATGATGACTTTTTATGGTGAGGTGATCCGTTTAAGAGGCTTTCTGTTCTGTAAACGACACAAATCACCTTGAAAACAACAGAAAGCCGCTTTGCAGCACAGAACTGCAGGCTCAGCGGATCTGAGCAACCCAGTTAAAACAATTTTTTCTTTTAACATGGACAACAAGCTATTTTTTTGGGAAACACCTTTGTTAACATGAGTGTGGGTGAGACACGGATCAACATGGTCTCCAGACTTGATGTACATTAATGTGAATGTGGCCTGAGATGGAAAGGAAGGGGAAGGCAAGAGGACATGACAGTACTGATGGAGAAAAGTGTTGCATGTTGGATGAAACCACACTTTTCTACTTGAAGTGATGTGAACAACAGTATGGGTGGTGTGACAACAGCAAAAAACACGTCCATCAGTTAACTGATGAGTGCAGGCAAATAAAATAATTATTGCTAATGATTTGAAAGAACCCCAGTGCTGAAAAAATGAGTCTAGAAGCCACGCGCCCTCTTAAAAGTGCATCGATCCATTTCATTAAAGACACATATGATGTCACTACCAATGCGATATGATACGATTCACCCCAATTGCGATGCAGATTATTTGATTCAAACTGATGCAATTCAATATGATATGATGCGATTCAACACAGAGCAAAAGAATACATTGCTTTAAAATTATATCACTTTTTTAAAACTAATTTTTACCTTACTTCCTTAAATTTGCTACAAAATTTTTACTCAGAAAAATGTGTTTCTCTGGTACTGCAACTTGGTAAGCTGATATGCTTCTTTTTGATTTCTAAAAAAAAAAAAAACATCACATGACCCTTTCACAGCCAGGCTGGTTCACAAGTTCTTTGTAGTGTCACCGATCAAGTTTAATGTGGCTGCTTTTTGTCCCATCTATAAGGAAAACTTTCCGTTCTCTGGAACAGATGATTTGAGTTTGATCTATTTTTTTTATTTTAAGACATTTCGATGTTATTACATTATCTCATCAGTAGCAGCCTCAAAAATGTGGAGCAGAAAAAAAGGAAATAAAGGCAGGCTGTATGTGTTTGTGAACCAGGAAGAGAAGGACAAAGACCAAACAGGAAAGAGTGTGTGTGAGAGAGAGCAAGACGGAATGACTCAGGGAGAGAAAGGGGAGGGGAGGTATATCTGTCTGCGTTTAAAGCTCAGCATGCTTCTCCTTTTGGATTTCGGGTCAGATGTGTAAAGTTTATCAGAGGTGAATCCTGACTGTAAGAAATTGTGGCAATACACCAATAAAACATCTCAAACTGAGGAAGCTGTCTGTTGTTGTTGGTGTGTTCGAAGAGTTAAGTACATTTGGGACACACTTGGTTGCCAAGAGTAATTAAAAAATAAATAAACAGAGATGTGACTAAAACAATTGGTATCTCTGATCTCATCTAGGGAAAATACTATATACGGTTATACAGATAGGTGACACAAATTTACACAATCCATCTTTTGTGCATGGCAGTCATTTCTTCCATCAGTCAGGACGTGTTGCCGTCTCCTGCTTTTCTAATGGCTCTTCTATCCATCAATCTCAAATTCATCTAATTCAGCTCTTAACCACAAAAAGAGACTTGTGATGAGACATGATAATGACAGCAGACAGCAAGTGACCAAGGCTGTACTCTTCATTATTTACCACATGCATATCTGCAACTTCCAGTTTGACTGTAAAACATAGTGTGAAACCTAATTGCACAGAATGCAAAGTAAGGAAAAGGAAAACAAAAGTGGTTGTGATCACAATTGTAATCACCAGGTAAATGTACTGACTACATTTTAATATGGACAGGGTTAATGCTATAAGCTCAATACATTTAGCTATAAGAAAAACTATATCTAAACCTTCAGTTTAACTGCCATCATAATAAAAGTATATTCATGATGGATATCATTTTTAGACTACAGTCAATTCTTGAGCAAGGGAAGTCAGTCAGTTATATTCTGATGAAATAATTTGGGGCCTGTAAACGTGCCATCTTATTGGATCACTCGCTTAAGCGTTCATGTAAACAGGAATCTAATCAGAATGACGTCATTCAGACTGAAGAAAATTTTCCACATACCTGCAAGCTAGTGTCTTCCAATTATCTGATCAGTTAAAATGTTTTCTTTTGCACATTTTATTTTTCCTGTAAGTTCCTACAGAAGCTGCAAATCTTGTTTTTGTCAAGCTGCGCCGGTGTAGCTTCCTACCTTGCTGCAATGATGTGGAAGTGTAACTGAGAATGTGTCTAATCACACCCAGTAGAGGTGAAACAGACTTTACACTTCCAGCCAGACAGAAAGAGTGGTTTGATACCACTCCCATGTCTGTAGGGTAATTATGAAGCTATCGCCAGTATTTCTATGAAGACTGAAAACGGGGAACTGCTAGCTGCTAAAACATTTCTACTTACTTTTCATACTACAGTGCCAGAATATGTATTTTACAGCCCTGCTTTAAAATAAAGTCTTTGGTTCATGAGAAGTTAAGTGTTTGAAGACATTTATGCCAGGTCTGTAATGTTGCTTTCACTGAGTATTTTTTGTATTCTTTGGTTTTCATCGCTAGGTTTAAGGTATTCACCTTTCACCTTGTCTGTATATTTGTCCATGTAGCCTAGAACCTTTTATATGTATGCAGTATAGTACAATATATAACCTGCAATTTAAAACAAAAAGACTCAAAATGGCCTGTGAAAACTTTATCCAGGGTCAGACAGATTTCACAGGGGTGGGGGTGTCGTGGGGGCGGCGGTGTGGATGGTGCTCAGCAAGGATGAAATCACTCAAGCTGAAAGTTCATGACATTATGACAAGGTTAGATAAGGCCATACATGTATGCAAACACAAACAGGCGTTGGTGAAGGTCTTTTGGTGAGATGAGGTTTGAGTGCAGAGGACTACAAAGTTAGTTCTATGCAAATATTCTTTAGATCTTAATAAGTAATCAGTTTCAGTAATTAGCAATTCTCTCACACAAAACAACTTATATTTCAGATTTCTTTGGATGCTAAAGAAATAATGTTCTCGACTGTGTATTAAAATAACTCAAAAGGGTAAAATCTGTGGCTCTACATTCTTATAAGAGAGAAAAGACAGTCGTGTTTTCATGTATATGTTGATCAGGAAAAGCACAAATGGTGATTATATTAAGTATGATTTTCTGTTGAAACTAAACTACTGTTGAATCTCAGATATAATCATACCTATAAGTTTCATTAGATGAGTCAACAGTGTGAGCAGATTGATGTTGTTCAGCGCTGCAGGGCACACTGAAACAATAGGTCTGTCTGTGGCTGTGGTATGATGTGGTGGCAAAACAGAGAGTAGATGTGACAGACGAGGGTAGAAACTAGGAGAGAAGAGGTTAACTTTGACATTTTGACCAGGTCGGGCGAGGACACACAGAAAGACACACACACACACACACACACACACACACACCAACAGAGTAAAGTGTGAATGTGACACAGTTATCAGTGTATTCCAGTGAGCAGCCTATAAATAGTTTATCTTTACTGTGCAGAGAGATCAGGAACAACAGGGAGTCAGAGAGATGGTGCGTATGTGTATGTGGAGACACGTGACCTGTAACCCCAACGTCTCAGCTTTTAACCTCATACTCCAACTGGCCTGGACTGTCAGCTGTAACCCTTCTGGTGAAACATTCACAGGTCCACAGACACATCTTGTGGACAAATTGTGTTGAGTGCAGGACAGCATAAAGACTTTTTTAATGCACCTTTTTTTATTCACTGCTAATAGCTCTTTGATTCTAATGATCTTTGGTGATCCCCTGACTTTTCATGTAATACCACCAGCAGTTGTGACAGTTGTGGCAATCCATCCAACTATTAGATCGCTTGTCCTGACTTTTTATTTTTTTAGAATCAACTTTATTGGCCAAGTTTGTACAAGCAAACAAGGAATTTGAGTCCGGTGAAACTTGTCTCTCTATGTACAGTAAGAAAATTAGAAATAAACTACAACAATAAGAATAAGAACAGAACAAGCGCCATCTTCAGGTCAAGTTTTAAATGTGACCTGGTTTATGACTAATTACCCGCAAAACTAATGACATACCCATAATCTACAGTTGTAATTTATGTTTAATGCTTCTTCACAAATGTTAACATGCTAACATGCTAAATTAAGATGAGTATGGTAAACACTATAGCTTACTGTTGTTAGCATTATCAATAAGCAAGCTGGTGTTGGCATGCTTAATTTAGCTCACAGCACCGTACACTCCTAAATTGTGTCACAATTCCATATAGTGTACTAATTCTACACATTTATTACACAAATATGGGACTTTCTCCTGGGAGACAGAGGATTGTGAGACAGAGAGTGAAACTTTATTTCTGACTTCTGACGCTGTTATTTTAACACAAACTATCATCTTGTCCTAAACCTAACCTCGTAGCTTTGATGCCTCCCCTTTCAGAATGTCTCAATTATTGTTACCATGATGACAAAAGTCTTGTGTGCTCGGACCTGTCAGTGGACGTGCATCTCATGCAGAAACTCAGGGGTGTCAGTATTTGACAATCTGCCGGCCATTACAGCTTTTCTGAGAATCTTATATTCCTGCAGAAGGGCGCTATGTGCGTCAGTATGAGACGCCAGAGGGGGTGACAAAGCATTAGTATTTGACATCCTGGGACAGGAGCTCTGAAATCATACAATAACACGTTTGGTGAGTAATCCAGAACACCAATAGCATGATCATAGTGTTGAATGTATCAAATTTATAGTGATGAAAATGCACATAATGTAACAGGCACCAGGAATTATCTCCCTTTGATTTCCCCCCCGCCTGCGTGTATTCAGATACAGTTTGTATTTACTCATGCAGACCATGCCCAAGGCAATTAATTAAACCTGACTTCTATCTGACTACTGGTTTTAATTTGAGGAAATGTGGTAATCATCATAACATCTTTCCTCTTTTGAAGCCATTTCTCCAACGCCCACAATTTATTTAAATCTTTTTTCTAGCTCTGTGGTGCACAGCAAGGTGGATTCAGGTTAGTGAGGTAAAAACAATGGCAGACAGCAGGTTTGCAGTGGGCGGGCACAGTCAGCCTACTGAGAGGCTGAAGGAGGTCACATGTTCCTGCATGTGGCATCACAAGAGGAGCCAAATCTAAACTGCGTGCTTTCACACACATCTACTGAAAGGTGGAGCATTGTTTGAGGATCTCCAGAAACACCGGGGGATACACATATTTGTTGAAAAGACGTGAGAAAGTTCCCTTTAACATTTTCCAGTCACTTGTTTTTCACTTGAGTCCAGCACAGACAGTAGGACACACGTGCAGGCAGGTACAATAGATGACGCAGGTCAGGCTACTGTAACGGTGAGTCAGAGGGGTGTTTTCACTGCAGCCGTTAGATGATAAGAAGAGCATAAACAGATATTCATCAAGATGGGCTTCAAGTGTACCCTGGAACCATGACTTCTCCCTTTGCTGTGGTGACTCACTCATACTGTAAACTCCTCTCTGTCTCACTTTTTTAGTGTAATACACAAATTTCAATATTAAATACTAAAAAAAAAAGAGGACATTAACTTCCTAAAAAGCAGTGCCTCTGCAGTGGTGACCTCTGCTGCAATTGTAGGTGTATCCAAATGTTACAATAAATTCATACATTAATTTCTATCTGTCCTGCCAAATCAAACTTAAATCAACAAGGATTACAATGATGATAACATTTCAGTGGACTTGTAATTACTGTGTGTTGCTGTTGTACCTGCGTGCTGTAGACTCACCCTGGGAACAGACTGCCTACCTAAGCAGCATGAGTGCGTCGCAGAGCCTGTTAGGGTTTTTTTCAGCGTCCATGTTACGATGTTAGGACAGGTCAGGCTCAGGTACGGTTTACACACAGCTTGGCTATGACTTGGAGAGTCATAGTCTTGCCTATGTTTTCCACAACATGCACACGGTTTAAAAGTGATCTGTAACAGTCATACTGACATCGTACCAGCAACATTATGCAACTTCCACAAATTTCATTGTCACAGACATGAAAACAACTCAACTCAACAATTCCTGTATCATTTTAGAATTAAAAGTCCTGTGGCATGTCTGTGGACAGGTACCCTTCATTTGTTAAAAAGGCTTTTACTTGATGGTCATAATCAAAGGCAAATTCAATGTACAAAGATAGGCTGGCTGACACAGAGCAGTGCTGTATGGACACCGCATGTGAGTGAACAGACGTCACACACAGGTAGAGTTAAGCAGTGTGTTCCCTGCTGACATAGTATCCTCTGTAACTTCCAAGTTGGAACATAATTGCAAACACACACTTTTTTGAGTATAGGTGTGAGTGGATTGATACTAACTACTACTGATAGTTAGTATTTCTTTGATTAGATCAATCTAAAAATCTGGATCCGTCTAAAGTCAGATAATGTTAGCTATGCTAATCTGACCAGACATTTGTTAATAATTTGGATTTAAATGTCCAGTTATATTGCCTGTAAATATTTCAAGCATGACAGATTGTTTCATAGCCATCTCCACAGTGTCAGATGTCTTAATTGTTCATGCTTGATCATTGTCTGAAATCTAAAATCTGTTTTGTTGTTATCTGCTGGCAGGCAGACTAATGCTACTGTACAAAGTCTAGTCTTGTTTGTTAGATTATAATAACGATCCAGACTGCGGTGTTCATCCCTAAGACCCTGTTACATAAACACAGAAAACAAATAGCCTGTTAGATCCTTTTTAACGCTGTGATGACAGCCAAGTGGAGGTTAAGCACGCACTCAGGATCACAAAAGAAACACTACAGAATAAAGAGAGTCTTAGATTTGATTATGCACAAGCAATTATTTCATTGTCTTTTAATTAAAAATTCTATTCATAATAAAATGTATTGTATTTATGGTTGTTTGTTTCTTTTTATGGAATTGTTTTTCTTTTTTAGGATTAGAATCTTTTAAGGTTTGCATTTATACCTCACTGGACAATATGCAGGCTGCCCTAGGTGAGTGAGTTTGAGTGTGTGTGTGTGTGTGTGTGTGTGTGTGTGTGTCTAGCTCAGTCATTGAAGCCCTCAGGCCTCTGTGCAGCACTGACAGAATACGCCCAGACATGTCTAAGAGCGACCTTGCCACACACACACACACACACCCCCCAATAAAAACACACAATCACATCTAAATCTACATGCTGCCAAGATAGACACACTTGCACAGAATGTGCCACACAAAAGCTTCCATAAACACACACTCACACATACTGTCATGCACTGTGGTTGAAGCCAGCTGCTCAGCTGGTTTACAGCCCAGATAAGACAGTCCTGGGTTCAGCCTCACCCTAAAATCATGGACTCTCTGTCCTGGTAAAATTAACAACAACCAACGACCTCAATGACAGCTAGCAAGGCACAATCCAGTAAAAAAAAAACTCAAAACAAATCACAGATACGAGCTGCTCTTTTCATAAACTTAAATGGCTGTTCAACCAAAATATAAAAATCATGTTTTCTTGCTCATTCTTAGTTGTATCTAGCCACGCTGATGTTTTTTGCTGTGCTACAACACAGTGGACTGCTTTTAGCCAAAGGCCCGTTGCTGTAATTTTGCTGTCTATGCTGTCTGTTTTTATTAGTTCAAATTAAATTCCATTCACCATCATAGTATTCAGATGGAGGCAGGTCCATTGTACTGGTATAAGCTGCAGCTCACAGCTCATCAGTAGAGCAGACAGCCCTTACTATGATCATACAACACATGTAACTCGAGAGCGTTCATGTAAAAGGGAAGTGCCAAGAAAAGAAAATGAGAAATAAAGTAAAAGTGGAACACATTTGTGTTTCCATTTACTTTATTAGCTAATGCTCTTATCTAGACTGAGCACGAGAAAGTTTATCAGTGTCTTGCTCAAAGACACATTTATTCAACAACATTTATTGTGCAGTCAAATGGTTGCATTTGCTTGAAGAGAGATCTTTCGTGGTCACTTATCAGTGAGTTGACCCAGACATCGGTCCAGGTCAAGGCTCTTACCTCTACTGTGAGGATTGAAGAGGGATCCCAGAGGAGGACACATGAACGAGGATATGCGAGACGCTGACTGATCTGACAAACCCCTTTACTGGAAATCTGTGATTGGATGCCGACTGATCTGACATTGCATCACAACATCACTAGAAATAAAACTCAAGACTCCCAAGTTTTTACCAACTTAATTGATGAATGAAAACAACTACTTTCATTCATTACAAATATTTTTTTCTTCATTTCATTTCCCCTTTTTAACTGCATATCAGAAAGATTGTTTATCAGCACCTCTCAGTCTAAGCTAAACTAAACTAAATTATTTTCTACAAGTACTCGTAGCCATTGACACACCATTTGCGGTATAAATAAAGACAAATGGAGGTTTTTGGATCTGCAAATGTTCATTAAATGTTTTGTTTTACATATAAATGTACAAAACACTTTAGCTTAATAGGATTTGGACTGTGGATATGTGATGGTATATGGTCAGTTCATTGATACAACTCTCTGAATAAACTGTGTCAAACCACATAAAATGTTTCAGTAATCACAGTAACAGTTCACAGATCTAACCAGCAGACACTTTTTGCTGAACAAGCGGTGATTTACAGTGGTTTCATACACTCAGATGATCACAGGGCTGTGATGTGTTTATGGTCTTGTTTCATTAGTCTGAAGGAGACATATTTACGGTAATTCCTTTGTTTATTTTCATATCAGTATAACTGGCCATGTGTCAGCGGAGGGAGGGAGTGATGTTGCCAAAATTACATTCAGAATAGTACTGAAACAAAGATGTAAAAAGCTGAAAGTAAATACGAATGATATTGCCTGTGTAATTTAAGTCTGATATGTCTCATGACTCAGAGTGACAATGGAGATCTATAACACAAAGAATACTAAAATCACAAAACAGCCACACTATTGCGTGGGCTGACTTACTTATAAGATAACTTCAATGACCATGGCTGGTGCATCATATTCTGAATATCATATTAGATTAGAAAACCCACCAGGAAAAAGAGGAGGAGGAGAAGAGATACAGAAGACCATGAAGAACAATGAATGATAACTCTCATCCCTGAGGTATTTTGGCTTAGTTTCTAGTTGTGTTTATATGTGTAGCCCAAATGAACTGAAACCAGCTCCAAGGTGTGAGCTTTGAGTCCAGTTGGTGACAAAAGAGGAAGCAACACTATGAGTCAAGTTCACCGGAGGGGTGGAGTATAAAGCCAGATTAGTAGGTTAGTGAGGTGTGTTGAGCCTAAAAGCCAAGGTTTTCTGTGTCACGAAGGCAGCCTTTCAAAGGTCCCATTTTACGCAAAATGCAGACTTTTCAACATGAACATATGTCCCCGGTTTGCCAAAAGACCCTCAAACTCTAAGAAAACACCTTCCTCTCTATTTCACTCCTGCTCCATCTTTCATCAAATGTACCTGAAAACATGCCATCTAGATTTGGCCCCCTTTATGATGTCATAAGACCATCTGCCTAACATGTGACCTCCTCCAGCCCTTCAGCAGGTCAACTGTCCCAGTCTACTAAAAACCTGCTATCTGCCATTGTTTTTTCCTTACCACCGTCAGCTTCTGGTTATACAAAGATGTCAAAGGCAAAGCACATAAAGTGTTCTGTTCTTCTAAAACGGGGAACAGACAGAGGCCGAAAACACCTGCAGCTGTCAAAAATTTGTTGTTTGAACAATAAATCCTGTAAACCTGTTCTAGTAGGACGTCCATAAGTATGAACTTGAAAATGAGCAGAATACGGGACCTTTTACCTGGATAACCGTGGTAACGTATGCTGCAAACCGGTCTGGACGAGGTTCTGCTCAGAGTTTTGGTCTAAATTGGATGCATTTCCCTGGCGATATTCTCCATGGATGATGTCGATTCTCAGCTGAGGTAAAACGTTATACTGTGTGTGCAAATCATCATGCAAACTTGCCTTTTGTTAGTAACGCCAGTAGTAGTCACAGTTTCCAAACTATAGCATTGCGTTGTCACAGGAACCTCAAGCATTCAGTTGGTGATGCAGAAAATCTGTAATATTACACACACCAACCAATGTTACACTAATACACTAACTAAATGGTTGGGACACTGGGTTTGTGGACTGGCCTGTACCACTTTGGACTTACATGCAGAAGACTGGCGTTTGTGTCCACATCCCCTGCAATTAATCAAGGCAAGTCAAATTTTTAGCCGGATTTATATAAAATCACAAAGCACACAACACCCCCTGTCCTTGGTCTCCTGATTTGGACGACGAAAAACTCCTCAAAAAACCTCTTTAACAGGAGAAAAATAGAAAGAAGAGCAACAGAGGAGGGAGCCATTTGTCCCTGTGATGGGGGGACAGACGTGGCAGTTCCAGAGAGAGGCCATATGGTCAGAAACACCCAGGTTGTACACTAGAAGGTTGTTGGGAGGGGCGGAGTCAGTGATGACCAGGTCCAGAGTATGGCCTCAAGTGCGTGTGGGGACGCCAACGATGTTCAGGTCTCCAAGTATCATGATGTTTGCAGATGTGGGACAGAATGTAGATAGTAGGTTGGATAAGTCTGGAATTAAATTTGGATTAGGTTTAGGTGGCCGGTAGATGAGAAGAAATGTCATTGAGATGGGGGGGCTTGGTTTTAAATGCCAAGCATTCAAAAGAGGACAGTTCAGACAGGGGTAGTGGGAATAAATCCAGGTCTTTGTGGTTGATGACGAGGTAGACGTGCGACGGTGGGTGCTGCTGACCAGAAGGAGGGTATGGAGTCGCCAGACAGGGAGAAAACAAACTTTCTACTCTTTACACTCTTTACTGCTTGTCTACATAAAGAGCACATTATGTCCTGTGTTAGCATGGACATAAATTGAGATCTGGGGAATCGTCCAATATGAATGTAATTAGTTTGGTAGCTGTTAAAATCACTAACTGCTGTGTTTCTTTTGCCTCATTGGACTTCTTTTTGGCGATTTTGCTGCATTTCAGATCTCAGCCATTAATTTAGTGGGTAAAATGTCGTTCTTATCAAAAGGAATGATGGCGAAAACCTGGACAATAAAATCTAAGTTGTAATAAACCATAATTATCCTTTAAAAGTCAATTACTGTATAATCCATAGCTCCCTTTAGGCTCTCAGCCCTGTTGTGAAAGTGCTTAGTTTGGTAGATTAGTCCCAGTACATTAATCTAACCTTTTTCTAGAAACATTCCCTTCCTTTTCAATGTTGACACTAATGGTTGAGTGAGAAATATTGTGCAGGACACAAAGAGGAAGAGTTAAGGCGTAGGAGTAACCACTGGCACTGCAGATGGCCTATTTGCATGAAAGGAAAACAGTTTTTGACCACAGGGGTTTGTAATTCCATAGTTCACACTTTAATTTTCTACCTGCCAGCTTGTTTTCTGCCAGCAGCTTATTCTTCGTGAAACTGTAATGCATTAGTAACTGAGGAATTAATTTTTCCGTCATTTTGACTCATGTTTGATGTGACAGTTAAATTGCTGAAAAGAATGACAAAGAATCAATTTTTATACTAATTCAATGGATCCTGCCCTAGCATGTATGAAACCACACACACACACAAAAAACACACAAATGTGACACAATGTGCTATTTTGAAACTAGCTGAGTAGATAAGATTTGCATCGGTGGGGCGGGACATATACTGTAGTGTGAAGAGTGCAAATGTTAAATGTCAAATCTATTTGTTACTGATGTTTTACATAAAATTAGGTCTATAGCTTTTTGCAACTTGACAGTCCAGTGAGGAAAGGTTTAATCAGAGCTTGTACCATAAAAAGAGATATCTGGTTGGAAAATGGCTCACGTAAAAATGTGAGTACAAGCAATAATACTAATGGAAATGAAGGATTATTTTCCTTGTATTGTCAGTTGTTAAAGAAAAATCACATATGTGGATCTGGATTTTAATACTTGAGAAAACAAAGCCTTGACAACTCACAGCTACACATGAGGGGTAAAGAGTGAGCTTTAGTTAAAATGGAGAAGCTTGTTGCTGTGGAGAGGAGGAGCCGCGCACGCACACACACACACACACACACACACACACACACACACACACACACTGTTGTCTTTCTTGTTCAGGCAAACCGGACATCAGGCGGACATGTTGAAATGTGAAACTGCACAGTCATACTCACAATGACGTAGTCATGTATGATATCATCAGGAAGTGCTGCAATTCTTCTCTTCACTATGCGATACGGCTGTCTGTGCGTTTTTGTTTACTCAGTGGTTATTTGAAATAAAGTTCCAAATCACACGCTGATGTTGAGAATTCAACATTATATACTTGCACGAGCACTTGGTACATTTGTGTATTAGGAGGATTATGTTGAAGTTAGAATAGTTGCTTTATTATCCGTTATCATGGTATGTTGTCATGTTTACTTACAACCATATTTCTTATTTTTACTGATTAAAGTTCATTAAGATTCATCTTTAAATTAAGACCTAATGAGCACAAAGTATCACAACTATGATTTTATAAATTATACTGTGACACACACAGAGGAAGAAATATGATAAGAACAGGAATAAGAACAGGAAGGTAATTGTGTTTCAGTTACACCCTAAAATGCTGATTCAGACGACTACTGACACTAGTTAATTTGGCTTTGTGTTCACATATACTCCACTTATTACAACGCATCAATGCAGAGTGTGTTGGTGTACCCTCATAATTAAGGTTTAGCAGCCAGTTTTAGGCATCTACTGAGGTCAAGTGTGATCTTGAATACATATGCACAGAGGAGAAACATTTAGAATTCCTGTGGGGAAATTAAAATGGAAATAAACAGACAGCTGAAGAACAGTGCAAGAATTAGCTAAAAAGAAAAATAGAAAAATTAAACCAATTAAAGCAGTAAAGATGAGTGTGAAAACAGATGCTGCTTCAGGGGCAAGACAATTGACTCCCTGTTGTGCAGGGGTTCACTGTCATAGATGTTGCGCATTTAAAGGAGTATTTGCTATGTAGCAGGCTGCACGGGTGTTCACAATAGTCTAATAGTCACAGTATAATGATATGCCTGGATGGTATGGAACTGGACTATTATGTTGTACAGGAATACATATTATAGACCTACCTGTGCCTGTAAAGGGAAGGTGAAAAGAAACTTTCTCGCTTTAAATTAGGAAGCTCCTGAGTGGCCATAGACAGAAAAAAAAAAAAATAATAATAGTAATTTGGGGTTATGCACTGATTATTTTATCGAATGTACACAAGATAAGGGTACGTCCAGAGAGCCAGCACAACAGACCAGCTCTCCCTAAAATACTGTCTGTCCTCAGCGGCAGTAGGATTTCTCCCAGAGTGCTAGATGGCCAGTAGGCTGCACAAATGGAGATGAGCTGAGCCACAGAGCGTTTTTTTCAGGGCAACCCTTAGGGAGTTTGGTCTGAAAGGGCTGAGAAGTAGCCTGCAGAGAGGGCGAATACACACAAGACGCTACTGGTCAGGCTAAAACTGTGTGGGACGTCTGTGTGATAGCTGCCACTGAGGATAGATGTGTTTCAGTGAGAACTGGCCTGTTGTACCTACAACCACACTCTCATGCTCACAAATGAATCAAAACGTGCCTACAAATAGTTTTTTTGTGCTCTGAATGAAGAAAAATGTTGCCTCAAAACTTTTTTTCTTCATACTACATTTCCTGGTTACTTTACAAGCCTAATTCAACAGGTCTGATTGGCAATACAGCAGGACTCTTTCCGATTAGATTGAAAAGAACTTGGGCTTTGGGGTTGACCCTTGGTTTCCAGGAACCAAGTGGAGTCATAAACCGTTTTACAATAATCAAGGGGCTAAACTGTGTGTTGCGCCCCCTGTCAGTGGGAATGATATCGCAGTGGCACAGTCAAAATCACCCACACAATCACTGACAGAGACTGTAGTCAGACAATTACAGTCAGCAATAGCCTCCTCTGAGAGGTGGGAGAAGCTTGTGTAAATGTGGAAGTTATTCAGTCTCATAACACTAATGTGGTGATTAGACTTTGGTTTCAGTTTGAAAGGAAGGATTTATGAAGAATGTCAAAATGATTTCACAGAGAAGAAACTTGTGGGTTTAGCTTTTTTTTTGAGAGTTCAGGTTTGTCATTGGAGCAGCTGATAACAGCACAGAACAAGTCGTGGTTTTCCTGTTTTCCTGATGAAGCGAGAAAAAGAACAAATGGCAAAAAGTGAGAAAAAGTCTTTTAAAAGTAATAACCCTTTTTTAAGTGCAATTACAGAGTTATAGCACTGATTTACAAGTGAGATGCCACTGCAGTGATGGTGGTTTGTTTACTTCCATCCATAACCTGGATTAGTTTATGGACTAAATGTGTGAACAATAGACAACTTGCAAGATTCACACTAAAAACATACAAAATAAAGCTATTAAATATTTTTAGAAAGACTGTACATGAATACATGAACTAAAAGTGAACGAATCATTCATATTTTCACCATTAGCAAACTTGTGCATAACATGAATCTATGTAGCCTCTCTCTCCCTCTCTATTCTGTCTTAACACAGCCACCAAATCTCTGCTGTGTTTATATATCTGTCCAAGAATATCCAAGCCAATCACAAGAGACATGTACACTGAATCATTGCCCTATCAGCTGCCACATTAATGTTGAGAAGATGAGTCACAGTGGCTAAATAGAGGCAGGAATCTGATTGGTGGGAAGAGTTCAGAGTCACCAGGCAACAGTTCCTCATTGGTGGAAAGCTAACCAAGCTAAGTGAAAAGCTTTCAAACTTCAAGTGAGAACTTGTTTAGGAGTGAAAAAACTAATGACTTATACTCAAAAGGGGGAGAACGCCTGAGACTTTAGCTAATATTAGCCCATATTTAGCGGTGGGTTGATGGTTTATAAAGCTGGTTGGTATACATACAGGCATGAAAAAGAGTTGACCCTTTCACAAGGTGACAAATATCAAATATCCCAAACAAACAGGAGGTTAAATCTGCTTCACATGAATGATTTGTTTTTCGTGAGACAAAACTTTGACAGTCTTCATGGGCTCTAACTCACACCACTATTTTTCCTGTACAGATCAATGCTCTGTCACCCACACTGATCATTCACTGGTTGAGCTGATCAGGGATCAGAGAATCACTAGAGCAGCCTAGTATGTGATCGAATATGTAGAAAACACATCTTGCATGTACTGACAGAAATTAAGCTCTATACTAGTGAGTCAGAGTATAAACACTTACAGGTGAACACTTCAAACAGGTCTCCCATTCTTACTAACCAATATTCATGCCAGTTTTTTTACACAACTGGCATTTACATATCCACACCACTACAATGCATCAGATTGATGCAGTGGAACATAAGTGTGCATCAGAAATGCTCCACCCAACCTCAAACTTCAATCACTCCACCTCTAAACCTCACCCAAATTTTTCCCACTTAGACCGGGATTTACAGTTTACCCACGACACTGCCAATCACAACCCACCTCTTCAACCTCCAGGCTACCACTGTCCCAGGAGCTGAGATGTGACTAAAGTTGAGTTTCTCTCTTGACACTGAAGGCACCTGGAGAACAAAAGCTCTCTTTCTTTGTGCCGCCCACTTTCCCCCTCACACCAAATGTCTGTTTAAGCTGAGGTCTTCAGTTACATGCCAAGTTTCCATTAAACACTTTGTGGTTTTGAATAAACTAAGCTCTCTTCTAAAGAGGCAGCTAATGAGAGCCATATCCAGGCTGACTCGCCTCCATTTGGTTTGTTTTTTGGTGGTAAAAATGAAAGTATGGTGGCTATCAATTAAAGAGGAATTAAGTTTTTGATTTATACACTAAATTAAACTTTTGTCTTAAATTCTTGGTTGACAGGAGTGAGTCTGTTCTGTCCCTCGCTAAGGTCAAGTCAACTGAAATTTTCAGTTCGAGGGCTTTACAATTTGTATGCAAGTGTGTCAGCATGAGACATGATATGTTTATTAATTTTTAAAAACCAACTGATATTAAATTATTGTACTATAGGAGTGTTTTCCCAAACCTGGTCATGGGGGGCAGCATGGTGGTGCGGTGGTTAGTACTGTTGCCTCACAGCAAGAGGGTTCTGTTGGCCGGCAGGTTTATGGTTTGAACCTTAAATGTTTCTGTGTGGAGTTTGCATGTTCTCTCCGTGCTTGCGTGGGTTTTCTCTGGGTACTCCGGCTTCCTCCCACAGTCCAAAGACATGCAGGTTAGGTTAAGTGGTGACTCTAAATTGCCTGTAGGTGTGAGTGTGAATAGTTGTCTGTCTCTATGTGTCTGGCGACCAGTCCAGGATGTACCCCGCCTCTTGTCCAATGTCAGCTGGGAGTGGCTCCAGTTTTTGGTTTCACTTCCAGTTTTGTGTCCATTTGATGGAATACCAGTTGGTGTGTGTCTACAGAGATGAGACTTCATTTCCATATAGCCAGTCACATCTTGCATAAAGCAGTAACATAGGAATTGTATCACAGGCAGAGCAGACAGTCATACTGAGCCAGATAGCAGCCAGCTAGAGCCACAAACTCTGACCAACGCACAGTTTTCACCCCCACATTTCCTGCTAAAGCCTCCTTCTTATCTAACTGACAAACACGAACACGTCTTGTTCTGCACCTCACTGTTGCTTGGTGAATGAGCCACCAAACAAGGGACGCAGGATAGGAGGATGTTTAGCTGGTAAACATCCTCCTATCCCACTCCTATTCTATAATAACACAAACAAAACACTGTTGGCCCATGACATGTAGGTCACAGCACAAATTTGTTTACTCTGTCTCTTTTTTCCTTATGATGTAACATCAAAGAAGACATCATGTCCCTCCACTCAGCTGAGACAAAAAGCATTTTTCATTTGTCTTCCTTTAGATACCTTGCTTGCTTCATTTTAACAATTAAAAAGTATTAACAATATATTTAAAACAAACTCATTATGGTTATTTTAGAATGCAGAAAAGTATGACAAGATTTTAACTCTCTGCCAGCAGGCGATTAAGTGTAATTCACAAAATGTCACACTTTTGCTTTAAGGTTTAAAGTTTGTCCAGCTGGACCCATTTGTCTGGACAACATTTCTGTTTAACTCTGAGCTGAGAGAAGAAGAAATGGGTAATAATAGCAGCGTTAGCAGCATCAGCTTCGTCCACCATGTCTGAAAAAGGAAGAACAGCGCTAACAGAAAATGAAACTTCACAGAAGAGAAATTCCAAAGAAGTTACAAATACACACACACACACACACACACACACACACACACACAGCGCAGCATTCTGCGTATGAGAGGAATTATTTGGGAAGTGGTGGAACAGGAGGTAAAGATGTTTATGCATGTTTTAGAGCAGGTAGATATTCCTGTTTGATTGAGAATTAAAAGGAAGCTGCCAGGTACTTTCAGATAGAAAAGGAATTTACCTTGGTGCACAGACCGTGAAACAGAACACAGTGAACTAACGTTATCCAACCCAGAACTCATACTGAAAGGCAAGAGTTGTTCTAAAGTGAATAAAATACTCTCTGATAAGACACTGTTTATAGAGGATTATAGATGAGTTTTAACTAAAGGCTTTATTGATGATTAATAGACAACTTGGTGATGTTTTATAGATCAACCATAGCCATCATGAAGATTAACTTTTGGGTTCCCAGGGTGAAGAAAATTCTCCTCCAACATCACCCTTGCTTTGTCTTTTTAGCTACATCTGTTATTCTTACGGGAGACTTCTCCAGTGATCCCTTTGCCCACTTACCTTGAGTGAGATGTTGTATATTTATTGTATTCACCAAACTCTGGCATGGTCTCTCCACCCAGTGGGAGGAATAAAAATGTCTTTGATATAATGAACAAAGACCAGTCTGACCAGAGCTGCCTGCTGCCGCTTGAATTTCCCACTCAGGTATTTCTGTACCCTGACTCAGAGCTGACACATGCCGTTGTCACTTCAGTGGCATTTGATACTGGACTTTAGGACACTATTATTTCTATAATATACTTATTCTATATATTCAAGGCTACTACCTGAAGACACAGCATACAGTGGGTTAAAACTACTGTATGAAAGCTTTAGCTATTCTAAACTCCTCTGAACACAGAAAATGATGTTCACCTCCTAGAGGAAGTGGAAGTAAGAACATTTCCACGAAAGAGGACAGAAGGAATAACGTGTCACATAACGTGTCACAGCACCATAGCACCGTGTGTATCTAACCCTGACCCTGATAAGTACTTGAACTCAGGGCACACACAAAACAGGTCAGGTTTAGGTACTCGATTCAGGACTTGTCATTCCTTGAATAATTCATGATGTGGCTTTTAGATACAAGAAAGATCATTCAAGTTCATGCACGTTTTAAAGCAGTTGGTTTAATAGGAATCATGTGAATGGGAATCAGAAATGACTGGGCTGTTTGGTACTTTCAGATGGGAAATTACCTTCGTGCGCAAACGTGAAATAGCAAATTTAAGTGACATTATCCGACTCAAACATGAATACTAACGGATAAGAGATGCCATTCAGTATGCACATCGAAACAAACAGCATATAGAAATGAAATACAAACAATGCTGTATAGATTTTTTAAAATATATGTGCAGTTCTATATCTAACAAGAGTTTTTGCATGGTATGAATGTAGAAGTTTTTGCTTTTTGCTTTGCTTCAGGAAGTTTTATACTCTCAAATTCTTGTCCTTTTTTCCATTTTTAAGAGGTTTTGTTTGATTATGTTGACACAAATATGATTCAGTTTTTTACTCTGCAAGCCATTTTGATTGTATTTGTGTTTTGCATTGTGTCACATATGGTTTGATCTTCCTCAGAAAACTTCTGAAACTTCACACTGAACAATTAATTTAGGGACTACCACCACCACGCACTCCAAGCAGAGACACACACTCAGAGATTAACTTCACTTTATGAGACATAGAGCTCTCTGATTGGTGGACACAAAAACAAAGGTGGGACTTACAGTATGGTGTGATTTCCAGTAAATGGGGAGGGATCCATATGGAAAGTACCTGAAGTTTTTTCGATGGGTTTGGAATCAGGAAGGTCAAGTGTATTCAACTCTGAGTGTGATTAGTGCCTCCAGGCTTACTCTGCAGTGATTTGAGTAAACATTGGGGTAAATATTTTTTTATTAAGGAAACTAAATTGAGTTACTTCATTTGAACAACCAGGTGTTCTTTAACTTGTCTGTTTTTGGATATAATGAATTTATTTAAAAAAAAAGAGAGAATAAGAGGAAAGAAGACAGACAGACTTACAAAGAGACAGACACACAGACACAAACAAAGAGACTCTCCTCACATTAGCTCAGCCATACATTGTTTGCCTCGGTTTGGCTCAGTGACACATAATTTCCATGACCATCCAGGAGGCTTTTAGATGTGGTTGACCCGACTGAGAAACAGCTCTGCATCCACATCAAAACAACTCCCAGTGACACAATAATGTCTGCAATAACAGCAAAACGTTAAAATTGCATTTTTTGAGTTTGGAATATATTTCTTTGCCTGATTTGGCTTCAAATGGGAAAGACAGGGATGATTGTCTGACTGTAATTTATGCTAATTAAAATACTAATATTTGAAGAAGAGAAATTACACAGTTCAAACATAAATTAAGGTTCTCCCCCTTGCTTTTCTTGCATTTGCCATACACTAGAGTCCCTGTCACTGGCGCAAACTTTTGTATCATGACAAGTTTTCCATTTCTCTCCCTCAGACAAAACAGTGCTACATTTTACTCCTGCTTTTCCCAGACATTAAAATCAGAAGCAGCAGCTATTGAATAAAATACATATTACACAAGGGCCAATTATAATCTACATACTATTATTAAATCATGTACTATTTATTGTAAGTAAATCAACCAGTCCAGATTGTTGATATTGGATGATTCTGAAACCCTCAACGACGCACTAAATTTCGTACCCCACATTTCTTTAAATCTGTACAAGGCAACTGGTAAATTTACTATTATCAAGGTTTTGTTTCAAAGTGAACCAATTTAAAATGAGAAGCAGCAGCAGCAAAAGTTACAATTTTTACATTAGTAGTAACTTAACACAATTTTTACATGGTGTAAGGAGAGTTAACTCGTCCCAGTGAAGATAATATCAATGAGATGAAACATACATATACACATTGTTCCCTGTGCATGAGAAGGCAATTTTAACCCCCCATCAGAATTTCAGACACCACCACTACAAAAGACATAATTATAGGGGTCATAATAGAGTGTAAATACTATGAATGGTTATTGCTGTAAAAATGCCACAAACAATATTGAAAACCAGCTTTGATTGAATGAAAATCGTTGCAATAAAGAGTCATTAGGCTGACAAATTATACAGCGATAGACAACACTCCATTCAGACAATTGCCTTGTCTGAATGGACAGCTTTATATTGTGCAGGTTTATGGCATGCACATTTCCATTTCAGCGAGTTGCAGCAGCGGCTTCTAACAGCAAAATCCAGCTCACAAATGATGGAAAGTCCCCAAAATTTAAAACTGTCCTTGTGCAATCCTTGTTAATGGTCTTGTAAGCTTTTCATCTGCCTATGTAGCATCAAACATTAGATCATGAGGTCTTGATTAGTCAGTGCACAAGAAATAGTGCAGTCTTCTAATAAATCACGGAATTTAGTCAACTTTAGGAAGTGTTGCGCATTTCCTTCACACCAGAGTCAATAGCCTTAAGGAGAAAAGGCAGTGGGAGTTTGTGCAAGTATGTGTTCATATCAACATTTTAACAGTCAGACCATGAATTGTTCATTCATCTCTGCAGCTGAAGTCTGTCTCCACCCTGGACTGACCAGTTTATCATATCCTGTGATGATATGATGATTAAAAGGAAAGAACACTCTCCTTTATTAAAAGGAAAATTGTGACAAAGGTGTACTCTCTAATAAATGTACATCAAGGTATTTCACGTGCAACTTGTGCAGTAGAGCTAAATTACACAGTGGCTGATAATAGACCATTGGGTGTGAATGTCATTTCCCACATATGAACGAGACGTGAAACTGTGCTCGCCTGTTGTTTTGTTTTTACAGATGTTTTGATGTATTGTAAAAGCAACGGTTTTCTCAGAAAAGATTTACACACATTTGCACGAGTGGCACGGTTACCCCAGTTTGTGGTTGAGCATGAGTCATGAGTTGGACTCTGATGTATGACCTTACAAAAAGCAACAACGTGATTAACGCTACTTCCTTATTTGGATTGTATTTCTGGGAATTCAAGTTATGTGAGAGGGAACGAAAATGCTTTTCTCACTTTCGCAGACCTTTTCCTGTTTAATTCCCTCCCATCTGAAGCTCCTTCTCTGATGTGAAGTACATGAATGTTTCAATGTGTAGTCCAATTTAGTTTGTCCTACAAACTGTAAAACACGTCCTCCAAATTAAGCAAACAACAAAATATGTTTCAGTGATTTTCTCTTCAGAATGACAGAGGATGACATTATTTGTCACAAATAGTTACAATGTTGCCCGATCTTTCACAGCTGTGGTTATTATCTTTCTCCACTTCAACAATGTGTGTTATGGATTTAATCTTTTAAGGATTTTTTTTTTTTTTTGTGGAAAACCATATCAGACATAGGCTTTCATTTAAAGTCGATGTCTTAATGTCTCTCTGTTTTGGCCCAAAAACAACTTGGTTAGAGAAATATTGTGGCTTGGGGTAAAATCGCTTTGTTAAGGTTCAGGGGACCGTCGTCATCATCATGGTTAGAATAAGAACAATTGGGTGAGAGAACAATGGTGACTGGTTAAATGATATCCACACTGACTGCTGTGTTGGTACCAAAACAGTTGTCTCCTGTGTCAAAGTAGGACGTTGGGTTGATCCACCACAACCTCCTCCCTTTGTGGACTGTGGCTTTATGACAACGTCGCACCACTTTCTTCTTTTGCCCTCAACCGACAATAGTCATAATTTATAAGTGAGTAGTGCCCGTGGGAAATGACTAAATTGAAGTGGATATCCCATCTTAAAATGTTTCATTTTCCAACTAATTTCTGACAGTGAATTTGAATAGATACTGAATATACACAGGATACAATCTGTCTGTCTCTAAGCATCTAGTTTCTAATAAAAATGGGACTTGATACTTTTAATAGTGTCATATGAGTGCAGAATAAAGCCTGTTTGATCTGAGTCTACGCATTTCCTGTTTTATACCCTTGTGAACTCGGCCCCAAATTGACTGACTCACTGATCCAGATGAGTAAACTATGAAAACAAGCATACACAGCTTTTTATAAAAAGATATTTAAAAAGGGATGTGATTTAGTATCGGATGTCTATAGAGAGACAACAGACAGATGGAGGCAGCGGAACCAAAAATCTCAGATTTTTAGTCTAAAGTATGGGTCAAACCCCCCCAAAAAACACTGAACCCTACATTTCCCATAATGCAGCAGAATAGGATATTTAATCAGGACCTCCCTGTATAAACTCCAACCTGAGATTTTTTCAGACTGGCTCCTCCAGACCAACAGAAGATATTATCAAACTGTTTTCACACACAGAGCTGTGCTCCTTTGTGACAAGTAAACTAAGCTTCATGTGTAAAATCTGCATCCGATTAAGTGTACCTGTGGTGACGGTCACCCTTCCTGGAGCTGTTTTTTCTCTGCGTGAACACTCAGTTTTATGGATTCTTATCGCAGCAAAGCAAAACATACGCAACACAAATTGACACGTGTGCAAAAACACAAAAACAAGACAACAGCACAACAAAACGCAACACTATGTAACACTGTGTATGTACAATAATAATAATCTTATCAAGGATGTTGCACAAGCCTTTCAACTTTTCACTTTACTCAAGTGTCTCTCTCTCTCTCTCCCTCTCTCTCATCATTTTCCCTGGAGTTCAGCGTGAAAAATCAATCTCTGGAGCAGGAGGCTGTTAAGTTGCCCGAGGTGATGGAGCAGCTTTGATATCTTTGTTTTTGAAGATGTGAAACCTTTTGATTCTGAAACCTGTGGTGGAGTTTCTGCAACAGCACCTGATTTTTAACTTAAGTGGGGTTTAAAAGGTCTTTCACGGGCTTCACAGAGATTAGATCTATTTGTCTACTTTACAGTTTTGCAGTGAGTCAAACGGCTGATGAAATATTGGTGGCATGATGAGGCACATGGCAGGAGAGGAAGTCATGTGATGAAAAACCTTAACGTGTGTTACAGCAATACCAGAGCTTCACGTGCAGTGTGAAGCCTTTAATCCATCCTACTGTTTTTAATTTCTATTTATCCAATAAGGCTGCCTTTTTAAAGGACTTTCACACTTAAAGGGATTCCTTTACATTATCATAAAGACACTGATTTTTATCAGTGAATTTTATTTCATTTGGTAAAGTTGGACATTTGCACCTGAGTGTATATAGCAATTAAATAAACTAGGTCCATGCATGGAGGTTAAATTAAACACAAATGTAACTCTTGCTTTTACTGTCACCTGAAAATCACTAATCACTAGTTTCCAGCTATAATAGCAACACCACGACTTGTCAGGAAAACCAGTCACTGCACTACTATCAGGCCCATAGCAGGGATTTTATGAATCGTGAAGTCATAATTTCAAGTCCAACCAATGAAAACTTTTCTATATTGTATTTAATCACTTACATATTAAATTATGTACATTCTCTATTTCATTAAACAATGTGATATTATAAATGCTGTTTCAAATCTCTCTCGACGCTGCCTGGAGCACAGTTCTGGTAGGGAAACATGGAATTCTTTAGTTAGTTATTCATTTTGTCATCCTAAAAGTCACATTTAAAATCTATTAAGTCTGGAATTGCCGGAATCTGCCCCTGACATACCCATCATGTGTAGGTTTTAACTGGAGAAAATGAAAAACCGTCCTGGTAGCTAAAACCACCAAAATCCCAAGAATAATTCTAAGAACTTGACCTCCATGTCCTCTATGATAGCTCCAGCCCTGACCGCTATCTATAATTCTTCTTTAAAGTTTTCACCACATTAGGCAAACGTGTGCTGCATTCATGCCATGTATGAACAAGAAGAGCTGCTGTCAGACAGTCAGAGGTCTGACATTGTGCAGCACATTCTTTCTATATAATTAAGTCAATTAGACTTTGAGTAAGAATTACTAATCTGTAAAACATCACATTTTCTTTGTAAAGCATTTGAAAACAAGTGTCTAATAAAAATCATCCAATGTTCCTCAGACCAAAGGGGAACAACAGCTTCTTTTGTTCGGGAGAATATCATGAGACAGAATAACATTGAATCTCGCTGTGAGTCACTGAGTGACGTGTTTTCTCTGCTAACTGCCAGCGATTATATGCTGTGAGACAAACCTGTCATTAACCCAGAGGGCACAGAGGCAGCAGCTCGAGCTGAGCACCAGACTTCTCAGAGCAAAACTGTTCATTTGGATGTCCCATATTTTCTTCATGGTTAAGTGACATCAAACTAAATCTATTTTATTGCAAGTCATGTTGTGAGAAGGCAAAATTGCAAACTTGGGGTGCATTTATGAACGACAGCTTTGTATTTGTCAGGAGTAAACTGACTGACTTCCTTTTGCCCTTTTGCCCTTACAGAATCACATGACATCTGTCACACATCCAAAACATGTCATATTTACTGAGAAAAAAACCCACAAAAAAAAGAAATCAGGATATGTAGTAAGAAAGGGAAGATAAGATGTGTACTTGTGACCTTCAGAACGAACTCAGACCATGACCGTGCTGATAAAGTACTTTTTTACTTTCTCTTACTATCTTCATGGTTATATACCAAAGCAAGCTCCTTGAATGTGTAAACATACTTTGCAGTAATGACAATACTGATGCTGAGAATTACAAATTGCTAAATTTAAGTAGAATATAAAAGTCCAGGCTGCAAACCAAAGTTACCACTCAAATATCCACAGCATCTTATGTGACGCATGATGTAATTTGAATTAAAGGGAACAAAATAAACATATCAACAATTAACCCAACTCCATTACGACGTGACCAGGAAGCACTTCTTTTAGTCTCTGTTATCTTTGCAGTGTCAGCTCTTCTACAGCTAAAACCCTGTTTGCACTGATACATATGACCTGGAGACGTCTACTGATTCGACACAACTGCAGTGCCCATCTGTGTTTGGAAAGTAAAAAATTTCTACCGTGGAAATTCTTCCATGCTGCTTTTGTTTCGTTGAAGACTAAGGATTCTCTGTGCTCCATTTCAGCATTCACACATAGTCTTCCTCCTTAAAAAGATGAAGGCAGGAGGGGAATCTTTAGAGGAAGGGTTTGAATGTGATGTCAGCACAATCAAAGAGTCCAAAATGGCCACAGCAGGGCCTCATACAAGCACAAAGAAGAACAACAAAAGTGCAACAAATGAAAAAGTTGTCCTATGAAAGAGCATTCAAATGACCAACATTAGACATTAAAGGTTGTTACATGACAATGCGGCCCTGTTGACAGTAGTGTTTAGCTAAAAAACTTTCATTCAAAGTGAAAGTCCACTATTTCTGGCCTCTTCAACCCAAACCACACAGATACTGTGCAAACAACCTCACAGGTTGTCAGTAATGTCAGTAATCTCTATTCAACAAGCTTAAACTCTTAAACTCTCCTGGCTGCAGGCTTTGGGCCTGTGCATAGCATTTCCTGGTAGAGGAGCAGGGGTTTGTGGGAGATTGGAGCTGTAAACAGGAACTTGAGGTGAGCACTAAAGCCAATACAGGAAAATGTAATGTAATATAGGAGTGTACACTGGTAGCATTAATAATGTCATTAACAGAGACATTTGAAATGTTTGAAAAAAAGAGGAAAACAAACCAGCAGCTCTATTGAATATCAGCATACATAGAAACAACTGGACTGATTAGACACAGTTAGTTCACTTTGGTCTGTTGGTTAGTTGTTTGGCTAGTTCAGTTCATTTGATTGATGATTTAACCCAGAACGGTTGATTGGTTACATTTGTAGGCTGATTACTGGAACACTTTCTTGCCAAGAATCACATAAAAAGATTGAGACAAGTTTCATATTTGTATGGTTGTCAAGAAACAGCCAGCCAGCTAGCATTGCTTGCATTAAGCTAACCTAACTGGCTGCTTGCTGTAGAGTCATATTTACTGTACAGACATGAAAGTGATGTCAGTTTTCTCATCCACGTCTTGTAAGAAACTAAATAAGCATATGATATGTTAAAGTATTGCTTTAACTAGCTGGAAGATCAGTCCGTAGATTACTGTGCTTGGCTCTGGCTGTTTTGATGACTGGTTGGTTCATTTCAGTGGTTGATAAATTAGGCTGGTGTGCAGGCCAAATCTAGTGTTTGCTGTGGTGGCTGGCTGGTTGATTTGGTCCGTGTGGATTCATTGTAACTGCCCTGGGTGATATTCTCTTTTTAGCTTATCTTGCCGTGATTGTTTAGTCCAGGTTGGATTGGGTGTATTTGATTTGGCTGTTATAACTTGGCTCCTGTGTGTGCTCTCTGTCAGGGGGTGTTTTGTGGCTTGGTTTGGTTTCCTGACATGTTTTGTCCTGGCCACATTCGCTCACCACTGTTGTGATTAGGGAGCAGCATGTTCTCTTGTGCAGATCAAGTTGGTTAAGACTAGTTTGAGTTAAATTGGTTGTGTCTGTCTGTTCTCACTGCTTTCCTTTCCTGTGGGTTGTTTAAGTTGGTTTTAATCCCTTTACTTTGGTTCACTTGTTTGTCCCCTCTTTAGCCTAGATTTAGAGGTTGACTCAGGAGTGGCGGGCCTGATTTGCCTTGATGACTCTGGTGGTGTACGTTGGGTTGAACTGCTACAGAGCTGCATATCTGCTTCACTGAGGGTGATGTAACACTGAGCCAAAGAGCTGCAACACTGCAGTGCTGCTCACATATAGAGATGCTTTGATACAAGACAAAAACAGGCTCATATACTGTATGTGCAAGGACACACACACACACACACACACAGAATCTCTCAGAAAGCCACAGCCTTCCGAGGAGAGCGAAGTGGAACTTTTTTTTCCCCGAGCACTCATCAAAGGGACATCATAGGATATACTCTATATTTTAATGAGGAGATGTGAGTTAAGTTTTAAAAAGAAAGGAGCAGGGTCACATGATGTAAGCTTCTGTGTACGGAAACATGTCACAGAGAAAAGATTGCAGGAGAAATGCAAATAGCCGGCTGCCCTACAAACAATATGTAAACATCAGGCCACATTTTGCCTTTGATTGATTGGACTTTTATGTTGACTAGGAGGGAGGTGATGGTATGGGGTATTTCCATTCATACTGACAACCCGTTGATGAGGCCTAAGAAAGGAAAAGGACATCTTCTTTCTTTCTGGTGCCAGATGAACAGATATATCGTATGACAAAGCACTGTGCTGTTGCTGTATTTTCTCATCATTAGGGAACAAGGTTGTGTTATATGTCTATGTCCCTTATGAATGTGGGGTTCCCTACTTTCTTTGGGAGAGTGGGTGATGTTTGGCACATTTGAATGTAAAGCACACCGAGTCCTTGTAAAGAAATGTGTTAGATAAATTTGCAGTGTGGTTTGCTTCTGCCGTCTTCTACCCACCAGTTGTGTGTAGTGCGTTTCCACTTTTCCACATCATCTGATCCTCCTTCTGCTCACACACCTGCCAGTCACCCCCCACAGAGTTTCTACTGTACACCTATCCTCAGCAAAACGAATTGCTTTAAATAGAATCACTGCAATCATCAGATCTACATGCTGGGGCCTAAATACAATCGCAGTCTTTCATGTTGAGCTCGGCTTTGGTAAATAAGCAAATATGAATAAAATCTTTAAAATTTGATTGGATCATTAAGAAGTGGGTGTTGTGTGGACAATATAGAGTGATACAGAGGTGTACTGGGTTATGGGCTTGAAGATGAAAGCTGACCTCCTCTCACACAGCAAAATTCACAATTGTGAAGCCTTTATAGAGGAAAAGCTAAGTTTTCAAAAATGTTCAATCTTCTCCTAGAGAACTGGTAATTTTGGCCAGTTTTCCCTCATCCAAGGGAACTTATGGAGTAACTGTGTTGCTGAAATGTAGAGTTGCGAGGATAGGGGGAAGTCACTGTTGGAAAATTGAAATTTCAGGAGAATCTGGAGGCAAGCAAGTCCATCTACCAACAGTAATATTGCACCAAAAGTAAATGGAGAAAAACAGGTCAAAGACAGTGGATCCCTTGGGATAACAAACATTTGGATAGGAGCTAGGATGAACACCCACGTATAAAGCATTCATCTGCCTGTCTAATGCATATGCTGGATTTAGCCTAAAGGATTAGTTACTAGACAGCTCTTGTTTGCATGACTGTTTAGATGTCAGTAAACTTACTATTAAAACAATCCAAGCGTCAATTGCACGAGTCTCACGGTCAATGTGTGAGAGGTTGCAGCCCTGTGTTAGCAGCTGCGACTCCATCAAGCTGCCAGAGCTAGCATGGAGCCCGTCACTAACTGCCCTTAAGAAATATTCCCTTATTTTTGGAAAAACAAAAAGGCCATTTCTGAAAGAAGCGAAGAGTCTACAATGTGCATTTGAAGGATAGCATTATAACCAAGATGTCAAAGTGACTCAGCAACTAGGTTAAAAACATAAAAAATAAGAGAAGCTCAAGCAAAATGTTGAACCACCATATTACCTGGCGATCAAGACAGAAGATAATGAAATTAAAGGGATACTTTAAAGGGATTTTTTTGTATCATACAGCATGGTCGTATATGCAATGAAGCAATGTTCGACTTTCCTCCCTGCTTTCGCCTGCAGCCAGAGCTCCCTGCTCATCATCCAGCTTGCTATCTGCATCATCTGGCGTAAACATACCCGCGAGTTGGATGACAAGCGGGAGTGATTGATGTGCAGTAATGTTATTCTGCTAATATTAGTTTGAAAACTAGAAACATATCTATCTCTCAAGCTCTCTGAGTGAAGAGTATCTTGATTACATGTGCCTCAAGCACAACGTTTAACCACGACTATCCACAAAACCAGCCTGAAAATGAAGAAAATCTGAAATGATTGCATGAGAGTCTATGAAGCAGCCGTATAGTTGTCGGACCCTCGTGGGAGCAGTCTGGTGCTACGCTGTGATTGGCCGGGATTTAGCTAAGGGTCGGGGGGATTTGGCTGCCCCAAATCACATTTGACCGCATATCTGTATGAGTTTATAAAATCAGCATTTTACAAGAATTTCTTCACTGTGTCTTTGAAAGACTTTCAAGCTTACTGAGAAAAAATATTTAAGATGTAGGCCAGTTGAAATGTCTCTTGTCACCTTTGCCTCCCATCACCCAGCCTCAAAACACCATCTAAAAAGCAGAACTACTATAAAAAATCTAACTCTATATTGTAGGTCTAAACTCATTACAACCCTCACTTCTCGTATTATTGATATTTTTAGCACTACTGCAGCAGTTTTTCTGCTGATTTTTTTTTTTGTTCTGCAGTCAGATACCCACTCTTATCAGGATTATGCCTGTTTCCTTAACCTGTTTGGTTTCCTCTCTGCTTTTTAAGTCTCTTCATTATTTGAGGTGGCACTCAAACACTGAAGTTAGATTTTTCTCATAATTGGGGGGAAAAAGGGTGGAGAAAAAAATCTTTAGCTTGATCCACATGGGATTTTTCAATCCCAAGCAAATATTGGTATTTGAGAGTAAAAGGAATGTTGTGCAGCACTTATTTATGAGAGAACTGAGGCAGGACAATACACATACTGTATATTGTATTATGAACACACTGTAAAAGATGACAGAAACAGTAGTTGTGAGTTGAGTTGGCCTGTGAACCAAAACCAAACATCTATTTTGCATTTACATACATTTTTTATATCGTCTACTCTTCCATATTTGGTTCTGTCTGCTGTCACCAGATAGTAAACAGGTGAGATCTGATACCTTTGTGATGCTTGCAGCCGTGTGGAGTGTGAGCAGGTTGTGTCCCTGCTGAGCTTACAGCGTTTGAGTACAGATACGTTATTATGTAAAAACACACAATATCCAGGAGAAGATCCTATCTGCTGTTTGTTGCAAGTCGGGCTGTATATCATGAGGCACAAGGAAGTGAGCGTCTGCGTGTGGAGGTTTGTTATCGTGATCAGAGGCACATCAGCTCTCATTGGGCGGTCTTTGGCCTGCTATGTTGTATTCTAGCCATCATTGTGTGATGTTATTCTGTCTGTATATTTGCACATGTTGAATGTGGATGGCTGGAAATGTTTATGCATGAGTGCTGTACGTTTGGGTTGAGACTGTTCACACTGAGGTCGCATTGCAAAAAAATCAGACCTGTACCTGATTTAGGACCACATGTGAAAGTGTCCAGAATCGGAAGTGAAAAAGTCAGATTCATTGTGATTTGTGCTGTTCACATGGTTGTGAAAAAGTCAGGTCTGAGCCACGTGTAAAAAAAATCTGATTTAGGCCACTTTTGCTTGTAGCCTAATAGACAGGCATAGCCTAATAGAACTATATAGAGCCAAGAAGACTGGTTAGTTTCACTGAGAATACTTGGAGCTTTACTCTGAGTGTGTTGATTGCCTTATTTTGGCGTGATGGCTACTTATTTGGCTAGTTCGGTCTGATGTCCACGACAGTGGAAAATAATGGAGGTATATTTTGCAGGAATTGCAAATATTGTTTTGAATTACTTGCACTTTAGTCTAGAGTAAACAAGGCAGCAGTCTTTAGAGTATTACAATTATTTTCTACTTCCTGCTTCTGTATTGTAATGTATATTGTCATTACTTTTTACTACATTACATTTGCATGGTGGTGCTGTGGTTAGCACTGTTGCCTCACAGCAAGAAGGTCCAGCGGTTTGAACCACGGTTTGTTCTTTCTGTGTGGAGTACTCTCTGGGTACTCCGGCTTCCTCCCACAATCCAAAAACATGCACATTAGGTTAATTGTTGACTCTAAATTGCCCGTAGGTGTGAGTGTGAGATTGAGTGTTTGTCTGTCTCTGTATGTGGCCCTGTGATTGGCTGGTGACCAGTCCAGGGTGTACCCCGCCTCTCGCCCAAAGTCAGCTGGGATAGGCTCCAGCTCCCCCGCGATCCTGACGGATAAGCAGTATAGAAAATGGATGGATGGATGGATGCATTACATTTATCTGACAGCTATTGTTAGTTGTTACTTCTCATTCAGTTTTCACATCCATAACGTTCTTGTTAAATATGATACGTTATTATAGCTTAAACAAAAGTATGTCACTTCAGCCAGATACATCATTCACATTGAGTACTTGTTGCTGTATATAATATAATATAATATAATATAATACTTGTGCACTTGCATTTGTAAGAAGCAGACTTTTATTTGTAATGGTTTACTTTTACATGATTTTGTACATTCAAGTAAGGAGTCTGCATACTTACTATTCAGTTGGTGGCTCACTCTTCACACACAGAGAGCAGTCAATAGAGGAAGAGACCAGACTGGAGGTCTCTGACCACAGCATCCTGAGTTTGTGCCCAAACAGGGAGAGGCAGAGAGAGAGAGTGACAGTGAGAAGCTGAGCGTTGGGAAATTATGTGCACACCTGGTTCCTGCTGTGTTTTACGCAGTAGTTAGTGGTAGTTTGGAGTAGACAGGTGTTGGGTGGAACCAAACCATTGAGAACCACAAAGTACTACCATAATTAAAAGTGCTTCCTGTGTAATCATGGCCTTAGTTTTACTATTAGCAGTATCAATATGTAAGGCACCACAGATGTAAGAGAAATGACTCCCACAGTGGACCAGAGATGCAAAAAGTTTTACTGAGCAATTTACTGTATGTCAGACATGTACTTGAATTAAAAATTAATGCATATTTAAAACCTTATGGGTTCTTTAAAGTTCATCTGAAATCAGAACAGCCATTTCTTTTCATAGTAAAAAATGTATTTTTCAAATGTTATTTTTTTTAGCACCAATAATTGTAGTTTCCATGCTAGTAACTTGTCAGAAACTTGTCTTCACACATGGTGAAGAAAATTAAAAACAACACAGTGCATTTAACGTCAATGCTTCACAACTGACATAAACTGCTGAACAACAACTGCTGAAATAAATTTGTAAGGAAGATGCAACATATAAGCACAAAACTGAAATAATGAATCCTAAAACTCTTTTAATTTTTACACCTCTTGAAGACACAGCCTCAAGATCAGGTAGTAAAGCCTGGGGTATGGGGTGGGCCAGTGACAGTTAAATAGGTTTCAATATGTTAAAAATCAATTGTTTGATTTACTGTTTGCACAGATGTTAATGTTTCGCGTTATGAGACAAAAATTACTGGCTTTGAGGTAGTACTGCGTTTTTTTCTGAAGACTGTACACCACATGAAACTGACTGTGTGCTGTTGCAGACAGTAATCATGCAATTTAATTTCACAACCTGCTGTATGAAAGCAAATTCAGAGTCTTTTGTCCCCTCACCTTGAAAACCACAAAGGGTAAAGAATGTTACTTCTCTCTTTGTCTGCAGATGGAAGAATCCACCCTGCTGGACCGCTGCTCTGACTCATACACATGTGCTTGCGTACTCGCGCGCGTTTGTGTGTGCGTGTATGCGCAGAAGCCATTTGTGCGCGCGACCGTGTGTATGTCTGTTAATGAGTTGTGTGTATGTGCGTGTGTTGAAGTGTGGACATATAATTATCTGAGCATGCAGAAAGCACCATACTTTCCGTCTCCTGCAGATGAGCACCCACCCACACACACACACACACACACACAAGTGCACAGACGTGCGCGTGCACACACATACACACACATACACGCGCGCACACATGCAGATGCATAGAGGACAAGGGGAAAGAAATAAATGGAGTCTGAGTGCCTCAGACAGAGTTACTCAAATAGAAATCTGTCCTCATGTCACCTAAATGAACTTTCATGCCAACCAAGTACAATGACCTGAACTGAACTGCGAGGGTGGTTATGGATCATACATACATTCTTTTAAAACTGGATGTTGTGTTCTTTTGCATTTTCTCTTTAATGTGTTTTTTTAAAAAATAGTTTGTCAACTTTTTTTTTTTTTTTTTTTAACCGATGCTTGGTTAAGACTTAACGCTCAAAAGCCCAATTGAGGACATTCATACGTGTGGTGAATTTGTAATGTTTTTCATATTTTACTTTTTAAATTAACTATTAGAAGTACTCACATCCTTTAAGTCACACCCATAAAACCACAACATACAAATGCAAGTAAGAATCATGTAAGGTATCCTAAGCACAAGTGCTGATATACACTGTAAAATAAATGAGCTTTTAGTAGAATCAGCTTATCTTTTCTCACGTACATAATTATAAAAATTATACTTTAATTTAAAGTTGACTTTAAAATATTTAGTTTTTATTTTCAGACTACTTCAGAAACACACGTTCTTCTGACGAGAAATGATGAGTTGAATGAATGTACACCTCCGACTTCACTCAACTCATGTAGTTGAGTTTATAAAGAGGCATCGTCAGCATATTAGTGGACTTTGTGGACAGTTTGACAGATAAAACTTCCATCCGTAGTTTGAGGAAAATATACATGGTGGAAATTTGCTGTGATTTTAATTAATGTTAAATGAAGTCATGGCTGTTTAATTTCATATCAGAGACAACCACAATAATGGTTTATATCAAACTCGTCCATCTGTCCATCCATGAAGAACTGAGTCAGTTTGACTGAGGAGTTGTTCAATTCAATGTTTGAAGTTTATTTAAGCTTGTTTTCCCTAGTTCAGTTAACTTGGTTTTGCAGTTGAACCATGCCTAATTATTCAACCTAAATACACTGACAGCAGCAGAGGAACGTAAGTCTTTAGGTTAGACCACCTTAAAATAATGTGAGGTGAGGTGTGCTGTGCTGTGTGTAGTGACCAGTAACTACAGTTGTCAGATATTGAATGTTGTGGAGTAAGAAGTAGATTTTCTCTGAAAAGTCATGGAGTAGAGGAACAAAGTAGCACGAAATGGAGGCACTCAACTTAATTACAAGTACTTCAAAAAAGTACAGTACTTAAGTAAATGCATTTACTTGAAGCTACTGAATATAATAAACCAGTCATGCACTTTAATGTAAAAAGATGTAAAAGCTTTATTTGCAGAATTTTAAAGCAATTAAAACATCATAATTACACTATTTTCAGTGTACAAAAACAAGCATCATGTTGCTACACTTGTACTGGGTCATTTGGGGCCATTCGGATCAGTTTGTTTCTATCTCTGAACAAACAGGCTCCAAGAGATACATTTCTGTACAACATTTGCAGCAAAGCACAACACACCAGTTTCGCTGGCTGCCCTATACTTCATTTTTTTTTTTTAACAATTCCAATGAAAAAAAAGTGAGTATAAATGTTTATTTTCCTGTTAATAGATAGACTTTGAGTTACTCTCCCAGTCTATTAATTCTAAAAGCTAAAGCAAAAGCAGCGGCTCCAGCTGTATTTTGGCAAGTCAGTAAAAACCCTGAATGTCACACAACCGTTTCTATACTGTAACACCTACAAATGATAGGCGGTGAATGAACACATTACAAGGTTTCCATATCCGTTTCAGAAGACGGTAATTCATCTTTCGGTTTCCTCCCTGCCATGCTCTCCTCTCACACTCCAGCTGTAATACAGTACTTCTAAATGAGGTCTTAAGTTTCACATGGCACAATATCAGAAATCAACATGAAGTCACAGCGCTTTCAATGTCACAGCGGAGGAAAAGCAAAGAGCAAAGTTTGGGGCACAGAAAAGAGAGCATGAGACGTGCATTACCAGGAAGACAAGATTTAGACAGAGGAAAAACAACTGTAGAGACAGAAAGTAGTGTGAATCAGTGTGCTGAACATGTAATGTGAACATAATGACAAACAACGCTTTCATTTTTAGCATCTTGAGTTCTAGCAGTGACCAACAAACGAAACTGTAAATAGTAATAAATGACTGATGAATGAACAACTTTAAAGGTCCCATATTCTGCTCCTTTTCAAGTTCCTTCTTGTATTTGGAAGTCCTTCTAGAACAGGTTTGCATGGTTTAATGTTCAGAAAACACATTATTTTGCTTTCAGCCTCTGTCTGAATGCTCCGGTTTAGAAAAACAGTAGTCTGCTGCTTTGCTCTCACCATCGATCTCTTCATGGTAGCAGGAGCAGGCGTTAGTGAGGCAAAAACAATGGCGGATAGCAAGATGGATTCAGGAGACGTGAACAGTCAGCCTGCTGCAGGGCTGGAGGAGGTCACATGATCAACAGATCCCCTTATCATGTCATAAGGGGAGCCAAATCTACACGGAGCAGACTCCAGACACATTGGGGGTAAATATTGATGTTGAAGAGACTTTAAAAAGTGCATTTTGCATAATATGGGGCCTTTAAATATTCTAATATGAAATAGCATCAATAAATGGTTGCTATCTGTAACTAACAGCATTGGACAGATCACGAGAAAATGGGACCCTTGACACGGGCATATAAAAGGTCCCTCACCATTCCTACATAGGAGTAAGATCCCAAGACTACAGGGTGACCACTCTTTATGGTCATTTTGTTTCTCTCTGTAGTTGTTTCAAATCTCTCCGTAGTCTTTTCTGTGTCTCTGTGGTCACTTTGCAGAAATATTAACAATCACTTTATTTATATAGACCGTAACCACTGAAATGAATCATCCATGTCTTTACAATTTACATTATGCATGCAATAGCAAGTGTCCACAAGCTTCAGCTACAGAATAGACAGCCTGATCCTAATCCATCATCTCATTGGTGGAAGTTTGAAAATGAAGCTTGAGGCTGAACACCAAATATAACACTGTTAAGTTTAGGGATGATGAAAACTGTGATCATACTTTATACTGTGATGTATTCCTGTTGACACAACTGTACAAACATCCAAGCTTGACTAAAAACACACTGAGATGAGTTTGGTTGTTGATTGTGTTACAACAAACTTCTGTTGTTGCTGAGATTTGCTGTTCTCATTTGTCTCACTTCACAGGAAGAGAACAGCGGTGATGAAACTGATTTGTTTAAGATTAAATCCAACACATGTAACACACAGTACAACAGTCTGTCTGCAATGTTGCCAACAATCATTTGAAATAGATGAACTTCCATTGAACAGTAAAACTATGAAGGGTGATTCCTGAAACTGAGCTGCAGTTAAACTGCTTTAAACATTAATTGATGAACAGCAATTTACATTTACATCCATATTCCAGTCAGGCTGAAGCACACACTGCTGATGTGATCCTATGATTGATTGGTACCGATCAAAACAACAAACAATACAGAGAATTTGGTAACATTTCACTTGTACCGCCCAAAACAACACAGAAAACATAGTTGGCAAATAGTTTGTAGTATATAGCAAATAAGTTTGCACAATCTCTTTGGTTGACTCACACTGCATCCATGGACTTTCAAAACACTCTGTTTGATGTTAACTTCCACTTCCCTGACAAACAGGGAAGTGGGATTATATATTTACCAAACCAAGCAGTTCGTGTTCATCCTTGAAGCCTCTCCTCTTGTAAAACCTGAAAATTACAGTTTGAAAACATTTCCGATAAGGTCTAAATCTCACTTTTTTGTGGCATGTCCAAATAAGTTTTTGTGTAACCTTCACCAAGCTGTAATGAGCTCATTGCTGCCCCCAGAGGCTGGAGAGCAGAGAATAACGGCTGTAACTAGGAGTTGCGGTAATTCGTAATGGGTGTTTTCCCCCCCATTGGTACAAGGGGCAACAATGAACCCATTCCACACTAACATGCAATCTTGAACATGACACAAAAAAGTGAAATTTGTTTTTATTGGAAGTGATGTTAAACAGTATGTTTTGGTTTAACAGGAAAGACTGCTTCAATGCTGAGGACTACCTGGTTGGTTTGTGCATCTGGTTACATTCCCCACCACCAATAAGAGCAGTGCACCACCAGCACTCCTGGTATTTTAAGGTGCTTGGGATTCATTTCTTCTTCAACGCTGTGTAATCAAATACTTAACATTGTTTAGAGTTAATGAAATTAACTGACATATACAGAACTTCATCCTCCAAATGGGAAGCAAATCAAATATTTGTATACAAAAGAGCAGGCATTTCATATTTTTTGCATAAAAGATTTTTGCACTTTCACAAGCCACTCAGCTGTTTATCACTGTTCTGGTTCACTTTTAATTAGCTGTAACCAGTAACATGCAATTGAACGATAGAAAGCCAATAAAAAAACACTGACCTAACCTTGGACCTCACATGAGAACAGAACCGAGATATGTCTTCATGAGCCTAAAGAGTTCAAAGATAAGACTAAACGTACTTAATCTGAAGGCTGTATCACCATTATTTGATACTTTATTGTTAGCTAACTAGTCAGTGACTCCTGATTCAGTGTCTGGTTGTGTTCCAGCAACCTCTCTCTGGGAGTGTTTAATGACCTGGCAAGCACGAGGGGACTTGGCCGGGTCTGAATCACTGTGCTAATAAACGGATAACATGACCTTGTCAACAAACCAATACTTGCCAACTCTCTACTAATAGCAAATCCAGAGGCTGAAACAGAAAGAATGGTTTGACCAGCTATTGCTGTAAAATGCTTTGAAAATTGCATCCACGTCGAAGCATGGTTTGTAAATGCAAAACGCAGAGGATGAGTAAACAAGGCAGCAGGAAATGACACTGTTTAATAGTTTAAATGACTTACATTTTGTTCGTCATCTTGCTGTTTTGAGTTTCACTCCACTAACTGGGCAGCTTAGTAACAAATACTCAGGTCTGATTATTGTATTGGCAGGTGAAGTAATCTAGTCCTGCTTTGGATTTTCAATGTGCAAAATCATTGTTTTAATGCTGAATACAACCACAGCAAAGATGCAAATGAAACCGCTTAATTTTTTTACTGTTATTATTTGTATTTTGTGATAAAATTCTGAAATTCTTGGAAATCTTTGAAATTACATTTTAGTGAGTAGGAAGGAAGTCATGTGCCTTCATCATTCAATCTGACTCTAGTGGTTGCAGAAACACACAGGTTTTCCATACAGGTATTGGTATCAATTACTTGAAGGTTTGTACAGTATCATCTTACTAGTGTCAATGGGTGAGGGGATTTCCATGAAAAACTGAGCAATACAGAGGGTAAAATCTGTCGGGGCGTGTTCAGTTTCCACATTCACGGGTCAGACTTTCTATTGTGTACAAATTGCGGTTTAATAAGTTGCAAAGTAATCATGAAATACATGAATAAAACATTAATTTTGCAATATTGATGTTTAGAAAACTATTGATAGGAAATGTATTCTCTTTTTTTTTTTAAACTACAGGACTGATGCATCTACTTAAAGTACCTTTGAAGAGATAATAATCCTTTTTACAGATTACCTGTTGCCAAAACTTGACCCAGGGTATTGAAATATGACACACGATACAAAATGGGCACTCATTAATGAAGGCAAATACAGTGTTAAGCTGCATTCGTACAGGATTCATCTCTTTGGGGTTGGGTAATTTTAATTTTGTATGTGCAGATGAGTCCAGAGCACATTTTTCACCCTTACCATAGAGTCATTTACACCCATAAATAATTGTTTTGACAAGGAAAGATCTGCTTTTCCTGTTATTTTGGTCCGGCAGCTCAGTTACGGATAATGATTTTCCCTCAGAATATTTGTCTTTTACAAACTAAATGCTGTAGTTTGCCACCCAGCACAAGGAGTTTAGTTGCCAAGGACCACAGGAAATATTTTATTACCACCCTCACCTCTCCCTGGAATACTGATCCTGTCCAAATGGCGCTTTACCTGTAGAAGCCAGCAAAAGACAGAATGGCATGGCATCTCTTAAGTCAATAGTACTCAAATTATCATGACACAATTAATTTCCGGGGTGGAAAATGTAGGTGTACAGTTGGCTTGTGTTAACTCACCAAGTAAATATAAACAGACATTAATTCATGGTAACAAAAACATTAAATAGCATAATAGTTGAGGAACATTGAGTGATGAAAATGTTGGATAAGAATGATAACTTTGGCCCAGTCCGTTCCCACACAGATCACAAGTCTTTTGCATGTTGGATCCTGATGTTTAACAACCCTGGATCTGCTGAGTTGATCAGTCAATGAATTTCTGTACAATAAAAACATGTTAAAGGTAGCTAAAAAAAGTAAACAGGAAACTGTACAAGGCACGTTTGAATTTCCACAGGCGTAATTTTGCACAGAGGCATATATAGGTGACATGACCACCTCTGTGCTGGAAAGGAGTGCAAAGTCCCAGCTCTTTGGTGGCATTGCAAAGGCTCAGAGACCGTGAAGAAAAAACAGAGGTGAAAAAACAAAAATCCAGGCATTTTAGAGTTCTTTAACGAATCATCTCCATCAAAATAAAGACAAGCAGGGCCCAAAGTCTCCTTCCTCAGTTGGGAAAGGGGAGGAAGTAGAGTCAAAATTAGGTCCCCGAAATCGAAAAGGAGATTCAAGGTGTGACAGATCCAACACAGATACATTATTTAAGAAAAATGCTACGACTGCTGGGTTTTCCTAAGACTAAACCTGAGAGTGGTCTTGGTTGTTTGTATTGCTTTGCGAGTAGATTATCCGTCCAATCAGAAAGACCAGAAGGACAGCACAGCACAGCAGCATGGCAAGCTCCTGGTGAATGTGCGGCTGCGGGTTGGGAAGGATCACAACCCGTCCATGTCTGCCTGCCTCCCCCTGGAATAGAAAGGAAAGACAGGAGGAGAGATGCTTCAGTATTAACGAGAAATATGTCACAGATATACAGCATGGTTGCACCGACCTGAGATCTGTTTCTCAAACAGGAAAAGATTGGAAGTATGACACACAAATTATCCCATACTAAGGATGGATGTTGATGTCAATCGTGGTTGATGGGCAAAGAAAATAATCTATTTATGTGCTTAATGGGTGAAAAACCTACTTTATTATAAGTTGTTTCATTTGCCTCAACTCAACCATCAGCTGCAAAAAAGTGAGCACACCACTCCTAGTTCATGAAGTTACCCGTGTCCAAATACATCACTTTCACTGGCTTCTGCTTTTTGGGCTCTTATTTCACAAAATGTTCTTAGTGTGTTGTGATATACATCAAATGTTCAAATAAACGTCCTGGGATCCCTTGATGATTTGAAATCCAAGACACACACACACACGTTCGCACACACACATACTGTATGTTTACATCCACAGGAAGCAGGTAAATACAGTTCTCCACATCCTGCCATAACTCTCTTTATTATCTCCACCTCCAGGTGTGATCTCCTTACATTAGTGTGTATGATTGCATATGTGAAACGTGTTTGAATTTGTTGACATGGCTGCTGCAGCTGCATTCAGCCTCCTTCTGCACGCTCCAACATCTCTGTGTTAGCTGGAGCTGGTGTTAGTGAGGAAAAAACAATGGAGGACAGCGAGGTGGATTCAAGAAGTTTTCAGTGGGCGGGGACAGTCACATATCTGTCACATGATCAAAAAATCCTGTTATGACATCATAAAGGAAGCCAAATCTCAACTGAACATTTTCAGTCACATTTCTTTATACATTTGGAGCAGGAGATGGTGTTCTGTAGGCACACATTTATGTTGAAAAGAGTAAAAAGTAAATTTTGCATAATATGGGACCTTTAAGAAGGGAAGATATATTTAAATAACTAAATGACTAAAACAGGCGCAACAGAGGCAAAGATATCCTAGTAAGAGTCAACTTTCTTGATCCTGCACTACCCATAATACAACTGTCAAATATTTAAAGTATCAAGCTGAACTCAAGATAACTTATTATCAGACTTTGGAAATCACCCTCCAAAGCCATAAAAGACATGACGTACCTGTTTTCACAAGCTGAGTTCCCCTTTAAAAAAATCATCTACAGTAGCTAGTTTACGAAATACATACTAAACTCTGAATGCCGAAGAAGAGACGTGAGACATACGAGGACTATTGGCCTGTTTTGTTTTTTTTCAAATTTTCTTCTTTAAACTCTTATGTGCAGTTCCTTCAAGACCAACAGCCAGACAGCTGAGTTTGCAGAAACCTACAGCAGGACAAGCTGAGTTGGTTAGATTCATACTAGATTATGCAAGATGTTAGAATCATTTTACAACATGATTATATATCAGGCCTAATCTGTGCTGTCCAGGCGTCAAGACCTTCTTCCGTCAAAGTTTAATTGATAAGTAAAATCATTTGCTGTGATTTTGGTAAGGACTCCTTCACATTGTACGTCTCAACAGTATTTCCTGTCTCTTGCTATTATGAACACCTTTCTGCAGTCATTCTGACACACTTGGCATGCTGTCGACTGAAATAAATGTTCCATTTTCTTTTCTGCTCTCCATCCCAAGCACTGCACCTTGGCCTCGGTACATCGCCTAAACAGCAGCACCTTGTCACTGATAAGAGGTCCGCCCGCTCCACAGAAGATAAAAGACATTTCGCCTGGGTGAACACACACTGTGAAGATTGCCCAGAGGAAAACACTCTTCTGAAACAACAAGGTTCCTGTTGCTGAGCAAAGCTGTAAAGGTGGGTGGGGGATCTCCGAAATGAATGACTTAAAAATGATCTGGTAACTCTGCTTATACCAACAAACAATTCTAGTGGGGGAAACTTTAGTTATTTCCATAATTTACCTATTAACCTCAGTTCAAAACTTGGATTCGCAATGGATCTAATGATTATTTTAGTTGTCAATTTATATGCCAATTATTTCCTCAATTACTTGATTAGTTGTCTATAAAATGTCTAAAAATTGTGTAAAATGTTGATCAAAACCTAATCTTGCTTTATCCACATACCAAAGATATTCAGTTGACTGTCATGAAGGAGTAAAGAAAATATTCACATAAAGAATGGATGGATGGATGGATGGATGGATATGGAATCAGAAAAATCTTGCTTTTTTCTTAAAAAAATACTCAAACTGATAAATCAATTACCAAAATAGTTGGCAATCAATTTACTAGTTGACAGCTAATCAATTAATTGCTGAAGGTCTTTTGCAATATGAAGCCAAAAAAACAATCCATCCACAGATACCAATAATCTCATAAATAAAGGTTTAAAAAGGAGACCTAGCACTCTAACTGGAGCATTTACAAGGATAAAGAAGGCATTTACAAGAGTAGGAATCTGTTTTTCCGCTGGAAGATGGATGTCCTGTTTTGGCATGAAGCCCTTAAAATACAGCCCAGGCGGATGAAGTATACAATACCGTCCAGACTGGCACAGAATGAGTGTTTTGCCCCAGGGTGAGACTGTTCACTGAAAAACAGGATCTTTATGGGCTAGAGTGAGAGAGGAATATCAAAGCTGTGTGGTTTGATTTGAGTGAGCCAAAAACCACAGAAACCCATAATGCCATAGGAGGAAACAGGTGAGGGAACGACTAGTTAACCCTGTAATGAATCACGTCTGCTTCTGACTCTGACCAAGTCAAACAAACAGGTCAGAGATGACCCACGAGCTGCCAAAATTCACCAGAGCCGAATAAAACTTGACCCCCATTTCCTGTATAGAAAGAAATATTGTAGAAGAGACACCCATAGCCAAGCCGTTATTAAAATCTATCTTAGTGGGCTTTGAGCCAACCATCCACACATAAAGACTGAGAGACTGGAAGCAACCTCCAAATTACTATTAATAACATAATAATTAATAATAACTATTGGATGGATTGCCATGAAACTGATATTCATGGTCCTCAGAGGATGTGATTTTCTTCTGAGGGCACCATGAGGTTGGCATTTGTGATTCTCATTGAAATGTCTCAAAAACTATTGGATGAGCTGCCATGAAATTTGGTTCAGACATTCATGTTGCTGTAATAACTTTGGTGATCCTTTAATTTTTCATCTAGCGTTGCCATCTAGTCAACTTTTTAACTTGTCCCAAGTTTATGACCAAATACCTGCAAGTGTTAGCATGATAACAGGCTAAACTAAAATGGTGAGCCTGATAGCACATTTAGCCTATAGTACAGCCCCACAGATGTGACTGTAGACTCTTTATTATTGGTTGGACTATTAAATTAAATTCACCATTAAAGAAGAAAATTGGACTGAAATCTCCCCAAACACATCTGGAAAAACACTTAATTATGACACAACATGCAATACTTTTTCCTTCTTTCTTGGGATTTGTTTTTTCCTCAGTAATCATCACCTCATGAACTTTCTAACTTTGAATCAACTTTTGAGGAGAAACCAGTGGAGCAAGTACTTGAAAGAGCAGCAGACAACCTGAACTGTAAGACCCATTTCACTGTAGATAAAACTGAGCCACATTTCCCCCAAATATCATCAAGGGACTGTTGTGTTTGGCAGTGAAAGGAAGAGAAAATTCTCCAAAAAATTGGGCTTCTTTTTATGGGGGGGTGATTTCATCTCCACAACCTGGTCTTTAGCCATTATCTTAAATCAAGACTTGTGTGGGTGTAGAAGGTCAAGTGAACACCCATTAGGTCTGCCTCTCTTTTCATTTGGCAGCACACAAGCTCAGAAGTTTGTCCTTCGACATCACAGATTAGAGCTCTGCCTTTTTATTTTCAGTAGAAAGTTGCAGTGGATTTACAGCTGAGGAGCAAAAGTGGTAAAAGGTTGCAATTTTCCTTCAATGATTTACTCTTTCAGGTCACACCATTTTTGGCTTTTACATCTATAATTATCCTTTTCTGTCGTGAAAACTTTACAATTATTGTTATTAATGTTGATTTGCTTGCAGCTGCAAGTATAATGTTGCATATTAGACACTTGTCTCTCCTCAAAGTAGCTTTGGAAGACAGACACGAGCTTTGTGGTTGTTAAGTTGGCAAAGTTTCTGTGCTCTTTCCTCACCTCACGAACCGCTGTAATGATTTAACTGTCAATATGGCCTACAGTTTGAGGGAAGGGGCCGTGCTGGCAGATTTATGAGTCTCAAGACACAAAGGAAACTCAGTGACAGTTTATTTCACTGTAACACGTTTGATTTGTTGATGTCTAGATATCTGACTATATAGCTAGAAATGGGGAGCTGTTTTTGTATATGGTTGCAAAGAGCATGCATTTGAAGCTACATGATGCCAAGTATAACCACAAGAGAAGCTCTACTGGAACAATTGGGATTCGCAGCATCTAAAAAGAACAGCAAAATTCCAGATAAGGGAGAGATTTACACCATATCAGTTTTAATTTCAAATCAATAAGATGTTCTGACCCAAAATGTAAAATCCCACATTACAGTATATCCTGCTCTGTAGTAGTAGTAGCAGGCAATTATATACTTGTATTTGTGTTATAATTTTACATCTACAACTAATGAAAGTGCAGGAGAAACTGTCAATGGCAGCAACAGGGGAGGATGTGGTGTACCTGGGAGGAGCTGAGACCTGATGTATGTGGTATAACACAACTGATGCATTTACATATAACACACATCTGTATGCACCAAGTCTCAAACCACCTCTGGATCAGATCATGATCAGAACATTGTCCTTCTGCAGTCGGTGCATTCACACTAAGGATGCAACAATGAATTAATGATGAAATTAGTTGACAATGAATTGTTGAGTAGCCTGTGATGTCATTGCATGTTTTTCACTCTAATTTAAAATGCATTAATGAGAGTTAATGTTACCGGGTTATATTTTGCTCCTACTTAAACTAATAAAATACTACAAACGCTACAATAAAGTAGCCTTTCTGGTTCAGACAACGGAGCACTGTATTGTTATGTTTATGTATAGGCGCAAAAACCCTTGTTGCACTGACCAGCACTGAAACAACATAGCTTAGCTTTACTCCTTCTATTCCTACCCTCCTCAACACTCAAAGAACCAACAGGCAACTCAATGAAATAGCTTAACATTAGCTTAGCAAGCAATGGTTCATATTAGTTAACTGACATTCCCACAGTCCGAGACGTCGCGGTGTGTATACTGGCACACTGTCACACTGGCATGCTGAATAACGTTTGTTCTCTGCTGCAAAAACAGCTAAAAATCCACGTCCTCTGACTAAAATTCGGTTAAAAGTTACACCTAAAAACACCCAAGATCTAAAAGGTGTGTTGTAAATATTGCCTAAGACCGAATAAAAAGTGAATTTAAGACTGAGCTTCTGGCGGGTAAACAGATGCTCACAAGTGCTTACTGCTCCAGCTAAATCTAAAAGCTGGCAGCTAAATAAGAGCCATAAAGTAACTGTTTGATTCCTAATCAAAATAGCGAATTATTATTGACAATATCCATAGATTATTCGACTATCAAAATACTTGTTAGTTGCAGCCCCGATATACACCTGGATTCATTTCTATTAATCCTTATAGGATAGCTGTCTGATAACAGAAGGTGTATGCTCAGAATTTCAACTGGTTTTAAGGAGTCGAGGGGATAGTTTGAGATTGCAGCAAACTACTTATTTGCTTTCTTGCTGTGTGTTAGAAGAGATGATCGATATCACTCTCATGTCAGTGCAACAAGTATGAAACTCTCTCCTCTCTCAAGTTCAAAAACACAGCTATCAGCACTCCCAAAACAGACAACATGTTGCATCTCATTTGTTTAAACAGAAAATCAAGTTTTCTGGGAAAACAGATAATTACCAAAGATTAAAAACACCATGTAGACAAAAGGGCCGGTCTGCTATTTGGGTAGGTTGTATTTCACATTCAGGATGAGAGGTTTGATTTCCACTGCAATCAGAAGCAGATGTGCTTCTCAGCTGACAAACTGTGGGCTGGGAGTCTGACACGAAGCCAAAGCCAGTTTCACCAACACTCCTGATATTCAACCTTATACCTCAGGATTACTGAAAAGGAAATACACGCATGCACACACAGACACACACGGGTAACCCTCTAATAGATCCCTCATTTAAACTCTTACCTCAAATAACCCCTTCCATCAGCTGAGAATAGAAAACCTGCTGCCACAAATCGTTTTCCTGCTCTCACTGCAACTCTGCAGGCATCTAACAATTACTTCATCTGGCATACACACACATGCCTTCACCAGCATGTGCATGCACGTACATGTGCACACAATAGTGCTAGAGTAGTGCGACGGAATACGACAACAGTAACAAAAAAAAAAAAAAAAGCACCAGAGAAAAACCAAGCAGGCAGTCAGCCAATCAACTTACTAGATCAGTCAACCAAAAAGTGAATTGGTGTGCCACATCTGCAGACTACTACTTTAAAGGATGATGCTTATTATGATTGCATGTTTATCCCCGGTTACAACAGATTGCGTTTCCTTTAAATACATTTCCAATATCCCAATCTGTTTTACAATTTTAAATGTTGGTGGGAAGCTCCAACATCCAAGATTTGCATTCTTGCACTACAGGAATAAATCGTGTTGTGAAGGTAAAAATGTATGAGTGATTTTGGCAGCTTTGCACACTGAGCAAGATTGGAGGGTTGTCTGACCTTCCCACCAGCACCATCTTGAACTAATTTGTGACCCTAGCAGCATTACAATGACAATGAGAAAAAAGTACGCTAGATGTTCACTGTGATGAAGTATCCATCTTAGGTTACAAGTGTCTGCAAGTTCATTTGTATTTGAATGAAGGAAGCATGCATTTTAATTTATTGACAAATTGTTAATAGGCAACTTAAAGTTATGGTAAATAGCTTTATTTTTTTATGTTGTAGAACTGCTTTGAGTGGAAAAATGCCAAGGTGCTGAACTGAAACTAAGTCACTACCATCAGGAAAGAAATGTCTCATCAAAGTCGATCTTTGTATCGATCTGGACTGACCCTTGGACTGACTCTCAGGGGACAAATAGTCCCAAAAGAAGCCAGCAATATGCCCACCACAGGATAAAGAGCCATCGAATCCCTTCACTGTAAGGCTCAAAGGTTTTACCTGTGTCACCCTTCTGTGTGTGACTCATAGAAAGGGCTAAAACGCAATCCTGTTTGACTGCTCAGTGTTCAAGACTAATTAGTCAACCTGGAAAAGAAATTGAGAGTGAATTTCAAATATCTCATCTTGCTTTCTTACTCGTCTTCTTGTCTTTCTCTCTTCACAGTGGAAACATTGAGTCAGTCCGTTCCAAACAGCTCATGTGATTTTCTTCGGTCACCACAACTTACTATGCTGCCTCTCAAAAATAGCTCTCTAAACAAGGCTACACTTAAAAGCACACACACACACACACACACACACACACACCAAGCTAGCCCATATACACACACACAATGCAAACTGAGTTAGGCTTTGTTATATTATTTCTCTGCCCTTCCTGCTCTTGCCCACTCTGGCACTATCCAAATCTCCCGAAATAGCAGAGTCTTAAAGTTGTAACTTAGAAAATATTTCTTTTGATTTTTATGACGTTTTAACACATAAATATGCCGTCTCACCTACATCTCTACATGTAAGCATCCATTGCACATTATCCTTTACATGCAGTTTCCCACAATACAGCAACAGCCATACACAGATGATGCATTAGTGATGTTGTGGTTCTGAATCTAACTGATGACCTTCAAAAAACGTCATCTCAATTGCTATCTCCCATTTGTGGCTAAAGCTGTGACCACTAAACATTTCTGCAAGCTTTTCTCTCCTCAAAATAAATGTGCTGGCGTGTCCATCCTTGTGAAAAGCCATCATTGTCATACCTTTAGTTTTCACACTGCAATCTGAGGATCATGTTTGAAGATGCAAACATGAGGCTTTACGCATAGAAAGTGAAGGAAATCTGGCACACTAATCAGTAACCAGTAACCTAGATGACACATGGGTAGAGCATGCTGCTCTAGTCTGACAGTGAAACACAACAGAAAGGGAAACAGAAAGTGTGTAGTTCCCAAGAATACTTTTTTTTGTCAGTCAGTTATTCCATTACAACTGAGGGGTTTCCTCATTTAACCAGGGCCAGAAACCAAAGTCCAGCTGACTAACATTCCTTCAAGTCCACTTCATGCAATATACTGTATTTTTCATCTTCGCCTTCAGCAGCACTGTCATTCAAGTGCTGTTATTTAGTGTTGTTGTGAGTTTCATTGTGGCTCAGGATTTTAAACTAATTCTGTGTGCCATGTAGCCTTAAGAGACTGTTGAAACTGAAAATAATGCAATCTAAGTGCATTTTGTGAGTAAAGCAGAGGTTAGACGGCGCCCATTGTTGGAATTTGTGCTTATGGAGTCAAAGTCTAATGTCTTTATACATTAATGCCTTTCAACTCCTCTTGCAATCCAGGACAAGCGTTCAACAAAACAACCCTTCAGCTGGTGGGCTGTACACAGGTAAAAGCTACAGTAAATCAGTGTTTAGTCCTGCATTCCACTGATGGAGCAGCAATGCATTCTTAACTCTCGGTTAAACAAGGGTTAAAAACATTGTCTTTCTCCCGCTCTTTGTCTTTCACGCACAGTCGAACACACACAAACAAAAACACAACCAGCCACCAGTGACACCCGACTGGTCCACAATGTTCTTCAGAGTTATTTCTGTCTTCAGGACAAAGGGTTTTACCTCCTCCATAAAGCTGACAGTGTGTGTGTTGGAGTTTGTTTGAGTGAGTGTGTGTGTGTGTCTCTGTGTGTAAGCGTGTGTGTGTTTTGGCAGGATAATTAGACCTTGTGCTTTGCTCCCTGAGAGTTCTTTAACCACAGGGCTGAGCCATAATGAATCTACACTGTCACGGACACTACACTGTCACACCACACACACACACACACACACACACACACACACACACACAGGCGAACATCATACTGAGCACATTTACAGATGTTTGAATACAAACACGCACACATAATCACGCACACATTGTGTAAATGTTTAACTGAGCAAGGGGGGCTGGATTAAATGAGGACAAAGGAGAGAGAGCCAGTGAGCGAGAGCAAAAGACTACTGAAAAATAAATAATGACTCATCATTATATTGGTGATTACACACCTCTCTACATTTTCCTGACAAATAGAAAATCCCCTCCGCGTGTAAGCATCTTAATAATAATAAAAAAGAACTTAATAATTTCTCAGGCAGGTCCTGAAGCCATGCAGCTCTGCCTTTTGGTCAGTGCCTTTAGGCAATGAAACTGACTAAAGCAATTCTGTCAACAGTGGCAAAATGCTGGTGGTTCAGTATCCTACAGCAATGTAATGATGAGTGGGTAATAGTGTTAGAACTTGTCAGTGTCCTAAAATATCCTCCTAAACCCGTTAATAACTTTACTGATAATGTAAAACAATCCACATACTGCAATATCACCAAGTTCATCAGTTTTAAATAATTTAATCTATTTAAAAGAATAATTGTTCCTTTATTCCCTTGTTTGATGATTGAAAGGATGTCTGTACTGCTGCAGAAGCTTCCTCACTCGGGGGGTTGGGACGCCTAAACAGTTGTGAGATGAGTCAAAATGGGATTGTGGGAATGTCATTAGTTTTGCAAATATTTGGTCATAGACCAAAGTATTAGATAATTGCATTTTTCACCAGATGGTGGTACTACACTGAAATTTAGGGATGACCGAAGTGATTACAATTTGATCCAGAAAGGAGCATGAACATGTGCACAAAATTTCATAGTAATCCATGTTAAAGCTATTGAGATAATTCACTCAAAACTGCACCTGTAAACCTCATGGTGGTGCTACAGGAGATCACCAGGTCATTATGATTCATCCTCTGGGTACCATGAATGTATGTCCCAAACTTCATGGCAATCCATCCAATGGTCATGGAGACAAAAAGCAAAAATGTCAACCTCATTGTGATGCTAGAAGAAAGGTCAGGCAATCACCTAAGTTAGTAAAGTTAATCCATGTTATTTCATTTTTCGCCAAATCTGTTCTAATCTCTGCTGTTTTTCCTTTTGAATTACTTTTAACTTTTACTTCTAAAATGGATTTAGAATAAAGACAGTATACAAGCAAGGTGTTGCAAGCAGATATCAGTACTCCTCTTCATTTTAAGGGGTTATTTAGGAAGTCACATGATGAATTTGTTCAGGGTGCAGCCACACCAGGTGCCTGAATCACCCCAAATTCAACCCAGATGAGCCCAGATGGACAGGAGCCAGATTATGATTCATCATGATTCACATATCTTGCCGGGCCTGTTGGATGACTGTGTAGAGTTCGTGGGATTGTTGAGAACTCAGAAAAGTGCCTCCCAGACCTTTCAAATTTCCAGTTTGAGTTGGGCAGAGCTGGCAGACCTGTTACTTCTATATTAAATCTTATTTTTTAGCATTTTTCTTAATTTATCTTCTCTAAAATTCAGACTGATCCACTCTGCTACACTGTAATTCTTGGCCAGTGTTAGCCAAAGGAGAAAATAGACAACTCCAGTTATGTCAGTCTCTTCCTTTCGTCATACCTTTGCAATACAGGAAGTGAAACATGTAGATTCATGCTATCCTTACAAGACCCCCACCCTTTCCATGCAAGCACTATAACCTACCAGTAGGAGCAGACTGTCAAAGGCGTGATCCCTCACCAGCTTCCCATCAGTGAACACCAGTGTTCAGCCACTATGGGGAAACAAACCAGGATCTCTGAGTGGTGTCCAAATTCTTCAGCCATGTGTTCATTTTGTGCAGTCTGTATTGAAATTAATCTATTTAATCATCATTCTTAGCAGAACAAACTGCAATGAAGCAAACAAAAAAAATCTTCCTTCTTCTTAAATTGATGATTATGTATCCAAGTAAACTCTGAAAAACCCGTAAAACATCTTATGCTACTGTGGTTACCCAATCATGTGTCCCCATGCATGTGCACTCATCCACAGCAACACCAACACCTGGCAAGAGAACAGGGAACAAGCCTCTATGTTCCTCTTTTGTCTGCCTCAATGTTCTACAGCACGAGCAAACACACAATCACACATTTTCTGGACAACTCTGTATGCAGGTTCACAGAGGGCTTGCCACTAAGACACAAACAAATATGCACTTCTCTTCTTTTTTTCTCCTTCTGGTAGTGTGACTAGGTGTTGAGTCACAGCCTCAGCTCATCCTGTTCTCACATATTTCTCCATCCTCCCTCTCTTTTCCTTTGCAGCTCCAGTCACAGCTGTGAGGGCCAAACCAGGCTTGCCTTGCGTGACTCTTGGCACGTACCTTATCCCAACTTGGGTTTTTTTCATGTACGAAATGAATTCAATTCTCCCCGATGTCAGTGCACTGAGCGATACTGCAGTTAGCCTTACTTGGTGAAATGCTCAAGGAGTGTGTTGACATTTGATCATCCAGAAGGCAGATAAATGCAGTGATTAATCCAAACCAAAAACTGAGAGATGGATGAGTAACCCAGCTCTGTTAATGATGGGTTTGAGAGCAAAGTGATGACCGCTGGAACCACAAGTGCAGTCCAATAACATCCCTTAAGGGGTTTCATGGCTTTTTGGTTAAATATGGGTGTGTGATTTGGGAGGGGGTGCAGAGGCAAAAAGGCAGAAAGGGTTAACTGTCTTTGTGTTTGATGCTCATTAGCACCCAGAAGGTTAAACACAGAACATTTCAGACTACTCAGACTGCTCGGCTGGAGAGTTGTAGCTTTATCGCTGTTAAGCTTTTAACACTGAGGGAGCACTTTAAGCTCTTCGCTGGGATATAACAGGCCTGTCATGCTCGTTCTTGACTTTTATTTTTTTAATCCGTTTCTTTGATGAGATTAAAGTATATTCAAACCAGCGCTTTTTCCCCCACTTCCTCTCTGGCTTTCCAGGGTTCCAGTCAGCTCTTTGATAGAGGAGTAAACAAATGATGATGCAACATGCAGAAATGTTGCCAAGGAAACAGGAGCCAAAAGGAAATGAACTCTTATTACAGCTATACAATTTTACAACACACCGAGTCTGATTGACTGATTGGTAAACTGCACCATTCAGAGGATTTATATTCCCTGAAATAATGTGATTATCTCTTCAGTAAGGCATTAGGCAAACTACTGCCATTCCTTATCATAATCAGAGCTGTTTAACCAAGCTAGACAAGCTAACAATCCATCTTTAAAAATACTCTGTCACTTTCTTTTAAATCTGCAAACCCATTTTTTTATCTTTTTCACCTATCGCATTCAATATAAAGTCCTGCTTCACACATTCAAAGCCATCTACAGCCTCGCCCCTCCATACCTCTCTGACCTCATCCACGTTTCTGCACCTACCCGCACCCTCCGATCCTCAAAACTCAAAACCCATCTTTTCACACTTTCCTACTCCCTCTGATTCATTTTGCACTGCTACTGTATTTTATTGCTTGTTTTTATACCTGTTTTACACCTGTTTTATCTATTATATTGTATGTTTTATGTGAATTCTGTGTGGCGACCTTGTGAGCTTTGAAAGGCGCCCTAAAAATAAAATGTATTATTATTATTATTATTATTATTATTATTATTATTATTATCTTGCTTTCTTTGTGTTATGTTTATGTCCGCATTTACTAATTTGCAGTTTTCTTCTTCCCTGAATTTGTTGGAACATTAACACGCTTCTTTGTGTGTTATCGTCATCAAATGTCAAAGAGCAGAACAGTGTGAAATCAGTGGAAAGAATGTCTACCATTTCACATACCCAGTCATAAAAGCATTGCTTCTTAGTGCTAAGAGTCATAAAAAAAAAAATTAAAAAAAAAACCTTTTAGAGAGAGAGCCTTTAAAGGGAAACTTTGCCATATTTTATGTGAATGTCCAATCAGTGTTGTTGGTAAATGTAGCTATATGATGAAATAAATACCTTATTTGGTGCTATACTGAGAGAAACTGAGCTCTCCTGTTGCAATATCTGTTGTACTTCCTGGTCACCAGCGCTGTCATTTGACTCACTGGTGACAAGGAGGGACTACAGGATCTGTCAGCCTGGCTAATCAGACTGTTCCGCTGTAATGAATTTAAGCACGGGCAGTTTTTGTGGAGCCTTGTTTTTCCTGTGGCCAACTCTAACACCTCAGGATCAGAGCAGAGAGGATTTGAGGGTTGGGAATCAGAAGCTTTGCACTGATTGTCTTAAATTATAAAACTTTACTGTTTCTCCATCTTTTCAACAAGTAGAGTCTCTGGCATTGTTTGTCAATTATTTTCAACTGCAACACCACATAACATTAATACCATCCATTTACAATTACATCTAATATTCACAAGTTAAATAACTTCCTGTTCTCATCTGCCAAAGAGAAACAACATTCACAAACATCTTCATATCAGTACCTCAGTTAACCAGCCAACTAATCATCAGCTCAACTGCTGCTGAGCAAATAATCTCTCTCAATAATGAGAGCAGTCAATGAGCTCCTCTGGGTTTGACCACATTTAAACACCCAAGTTGTACCACTAAGTTGTGTTTTTGAATCTTTCCCACTGCTGGAAACTGACAGAGGGCTTTGCAGAGGAGAATCAAGCTGCCCCCCTCCTCCCCCCTCTGTGCTCAACAAGTCCATCATCTGCTACTGCACTGGTGATGTTTTTGTATCATATGGCTGTTTTCTTGTTTTTTCGTTTGGGTTTTTTTTTAACTACAGTGGTTAATGTGGCATCTGGATTTTCTGCAGCTTCAGGCTGTCTGCTTGGTTATTTTCTGATCAAAAGTCATTTCGTTTTTCTCACCCCGAGCACAGTGGAAATAACCAGCTGGTCACAGGCTCCCTCAGATCACCCACGGCGGCATTTTAGGGCCATTTTTGTCCTGACCCCTCCACCCCCTTCCTTCCCTTTTATTTCTTATTGCTCATTTTCAACAAAGTCCTGTTTCACATTCACACAGTTTAACAGACTTGCTTTTGGGTTTGTTTTGATTGCTGTACTGCAAGCTGCAATGATTTCATGAACACCGACAAATGAATTCCCTCAAATAATGTTAAATGGGGAAATAAATCACAGAACAAGAAGTGATTTGCATATTTATGCTGTCATATCTAGATGGAAGTCGCCTTTTGGCAAAGTTGAAATAAAAAACCTTAACTAAGTTGCTAAAGTAACTATAACTTAGATCAACAACCACAAAAAAGGACAAACTAATGTTGGATTTTACATTTGTTAGCTAACCACAGTCAGCCAATCACTTGCTCTTCTGTAGCTGTATAGCATTCGGCAATTTGCTCAAGAGCTCTCGCTCTCTCTTTCAAACACACACACACACACACACACACACAAAAAGTGTCTGTGATCACCGACCCTTAACAGCGATCTATTGTAGTCGTCTCCAATGCGTTGGAGCTCTCGTCCAATTGCCTCCGTCTGCATGTCCCCTGCTGCGTTTCGTGGCCGCATGCTAGAGGGGCTGGGAGAGTGTCCTGAAACAGAGAAAAAAACTTTTGCTGATATAGTACAGTTTTGCCATCATTAAAAGGTTCAAAGCTCTTCACAGAGACAAACTGCATGTTCAACTAATCGTATTTCAATGTTCATTCATGTGAAGTAAAGGGTCTGCAGCTTTATGTGAGGTTTTGGTTTAGGCATGAAAAGATGGTGAAATTTCAGCACCAAGATTTTTCAAATATGACTTGTAATATTAACAGAAACCAGAGAGGGACTAGACTCATTGGATGTATATTTTCAGATGCATGTAGTGCTCCAAGTGGCCCATTCACTGCAGAGCATGTCCACTCACTGCAAATATCAAATGAGTCCTCTTGTGCAACACAGCATCACCAGACCTGCAGTTCAAACCGCAGTCACTAGACCAAAATCTCAACACTAGCAAGTTAGTTAAATGCAAACCTTCAAACCGGATGTTTTTTTTGTGCATGTTCAGCACATGAATGCAGCACAGTGGTTACAGTTACAAAGATGAATGTCCTGATCGCCAGGAAAATCACATGAGAAGTAAAATTTTATAGGAAATGAAATAAACAGACAAAAAAACCAACCAGACACATCGAGTGTGATTCAGACAGTGGGTGGTTCACAGTATCATTCGTTCTTTCATTCATTCATTCATTATCCATTATCCATTACTCCTCATCCCTAAGGGTTGCAGGGGGGCAGGTACACCCTGGGTATCACAGGGTACATAACCACACATACGGGCAATTTAGAGTCACCAATTAACCTAACCTGCATGTCGTTGGATTGCAGGAGGAAGCAAGCTGAAGTATCCCAAGAGAGCCCATACATGCATGGGGAGAACATGCAACCTCCAGACACAAAGGCCCCAGCTGGCCTTCATGCTGTGAGGCAACAGTGCTAACCAGAAGACGGTGCTGCCCAGTTTTGATCCAGTTGAGTGTATTTTATCTTATAGAAGATGCATGCTCACAAAGCTGTGCTAAAAAACACAGAAGAGATGTAAGTCATGAGTGTATTGATGTGTGTCAATATCAGCATAATAAAGATATAGATAACATACCACTGCCAGCTAATCGGGTGAGCGAACGTGTGTGTGTGTGTGTGTGTTTTCTTGGTTAATCTAGTTATGTATTTTCAGTCTGAACAACTGAATGACTATGAAAGGCTCTGACCTCTAACCCATCTCCACTTATGAGTCATCAATACTGTGACAAAACCCACACTTAATATTTCTCATATCCTGTAATCTTGAGGAGACCAATACAGCAAAGACACTGCGTTCCGATTAATCTATCATGCTGATGACTACACCAACAACATCCATGTTTGCGATGGGAGGTGGACAGGACGGCAGTGTAACCCATGGCTACACAAGTCACTACGTGTTTTCTAGGCTGCATTTCCCAGGGATCAACAGTCAATCAAACTGTGTTAGTGGACTGTCCAATTACAGCTGTAGACAGATCTGCTAGATCTGCTTTTTAAAACCATAACTGCATAATGTAAACAAACTATGTGTCAGGAACAAAAATAGGCACAACAAGTGATTGTTTACGTCCCGTGTAGTATATCATACGACATTAAGAATTTTTTTTTTGTACAACGTCTTCCAAGCATTTCCCAATCAGAGCTCAGAGCACTCTTTCGTGCACAACTATAAACATGAAGAAAAGTCACCACCGTTTTTTTTTCTCTCTTTTTTTAGGCTTTTCGGCATCCAAGACAGCCGGTGTCATACACGCTGCTTCGTCTGTTTACATTCTTTTTGCCGGACATCAAACCCTAGCCCCTCCTTCTGGTGCTGTCACACAAGCTATAATTGGACCGGGACCAGCGTGTAGTCTGTCAGGTCTGTTAGCCAAGTCACGGCAAGAATATATGACTCTATAATCGCATTATCTGATGCAGTGACCATCTTAACAGACAAATTATTGTGTAGTCTCCTAGCATAATGGCGAGGCTGCTTCTAAATTACAAAAAAATGGCATTTCTGTACCACAATTTGTTGTTGTTTATTGGCTGGCATATACAACAATTATACTAAGCTAATTTCACAGCAGTCACATCTTGGATGACTGAATGTTCTTTATAACAGTCAATTTGTTTCAGAAGACACAGATCTACAGCTGCGAAGAGCCTTTACTTGATTTACTCACAATAAACAATGAATAGCTTTGGCTTAGAAAAGTTATTATTAGCTAGCTTCGTGTAGATGGATGTTTACCAGCCCCGAGGTTTTGACATAGTTAAACTTTATGAATATAAATCAAGCAGAATCAGCAATGCGTTAAGGTCGATTGCTCCACTTTGGATGAGACTGAAGAAACATGACAGTTTCTGCAGATCAGGTGTGATCTTCCTGCTGCAGCAGGAGGGAGTGTTGTGATAGGAGAAGCTGTAATCACGCTGTCAGGAAGCAACAACAAGATGATAAACTGATCCTCCTTAAGCTCTGACGCTCGATCTCACTCTCTAACACACAACCAGAACAGCATGTTTGATAACTGAGACTTTTTTTTTGTGTGTTATATTTTGTATGAGCGTATGTGTGTTTATCTTCTATCTGTCCTATCTGATGGATGTTGCAGACTGAATGGGAGGCAAAGGGTTTCTGTCTGCATCTTACAAAAGACCTGCAGGCCTATTTTGACTGCTACACACACACACTCACTGAGGCTTATTTTGATTGGCGTACTTAATGAATGACACACACGCGCGTTGGTCTGTTTTGACTGGTATCTTGTCTGGCTGGCTGTAGTGAAAGAGAATAAGAGACACAAGGCAATCAGGGAAGCCAATCACTGCTATTATAAAAAGCAGAGTCATATGTACAGAGGTTACAACACACTGAGGCTTACTGAAGTTTTATTCCATCCTCCAATGATTATTTTTTTGCTTACAAAACACCATTATTCTTATAAAAAAACACAAATCCACATAGATACGGATGTGGTTTAAGTTGGTTTTAACATGTAGTATTATATATTTCTGCATCTGAAAGAGATATCACTGCTCAATTTGGGGAATCTTCGAATTGAGAGATTATTACAAAGTGGACATATTTGTCATCCACTGCACCAACACTGTGGGGGTATTTACTCTGGTGGCTGTTTGTTTTATGTGTTTTTCATGATTGTGCAAAATCTCAGCCTTGTGCAGCAGTTTTGTTTGTTACCAAGCAACAGGATAGGCAGCTTTAGCCGAAAGCAAAATAGTTAAAAGCATTCGTGTCTTGTTCTGTTTTTGTATCTAAATAGGCAGCAGAAATAGAAACAGGATCAGGGCTGTGCAAAGTGATGAATGTCCAACAAACATGTTGATGTAGGTTCAGAAAATACAAAAAGGTAGTAAGTGGATGAATAGATTTTCATTCACTTTGACTAGCTTGTTGTCACCTATTACACGTCAACTGGCATATCAGCTGCTTTTCATCCTTTACACTTCAACAGACGACTCCATTCAATGTTTTTGCTTCAACTGACACTTCAGTTTCTTTCATTGCTTCAACACTTGAACTCCAAAAGGGAAAGTTTGCCAATTTTACACATAAAATCTGTTTACGGTCTTGGAGAGTACTACTGCACATATGAAAAACATTGAATAAAGCGTTTTGTGGCTCCATAGGGAGTTGCGAGAAATCTGATAAATTGCCTCAAGTGATATCAAGTCAGCATTGGTTCGAGTCAGCATTGGTTCAGGCTGACGACTACAAGTCCGAAAGTAAGATAAGATTTGAAGGTATGGCATTAGAAAGAAGTGAGTTTGCCAAAGCTCTGTAACCCGCTAGCGGCTCAAAGCTACAATTAGCCGTTACTAGCATAACACTCCCACATCTCTCATCAAAATATCAATGACTAAGTTGCATTGTGGTTAAAGAAGGCGTCAGGTTTTGACAAGGAAGAAGAATGCGTGGAATAAATGTGTGGTTCTGACATAGATGTTATAAAATAAGTGGATTTAGCATTCGGGTCTGACAAGTGAAGCCAGTATGGAAGTGCCAACAGGGGGCCAATTGCATGGGAGTCTATGAGAACATGCCTAAAAACCCTACTTCTCACTTGATTATTACCTCAGTAAACATTTCATAACAAGTTTATGGTCTCAGTTGCTAGTTCCAAGTCTTCTTCAGTACAGAATTATGTTCATTTTATAAATCATGATCCTCTTTAGAGTAAAATAGACAATAAAATGGGGCATGCTTTAGGGTGGGACTACCTTGTTACTAACCAATCAGAAGCAGATCATGCCTAAACATAACCAATCAGACGCAGGGGTCCTCACGGAACGAACGTCATATCTAGTCCAAGATGGTGACAGCCAAAGTGCCAGAGTTGAGGCATCTATGAGTTCTGCTGCATCCATTCTTCAATACCTGTTGTTAAACGGTCCATCTTGAGTCCAACAATGTTGTAGAAGTACGAAGTCAAGACCTTTTTTCCTTCCTGTGAGACTTACTCAGCTGGCCTCCGTGAAAACTGTAAATCCAGGGCAGTAATCCAACATCAGCAGGTCTAACAAAGCCTACTGAGACGCCTGAGTCAGATTCATTCACAAAGTGTCTGATGCCAAACAGAAAAAAAACAAAAAAATACAACATTACATAATGTCTCAAAGTATCCATTATGGGTTTGTTTGAGTCCAAGAGACCAAATGTCTACTGACCAGAAAGTAAATATGACAATAATCACTATTTAAGGGGCTATTTTGTGATTAGTGAGTTGGGTGTTGGATGATATGAAAGCCATTAGTTACCATTTAGGTTAATATATGGGTATTGGTCAAGGTTATGACCCAATTGTTTATTTCTATCAAATACACATACAACTAAGCTTTGAGTTTCCTATCATATTATGTGTGTTTCATTTAAATAAACCTTGTGAAGTTAACAGGGGTTTTACACACTGAAAGTCTGTAGGTGTTACTTAACAGAAAGAGGAGTAATACTACGATGGAATGAAAACATGAGCGTCAGCAGAAATGTGTCAGGCAGCACTGAGGAGTCATGTTAGCGTGTTTCATGTTTCAGCCTGAATTTGTTGGATTTCCCTCTGAGGGCCAATGGAGTGAGACGTGCTGTGTATTAGTTGATACATTTGAACATAAAAAAAAAACCCCACAAGAGTAGTGAAACAACCTCTTTCCTTGTGAGTAAGATCTGAAAGGGGAGTGCAAAAACATCCTGAGTATGTTTTTGTTAAACTTTTTACTATCACTGTTAACATTCAACACCAACAACCCCAGCTTTTTGTTAAAGGAAGCTTCAGGGAGCTTGTGCTGGGCTCTGGTTTCATATTTTGCTGCACACCCACACAACACCAGCAGCAGCTATATTTCACAGTGAAAACAGTCAGAGCAGCTAAAGCCAGGAACTTTCACACACACACACACACACACACACACACACACACACACACACAACAGGTGCTGTATTTTTTAATGTAGTATCAGGGTGTGTATTCACATATTTAGACATCCACACTTTAAACACTACATTTTTGAAACTGATTCTGGATGACACACATTAGTAGCGGGAAACACACACTTGATTTTTGAGGATATCGATGATTTATTGAGGTTCTTTAAATAAAAAAGGGTACTTTCTCACTAGTAGAAAATATGGACACTATAAAGCTGCAAAGTGTTAGTAAAATTGTTTTATATAATCATATACATGATGCACATTTAAAGAAAGACTAGTGTCTTATTTACGTGTCGCAGTTCATCACTGATCTGCATATTACTTAATTCGCGGCTGAGTCAGTCCAACACTTGTCAGAAGACCTCGTAGTGACAAAGTTAAATCTGTTCCACATGCATGTGGCGGTTAATCATCGGTTTTGTATGCAAAGTGCCTGTGCTCACCGTGCTGCTGGTGCGCCCCCGGTCCTTCGCCGTGCGCCTCAGCCATGCGCTGTAGGGCGTGTTTCATCACCTGGGCAGTGGGGCTCGGAGTCTGCGTGGCTTTGTCAGCCGTCATTGGCCTCGGGGACAGCGGGGAAGTTGGCAACGAGTCGCCGTCGGAGGAGAAATATCCACTGGAGGCACGGCGGGGGGGGTGGAATACAAAGCTCCGCTCGCCACCCTTGTCTGAACGGGTGGTTTGCGCTGAAACTCCAGATGCACCGACGGGTGGTGGATCTCCTCCGCTGCCCTGTGTCGCCCTTACTGCGGTCGAGCCATCGGGCCGGTTTGGTGGTCTGTTGGATGAACAGAGCGGCACCGTCAGCCTTCATCACTCTGCCCAAACAGCCTACAGCCTCGCGTCTCTGCTGCGTGTGGAGCTGCAGCTGGAAATGAAGCAGCGCACTGCTGCGTCATGGCTCACTTAAAACTGCGGGATTTCTGTAATTTACATCTGATTGTTTTCACAGGGAACCGCGCGCCGAGGAGCACCGACTTTTTACTAAATAACACCGGACAATAAACTGGCCAGTAGGTTTGTCTTTTATGAAACCATATTCTAGCTCACGTCCCACTGCAACCGACACCCACATGAGCGTGTAAAGTTGTGAGGTGAGACTTTGGCTAGTTTATGTGCAGTGAATATGTGCCTGGTCAGGTGGTAGCCCAGATTTCCTGTCCAAACTGGCTGCCCGGTGCATGTCCATTGTTTGGCAGACGTTGCTGATTGCAGCAAATCTTTGTTTGACTGTGGGGACTAGAATAATCAGGCATTAAGGAAGCGGCTGGAGTAACTTCAGCTGCGTCACATAGAAACAGCCTGGAAGAAATCTCTCAGCGGCCAGAGTCAGTCCGGAGGTCTCAGTCCTCGAGTCAATAAACTAAAACAGTCTTTCAGTTTGATCGGCTTATAGACGGTTGATTAACATATTATCGAAGTTAAAAAATTCTGCAGATGTTATCTTACTTTTTATTGGGTGATTTGCACCAACATCCAAAAATACTACACTTTTGTCATTTTCCGTTTTAATCACCAAAACTCCCACCGTGACTATCTAAAAAAAAGTGACTCTGGGGGGTATTTTGTTGCAAAGCTTCCTGTTTGTCCAGACAAAACGACAGCCTCCTAAGCGCACGGATTCCCAGCGGCAATGACCTACTTCTGTGCCAAAATGACCTAAAATTACAACCAACTGGCTTTTAGCACCGAGTCTCCATGTAGCCACAAACACTTTTACGCACCTTTGATGTAAACAGTCGTCCTTTTGCTTTTTACGCATGTTTTACGCACGGAGGAACTGCGACGACAACCACAATATAACTGGACGCGACGTCTGTGCCCCAGCCACATGAAAATGTAATCTTTCCCCGTGGGCTTCGGTGCGGATCCGAGCGCTTACGAGGAGAGATATTGTGCGTGTCAGGCGGCGTGGACTGAAACGGCACCAAAGCGCACCGGCGGAGGGAAAAGCAGACAGATGGAAGAAAAGGAAAGCTGGTGCCAGAAAAACTAACAAACATTTAATCAGGTGCCGCGGCGCTAAAAGTTTAAGGAGATCCGTTCGGCAGCACGTACGCACAGTCACTGTTATTAACACGAAGGGGGAGGCTGTATGTTCTGTCTGAGTCTCCGTGAGCGACGAGGGAACAGCGTAGTCTCCGCTGAACCGACGTTACAGATTACACGACACGGTTTCACTTGACACTCGGTAGTCTTACCGAGTATTAAAACATTTGAGCAGCTGTCACTTGGACGGTGTGTGTGCTCCATGGATGGTGCTCGATATTAGAGACTTTCTTCTAGAAAAACCCCGCGGTGTATGTGCGCCTCCCGCAGGACAGCGCGCATACTTACAGAACCACAATCCTGAACTGGTAATAAAGTGGCAAAATGACCCTTTACAGTCTTGGTAATGACCTGTTATCCAAAGTCGTTCATACCAGCAAAGCTACAGGTGAACTGAGCCTGAGTGGGTCTTAAAAGTCTCATGTGAATGCACTAGCTGACACGGAGAGGTGAATTAAATGCACTGTGACCTCGATAACAGCAGAAGCAGACGGTCTCTCATCCATGAGCAAAAAAAAAAAAAAAAAAATCAGCATTTCTATTACAGGGAAAACATCGCACACATCTCGGCGTTATTTAGTGTTTGTCTTAAAATCGCCAAACGATCTATTCTATAATGTGGTTTATCCTCCGCACCTCTGAGGACAAAGCGCCACAGTTAGACCTTCATGACTAAACTAGTGGGTTACGGGGCTGATAGAGGGAACTGAAGCTGCCAAAAATAAATAAAGTCACTGCAAAACGCACAAACAGACTCTTAAACTCCTCTTAAAATAAGAGAAGCGACCTCCATAAAGTAGGAAGACGTCGCTTTAAACTCTGACAGAACTGTTAAACGGAGATATTGCATGAAATTAAATTCGTTTTTGAGACACTCATTTGGATTTCATTGTTATTTCACAATCAGATAGGGCATTACGATGTAAAGGAAAAGCCGTCGGTAGTTTCCTGTATTTTAAAAACACTGCCATCAAACTCTGTGGAGGCTGAACCGCCGCTGTTTGCAGCGTGACAGCTGACATGCCGGTAAGGCGCAAAGGGAAACTGGATTTTTGTTGAATAATTGCTCAAAAACACAGCGCGCGCACACCTCTGCCCCCTCTGTCCCGACTCACCTGGACGGATGATGCATGTCAGTGGCGGGACATCACCGCTGGCTCTGAAAATAACACGATGTGATGGCTGTGATGGAAATACGTCTAAATGATATCAGTGCAAGACCGGGCCGGATCGGCAGGTCCGAGGCGAGCCAAGCATTCACTGGTAAAAGCAAAACTAAAAGTTAAAGGCGAAATAAATCCCAGAGTTTTTGAGGAATGGTTGAATAATCCGCCTCGTCCGACTGGAAGCTGCACCAGACGAGGTAAACAAACTCCTGCTTGAAGCAGCTCAACACTGAGAGGGTTTCCTTCCTCTCCCCCTCTGTCTCTAAGCTGATCTGAGTGTCCGCCTCCGAAAAACGGAGGAGGACGCTCCCATCAGGAGGACACCACCCACCGAGCACTGGGTGAGTGGGTGGGTGGGGCATTCTCTCTTGGCTTTTTGTTCCTCTCTCTGTCTCCCTCTGTCTGTCACACCAGCCTTTACCGGCTTTAAATACTCCAGCAGTTGACTGGTGCTAAAAGCACAGTTAAGACCTACACTGTAGAGGAGATTTCAATAAAAACGCAGCTCCTGTTAGATTCATTCTGTCTGTCCCTGCAGCTTGTCCGTGCCTTTAATGTAAAAATACTACTAACAAAATAGCAGACACTCAAACATGACATAAAACATAGAACTAAATTACAAAAATGCCTTTTAACAAGTGTTTCCCCTTACGGACAATTAAAGAAAATATACAAATGATAATGAAACGTTCACAATTTGGATGAAACCGACACCTACACCTTTACTATGACTGCTGGCATGAAAGTAAAACCCAGCATGAGCCACTACTGCCGCTATGAATCATCCTAAGAGCTCTGCAGATGCCACATTTATGCTTCAGACACGTTCAAGTGTGTGTGTCTGAAAAACAGAGGAAGTCCAGTGAACAATATTTTTCCACTATAGCTAAGGGATCTCTGCTCCATATCCTTTTGCACACTCTGTGTGAGGTATAAAGTCCCTGTATGTGTGTGTCATGTACTGTTAGTCACATTTCTGATAGAGGTAGAGTAGTGTTGGGCGCCTGGAAGCAGCAGGATGGACTGATCTACACACACACACACACACACACACACACACACACACACACGTATACACAAGCGTGCGCACACACACACACGCACACACACACACACACACACAAATCTCTGCAGACAGACAAAAGGGTGAAACAATCAATAGAATTTACATGTAGTCAATACTGATCAATTCCTAAGAGTGTGGGAAAATGTGTGTGAATGGCTGTAAATGTCTGCCTGAGTACTTTCTCTTTGTGAAGCAGTTTGGAGGCCTGTTTAAAGTGATGATGATGATGGTGGTGGTGGTGGTACTGTAGACGGGGTAGAAGGATTGCCATGCTGACCCCTAAGATCATGAATAGATTTTTGTATGGAACCTGTAGGATTTCTGTGGGCTGTGACTGTGTTTAGTGTAAGTACAACAGGAGAGATAGCATAAGTACAGTTATAGAGATATATTCATAGTTTTAGCTACATAAAGGCCAATACATAACACCAGGATGGAGTCCAAATTCTATTAATTACAACCTCCACCAGGGTCATTTCACCCACAAAATACAAATACACCTGTTGTGACAGTTAATAATGTATATTTAGGAAAACAGAAAGTTGGCACATGTGGTTTTAGGTGAAATATCTAAACTATTGGATAGACTGCCATGAAGTTTTAGAGATTCATGTCAGGATCTCAGGATGTTTTGCAATAATGTTGGTGATTCCCAGAGGTTAAAACTATAATTTGCCAAAATACTTTGGTTTATGAGTAAATACCTGCAGAACTACTGACAGTCCCTTGTGTTTAGTGTTTACTGACATATGTTAGCATACTGGCAAACAAACTTACTTATCATTAGCATGCTAGTATTGTGATTGTGAGCATGCTGATATTTGTAGTTAGCTCAGACGACCACACAAGTAGCAAGCATAGCTGTAGTGTCTTGTCTTGTAGTCCCTTTAATGTATTAAACCACATTTATTATACTTCTGCAATAAAAGCACCTGCAGATGCAAACAAAAAGTGGAGCACCATTAGTTAAGGCCAGGGTTCCTATCAAATCCATTTGATTTCTGCATGAACAGTGTGGACTGCACCACCTGGATAACAGTTTTTTTAATGCCAGACCTATAAATATGAGCTAGGCAGAAAGAACGTGCTATTAGAAAAAGTGTTGTGGTGTGTCGTGCCTTTGGTTCATGGCCTTTGTCACGATATCGTTCCCATCCGCTACCGCTTCTGCTGAGTTTACAGAGACGAGGAGATAAGAAAGAGAGGGGTTTTCTGCATGGCTGATTTTATACAAGTGCATTTAAATGTTTCCCGCTTTATAATGTGCTCTGCAAATATGCTTGAACAGGGAAATCATTGTTGGAGACTGACACCGCTGGAACATCGAAACCTAACAGAGTTTTATGGCACCATTCAGCAGCCCTGAGGGGATTTAAGGGTAATTACAGATTACTCACCACAGTAAATACCATTGGAACACAATACAGACGTAAGAGCTTTAAATTAGAGTAAAGTGCTCGAGTGAACATACAAACTGATGGCCATAAGTCAACTGTGTCCTGATGTTTAGAGAAATTCAGACAAGAGGTGCTGCATGCTTCTCACTCTATCCATAAAATCAATCAGTCTTAATATACACCGTAGCAGTCCACTCGCCTCAACATTAGCTCTTTACTGAGTAAAAGCTGCAAACATGGTAGTGTCTGGTAATGTTGCTAACAAACAAATTCAGGCTTATTTTGCTGTTGCAATCATGTGTAAAACATAGATGCAGATCTCCATCATCAGCATGCCCGTGTCGCCTCAGGAGAGGCTTCATTACAGCATATTGACTCAGCTGTTAAAGTCAGTGAAGCGTTAAAAATGGCTGACTACGGCTGGCGAACACAGGGCTGTGTGAAACAAGTTGTTCACAGTGGTGGACACACACTGTATATAATGAGGGGATAATGCAATTAATAGTACTAACATTTCTGTCTTTGTTCTTGGAAACAGTAGCACTTCAGTTAAATTACTATGCACAGAGATCCATTTTTACCATGAGATCATGCAATGCTAAAATGCTCTGAAAGAGTCTAAACTACACATTTGTATATAAAAAAAACAAAAAAGGGAAAAAATACTGTTCTGTTTTGGTGATGAAGACACCAGTGCAGCACGATTCCCACGTCAGCCTTGCATCAGTGAATCTTCAGCTATGTCCAAATGCTCAGTTATCAAAATTTGTACCATAATAATAAGAATAAAGAATTGGTCACTGCAGCCCTAATAAAAACTACATAATCAATAAGAAATATGAAATATGAAAGAAAAAAAAAAAAAAAAAAGAATGTGTGTGTGCATGTGTGTGGTGTGTGCGCGTGCATTTGATTAACAGATATTGACTGCTGGTCATTGAGTGCTAATGGAAAGCCAATCGGTTCCCATGCAGTGAACCATAACCCCCCCTCCCCTCCCCTCCCCCCGTCCTCCTCCAATAAGACAATACTGACCACCTGGGCCAGTGGAGTGTGTGTGTGTGTGTGTGTCTGTGTGTGTGTGTGTGTGCGGGTGTGTGTGTGTGTGCAGGGGTGTGTGTGTCCATAATAATATTGACTGGTTGTAATGTGAGAGGTCAGGACACAATAGCGCTGTGACTCTGAAGACCTAACACCATGCTGAGAGAGGTCACAGCTATGTGTCACACACTCACTCACACACACACACACACACACACACACACACACACACACACACACACACACACACACACACTTCTACTTCAGTATCCATCTTTATGTCACTCAGCATGTCTTTGCTCACACTGTTTTTCTTCATTTTCCTGATTTGTATCACATACATGACAGTAGAGCTTGACACCCATTGCACCTATTTTCATGGGTGATAACGAACAAATATTCAATAACTTGGTCCCACAAAGACTGCAACTGATCCAAAAAAAAATCACATGCAAGCTTGAATGCACAAACACAATCATTTAGGTACTTTATCATCCTCATCAGTGTCTCAATGCAACTGCTTCAATGTAAACAAGCTGTATATAAGAAAGAGGAAAAAATAAGCCCCCTTGTTTAAATGGTTTTTTCCGTCTTAAAAATGAACACAGTAGCTACAGTATTCACTATTTTTCCTAAATATGGCACACTAGACAAGAAAAGACAGCATTGTTGGGTTCAGATGTTTTTGGAATATTCAGCAAATAGCAAGCCATGCACAGATACAATCACATGTGAGGTCAAATCTTTGAATATGAACTATTTGTTTATTTTTTAAACATCCTTTTTATAGCTCAGAAATGTTGAGTCAGTCGTAAGTTATGAAAAACCAAAAGACTTAAATCAAAGGTTATTTTATATACCACTGTAGTATCATTTCTGATGTCAGCTGATCTCATGTAAAGACCAAAAGTCACACGTTAGTCCATCACTCAATACTTAGTGACCTGTAAATCTGTAAATCTTAAAAAAGAAATAACATATTTGTTTATAACTTTTAATAATTGGCCTCGCAGCATGTCAGTGTCAAAGGAGATCTTCTGCGTCAATTACAAATTGATAGTTGCAATCCCCCACTGCATGATGGTGTTTGTGAGTCCACTAGGAGTTTGACAAGTCTGAAACATCTCTGTCACACTACATTGCTTTGTTTACTGATTAACACCAAGCCTACTGCACGGAAATGCGTGACACTTATTTGAATGCACAACATGTTCGTTGTAATATGAATCTAAAGGCCCTCTAATCTCTTTCTCTTTTTTTTTTTCACTTGACTTTTTCTTTGTCTCATACTTTTTTCCTATCACTCCCATCTGTCTAGTCTCTCGATCTTTATCTTACGACTCTGCCTGGAACTCCATTTATTAATTTCTATCTGGTACTGTACTGTGAAACAGAATACGTTGCAGTGACTGAAAAACACTGCTGCATGTGTGTGTGCTTGGCTTGTGCTTGTGCTGAGAGCGTGTGTGTGTGTGTGTGTGTGTGTGTGTGTGTACTCTGCTTGTTGATGAGTTCCAGCAGTCTGGTAGTACAGTTGTTCTCACTTTGCTGTGATCAAACAGTATAGACACACACACACACACACACATACTGTACTGTAGTGTTGGCATGTTTGGACTGGAGTCCATTCAGCACACTGTTTATCCTTCAGGTCCCAACACACCGAACAGACCTCAACAACTAATGCTGACAAAGACCAGCAGAGAAGCTGCCTCACTGTTCAAATTTGCACCTGAAAACACCACAGGGACTACAGCAGACGGCCAGCTCAACTCAACTGGCACGTATGTATGTTTTGTGCCTGTGTGAGAGGAAATAACTGGTCTGTAGTCTGATCTGAAGTGTTCCGAGGTAAAAGCACACAAAGACACACACTTACAGAGACTGACAAAGAAAACAGACTAGCCAACTAAAACGTCGTCATAAAAATTGAGAATGATTGAAGTTGCAGCTGAGTGGAAGTGGTGCTGTTAATTGCTCACAGAAGAAGAGGACACAAAAGAGGCACTCAGTGGATGAAGTCACTGATATACCAGACAGTTTGTTCTCAATGACTGCATGTGACACTTATTCAGCCTCCTGAATTGGCGAATTGAACAGACGCAAACAACCAATGGTTGGCCTCACGTGAACCAATGGCCGTGCAGAAGCCAATGAGATCGAAGACAATGGCAGCTTCACTCTGTCTTCAAGGTATCGCAGGGATTCAAAGCAGCATTCTGATTTTGTTTAAGAGGCATAAAGTAATGTCTTTACTTTAGTGGCTCCAACAGGCATCCAATAGGAACCGCAACAACACTGACACCCTGTGGTACACTACATGATGTTCAAAACGCCATGCAGTGATAACTTACTGAACACAATTTTTAGAAAGATTTCAGGTTGGTTTCACTTTATGTCAGCATGTTACGAAAATTAACACGAAAAGACTTGAAACTCCCTTGAGACAGGGTCCGCATTTGTTCTGCATTATTTCTCTTAATAAATTTGTCATCTCACCTTGATGAAGCCGTCGGTAGGAGATGTTTTGAACACTCTTCACAAGTAGTGGAATTAAGGAGCGTTATACGCTTTGGGTCACGTTTGCAGGTGTATGGCATGTTCAGTGTATTACCAAGTCAAATGACATTTTGACAGGCACACTGGAGGAGTCGGGAATCAAACCTCTGACTGTTTGATTAGTGGATTGATGCTACCTCTGAGCCACTGCCACCCTTTATACACTTTTATATCTTTATATTTAACTTTATCTAGTAATAAAGAACATTTGATATGACCCCAAGCTCCAGAATAGCCACCAAATTAACTGTCCAATGAAATTTCCTCAACTGCAATTTCCAAGGTGAAGAGTGAACATAGACGAGGAATCCTTACAATGCTCCAAATAAGGGGAAACTTTAAAATATACAATTCCATGATAAGTTGGCACACTAGTGATGACGATCATGTGATATGATCAAAAGCCCCACAACAGCTACAGAGTGTTTCAGTGCCAAAGCAGATCTTCTGCATCAATTACAAATTGATAGTTGCAATCCCCCACTGCATGATGGTGTTCGTTAATCCACCAGGCGTTTGAGTAGCCTGAAACATTTCTGTCACACTACATTGCTTCGTGGTGAGATTTTCGGCGAGTATTCTAACACGTTGTTTCAGACTGGCCCCTACTTGCCTGTTGCATCTACATGATTTTTTGGACAGTATGCATGAAACTCTTCAAACTGAGAACTAAGACACACATTGAGCTGTGTTTTGTGAGTACAAAGTCAGTTTGGTTATTGGACAAGAAAAGCATGTGGTTAGTGAGTTACTTCAACAGCTCAGTGTGAACAGAGGAAATGGAAAAATAGACATGGTTGGTCTAATAGATGGTCTCTACAGTGCTTCTGTGTGTTACTCTTAACTTTTAACTGCCACGAGCTCAAAGCAAAGAGTGGAAAAGCACGTTGTGAAGTGTGCACATACTTTCATGTTGACATTATCACATCTGACTGAATAATTGGAGGAAAAAAACATCAGTAAGTTTCTGTCTTTTTTCATTTGGATTCTTTTTGGTCGCACCCAATTTGGTAGATAAAACATTTTATTTTTATTAAGTATTGTAGATGCTTTTATCCAAATTTTGGATGGGGCTGCTTGGGTCTAACAATTTGTGTAACTTGACAAAACCGGCAATATTTTAACTTTTTGTCACGCCTGTGCTGTTTGTATATGTTGACACATTACACAGGCAACTCTCACGATGTTAATTTTACTTAAAATTCAAGTTTTGTCAGTACCTGATTTACGGGTGAAAACTCAGTCATGCAACACTTGCACACGGAAAACATGGCACTTGACATGCATGCACACACACTCACACACGTTCCAACTCATCTAGCACAAGTGAGAGAAATAAAACCCACCACGAACCCCCTTTTAAAAAACCCAAAACATGATATTTTGGAGGCAGGGTGCAGATATTTAGATGAAAGAAGCAGAGACGGTATAACTTGCACTCGGTGTTTCCCCCTGCATAGGGCCTGGTGGCATTTTATTTCAACACAAAGAGATACACCGAAATATCCCCTAAAAACAAGAAAGGTTTGATATAACATGATTGGTCTGGACATGTGCAAGGTGTATCCTGACTGTGCGCTGCGTTTGTGTGGAATTGTTTTGCATAAATTGTGTGGGTTTGATGTCAGATGGATCAGTAACTCGGTCTGCAAAGATGTTATTAGACAAGAGCAGAAATCTCCAACCCACTGCCACGTCCTGCCAGAGCAAGCATTAAGAGAAAAACTTGAACTGCTCTGCTGACCACACAACTTTTATCTCTGTGATATTTGGTATAAGGCACTGATAACATCTCTCCCCCTCCCATTCTTAAGCTTCTGACAGCCACAGTGTGAGTCGAACAAAGTGAAGTCAGCCCAATGACCATCAGCCAAATTTAAAGATGAGACAAACTGTCCCTTGGGCTGATGGAAAGTTACTAAGATTACCCCAACTGTTCCGGAGCATGTGGCTTCTGTGTACAGGCTTCGTTTAGCTTCAAGAGGTGGATGAACACCAAAGAACCAAAGTCATGAACACAACAAAAAAAGGATAAGAATGAGGATTGCTTTCAACAACTTGAGGGTGTGATCGCACCTTTCAAAGAACAAAATTGCAAGCAATCTTTGAAATGTTGTCCTTTCAGTCATCTGGGGGAAGCTACTATGAGCATTTTTGTAACAAAGAACTTAAAAAACATATTATTGCCTACAAAGTTCTTATAGTGGTTGTCATCTTTGTTTTTCTGTACTTAGATCCGTCTATCTATATATATATCTATATCTATCTAACAGGTGATGTGTATCTGTTAACGTGTTCACATGTTAACGGCATGTCCCATCATTGTGCCATGTCTGTTTGTATGTGTGTGTGTTTATGTGTCACTGTGTGTGAAGTTTCCATAGAGAACAGTGGGCTGACTCAAATTGAGAGATCAGGGTTTCCTCTACAAGCCTGAGAGACCGAAGACGAGTGGAAAACTGGTTTCACACACAAGCACAAGAGCACAATATTCTACAAAACCATACTATAATTTTAAAAAAACATACTATATCATTTACACACATCAAAGAATGCACCCCTTAAAACAAGCAATGCAAAACCCAGCAGCTGACATGCAATCACAACATACTGTGCACACAGTGAGACGAGGACACTTGCATACCGTATTTACACTGTGACACAGGCGTTACAAGGTGTAGGAGGCACCACTCAACTGCTCCAGGGTAACTGTGCAGGAGCACACAGGGGGCTAAACAAGCAACAGGGCCACCACAAGAGTTCAAAGGTCAAAATCGACAAGCGTTATAATGCAAAAACATAGGATTTATGCATCACGCTGCATCAAAATAAGTTTCAAAGATTGTATCAAATCTTTTCTGTCACAAACCTGAATATAATATCAGAAAAAAATAGAGAAACATTTTAACATTAACAATAGTCTTTTAAATTCTAACCATCTCATTAAATCTATGAGATGCATTTTATGACACCAGTCAGAAAATATGCATGTGTTTGTTCATATGAAAAAAAGATATAGAATATAGATATAAATATTGCACCTTCATTGCTTCTTTGTTAATTTCTGTATGCAGCAGGTTGACTCCTTCTGACCATGGTAAAAGGACAGTGACAAAGTAAACAAACGTTTAGTATGTAAACATACTGTTCATCCATTTATTTAGACATTCTGCAGATTGTGTGTTTGAGTTGAGTCACCATCACTCTGAGAAGCTCAGTTTCTCACAGTTCTATTTATTTAAAATCAAATCTCTTGTGGTGAACATAAAACAGCTGGTGAGAGATGGCAACAGCCAGAGGACAAAGAAACGTGCCACAACAAAGCAGCACACCTTTTATGTTTTTTTTGTGTTTCTTTTTTAACCATGGCCGTTTTTCATCTCTGTTGTTTCTTGCACACTGCGAGGTTTTAATATTTAAACACAAATCCCTCCTCACACCTTGGCTGTTTCAAAGAGTGAACCTGCCCCCAAACCAATCTTTTCTTTCTTACTTTCTCTATTTCTTTCTCTCTGTTTCCTCATATTAGTAATAAGCCTTTTTCTAAGTTTTCATTCTGTGCTGATTCTTTATTTTTATTTTTCTCTATTATCCTCTAAAAGCAACAGATGTGTGTGTGCGTGTGTGTGTGTGTGTGTGTGTGTGTGTGTGTGTGTGTGTGTGGGAGGGTGAAGAAGAAAGATAGGAAAGGTTGTGGTTTTCTATACCTTCACTGGTAGAAGGTGCAAGAAAGCAAGCAGTAACAACTTAAAGCAACATAAATCATGCAGACATACACACAGGTACATTTAACCACACACACTAAGAGTGAATGTGTGTGGTTAAATGTACCTGCCTGGACATGAGGACATGCACACACACACACACACACACACACACACGCACACTTCTAAGAAATTAATTATTGGTATAATGGTTTAGTGTGTGTGAGGCACTTCTGAGAATACAGACCTAATATAACGAGCGTCACATTCCAATTTTTACAGATTATTGCTGCATCAGCCGTTCATCAGACAATCCTTTATGACCAAATTATACATGTGTGTGTGTGTGTGTGTGTGTGTGTGTATTCAAGCTCCAGAAACGTGGTCACTTTTATGAAGTGTACAAATGTCACTGTCTGATCACAAGGCCACATGCAGCACTGCAATGTCAACAAGGCAAATACAATTTCCTGACACTTCAGTCGGTTGGTCTCCCTTTACAGGAATGCAGAGGCGAAAGTGGTGAGGTAAGTAGTATCTGAGATACTGTGTGTGACCATAGACTATATATAAGAGGTGAACGTGGCTTCCATGTCTCAAAAGTGAAGTGAAGTGAAGTGCCTTAAACCTGCATTCTTTCTAATCACCAGCAGGTTGCAAAGAAGAAGTCAGAATGAATGGAAGTCTATGAGAAAATGAACCTACTTCTCAACTGATTCATTACCGCAGTAAACTCTTTCCTAATGAGTTCATGGTCTCAGTCGCTAGTTTATAGTGTTCTTCAATTTCGCATGATGATCATTTAGTAAGTTAGGGTCCCCTTTAGAGTGAAATAGACGATAAAGCAGGGTTTACTTTAGGATGGGACAACGTTGAGACTACTCAATCATCTCTGTTTGAGGAACGTCACTTTGGGTTCCTATAAACAAGATGGCAATGCTTGTAAAGCCAAACTTGAGGCTTTAAACAGCGGTATATAAACCGACGGGGGCCACATACTGTAAGAGGGTGAACTCATTATTCATTGTGTCCCTTCTCTGAGATCAGTCTAATTAGAAAATGTGACAACATACAGTAGTCTTGTAATGCATCATTATCTCATGTTACAGTAAAATACAAGTAACCTAAACTAACAGTGGCCCTGTAGGGTAACATGAGTGTAATTTATCTATTCTCGGGAAAATTGCAGTGAGTGGCATTCAAGATACTGTGTTTAATAGCATATTATATTTAACAAACACTATGGCCAAAATGGTGAAAAATACAGCAGATGATGGAATCCCTAAACATCTACAACTCTACAACTTAAATTCAGGCTATAGCTACAGTTGGAGATTAAGAAAAATAAACTACAGTTCAGTCAGACACTTGTGTATCAGTAATAGAAATATGTATCAGGTCATAACAGTTGCACTGTAGACCTGTATGAATATGATTGGATGCTATGAGTCACCTGACAGCCACACATCTGTGAACGAGCCTGGCACTGTGAAGCATAAATGAAACAGCGGATGCCAGTCAGCTAATACAAGCGCTACCTTAGAGCTCTACCTGACCAAACGCTACAATATGTTTTATTTAACAAAACAATTAAAAACACGTCAGTAAGAGGCATCCTGGTGACTTTGTGGTTGTGACACATAACGCACACATAAACATGACGTCATGACGTTTATTCCTGCTGGGGACCCCCCCCTCTCTCTGTCCAACTATGCAGTGAGAACAAAATTTGTTTTAAAAACACACATCAAGCATCATTAAACTGGGATACAACTTGCACAAGCAGAAAGATTTTCAATTATGAAAGTTTTTACGACTTTATTTGATGTAATCCATCTTTTCTAGGTCTTTCAGCCTCTCTGGATCTTATTTTTATTCTAATATTTCAACCTAGATTATTTTTTATACTCTGCTTTTCATTTTTTATCTATTTATTCTGTTGCTATCTCTGAATATGTGCTTTTTCTGTGTCAAATAAAACACACTGTTGACATTGTGCATGCACATGCTTTATCAACAAAGATAATTATCATAGAAAGATTAATCTCTCAATCACTACGCTGACGGCTCCATCTTTCTGTGTGTGCGTGCTGTCTAATGACACCATCTCTCCTTGTAGCCTTGTTTTGATGAGAATTATTCTAAGAAGTTGTGTCCACATGGCGCCCTCACTTTGCCTGAAAACACAGTTTACATGCCTCTCATGACTTTTTATTGAGATTAACTAAGCACTGAGTTAACTTAATTACAATGTTACAACTCCACATATCTTCCCGCTGATAGACCTGTTAAATCTCCCGTTTGCCTTCAAAGCAAGAAAAATCTGATTTTTCCACATTGCGAGTGGTCACTTAATGCATTCTGGTTTCAGCAGTCGACAAAGGTCGCTTTCAAGAGTCAAGTGGACCGGGGAAGCCTTGTGACTGAACGTGAGGACTTCTCTGCTAAAGATGAGGACAGAGAGTTCAGTTTGGGATCAGGCGAACTGGTCTCCACTGCTCACGGCTTTAGCTGCTGTAGGTCATGGGAACAGCATGCATCGCCAGTCTGTTGAACTTCAGTGTGTCTGTTTGGGAAGATGAAGAGAGCCAAATTCAACCAAAGCATAACCAACCTAAAGCATATTTTAAGTGCAACATATATTATATATTCCAAATATTAAGGGAAACAATGCAGTGGTGTGTTTAGTGACAGTGCAACAATAGATAAACATTAACATCAACATCATGAATACAGATTGAAAGAAAATATCATAATTTAACTAATTTGTTACGTGCTCAAGAGCGTGTTGATCGTGTGAACCCCTCCACTCTCCCTGATCTAAATTTCAGGTCTCATTTTGAAATTCAGGCCAGAAGCTACTGCTCCTGAGCAAAGCTTTCTCACCTTTACACCACAACTATGATAATTTGCACTCAAAATGAGACAGCAGATCAACTCCAAATAAGTCTTTTAAATTCTGTAATTATCATATATTTAACCCAGTATTCAAGTTTATCTGGATACTCCAACTCAAGATTGGCCTACAGCCGGCTGTGCATGTTGGGCAGTGCTGTGCTGATTCTCAACACGGCTTAAAATGAGCCAGAAAAGCCTCAGATAATTACTAACAGATATATAATTGATGGCTATGGAGACATTGCATAACATGAGGACCTGAGAGGTTTCTACTTTTCAAATAAGGACAAGAAGTTCACTTCAGGCTAACTTTTTAAAACAATTTTTATCACTGAAAAATAGGGCAACATCCATTGAAAGTTAGATAAAGCAAATCTAATTGCCTGTTTTTGATACACAAGATATTTATCTCACAGTTGGAACAGTCTAATGCTGAGGGTCAGTCCAGTTAAAGAATAAAGCTAAATGTTTGAAGACATAAAAACGTTTGCTGAAGTGTTCTACTGAAAGTGACTGAGCTTCCACAACTGTTTATAGACTTTGGGGATAGGAGCTAGCAGTGTAAAGCTTTTTAGGCTTGCATAAGTCTGCGAAACATTAATTCAGAGTATATAACTATCAAGTAAGTAGAGGTGTAAAATGGGAGGTCTTAAAACACCAGACGGAGGGGTAAGAAAACAGATCCCGGCCAATTAATTGAGGATCACTTGTAACTAAACCTGATTCAAATGATTGGGTCATATCACACTTCTGCAGAGGCTTGATGAAGAGCTGGTCACTTGAATTATGTGTGTTGGAGCTGGGAAACATCTAAAACATGCAGGGCAGTGGCCCCCAGTACCGGGATTGGGAAGCACTGGTCTAGTAGATCACCTTCATCAACAATTAAATGATGACAGCAGTTTATTTTAATGGTCAGTGGCATTCAAAATCTTGCATGAAACATAGGGTTTAGGGGTGATCGCTCTTTTGCTCAGTCTGAAGTGTGCACCCTGAAAAGTTTTGTGGTAATTGTCTTAAGTGTGTGAATCCATTGTTACCTGATGGTGAGGACGAGCACGACAGCTGTGGCTGGAGGCGACATCAGTTTCAGAGGAGTCTGGTGCTCGATAATCATCATCTTGCCCCCATCCTTCAGTAGGACACATATGAGAGTCAATGGAAACAGAAAAAACAGCATAATTCATTAAAAGGTATTGCACACCATCATTATTTTGAATCGGAAACTGGAGAAGAGTGACATGCACGAAACAGGCCCGCTTTGAGGTTACTGCCTTCTACGTGTACAATTGGCAAGTTCTCACAGAGGCCTGCAGGGATCCTGGTTTCCATTCACAGTGGGGGCATCTTCAGCATAGTTGTGCATTTTAACAAATATAAGTGGCACATAAAACACACTGCTGTCTGCATTCCTCTTTGGTCAATAGTGGACTGCAGCGCATAAAATGAAACAGCCAGATTCATCCCGCAGTATAGATCAGAGTTCTTCTGTAAAAGAAAGAGTGAACATGAATTATGGCTTTCAAGCGTTTGTTTATTTGGCAACACAAATACAAGGATCACATTCTCTATACCAGAGTACAATGGGTAAAACCAAACACGAAAGCAGCGCCATGTCTCCACACGGCTATGAGCTGTTTAATACAAGGGTTACCGTGCCTTCTTTCTTAGACTGCAGTCGATCTAGTTATCCAGTTATAGCGAGACAGTTAATACACGACACATCAAACCTTGAGGGACAAACTGTTTTACTCAGAAGCCCTTATACCAGCAACAGTCTGAAATACTACACAATAACAAATAAGATAATGATTTCATGAGGGAACATACAGAATCTGGCTGTGTGGAAGTGTCAACATGTGTCCTTTTCATCTGTGCTTCCTCAGGAGTATCTTGTGTTTCATAGAGTGTTTGTGTTCCCACAGAGAAGTGTGTATGAGTGATGTGGTAGCACACTTACAGGCACATGCGCACGCACACACACACACTCACACTCTCACACACACACACACACACACACACACACACATACACGTGCGCGCACACACACATACGCACTGGCATTATGCACCTGGCAGCAGCATGAAGTTTATCAGCGCGAATCTAGTGTAAACCAACAACGCAGGTGTTGCCTGTGTGTGTGTGTGTGTGTGTGTGAGAGAGAGAGAGAGATCACGTTTCCTGGCTAACATCAGCGGTACTTTGCTGTAGTTCAACAGTGTCTGAGTAAAATGGAAAAAAAAACTTGATTGAAATCATGATTAAGACTTGTTTTATAGCTTGTAGCTTGTAAGGAAGAGTATAATGTTAAAGTGACATGTTAATTTGAGACCATTAGCAGTAAATCAGCATGTGCTGCGTTACTATAAAAGATGTGGGAACAGCCAAAGCTCATTTCTGAAGACAGCAAGTAGATACTGGTTTGAATATCTTTGCAATTTGATGATTTTCTTCCTGAACATTAACAGGATAATGTATCATACACAACACAAGCATCACTCATGACAATACAAAGGGAAAACTGATACTGATCCGGTGTATGGAGATCCGTGCAGTCCAAACTCTTCTTGCTGACTGTGTGAACAAACGAAACCGGAGGATTTAGAGAAGAATCCACCGGCAATAATTATTAAGCTTTTTGTACTGTTGCAGAATGTATAAAAGCACACACTCCCACGTGGTGGCCATGTTTACATACTCTGCACCATCACATTGGCTTGCCTCCCCCATGTAGATAAGTATGCATGCTTGCAAAGCAGGCAGTGATTATATACACTGTATTGCAGTGGTTGCATTATTATATCTATGCCCTGTGTGGTAAAGGACCCACAGAAACAATGAGAAAGGGAAGGAGAAGAAAAGAATCATGTTCTAGTGAACTGTGATTAAAGTCTACTACAAGCAAGAACACGGACAAGTATTGACAAATTTCATAATTAATTTATGAGCGTGTGTGTGTGTGTGTGTGCATAGACCACGTATTACTGACGTTGTGGGGACATAGATCTGTTAACATGGTCTGATTATGGGGACTCGCCTTCCTTTGGGGATAAAATGTAAGTCCCCATAATGTAAATCATTAAATTTTAGGATGAAGCCTTGGTTTAAAGTTAGGGTTGGGTTAAGTTTGAGTTAAGGTTTATGTCCCCAGGAAATTAATATAACTCAATGTAATGTCTTCCAAAGTGATGGAAACACCATTCAGTGTGTGTGTGTGTGTGTGTGTGTGTGTAATTACAGAAGCAGGGGGAAGTCCTTTTCTCCTCTGTGTTTTTTTTTCTGTGTTCGGGGATGCCAACCTCAAAGGAAACCCCTCCTCCGCTTGCCGCCCACGCATCCACCTACACAGTGGAAATTTCTGTCTGAAAAACACACACACACACACGCAGTGGTTGATCACAGAGGCTGCCTGTGGAGACTTTCAGGTGATGTAACACACCTTCTGGCAGTCATACCGAAGATCATGTGCTTGGAGAAACTGGTGGCATTAAACAGCTAGCCAGAAACGAACAGACATGTCATATCATTTGTGGTTTGTACTGCAGCCCTGAACACACATAAGGTGCACATATTGTGTCAAGTTATGATGGCATCTCTTTTTCATATGAGGGTTGAATCTACTGTGGGCAAAAATATAGGTAAACTACATTAACTAGAAGCCATCATAGTGTATCAGCTCAGCTAGCTGTTCCTGTTTTAAATACATCAGGTTTGTACAGTGGATGTATACTACAAGTATCATTAATGGCAAATAGTTGAGTCAGTGTTTCCTACAATTTGAGAATATACTAATGGTAATAGAGTCCTGAGGCAGGTTATCTGCTGGTTGAATACTGTGACCCAACTTACACTACAAAACAAGCTGTCAGCTAGTCATATTTCCAATCAGTGCAATTTCCCCTGATTAGTTTTGGATTACAGACTAGAGTTTAAGACAAAACCTTATGCTGGAAATATAACTAGCTTAACAGATTTCTCATTTTCATTAAGAAAATCACTGCACTGCATCATCTCCAGAATGAGACGACTCTCTTCTAGAGTAGCTGTCAGTCTTTTCTAACAGTGTGTCATCATCCAGTGGACCTCTATGAGGGTTCCCCAAAGGTTGTTACAAAGAGATTTGTGACATAACGGCAAAACCAACAGTAAAATTAAGACACTATTAAAACAGAGAATGCATCCTCAATTTTTTTTAGCTGATAGTGAGATATTAACTGAAGAACTTCTGGTTTCATTTTGACCTAAAACTATAGTTATGTCTTCATAATGTGAACTCTTTATATTGTTATTGCCCAGTGTAACTAATTTATTGACAACAAGTATTTTGAGAAACTGAAATTGACCTTATTTCTGAGTGACACATATTTCTGGGTTAATAAACACAAAAATGACACAAAACATCAGCTGTCGATAAGGAACAGCAGATACACAAAATATTGGAGAATGATGGTATTGGGACACTAATAAAATCAAATCCAAACACACACACACACACATATATGTACAGTACATACACAGACATACAGTGTGATGAGTACAGACAAACGTGTCACATTTGAGGATGCAGAAAAAACACGCAATTGTGGTTGCAGCAGCGGAACAATGCAGGGCTCCCTGTGTGGGGGCAGACACACTCAGAACGGGATGTTCTCTCACACACACACACACACACCCAGTACAGGCACTACAACACACACATACACACAGATCACAGTCACACATGCATTTAATCTGCATACATCACGTGGCACACACAAGACAGGCAAACTACACAAAAAACTATGCGTGTGTGTGTGTGTGTGTGTGTGTGTGTGTACTTGTAATGGTAAGTTAAAGGGGAATTTACTTTTTTTGCCTGCCCTAATGTGACCTGGCACTTTAGAATCAATTTGGACAAAACAGTTTCTCCTAATATCACACAAAACTAGGCTTTCATTTTGGCAATTATTATTCATCAAAGTCCAAATTAAAAGCAATTTCCCAGCATGTTTTTCCAATAATGTCATTTTAAACTTAGTTTTGTAGCTTTTGGTTTCATCAAGCAGCGTTTTCACATCATCACAGTCCAATTGGCAGTCAGCTGTTGTTTTTGATGTATGAGACATTTGACAGATGGAGCACCAAGACTCTGCACACATGAATGGTTCTGCTGCTCCCTAGTGGCTGGAAACACCCACATCTTAATTGTTACTATAAATGTGACTGCAAAAGTTTCCAGAATTCCTTTAAACCCACAGCAATCAATACATATATCATCGCTTTGTTTATTTTACCAGCTATTCATATTAACTTTGATTGTATGTTTTGATCATGATTATTTAAAGCTCGGATGCAGGGGCAATAGTTAGCTAGCATCAGTGTGCATGCAACATGGATGTTTAAATGCATGTAGAAGTTAAAGGTCAGAGGATGCATATTTACACACAACACAGAGCAGAACAGAAAAACGGCCCTTTTAATTTCAGCAGGAGCATTTCATTTCAAAAACTGAAGATTTGGGGTTTACATTCTGTGGCTGAAACCCCAGATTATGTTAAAATCAAGCATTTTCCAAAGAGTATATTCATATTCCTGACCTTGAAAACATTTTTCAGTATTTTCCAGACTCTGTACAAACCCTGGGTAAGGGAAGGTATGTTTGGATATTGCACAAAATGGTTCGTAAATGATGTAAATAATGGTTTGTAAATAATTCTTGTGCTGTCCCAGTGCCATGACATCACATTACAGCACATTACCTTTGATTGATATATCTCACATTTTGGTATTTGTTGCTGCAAATAATAACATTCAAGTATAGATATATAAGACATATCACAGGCAAGGTGAATCATGACATAAATCATACTAAACTTAAAAATACACAATAATCACAAAGTTGAAGTCAAAGGAATGTGTGGGGTTTTCAGTTAACCACATAAAAAAACCCCAACAAAACAAAAAAACCCGAAGTTTTCTTCCAATGTCCCTCAAGAAATCATTTGTATCACTAACCAATATCACTTATCACAAAGATTTTCATCTCTCAGAGACCAGCTCCAGTTTTTTATTGTCTTTTTACATTGATACAATCAAGCATACTTGATAAGAAATATCCACTGTAGATTGTTCATGATTGACTATAAGTTTATGGTAAATTGAGTGTATCTAGACAGACATCATCATTACCTAGAGTAAGATAAAAGTGTTTGAAAGTGTGCAGTACTCCTTGTTTATTCTCAGTCTGCAGTGTGTTGGTCTTGTGAACCTGCCAATAAGACTTGGTGTTGTGGAGGAACATTTTTAACATGTTATTGTATAACATGTTATTGTTTAACATGAATAAAGGTGCAGCTTATCTTATCTTATCTTAAACAAATCACATTCTCCTGCTTCTTCTGATATGACACACAGAAGGAAACTAAGCCTGCAACGCAAACACAGAAATCACATGAGCAATATTAGAAAAGGCCTCCTAGAACTGGAGTATCATTACAATTGTTCAGGTATATTTAAAAAAGTAAATACTTGTGCATTCACACTTGTGTGCGTCTGCACATAGAGTGGCTTAATGCTGTGTTCACACTATGAGCAACAAAGTCATGCAAGTCATTTTCAATAGAAGCCGGCGTCATGAAGCTACAAACTAACGTCAGACACTTAGTGTGTGCCTGTGAATAATCAACCAATTATGTTTTTGTTTCACCATTTCCACTCTCCTTCTCTCTCCCCACAGGCGTGTTATTTCGCTAGTTGACGCTATGCTAGCTTTATTGCTGTGCACATGGGGATGCAATGGAGCAGCGAAATCTGATGTTCATAAATTAATGTGGAACACAAGCTCATGATGCCATTGCCACATCAAAAGCAGCTCTTCTAAGGCGACTTGGCATCAATGTAGCAGGTTGTGCTGTTTTGTAGCATTGTCACTCGTAGTGTGAACACATGTATTGATGAAATTAATCAATTGGCAAGATGAAACTTTTTTGAAAATAAGGGCCAGGTTTAAGAAAAATACATTGAACTGTTGTTGAACTGCGGAAATTAATAGCAACACTTCAAAAGCTAGATTAAATTGATGTGAACAGTTTGCACATGTCAGTATTACTGGAAAGCTTACTAAAGCCTGTGAATGACAGCCAAAACCTGCTTGTAAATATTTATTTTTTTTAGGATATCTCTTTGGTTCTACAAAACAATATATCCACATAAAACAATAAACAGAAAAACTTTATAACATCATTATAACATAATATGTATCTCAAAGTCACAATAATTAAATAAATTCTTTAAAAAAAAAAGGCACAGCTGTGTTATCCCCAATTCGTCGGGGGAATGCTGTTGATGAGTGGCGTACGATGCACATCAAAATAGCACCTCTACGATATTCTTTGTAAACACTCATGTCAGCAGTGGTAAGGCACACATCCACAGAGATGGAGGAGCAGCACCTTGATTTGCACCATCATATGATGCCCTGCTGAGCTGCAGCAGCAGTGTGACTGGGATTTAAATGTGCAGCTGAGTCAGACGCGGACCTCCGATGGTGTTTGACGAGGACGCCTGCTGCTAGGACCACAGAGCTGAACATGAAGGAAGCCCCGCTGAGGAAGAAGGTTGCTGTGTAGTTTCCCAGCCTGTCTACGAACCAACCTGGTGACAGGAGCAGGGCAGATGTGTTATACCTCAGTGGAAAAAAAACCCTCAATATTTGTGGCTGTATCCACACGTTATTTTTGATAATGTAAGATTTTCTCTGCATTTTGGCTTCCTGTACGCATGAAAATGGTGAAAACGCAGTTCTGGCTCACTGAAAAGTGAGCTTTTGAAAAATGCCAAAACTCAGTTTTACCTTTATTCATGGGACAGGTGAAACAAAGCGTTTGGGAAATGTTGCTATCTTGCTCTCAACTTGCACATGGCAATTGTTGTTGCATGTATTGAGCATGAACCCAAGATGGTGGGATACCAGTTTGTTTATGTGTGTTCAGCACTGATAGGTTTAAATGCATGTTTACAAGGTAATCTGGCTTTACTTCACCATTATACCGCTGTGAGGAGGCACATAAATATATTGCACCCAATAGTTTTCAATCCATCTCAAAGTACAATATAAACTTATGCTCACAATGCTCCTCTATGGTGTTTAATTTAGCCCCATAGCACCACAACATCCCCACAACATCCCCACCTACTGGCCTGGTGTGCTTATGTGAGAGTTTTAAATTGTTTTTGCATTGTTGTGTAGAAGGAGAGATATTCTAAAACACTATTGGTGGGGGTAAAATGCGTTTTTAAAAACATCCACATACAGAGTGATGGATGTAATAAACGAATTTATAGCACAGAAAGAAATAGTGCTCTCTCTACTCTTTGGAAATAGCAGATGATGCGGGGAGTAGAGGGCCAATTTTATAATCACTGACAACATCTGTAGTCTTTGCAGTAAAGCGAAAAGTAGCATGACCAAAGAGTCTGAGACACCAGAAGAAACATCATCTCGGCTTTCACTTGTTTCTGGTATAAATGTCAAGACCTTAAAATGAATGATTGTGATACTTCCAAGAAATTTATAGGACACCTTCAAAAAGTGCAATAAATAATTCATGAACAATTACCTCCTATTGGTGGGCTGACCAGGTAGGGAATGGCATGCAGGAAGTAGACCACACCCAGAGCAGAGGTCAGGTAGGTGGAGCCCACCAGATCTGAGGTCACCACAGGGATGAGCGCTCCATACGCCCCGTCAAAGTACCCGTACAGAACGGAAAATGAAACCAGGAGGGAGAAGGAGTGAAGGAAGGGGACGAACATACAGCAGAGGCCCTCCATGCCTATCGCTACCATGTAACACAGTAAGCGATACCGCTTCAGACACCTAGAGGGAAGGAAACCAGCATCGGGCTTTAGTTACCTGCAATTTATTTCACACACACAAGAACACACCTGCGGCCTCTACTTACTTCCTGTCTGTGACCCATCCAAAGGTGATGTTACCCACAATGCTGCTGACACCAAACATGGACATTAGGAAGGCAGCCTGCTGGTGTCCCAACCCTACACTGAGGGCATAAGGAACCAGGTATACTAATGGAGCGCTGCAGCCATATGCCAGAAACAAGAAGGACACAGACAGAATCAGGAAGTCGGATGAAAGGAGAAATCCGAACTCTTCACTGGACTTGAGACAAAAGCAGTGACCTCTGGGCGTCACTAAAGGCTCTGGAGGAGGGCTAATGGTTTTATCGAAGTGACAAGCATCTATTGGTATGGCTTTGGTAAGTCCTGAGTCTTCAATCTTAGCATCCATATCAGCTGCCTTGTTGTTCAAGTTCATGCTTTCCACTAATTTCAAGTCCTCAACTGAGCTGCCATTTGCTAGTTTAGGATCTGAGAGTTTACTCTCCCCTAGCATTTTCTCTGTCAGCTTGTTGCTAAATAAAATACATTCAGCTATCTTCAGATCTTTCAGACTGAGATCAGGCAGGCTCGGGCCTGACAGCAGCGCTATGTTTCCCTGACCTAGTTTGTTGTTTTCAAGTCCAAAGTTTTTGAGTGCTCCATTGGCTATGAGTAGATCTTCAGTATCCTTTAAGTTGTTTATTTCTAGCTGCTTTTGGCTGCAGTCAGCAGATATTTGTTCAGTGTCTTTGGAATCCAGCACTTTCATCATGCAATCTTTCTCCAGGTTTGCCATGTTGTTCTCCCATATCCTTTAAATGGAACAGGATATTAGATTAATAGATTGAAATTGATCAAAAAAACGTAATTCTGATTCTGATTTTCTAATCAATACCACTATCATGTCTGTGTATTAAATGTGGTGCTAGTGACAGGACACAGTTAGCTTAGCTCAGTGGTATCGATCTTCTCACCTAACTGAACATGCATATATTACCAAAATCTGAAACTATTCCTAGAAGTTCGACTAGAACTACAACTAAAGACTAAAGATAGACATACCTTTCATCTCCTCTTGGTTCCAGCGGCCTCATCAGAGCACCACAGACCAACAGATGGGAAACAAATCCTCCAAGGATGAGCAGGGCTCCTCTCCAGGAGTAATGCTCTATCAGCAGTTGGACCGCAGGAGCCAGGACAAAAGTCCCAATGCCACTACCTGAAGATGAGGTGAAATTTGATGGGATGAAATAAGGCAAAGAGAGTAGAGAAGAGGCACAGGTGGAGGAACTTAAAAACTAGAGAAAAGCACAGAGGAAAACAATAAAAGACAGATAAGAAGAAAAGAGAAAAAGCAGAAAGAAAAGAGGAGAGGAGAGGAGATTGGAAAGTGAAATATGAATGACAATAAAACAAAGCAACAGGTAAGTAAAGATGTCACTACCAGACAAGGCGATGCCATAGGCCAGAGCTTTCCTCTCACTGAAGTACCGCCCAACCATCGCTATGGCTGGTGTGTAGCTGAGAGCAAAGCCAAGACCTGTAGAGGATGAATAAAGGGATTTGGAGTTTGGCAAAAACCTGCCAAATGATGCCAAATGTGAAATTATCTGACACACCCTGTTATACATGTATTACATTACATTGGATTATATTCAGGCTCCATGGGACCTTAAATGTCATCAGGGATTTTAAGTGCATTCCTACCAAACAAACAGCTAATGTGTGCTGCGAGCCACAGTAGAAATCCATGTGTATTTTTCTAATTTTAAAAGAAGTGCTTGCATGTGGTGTCGACTGAAAGCATTCTCAAAGGGTTACACGGATGGGCTGTATAATGAGACACTTTATCTTGTGGGGAAAGTTTGAAGAGTGACTAAACACAAAAACACACATCCAATACTCTTAATGATGATTTCTATCAGTTGTATAAATGTGGTCTCTGAATGCCATTTTCAGAGGTTAAACAGAACTAAGACAAGCTGTCCTGGTTTGGACATTTTGTGTGCCGCAAAGCTGGTTCCATCCTAGCTGACGATGTATCAGTGAAAGTTTTCTAATGAGCAAAAAACGCGAATGCAGATTGATGTTCAGCCCAATACATGCCACTCTTACGCTGACTTGTAATTGAGTGAATGGCGTGTTCTTTGGGTTGAGGTTGCAGGTATGATCTCCCGTGAGAAGTGCTGAACAGTGCTGAGCACACTGCACCACCAATTATGCATCTAACTGCTGTGGGTGTAGATGTTTTCGGTTTTCCTCGCCTGGCCTTGTGTCAAAGTAATTAAAAATGAATAGTGTGGTACCCTTTGTCACTCAGATAGTAACAGAATTAGTGCCGGCGTCTCATAATCATCATTTGTGGCAGCAGAGGCTGCTGTTCATCAACAGTTACATAGTCTTTTAAGATCCTCCATGAAATGTTGGCTTTTCGTGCTAGTGTACCTGTGAGGATGCCCAGGAAGATGTATAGATGTTCCAGACTGGTAGCAAAGGAGCTGAGCACAAAGCCAGCAGAGGACAGCAGACCTCCCAGGATCACTGTAGCTCTGCAGGAGATACGGTTCCCAAGGAAACCACCCAAAGGAGCTGGAAACACAGTTTTTATGGGTTATGGCTATAAATCCACCCACAGCAATTCATACTTACTTCATACTTTATGAATCATTGAGTGAATCATTTTTATAAATGCACAAGTTTGCACTTCATTTGAACAGATATTTGATTGTGCTCCAGTTTTGATAAACCCACACTCTTTGTCTTTTCTCCAAGATTTGCTTGATGTTTTTAAATCATGTTTCATTCCGACTTTTTAATATCTGGACTAATAGATGAATAAGAACTTCAATCCACTGAAATATCTACAGTCTAATTTCTACAACTGCTGTGATTTTCAGTCAGCTCATCCTCATGGCGAAAACGACAAGTGGTCGTTTTTCTCAAGATATTTAAAATGACCAGTGTTTACATAAGTGACCTCTAGTGGCTGTAATACTCATGATAAGAGCAAAGGAGGAGGTCAGCTGACGGTTCAAAATAGAAGCAGTTAAAGACAAATACAGAATACATGTGTGTTATCTTTTTCTTTCACTTTTTCTTTGCAGCCCTGTGAAAAACCTGCGCCAAACAGACAAATGGGATCCCCCAACAAAAACAAGTAAGTTTTACTTTGCCAAAACAGGTTTAACTGCAGCACTGATGTTCCTTCAGGCGGTCTTACCGCAGAGCATGGTGGTGCAGTCGATCAGACTGTGGATCCAGGCAGTGGTGGAATAATCCTTCTCAAAGTGCAGCTGGAACTCCACAAAGAACATGGAAACACATCTGGATAGAGAGACAGCGGGAGCTTGTATTTAGTGCATTTTAACATCATACAAAACCTGTGTGATGCAGTCAGAGTTAACCTATAACTCTTTTCACAAATAAGTACGAGTATTTGATGTTGAAATGCTGTCAGTGTTTGGAAGCTCTTTCTTTTTGACACAAAACACGATACATCATCCAGTTTGTTTGAAGCTAACAGAGTGTGAGTGAGAGTAGCTAGTAAGAACATCTGAGACAACACTGGACTGAGAGAAGCCCCCGAACAACACTGCTTTAAATGAGGAGATAAACTGGTCACACTTGGTTTTGAAGGACTGTGACATGGTTTCCTTTATAGCAACTTTAAAACATATTTATTATATTCAGAGTCATGAGACAATACACAAAGTAAGAGCTGGCATCAGCGAGTGGATGAAACCTTATTGTTGTGTCCGCAGGCCAAGATGACACAGCTTCTCATATCAAGCCAGTCAATATTAAAATGACATTTTACTGTCAGAACATACAGTACTTTGAGCCCTAGTCTGATGCAATATTTATTATTAGATGTCTTATGGGGTGTCAGCATTGTGCCAGAGCTGATAAACTGCAGCTGAGTGAGGTGTTTATCATTTTATGGCTGTCATTCTTGACCACCAATCTGGTTGCTTTGCCCTCTCTCACTTATTTTCTATGACTCTCATCGTCTGTTAAGTAGTGTCACTGTGTCCTATGTCCAGAGCAGATCAGACTCATGTGAAAATCGAGCCAAGAGGAAATAAAGTTGACGACCATCAAATTGTAAAAATGACTCCAGCCATCTTTTTACCTCCCGTCTCTTGATCATTACACAAACCTGTCATTCTCTCTCTGTCTCTCTCTCTCTCACACACACACACATAAAATAAGTGCCAGGAATGTTAATTCTCCCTCTTATGCAAGTTAAATGGCTTCAAGGATCCGCAACAAAGTCCCAGGTTTTATTTCTTTATTGACTAGATTATGTAATGGGCTGAGGTGGCATCTTCTCCAGAAAGATTGGGAAGCTCTCGCTGAATAGGCGAAAGAACTACTGAAGTTATAATTTGGAAATGGAGAGAAATCCTTGAGAACATGCAGCACATAGTCAACATATTATCTCTGCTCTGTGCTGTGTGAATCAGCTGTACTGTGTTCTCCTTGGAGAAAGAAAATCAGAAACCAAGATGGAGAATTTTTTATATATTTTTATTTTTGGGGTTTTATGATGACGCCACCTTAGTTTTGCGCTTAAATGTGCCCTTCTACGTAGATGGAGACCTTATTTTGCAAATTACATCTTTCATACAATAGTAACGTCAGTGCTCCATCACAGACAGAGCAGGCAGGACTGCAGTGTACTTCACAAGAGCCGCAATCTCTGACCAACAACGCTTGTTAGCTTTCTAACTTAAGTGTGTGTTCATGTTTGTAAGTTAGTTGAGAAGGATTTTCACTTTTAATTATTTTCCCCCTTTTCCCCCATGTTTGGAATATCCAGTCACCTATGAACTATGGTCATGGCTAACTCTACTGTGGACCTGAAGAGGAAGCAGAAACAAGGGCATCATCCCTCAGCCTACTAAGCACATATGTCACTTCACAGGTCTGCGGTATGTATATTATGATATATCTAGATTTAATCTCTTTCTTTCCGTACTCAATCTTTCAGTGTACACATATTGAAATGGCAGCGGAAATTAAGTGCCAACAAACAGCTGAGCTGTGCAGCCAATGTCCCGGCAGAGCAAAGTTGTAAGATGGAAACAACTCAGCAGGATTTCAAAGTCTTAGCGGAAAAAAGAAAATATTGTTGCTGAATCAGGGTAGTGGCTTAAACAATAATGTGAGCTGAGCGGAAATTGAGTCTTGCCAAGTAATAAAATGTGTGTTAAGGACCAAAGCTGAGAACATGAAGCCTTGTTGAGAACAGCTACATGGCAGAATTGTGCGCCACACAAGTCATGAAGTCATGTTCAGCAGCACGCAGGAGCAGAGGAATTCAGCCGTCTAAGGATGCAATCACTCTGACTGATGTTGTTCCAACTAAAAGTGTTATGTTTTTAAATTCCTTACATTTAATAAGAGCTCAAATATTCCTGACAGGGAAGTATTACAATACTCACTTCCACAATCCACCCGCAAACACAAAATCAGATATTCTTACAGAACTAAAGATAAAATTCTCAAGTGATTATGCCTGCACATTCAGTGTGGTTTCTTTTTTTAGCCCATCAGACTGATTTAATGCTGCATTATTATTTTTATAGATTTATCCAGTAGGGGGCAAGCTACGATGTTACTCCTCAAAATTAAACTCCCACTGCAATTCTATGTATATGTGTGCTTTTGTACTTAGATCATCTACTTTTGTAGATAATTAGAGTTTTACACTGTAACAGTGAGGACACACACACACACACACACACACACACACACACACACACACACACACACACACACACACACACACACACACACACACACACACACACACACACACACACACACTCACCTGGTCACTGCCCGGATGCACATGATGGCGAGGAAACAGCCAGCGACGATCATCCATCCCCAGCCACCTTCCGGTGGGGTCGTGACCCCCGACGCCCGTCTCCCTCCCTTGATCTTCTCCTCCTTGGTGAAAGCCATCGCTCCAGCCAATCACAGGGCAGACTGACATCAGTACCCCCTCCCTCTGTTATAAGGGATGCTGGAGGCCACACCTCCACTCCTCAGTGTTCTCCTTTTGCCTCTAAATGTGCAGCACGTTTTCATTGGCTGGGCTGTCAAAACTGCAGAACTGCAAAATTGTTTGTGCCTTCTTCCTCCTTCTCCTCCTCTTCCTCAGTCGCTGAGAAAAAAACAGAAACCACAACAGGCAGGAATTTAAATCATACATGTCAGCATCTTTCCTGTCAATTCATCCACTTTATATTTGCTGTTCACTGTTTAAGATCATTTAAAAAAATGTTTTTGTTATTCATCCTCGCTTAAATTTTGGAGGTATCTGGCCATAAACCAAAGTAGATCTGCAACAATTTATAGATTAATTGAGTAGGTCAGTGACAGTGAAGTTGAATCAACAACTATTTTTGATAATCAATAAATCATTTCAGTCATTTTTCAAGAAACAATGCTAAACTGATTCCCTGGTTTCAGCTCCTCAAGTGTTAGGATGGGATGTTTTTTGTCATTAATGACTGTGAACTACATATTATTGGGTTTTGAGTGTTTGGTCAAATAAAACAAATGTTATGGATTACATCACCTCGGCCTGTAAGACATTATAATGGTCATTTTAATCATGTAGGGTAATTGATAATGAAGGTGAATGTAATTCAGTTGCCGCCATAAACCAACAGTAAGTAGGAGATTAATGGAGACTTTGATCTAAGGGATTATGAAACGCTATTACAATTCATCCTAATGAGGACATTTATGTAACTGTCAAGACAATAAATGAACCTTGTGCCTTGTGGGATTCATTGTCTGGCCACTATGAATGTCTGTACTAAATTTCATATCAGCCCATCAAACAGCTGTTGTCTAGATCAAAGTGGTGGTGACAGATCAACACTGTGATCCCCAGAGACACACCACAAGCTCGGCTAAAACTTCCAACACTAACTTCAAGTCAGCAGTATTAGAACAGTAGCAGTAATATATAGCAGTACCACCTCAGCCACCAAACACTTACTTTTCCTTGGAATTTATACTTGTCATGTCTGATATTCATCACCGTATTTGCAACTAATTATTTGGACTAAAGTACCCAAGTGATGTGAATGTGAATGTCACACACAGATACAGAAGTGCCAAGATGAGCCCTTATAAAATATTTGTTGTGAGTTGCCTGTGTGTCATTTGATTAATAAGAGCAATAGATATTATATACGTATTATATAATTAGGTATCTAAATGAGGCATCTACTATTCAAATACAAGAATAAAGAGTACATGTATTAAATAATAGGCAAAATGGCAGTGTAGAGAGCAGAACACAAAATAAATGGATCAATACACTTCAATTAATCTAATTTAACTACATAAACATAATTGTTGTTTGCCACCCAAAGGAGGAGGAAGAAAGGGAATCTTAGCTGTTGAATGTGATCAGAGACCTTTGAGAATTGACCAGCAAACACTGTCTAGAACTGAAGACGCACACACGCCTTCATTTTTAGACACACTTTAGGAATCACCCTGCTGCTCCTGTTGCTGCAGGATGAAAGTGAGTCATTCACTGCAAGTGATAGTGTGACCGCTCATATCTCTGCCTCTGTTTTTCCTCATGCCGCACTGGTCGGACATGAGAACAGAACAGACAGCACACTGGTGTCAAACAATAGCCGCTAAACAATAGGCGGCAATCACAGGTAGCTTGACACCTTTCGACCCCACCCACGAATTTCCATCTCAAAAACCAAATGTTTCCTTTACTTGACAGCAAACAGCAAAAACAAATGTCAGTTTTCCCTGTTTTCATTCTGAAAGAGGACATCAAACAGTTACTAAAACAGCTGTGAGCTAAAGGCATAGTGCCACCTGTAGTCCGAAGCTCTCACAAACAAAACAAAAATTTTGCACCTTATATTTAAAATGGACGCAGCCACTAAAATCTGTATTCCACAAATATTCTTTTCTCTTTCAACATTTCAAAAAATGTCCAGTGCACAGAAAGTGCAAATTATAAAATGACCCTGGACAGTACTAGTACAAACTGCAGGTGGGAAGCTGTTTCTTTTCAATTGGGATTTTCAATTTCAATTTGAGAGTATGCACTTTTAGATCCCCATATTTTATTATGATTACGCATTTTGAAATTGCCATACTGTAAAGATGTTGTAAAAGATGTAGTCAAGTAATCCTTGATAATGCAATTAGAAGCTAATTACATTTTTTCACATGTGATTTGTAATTTTTGTTCTGAAAACCACGCTGTCCAAAACATTTTGCAGATTAGGGTTCAGAAACATTTCAGAGACAGGAATGACCTCGTGGTTGAGTTCAGTGTTGAGGATCAGATTTATCGACAGAGTGTACAAGTTAGTTCATTTCCAAACTTGCAAGCAAAGAAGTTTAAGGAGGTCAGACAAACTAGCTTTTTAAGGTTTTTTTGCATGTATGTTGCCACAATTGATCTGAAAGTTTGGCGCCGCCCCACCTTCCTTTCATTTTAGTGGACATGGGTTGTCACTAGTCTGTGCTTAGGTCCAGTGTGTTGTTGGTAAATGTTTTAATAGCTGGTGCATCAAACTGGTGGTTCCACTGAGTGGCTCATTAAGTTTCAGGAGAAGCTATTTCTCGGCTGCAGTTTCTTCATGCTCCACATCGGCAGGCATGAGGACGTAGCACGGCAGCCATGTGATAACCTTATGATTAATGAGATTGTCACATGGCTCAAAAGGCTCAAACACCACATCAGAAGTCAGAGGTCAGTAACCGCTTCTATCGAGCTGATGGTTCAGCGAGTCCATGGCTGAATTTTTCAATAATTGAAATCCTAGCTTTTAGCTTCCTGGTTGTTTGCATGTGATAATCACACCTGCGGTTTAGCTCCACACTCTTAGTTTGTCCCTGTCTCAAACCCTTGTTGGTGCAAAACATTAGCACTGAAACAATGTGTGTATTTCCATTTAAAAAGCTCAGGCCTTCATTCCAGCTGAGCCAGTTTTTGCATTTCAGCTACTTGGTCTGCCTTGGGTCGTTCCAGAGACCCAATCAGCCAAACACTTGAAGAATCTGGACAAAGAAGCTGCGTGTGTGTGTTGATAAGAAGGTTGGAAAGGGCAGAGACCTCAGTTACAGGGCAGCAAACTTTTAATCAGGAATTTTACCAATAAAAGAAACGCTGACAAACGTATTGAAAACCTAAAAAGAGGGCAACAATGAAGACCAGTCTATGCTCTTAAACTCATGCACCCGTTTAAAGGTTTCTGAGCAGCTTTTGCTTTGTCATCTGTTGCTCAGAGAGGTTATCTCCACAAGCAAACAGGTTGTAAAGTGTGCATGTATGTGTGTGTGTGTGTGTGTGTTGATCGACAGCATGTGTACATCACCAACAGAGAATGTCCCTGCTGCTGCAAAGTAAACTGGCACTGAGCCATGAAAAGAGCAGAGTTTACTCAGAGTCACTGAAAGCTGTGAGCCTCAGGCAACTGACTCCATTTCAGGAAAAGTTTAAAACAAGACAATACTTTACTTTGAAATGTAATTAAATCCTTAAAATTAGTACCGCAGACAGTGTTGTTGTTTGTAAGATACAGACTAACATTTGTAATGAATGTCATCCACATGCAAATTTAGACCATTAATTGTGTAATTCAACAACCGTTTCTAAGCATCTGTGTTTTGTTGCAGTGAGGGGATGTTTTTAAAATGTTTTAGATAGAAAAGGTACCAAAAAAAAAAAGCATACTACTATTCTTAGGTTAAAATGGGGTTACTTTCAAGAAAAAAAGTGTGGATAAGATGGAGGTAGAGGGGAGAGGGACAAAGCCTGAGACTACAGAGAGAGAGAGTGTGAATTTTAAAAAAAACAAGATAAAACACATAAAATAAGTGAAGAGAAAGTGTGTGTTGACTCACATCAGCCACAGGCCGCTCTCTGCTCCTCCGTGTCACCGATTCATGGCCCCGACATGTAACAAAGAGGGTTTTTCTCCCACTGCCTCTCCTGAAAACACACTGAAGGTGCTCGGCTGTGCAACCGGGCCAGTAAAGTGAGGATAAGAGGAAAGGGTGGGAGGAGGGGGGTGAGGGAGGGGGAGGGGGAGGAGGAGGAGGAGCCCCCAAACATTCCCACATGTGTATCCCTTACTTTACTTCATAGTGTTCTTTCACTGTTACATTTGATAATGATGCCATAATGTTGGGTTATACAAGCACAGGTTTTCCTTTTATTGCTTTATAAAGTTTAAGATAAGTTACTCCTCTTTTATAAGACTTTTAAAAGACTGACAAAAGGCAGTAAAAGTTTGTATGGCGACTTCAAAATATAACTGATTAGGCTACATAGTTAATAAATAATACAGTCAGGCGACTCTTTTACTTTCTCCCTTTACCTCCTATTAGTTTATTAGTTCTCCCAAGACGCCGGCACATCATCATTCAGCCAAAGCTCCACCTGCCTGATAACGTTAATCACCCACATACTGCATCTATAGACACAAACATCTATATACATTCTCTACTGTAGTACAAACACTTGTACTTTACTTGTCTATTTATGTTCAGCATCATTTTATTCTTAAATCCACAATGTTGAACAGTTTATATTGGAGGCTACTTCAAGTATTCATTTGCAACATCTTTCCAATTAAGATTTTACATGCAAAGCGACGCATTATTATAAACCCAACCCAACAGTATGTGAAATACACTACAATATTAAATTGGCATTAATAATGAAACAGCAGACCAGTAGTAGAACACTCTCAGCTGGTGTTTTTCTGTATGGAGCACCTCTAAACACTTTTGATAATGTTAATGTTTTTTTAGTTTTAGTCTGGAAGAAAAATTACTTGTGATCCTTTCTCAGTGGACTTATTGGGCATGTCATGTCAAATGTTATTAAAGAACATTGGCATACTTTATAATGTGGTTATCCTGCTTTTTCTTTTGTGTATATGTGTGACCCATGTGTTATTTCATGTGGGATGAGCCAGAAGTGACACTTAAACTAATTAGCTGTAGTGTTATAGTTCTGTTAATAAGCAGTGCTCGTGTATTCTGATACATTGCTGTAGTCTTTCTGTATTAAATAAGAAATCCTTATTCTGTTTGATTTTAAGCCTCGACAAGCTGAAATAATTTTAAGAAAATGTTTTCTTTCTTTATTTCTTTTTCTTGCTTCTTGTCTTTTTTCTGTCCTCCTTCCATTTTTTAATCACACACAGGTGAGTAAAGAGCCATCCACAACAAACATCATCATCCAGTTTTAGTTTAATTCCTTTTTAGAAAAAAAAAAAAAATCTCTTCACTTCAGTACATATGCATTGCACAAGGCGGGGACCCGACTTTTTTTTCCTTTTTTTTTTTTTAACCTTTCTGTTTTCAAACCGGAGTTAAAAGCAGCAGCAGAACTGACACCATCAACCAGCACTGGGCTTCCCAAAAACTTTCACACCCATATCCAGATCACAGAGGAGCCGATGTGAACGATCGGCACTGAAATCCAGCAGACAGAAAACAGGCACCTGGACTGTGGCTGACAAGAGCATCGATGAATTTAACACAGAGTCTAGTTTAATGTCCCACATTTCCCCTTCAGTTACCAATCACCATTCAGAGTGAGTGTGAACACATTTAGCATGGTTATTTATTTATTTTTTTTAATCAAAGTAAAATAGAACTGAATGGAATTGAGAATATTATATTAAAGTGACAATAAAACATTGAACTGAATGCCTGAAATTTTAGACGATCACAGAAAAACATCTAGAAATGTATTGAAAAATCTTCATTAGTCATATACTACAAGCAGGTTACAACACACACCTAAAAGTATTTGCCAATACTATTTGTCCCAGCTCTGGTAAAGCTGTTGCTAAAGGTGATAAAGCTGCAGAGGAAAATGGTTTGTCTCGATGCGTTTTCTGTCTGCGTTGGGATTGTAAATGAAGTGCCGAGTCGCGTTCGGGGGAAACCTGACCCTGAACAGTTGAAACAACTTTATCAACAGACAGATTGCTGGTGTAGAATATATCATATTAATATTATTTACAAAATCTCATCTCTGTACAATCAAATACACAAGGGTGAAAAGGTCTGTCCTGCAAGTCAAGCATTCCAGAAGACAGTTTAAAGGCCGTACGTGTTCACGCAACAGGATGTTTGACCAGATTAAGAACCTCTGAGGAAATCCTGAAAAGGTCGGGAGGTCACAAAGACCACTGCGCTGCTGTCTGAGAGAAGTTTGTGACACGAGGTTTGACAGCAACAAGGTGTTTACAGTTTGATATCCATCCTAAACTATCACTGCTAAAGATCGTCACAGAGCTTCAGCCTGTTCAACCAGTTTGGATGAGATGAGGGTCTGCAATGACGCATCCAGTCAAGACCAACTGTACGTGTGTTAAAAAAAGCTCCTTACTGCACGTGTCGATGGCCTTACAGTGCCACAGCACGTATGCAGTTAGCATGTTTAGGTCACACAGGTCACAGAGAAAAAACATGCTCCTTTTGGTGCATAATTCAGCCTCAAACATCCTGTTGCGCACATCCACCTTAAATAGTGTTAACAAGTAAATCAGCAGGACAGAAACTTCAGGAGGAGAAACTCTCTCCTTCAAGATTCAAACAGGATTTTTAAGGGGGGAAAACTAACAGGGTTGCATATTTTTTTTTCTAAAAAACATTTACAAACAAATCAATTCAACTCTGGTAGCTTTGGAGAAGAGGTGAGTTTGTTGAAAGGGACACAGATCCATGGATGAGTTACTGCATAGCCTGTTGGTTAGATTTCACTATCGATGATATAACATTTGCCGTTCGGTGGACGCTTTAAGCCAAAGATTCCTACAGTACCGAGACATATATACTGATCTGAATACACATGGTCCCAGTGGGAAATAAACCCAACACAGTGTTAGTGAGGCTCAAACCCCAAACCTCAAAATCACAACACAGGCTGTTATCAAAGCAGACAAACACCCACGCTGTCGACTCTTGATAACAGAAAAATCACTGCGTAAAAGCTGGTTTACTCAAATGACTGGATTCTTGCTTCATACTGTATCTGCGCTGTAGTTACAGAAAATGTGTGAAACACTTTTGAAAGGACAAAGATGTCAACAACAGCGCAAGATGGGACACTCCTTTGAGTGTCATTGCTGACAAGATGAACACAGTTTATGTAAAGTATTCAAATTCAAGCAAATATTCATCTTATTTTTGCTGCAAGTATTTGTACTCATGATGTTCCCATGACAGAGCCTAACTCTGGCTTGGAACAGTTTTAGATCAGCTGAGTATGAAAGGTATGTTATAACTTGCAGGTATATCATCACTAGGAACGTACAGGCACACTTTAAAATCAACAACTGTTAAACACGTAATCTATGTAAAGCACAAACGATGCATCGTCTTAAAAATGTGCCCACTGTTTAAATCACTTGAATGAATAAACGCTCCTTCTGCTCCAGTCTACAACTGTTTTGGGATAAAAGGTTCTGCGGGACAGCGATATGTGTTTAAAAACTTTGATCACTTTCCTAAGTACTCCAAATCACAACATGTTCGAAAAGGCTTCTTTGGCCTGACGGAGCATAATAGCAGGGATTTACATTTGAGGGAACAATCACACTGGTTCTTTTGTGCCAACCCAAAACAATCAAACCATGAAAACAAATTCAGTACAAGAATATTTTCATATCCAGTGGGGGAAAACACATTAACTTACATTATTACTTACCACTGGCCAAAACAAAGACAAAAGCAGGATAAAAAAAACAAAAGGACATACCTTTAAAAAAATGTTCCCACACCAAACTATTACCCAAAAACATAAAGAGAAAGGTTGGAAAACTCCAGTTTTCCAAATTCCAGTTCTTATTATTAATGATCTGCGATACCTAAAGAATGTTGTGGCTTTCCACATTATCAAGTTTTATAACCAAAATCACTGCGATACTAGTGGAGGTCAATGTTGTTTTTGTACTATGACACACTTGGGAATAGAAGGTGAGTTGTGAATGCCGAATATAATGATAACCAGGCTGTGAATGTGTGTTAACTGCACTGAATGTGTTACAGTACAATGGCAAAAATATACAAAACAAAACAAAAAAACAAAGCAACACAGAAAGCAAGAGTGAAACCTGATCAATACGATGCATCTGCGAGCACAAGGTTATAAAAACATTGAGGTGAAGTTCAGAGGGTGAAGAAATCACATATTAAATCACAGAGGAAGAAAGTGAAGGGCACAAACATGGCGTGAGCAGGCTGACACACAGTGAAGGCAACTGATGGGGAGGGGGGGTTAGCAGAAGCCCAAGACAACTAACACTGGCCTGATTTTAAAGGTGAGTGGCACCTAACAGGTTGAGGCCACTATGATCATCCAAACATGAGTTGGAACAAGGCAAATAAAAGAAAAAAAAAAAAAAGCACCTGAAAAGATTTGCAGTGTCACTGGAGCTGAAAACAAGCATAATCGAACACACTGATGTTTCAGTGTTTTCAGGGAAAACTCCAAAATACTACTAATCAAATAGTAGCTCACAACAGATTTACTCTCAACACTTGGCATTTGGACTATTGAGGCCAGTAGGAAGTTAATGAAGCCTATTCCACTAAAGTGTACCCACATCAGAAAAATACTCATTTTCAACTGTTAGCATACATGAACTACAGAGGATCCACTGTGTCAGTAACTGATCATTCTGTTTGCTGATGACTAGTGAACTTATGAAGGGCCCTCATCTATTCTGATTCGGTCCAATCTTCAATTTGCAAACACAACAGCTTCAAATTCACGACATAACCTCTCATAATGTAAGTGTAATATCAGTGTATTCTGATTCACTGTGGATAAAAACACCAGCTTAAAAGAACTGCACGGCCTATAATCCAACTGCCCTTTTTACAATTTAACTAAACAAAATAAAAACCTGTATAGCAGCAAATACATTATTCGTTGGGGTCAAAGTCCATGGGTAGGTTAGAAGAGGAGATGACTGCAATCACTTGATTTTGTTAAAGATGTTCAGAATACTTGCAAAACATTCAACTAGCTGATTTTACCCTTGTTATTATACTGCAGGTGAAATTTGAGAAAACACAAGGTTTGTCAAAAAAATCCTCAGTGCTGAACTAACACTTGTATATCAAGCTCAGAAACACAGAAAACTAACTGACCCAAAAGTGTTGGTGGCGATGGTTTGGAGGTATTTTAACAGCAAGTAGTCAAGAGAATAAAAAGCGTGAGACGGAGGTGAATTACACAAAGGAAAAGACCACAGTTTCTCTGCTGGAGAGTAAAGGCATGTGGACAGTGGTACTAAATATGCAAAGTAGCGGACAGTGGACACTGCACTGTCCAGCTTTATGGTTCAGCTGCTTTTACATATAACAGAGAGGAAAGGCTGTGAAGGTCCAGGTTGGAGAGGGGTTGTGGGGGGGGGGGTCAGTACCATGGCATTACAGGAAACAGTACACTTGGGGTCCATGCTTCTCCAGAGGAGCTGTAATCTATTAATTCTTTAACTGACTGACGTTGAAGCCTCTTTGCCTGTCCCTCTGCCCTCTTTTTAAGTCTTGTGTGCCACAACTTGGTTTGTGTATAGCAAGTGTGGTTAATTCAGATCGATTATGCCAATTGCAACTCAGCTCAGTCAGTCTGGGCCTGGGCATGGCTTCATGGTTGGTGACTGACAAAGCAGTGGGTTGTAGCAGGGAAGTCTGTTTTTTTTATCATTGTTTGTGAGCACAAAGAGGGGGGAATAAAATCCCCCCTGCCCAACAGCATTTTGAGAACAAATGACCAAATTTCACACACAATGTCTGAAGTAAAAACAGTCTTAACTAAGTAGTTGAATTGATTCAAATTTGCATTAGTGTATTATACATGAGGGGTGACCCCTGGTCTCCCAAAAGGTGACACCATTCCTCTACTTCTGCATCTACAGCAGGGGAGCTGAACTTTTTTATGCCAGGACTCACAAGGAGCACATTTAATCTCAGCCTGTATCAGCTCAACCTGAACACGTCATTAAGTCACACTGCAACATCCAAACAAGGCAGCAGGGTGGTAGAGGATCTAGACTAGAGGGTGAGGAAACAGGCCTCCACCCTGCTGAAGTGTCCCTTAACAGACAGGGAAGGGCAAGAGAAAAAGACGAGAGAAAAAAAAACAAAACATCCCATAGTAACACAGGCGGCTGAGCAGGACTGGGTCCTAAGCTGTAGTTGTAGTGATGCTAGCCAGCAGAAATCAACAATACAGACACGGCTGTAGCGCTGTCTGTTGGAAGACAATGTCTTGGTCCCATCATCTAACACTAAACTCGGCAGGTTAGGTATGCATGCGTGGCAATATGGTGTTGTGTTGTTGTTAATGTTTACATGTAGGCAGACGGAGGAGAGACAAACAAAAAGCAAAGGCCATGCAGTGGAGCATAAGAAAGAATTAAAGACTGTTTTTGAAGGAGGCAGGTGTCACACGAATCTCAACAGGATTTGGCTTCAGTGCACTCCTTAGAGGACTGTACCGTGGTGGGCAACCTTTTGTGCAACAAAATGCCTCCCGGGCCTTAGCGACTGCCACAACTGCTGTCCAGCTGCAGTTTGGAGCTCGGTGACCACAGGCTGTAGTCTTGGTGGTTTTACAGCATCAGCAACAACCAGGAGTTCACTTCACCAGAAGGTTCAGCTGCAGCTGTCAGTCTGTACTCTGACAGATGAAGGCGGGAGGCATTGGTGGTCAAATCGTGTTTCGCAGAAAAATTAATTTCTGTGGTAAAAAATGCCCAATCACTCATTCAAGAGTAACTTCTCTTAAAGAACTGTTGCACAAATAGTTGCCTGGGGCACCACAGCCTCCAGGACGTAATGCTACAGTAGCTATTCACACAAACACAGTAACATAAAACACTAAAATACTCTGTGTCTCTTTGCTTCCTGACACATAGCTGATTACAGGAATCAACAGAGGCAATTACAGGAAACCATAAATTAAAGATTACAATATTAAACCTCTATGATAGGGGGGCTCTGGGAAATTTAAGAGAAGAATGTTAGAGGTTATCAATATTTACAAGAGTTAAATTATTAAAATGGCTTTTCTCAGTGTCTGTGTCTCTCTCTTAGTGTTCGTTTAGCGGCCTCTGTGAATGGGACCTTTCAGCAGCGTCAAAGTTGATGACGTCACAGCATTGAGAGTTGATGACATCACAGCGCTCGGGGGGGGGGGTGGACGACATCGTCGTCGAAGGTTGACGATGTCGCGACACAATTTCCTTCACGGGTCCTCTGTTATCTTGAGCAGCTCCATCAGCGCCCCGACAGCTCCAAAGTAACCCTGGTGCAAACACACACACTTTTTACACATCACGTCCCTGAATTTCAATAAATTACACTGGATGATGTTTGTTTTTGTTTTTTTCAGCCCAGCACTGAGCTCAGACCTTAGATAGAAGACATCCCATGTTATCCTGACATCCTGCAGGTCTGACTAAAGCTCCACTGCTGATAAATTCATCTTACGGTTTATTAGTCGACTGCTCACCTCATGTTCGAGGAAGAGGGCTCTTAGTTGTCCTTTAGACCAGAAGTCCATGGCGTAGGCTAGCAGTTTTGTGGACACTGTGTTGATGCGAAGGAAGTTCCCAACAAACACCACACGCTCAATTTTCTGATGTGGAGAGAGATGTGGGGAAAGGTCAGAGACAGAGAAATCAGGCCCAATTATGTATGTGACAATTATGTCAGTCTCTTTATAAAACTTTTTAAAATCTGTTCTTCAGCACTTTAACATAATTATGCATTATTTTAAACATATCAACAGGCACAAGTGCTTACGGTCGTGACAGATATCATGAATTAATTTTCTATGTGAAACAGATCAGTAGCTGAAGGCAAACGGCAGCACATGTTCAGAACCACATGGTGGTGCTGGAGAGCTGATAAACTCTTGTTCTACTATGGAGAAAGGTTATGAACAAATGAGCTACCAATGCTTATTAAATGTGGTAGCACATCAAAAACTGAAAACCTTTCAAAATTGCAACGAAGCCAGACAAATTCCTAAAACTGCTAAATGCTGCTAAAACATTTCTCGTGTGTCATGGAAACATAATTTTCTTGAATCTATATTAAGTAAATCACCTGATTTATTTATATTTATATCGTGTAAATTCAGCAGGTGTGTGGAAAAGGAAAACTGTCAAGATACTGTAAAATCACTGTGACCTGTATTACAACATTGCTTGACACAGAGGTTATCTTCATGCTGTAAACTGCATTGTGCAATTTGATCATTCTGACTGTGCACTTAGAGCAAGGCAAGTGTGTGTTTGTGTGCTAACGTATGAGTGTGTTAAAGCTTGGCTGGACCAGTACACTGATATGCCCTGCATAATCAGGACCTTCACCTTGACAGGATGTCTACAGCCAGAGGAAAACACTGGTACAAAATACTTCTTCCCCTCATGCATTTGTCAAGTACTCAGTGATGTCTTTAGAAATCTAATTATTTATTTAAAAGGCCAAATATGTCCCAGTTTTTTTTTTTGTTTGTTTTTTTTTAGGTATGATGGTCACATGGCCTTCAAGTTTTTCAGAGGAAGATTTTAGTCTCTACATTTTATCCCTACAACCTTTTATGGGAAACTCTTTCTAACATCAACATTGAAGGTAATCAAAATCGAAACCTGACCGATAGATTAATTCCATACAAAAGCATCAATATCAGCCCTCAACTCTACGGTCTTCGCTGCAGCTCTGCGTGCAGTGATAGCCCTGTACAATGCTGCTTGATCGCCATGCCACAAGGCAACACTGTAAAGAAGCTCACAGCACACAGAAAGACTCCTGGCTCACCCAGAAAATAACCGTGGCTGCTGCTGAAAAACGCTCAAAATCCACGTTCAGCAACTGATCCATTTGTGTCTCATTTAACTCTTTACTGAGTGAGTTCACAGTTGATTATTTGAAACTCGCTGCCATTTTACAATTGAGTTTCAAAACATCAGCAACAGTGAGCTGCGGATTTCGTTTTATTTTGTTTTACTGATAGAGCTTGTCTACTATGAATCCCATATCACTAGTCATTCGTCATGGTCGCCATACTAGTCATAGATAATCACTTCTATGTTTGTGTACAACATAAGCCACACATGCCTCTTGTGGATATTAAGTTGGATGATAGTGACCAGGACTCTGTGTGTGTGTGAGTGTGTGTGTGTGTGTGTGTGTGTGTACCTCGTTGACAGCACACATCCGTGCTATGGATCCTATGTTATTAGTAATGGTGACCAGCGTGGCTCTGGCCAGGTCTTCCTTACTGATGCTGTCTCGCTTCTCTTTGCTCATCATGTGACCAAAACTGTAAAACAGACCATATGAAACATCTGTCATCTGTCATTTTAGATGTAAACATGTACACGGACCCACTTTCTCAATGGGTGCCATTCAAGTTTGAACTCTTGTCTATGTGTGTGTGTGTGTCAATAAAAGATGGTGATTAGAATCGAACGACTGCGATAAAATTTGTTTTTCACTTCGCTTTATGGATCAACCTTTGAACACAGCCCTGCAGGTTTACTGTATACACGCTGAACTCAGATAAGCAAGTAAAGGACTGAGCATGCCATTGAGTTCATGCGTGCGTACCTTATGCTTACTATTATGAGGCAGATATCATTTCACACACCCTTTGCTAGCATGTCTTTTGTATTTTGGTTAGAGCTGCGTGTGCAGCCACGCTTTTATACAAAGCATGACGCGCACTGTGTCCACATACAAATTAAACCCTGTTAAATCATTTTGGATAATTCATTCAAGTTCCAAATTCAGATTAGTTCATTAGCTTTACATCGTGTTGAGTTTGAAGATCAATTGAGGTTTATCCAGCTTTCGATGAGTCAAAATGAACATGCATCTGATTAAGATTTGGTTTAGGGCTGCTATATCCAAATCACCATTTTCTGATTCAACTATGAGTAGCCAGTTAAAACTGAATATTCCACTTTTTTTAACTGATGTTTTTTTTAATGTTTATTTTTTTAAATGTTTTATTTATTCAATATACCTCACTCACAGTTATGAGACATACATTATTCACAGCCACTGCCCAGTTGTGTTATAGTCCAGCACATCAGCAGTGCAGACGCCCTAACTTCAACTCCCATAACATTTCCTGTAACATCTACATAAACTGTAAGGCTTATGTTTTAGTGTCTTTCGCTGATGTGAAAATATCAAATTTCAACTATTGACAACAACACAACAATCAATTTGGCAAATAGCTAGATGTTTTGTCTTTAGAGAGGATCATCACACACAGCAGGCCAAGAGTTTTCCTGTATAATCACAACCCTTTATTATTGGCCTACTGAGACTAAGTGTCTTGCTGAAGTGAACTGTGTCAACATTGTAGCACACTCACCTGGATGCAACGGCGGAGCCCTGTAGGCCAAAGCGCTCATAGTCTCCACCGTAGATGTCTTTCACTAGTTTGTCCACATTGGTGGAGTCGCCCTTGCTCGCCATTTCCAACGCCTCCTCAAACGTCTCGCAGCCCGTAAGCAGGCAGCAAAGGCCCAGGAATGTACCACCTCCCAGACTGAAAGTAAGAGGGAAAAAATAATAGAGGGAAACAGAGAAAAAAAAAAGTGAGGTTATAAGTGAGGGTTCATTTACACCTGTCCACTTGTGATGGGATCACTATAGACGCATGTTAATATCAGGTCTGAACAGAGCCTTCCTTGGATAGGGACAATAGACAGCGACAGGAAACAGGGGAGAGAGAGGGGATGCAGTAAGGGCTCAGCCTTAATGCTACACACTCTACCAGGTGAGCTCCTAGGGCACCCCTAGTTTGCTCCGAGGGTGTGGCAGACTGAAATTGGAACCTTAGACACACAAACACACACACACTAATGTCATGGTGAGCAGCTGCAAGACACACTTGCCATTTACAGAACAAGGAAGTAACAAGTGTATACCATGACACTAATTATGTGTACACACACAGACACACACATACTCACAGACTGACTGACTACAGTGTGGCTCAACTAGTTTAACGTACAGTACTTGTTCAATTGTTAAATAAAATATAAAATGTAAATGTAAATTACTCTGGGAGGGACTTTGTTTCAGCTCTCCAATCATTGGTTCAATATCTAATAGCAATCCATTCCCATTGTTACATAAGCACTTCGGTACAAAAGGTGATCATGGCTGGGATTCAAAACCAGTGATTCTGGTCTATCTGGTTGATCAGCTAAAGCCTTATGTGCATATTCAATAATCATAAGAAAAAATCAAGTTTGACTTTGCCCTGTTTCCTAACATTATATTTCTTGTTATTAATTTCAGTCTAATGTTTCAGTAAATCTTAATAAATTGTACTACAAGGCAATGAGCTGTTGAAAGGGGTCGACCCTGACGTATGTAGTTACGCAACTGTTTTATCAGTGGCAGTGAAAACTTAACAGGTGCGGTCACACCAGTTGAGCTTGTTTTGTCTCTGAGCCTCATGCAAGAACCTCTCATAAATGAGAATATAATTGGTCCTAAGTGGCACGTTTTAGCGGCTTAACAGAATTTGTAGCATTTCAAACCTGTTGTATGAGACATTTACAGACATTTTGCATACAAGAACACTTGTTTCACTCATGATGCCTTCATCTGAATGAATTTGGAGTTTAAATATGATGCCAAACTAACTAAAACAAACTTAATGCAAAATTCTATTCTGTTTATCAGATCTTTATGGTCATGTCTTCACAATTTACTGAGAGGCTATTTTAGATTATTCATGAGGCTGAAATGAGCAGTTTATGATCGTTTTTGTCCGGTTTAGAGAGTTTGGTCAAACTGACCTGAAACACTCCTACACTCACAGAAAGAGTGAGTTTTTTCCGAAAAGACTGCAAAAATGTTTTTGCATGTCATGTAGTACATAGGTGTTTATCCTCCTCACCTGGTCCCAGTCACCCGTTTGTAGTTGTTCTCGGAGTACACGGCCAGTATGGAGACTCCGGAGCCGATGTTGACCAGCAGCATAGGGAAGGGGTTGTCCAGGGTGCAGGGCTTCTTCACACAGCTCTGGGTGTCGGATGGGTTCTGGAAATAGTAGCACTCTGGGTGTCCGTTGAAGCTCACCCGGTCGACAAACAGCAGGCCGCGGATCAGGCAGTCCAGCTCGTCAAGCTTCAGCAGCTCCAGGTCGGCCATCTGTGGCGCAAATGGAAGAGGGTTAAAATACTGAGAGGACACTACTTTAGCTGCAAAATGCCATCGAAGGGGTTTTAAATTTTTCAAGGTGATTTAAAGTAAAAGATCGTCCTGTTGGACGCATCGATTTGTCAGTTTTATGACGCTGAAATGACATAAGTGTGTACAAGTACTTGGTTCAGCTTAGTTCATACTGCAGTGCCCAGGGAGAGTTCATTGATCCTACTGCACTGCAGAGAGTGTCAATGAACTCAGGTAAACAGGCACAGAGACAGATATAAAACACACTCACTTCTAAAAGTAACATTAAAGGACTTAAAAGTCACCAGACAAATGCAGACGAGTACAGAAAGCATCTATCAAAAGCAAAAAAATAAATGCAGACAGCAATATCTCCTCAATTCTGATTATAACTGGTGAGACTAATTCTGTACTGTAAATGTGACAGAGCTGTTTATGTGGCCTTGTTACCATTATCAGTAAGTGGGGCTGCAACTAATGATTATTTTCATTATTGATTCATTTGCGGATTAATCGTTTGGTCGATAGACAACAGTGAAGACGTGTTTTGCAATATTCTAGAGCTTACGGTGACTTCATTAAATGTTCTGTTTTGTCTGACCAACGATCAAAATCTCAGGGATATACAATTAAGTATAATGTCCAACGAGGAAAAGCAACATATTCTCCAATAAGCTTTTTTGACTGATAAATCAACTAATCGTTGCAGCATGACGTGTATTTTCTGTGGCCATGCACTCACTGTTCTGAAGTCATTCTCAAACTTGTACGCTCCGCCCCCGGTGGCGCAGAGTGTCGTGTGCAGGCTGGAGAAGTTCTTGTCGCGACCCATCTGGATGAAACGGGGCATGGCCTGTGTTGGGAATCGGATGAAGTGCAGGTTCCCTGTCCTGCCGCACATGGTCAGGTTCCTCAGCTCCAGGTGGACGTCACGGACGCCTGTTTTACCTGAGTCAGGCGGGGAACGATCTTTATTGCATAGGACAAAACATGGGATTCCGGCCTGATGTACTAATGTTGATTTATGAATTGCAAACACACTCAGTGGTTAATTCATCCGAGCACTAAAAAGTATTATTTCTTTGCCATGTCAGAACTTTAGAGCTGAACAAGAAGTAAAGAGCAAAATTCTGAAAAACACCGTGGCTATTTTACGTTATTAGTAAAACACACAAAAAAAATAAAATACATCCTGGTATCTTCTCATAAAAGGTGTCCATGACCTGACTTAGTCACACACGTGACTTAACAGATGCAAGCATGTGGGTGTGACTGTGTGTGTGTGTGTGTGTGTGTGTGTGGGTAGATGTACCATAGGCCACATTTGAGGTGAGGTAGCGGCGGATCGATTTCAGGTTTTCCACTTCTTCCTGTTCTTCCTCTGCAGTTATATCGACTGGCTCAAAGTACACCAACTTGACCAAGGTGCCGCCGATGTCCATACCAAACCAGGGGAAGGCTGGAGAGGATGATGAGAAAATTAGAATTAACCCTGTTGCTCTGAAAATTAAGACATATGAAAATGACAAAACCCAGGATTTGATTTATGCCATTCAATCATCTTTAAAGTTGATTATTTACATTACATACATTTGCATTTTTTCATGATTAATAAATTAATTGTTTAGACTGTAGAATATCAGAAAACAGATAATCATAATTTTCCAGCATCAGTGGTGACGCCACCAAATGTCTTATTTTCTCTGACCAACAGTCTAAAACCTAAAGGTTATTCACACAATTTTTTACACAATATACATTGTCATATATGACAGTAAACTGAATGTCTTTGGGATTATGATTTTGGATACAGAAAATAGACAAATCAGGAATAGAATCCAAAATTGCCAAAATCCAAGAAAAATCCCAGAATCTGGCATTTTATCGAACAAAAACAATGAATCAAGAAAATAATCGGCATATCAATCGATGATGAAAATAAGTGTTTACTGCAGCCCGAGTCTGGAGTGTCTGCTGGAGAGCGGTGGAGAGAGGAAACAGTCCGGTCAGATTAGTTAGTTGGGTAGAACATTGAGTTCACCACAAAAATAAAAAAAAGGGCTTGAAGAAAAAAAAAAAAAACACTGCCACAGCTCATCAAGAGCCACAGTCGCCATGGAAACAGACAACCCCCCCCCCCAATCTCTTTTTCTGTCGGTCTCTCACACTCTTCAGCCACCTATTTTCTCTTTCACTTTGCTTTTCCTCTCCATCTCTCAGCATCTAGCGTTCTCTCATACGCACCATAATCTTTCTTTCTCCTTCTGCGGTCTGTCACGATCTTCAACAGCCTCCCTCTGCCCCATCTAGTTTTTGCCGTTTTCAATAATTATTCTCCTGTCTTGTTCCTTAAGCTTCCAGTTTTCTTCATCGTCATTCCCTCCTGCTCGTCCACCCTGTTCGCTTTCTTATTGTCTTTCAATCAATCAATTTAATTAAATTTACTGGCATGTATGGAAGAGAACTGATACCACACCACAAAGCAGCTTCCATGTTTCACTTAGAGGTACATCAGCCTTTCTTAGCTTTTCAGTTCAATTCAGTCGGCTTTATTTGTGTGATGAATAGAGCTGAAATTATTGATTTAATCTGCAACTATTTTGGTAATCAATTAATCATTGGAAACATGAAAAGTACCTGTGATGATTTGCTAATGTTTTTTTGGGGGGGCTTTTCTTCCACAATATTTTGACATATAGGAAAAACTTAACAAATATGTCCATTTTAGAATGATGCAGTGAACTAGTGTGAATGTTGTTTGCCTTGGAAATGCGAAAAAAAAAATGTTATCGTGTAGAGAAACAGTTGAGTCACCTCGATTTGGTGGATCAAACCCCGGCACACTACCCTATAACTTACAAGAGTATTAACTAAACCAAAAACAACCACATCAAATGCATTTCCTTTTGCCAGAGGGATCTTATTCTAGGTGTGCACTTGTTGCTATTTGCATGCACTGACTGCACTCCTATTTGCAAATAGCAAAGCTCTGGTTGAAGAAGTGAAGCAAATGCTTGACAAAGGTGTGCTCTATAATTGGTATAATCAGGGTGAGACAATGTGGTTAGAGAAGGTCAAACCTGAGAGGGCCTGAGAGCGTTATTTCAGTCTTTGAAACATTAATGTCTTACACTCAGTGCAGAGGTGAGTAAAGAACGACACAGAACAAAAAGTGCCATGTTGACCAACCAATGTCTATAGTTTGGAATAATGAAAACCTCGTGCAACCGTTTGAGACAACACATGCTCACTAAAACATATGTTGTTGTCGTGGAAAGCAGCCGTGTTCAACGAAAGAATGTGTTAAATTCAGATATTTTGTGCATGGTGACGAGACAGCCCACTGAGCCAACAAGTCAAGACACAGTGCTTCACATAACAACCCTAAACTGCTGATGCTGCTGAAAAAAAAAACAACTTTGGATGGAATATTAGATCTCAAATTTAAATCATTTAAGTATTCACTTGGTATATTAGTACACAGCATTTTTTTTTTGTGCAGTTTAAGTTTTTATAGGTTTGTCTGTAATAATTACAGACCAAGCAGTTCAAGACTCTGGACTTTTGGACTGGACTTGGGCTCGCTGAATGTATGGTTAATGTCTAGCTGTTTAATTACATGGTAATAACTGTATAAATTATAGAAATAATTCAAATAATATACAAAATTCAAGTAAATGTAAGTTGGTTAGAAACAGGTCCATCTGTGTGTTCAATATTCAGTAGTCTGCTAAGACAGTATTGGACATCCAGACTCATGCCAAAATGAAGAAATAGTGAAAAATTGCCATCACAGTCTTCATGTGTCTCATTTTGTCTGACCAACAGTTCAAAACCCCAAAATATCAAGTATACTGTTTTTCTGCTTAGTAATTAACTAATCCATTAATTGATTAAAGCCATAGAAATCTGAGCTTGGGATTTCAGGCCATGGGTGGATAACATTTAAACATGTATGTATACTAACCGTTTCTTTCTGATTTTGTCAATGTCATTTTACTTTGATTCAAGTGGTCTATTCTGTACACAATATCTTTTGCACATCTGTTCTGGGTTTTTGCTCTTCCTCAAGTTTCTTTTTTCTCTGTAAAAATGTTAAGCAAATGTTTTTTTTTGGGGGGGTCAATTTTTCTCTATTCAAATCAAGGGTATAAAGATGGAGGATGTCGTACGCTGATTGTAAAGCCCCCTGGGGCAAGTTATTATTTGACATAAACATAACTCCAAACAACAATAAAAAACATGTCGACTGGTGTCATATATCGCATAGGCAGTAAGTTACAATCTCCAAGTGCATGAACCTAGTATTTATTGTGAATCATATTTGATATGATACTGTGTGTGGTCATTTAGAGCATGTTGTCTGATAAACTACCATCCTAGACTAAAGTAGCACCTGCTTGCTTCATTTTTGTTCAAATTGTGTCGGTCTGTGGTGGAGCTGAATTGAACTACATTATACTGTATGTATTTTGTGAAAGGCTTTTGTGCACTTGGCCATTAAAACCTCAAGTAGTAGTAGCTGAAACCAGCTGTATGATTGCTATAGTAGCACCACCACCACAGCTGCTACTCTTACCTGCCGCTATTGTTACCTGCGGCTACAACTAATACCACAACGCCTGCAGCTGCTCCGCTTCAGTGGTCAATGTTTGGTAACTTTTAGCATGAGTCACCTATCGCCTTCTTTGTTGTTTGGTTGCCTTTTAGTTATCGTCCCCTCTCACCTACTGACCTGCTCTAATGTCTGTAAACATGAACGAAGACGCACAGATTATACAGGGCATGCACTGGAAAATTCACTTGTCAAATAAATAATTTTTTATGTTACGATAGTCTCAACTAAATTACCTTATTATATTTTCCTCTTGTGAAAAAAATCTGTCTCAAATGTCAACTACTGCATCTGTCTTTTTGTCTCTTTTTTGTTTTATTACAATGAAGGAGGACATTAAGGAAAACCTTTTGTTTAATACACATTTGTTTCCCAGTACAGAATGAGGTCAGCTTCCATAAGGAAAGACCTATAACAAAGCCACGGCTGAACTGTGAACGCTGGAAAAAGAAATGTGATCTCCTCTGATATGATGAAACATATCACTGCAAGCAAAGGCAGCACTGTTAAAGGCCAGCCAAGGTACATGACGGCGTCTGCCTCAAGTGACAATCACATTTTCCTCCACAGCATGAGCCAAATAAAACACACTCATAACCAGCACAACATGATCTAAATAAAATGTCTAAATTTCTCTACTTTGACCTCACAGTACCACAAAATCAAGGCTTGTTATTTGAAATAAATGCGCAGTTAAATAGATTTAGAGTGCAATTTTACCCTGCCCTAATCTGGAGGGAAATGAAGGTGGCTCCTGGTCACTTCACTGTCTTTTAACAAATATCAGAAAAATATCGAAAAGCAGCTGGATGTGGCTGGATGCACCTGGGCTGCCAAGCTCAACCTAATTTCCCAGTTACCTATTCTGACCACACCCATAAGACTACACAGTATCCACCACAAAAGTGGATATGGGCAATAAGATGTGAAGCGTTAGCAGGAAGAACAGTTGCAGTTGCTAATATGGCCGGACAAACACGCAATCTGAGATTGAAGGTAAACTATGCAAGGCCTGCTTCTGATCTTTGTTAGGTTAATGATGACCTGGAATGAATCACCTGGTGATTGAATCAAATAGTTGGAAATATCAAAGTATTTCACTTCTGGCCATTCAGTGGGAATCTCACTTCTCTGAGATAAGGAATAGGTAAGCAGATAAGACACTGGCAGAGTGGCTTCTAAAATAAACTGCTGACAGGCTGAAATCTGATGTTTTTAGCTAGCTCCAGGTTTTTTGATGGCGTTTCAGCCTTTGGTTGCATATTGTGGCGAAGACCGTTTACCTCACTTGTGGGCATGGTTTCCAGAGAAGGATGCACTGCGCTTTCTCTACATACTGCTGTTTTGAGTTGATAGGAGACAGTATTTTGTGTTAATGCCAATGCCGTGACCTCAGATTGAATCTTTCATACATGTATGTGCCAAGAAACTGTGTGAGTGTTTCACTTCCTAGAATTTACCGTTGTAATAGCGGAAATTCTTCAAGTTGTATTTGCAGGCCGTGTAACACTAAAACTCTACATTGAAACCAATGCTAATAAGGTAGAAATCTATTCAGTGGGGAAGAAAAACAGCACGCATTACTACACAATTACTGTAAACAATGTATGTATGCAAGTATGGACAGACCTGAATTGTTTGATATCAGAGTCACCAGGATTCCCCCACATGGACCCCAGAGAGTAGATCTAATTGACTCTCCTGAGAGAATCGTGCTAAGCAAATGTTAATCACAGTCCGAATATTACTTCCTTATAGTAAGTGTTTGTGGTTGTAAGCCTTGCAGTGAATGGTGAATGATGTAATGAATGGCGAAAACTCCATATCTACTTGTCCACTTGACATTTTATGGCTGTGTTTCTCCCATGTTCGTTCCCCTGTGAAGTGGAGAATCAACAACGTCAAAACTGATACATGACGCCAGGGTAAACATTAATGCTTCGCTGTAACCTGGCTGTCAGAGATGTCAAGAGCCATGGCCACACTAACTGAAAAGAGATCAGGCGACTACAGTTTACTGGCCTACATTCTTTCTGCCATTCATTCACTGAAGCCCCGTGGCTAAATTTACACATGCATCTTCTACGAAAACCCAGGAACTATAATGGAGGAGTCCTCCAGCAATTTGTGTCGGCTTTTCCTTGAACAGGGATTTTACCTCGTCGCAGCTGTCAAATGTTTCTGCCGGAAGACCTTTAGTAAACTATTGTTTGGTGATGCAGAGAAACAGGTCGTTTGACTCTCAAACTGCCCTCCACGAATAATGAAAAACAAAATTAAATTTCCCCCTTTTTCTGTGTGTGTGTCCTATAGTTGTCATAGTTGCCCATATAGCCAGGGCTGGTATTTAAAAAAGCGCAGATGCACATTATCACACACAAACACACACACAGCTCAGCCAAAGGTCAGTGTGACAAGGAGCGGTGAGTCGAGATTTGTGTCCATGTAGGTGAAAGGTCTTTGGCCTAACACAACTATATCCCACTCCCCACATGGTAGGCACAGTACATGTGCTTGTACATGCTGACTTGAATTAAAAAGTCTAGAGGGCCTCATAAATACAGAATAATTCCTTCATGCGTACTTCAGATTTCCGACATGACCTCAGGGATTATCGGTAGCAACCGTTTCTATTCAATTTCCTATTGCTTAACCTGTAATCTCAGGCTTCACAGAGAGGCTTGGTGTGTGTGTTACTACATCACACAGAGAGCACAGGACAAGAACAACACTTGCACAGCACGCTTGGGCGATAAGATAAGAGAATACACTGGAGGAAGCTGAAGACTGTGTGTGTACAGTGCATCGCAGGAAGTTTTGTCCTCTGTTGTCGTCATCAATGATTCAGTGTTTCAATGTCTCTGTGCATCCCTTTTATTTAAACAAATATTACTGTGATTATCATGACAGCGCTACTACAGCTAGTACTCACAGTAGCGCTCTTATTACTGCTTCTTTTAGTACTATAGTTTCTGCAGTAGACGTGTTACAATTAGCCGATTAATGGATTGACAGATAGCGAATCTGCAACTACTTTTACTGATCATTCAAGTGATTTTTCAACTAGAAATGCTGATTGTTCCCTTGTTGCAGGTTCCCTTCTTATGTGATATTAAACTGAATTAGGGCTGCAACTAATGATTATTTTCATTTCATAGATCATTTTTGCATTATTGTTTGATCTATAAGAAATTGTAAGTAAAGGGCCGTCACAATTTCCTTATTCTTCCAAAAGTCATATACTTGGGGCAAAGATATAAGTGATATAAGTCTATAAGTGTTAATGCAATTATAACCACTACTGCAAATCGATTACTGTATCAAATACATTAATAGCGACTACTAGCATTGGCACTGCAGCTACTACTACTACTACTACTACTAGGTTTAATTCCAAATAACAATCTTTATCTGAATGAATCTCTGTCTGCAAACCCACTCAGGCTAGTTAACATGCCGATCACTGAGAATGAGATTTTTGTATCTGGCAAAATCAACAGACAACTTGGCTGCAATCTTTCTGTCAAAAGAACACATGAGATTGAGGAGAAAGACAAAACATGAGTCCTTGGGCTCTTTACAAATACTAAACAGATGTAGGTTTGCGCAGTGTTTCAGACACAAGGAGGAGTTTCGGTTGGTTTCAGGTGTGCCATGGATCAAACATTTCCCCTCATCTTGATTTACATGATCTGTAACACACACCCCTCCCCAAATCACCTACATGCTCACTGAAACCTTTTCCACTTGTTCATGGTCCATCTACAACAGGCAGTGGTAGAAACTCAACGTCTGGCAGACCTTTCTGACAAACCTGTATAATTTATGAGAGTTACTAATTTACTAAATGAGCACACACTCAGGTTGTAACTGGTGGCCAAAGCTGGCTGTAAACTGGGTGTTGCCACTGTCCTGAATTATAAGGTCTCCTCTTTAAAATCAAAAAGCCACCACCACATTTAACCGAGAAACATCTACGATTTCAGCTTGAAACCCCAGATGGTCCCAATTCTCAAAAGCTCAAACTGCCAATCAAACATACCCCTCTACCCCCACCCCACAGAAACCACCTTGTGTTGGCGACCGAAGCCAAGACTCAACACTCTCAAACAAGTATGTCTTTTGCCGTTTTCACAAATCATAACACTCTGTTATCAGTGACAAAATGTGAATTTCAGTCAAAACACTGAGTCATACATAGTTCAAGTCAAGATTTCTCAAAAGCAGGGCCCAAACATTGCAACCTGTGCATCATTTGGACTATTGTGCACATCCAGGTTTCTTGGTCAAAAACAACTGTTGGCCTTGCAAAGAAAACATACGTATTAGTACTGCTGCTAATATTGTATGCAAAACAGTGCTGCTGCTGCACTATAACATCTGAATTGTACTCCTTCCAAAGGTGTCTGTGTGTCTTTATCAAATGCGTTTTGTCGTTGGCATCTCTGTTATTGCAATGCCTCTAAATGCTTTATACTGATAATAATATAGCCTGCTAATACTGCTAAGCTTTCTGTTTTTATTTTAAAGAGACCCCATACAGCAGATGTGACAGTGCAACATGCCTCCATCAAAGCCGTGTGCTTCACTGACATATGCACACACAGGCAGCGGTCTATGACACCTTCTCAGCACACACAAGAAACAGGCACATAGTATACAAAGTGGGTGGGGGTGGAAAAGAAAGTTTCCTCCACTTTCTTCTACAGTGATTGTTGTAATGTCCCTTCTCTGTGCTGGGCTGCCAAGCTCAACCTAATTGCCCACTTACCTATTCTGACCACACCCATAAGACTACACAGTATGTGCCAAAATATCCACAAACCAGTTTCAGTTAAACAGGGGGATGGAGATATGATACCAAGGCTTACAGGAAAGCACAGAATAAGATGATCGTATGTCCTGTCCATTGGTCATGAAATAAAGCACACTCGAGCAACAGATGTCATGCTCAACTCATTGGTAAAGACCATATATCTTGGAAATTAAAATTACTGGCATGTTTTCACATTTCTTCTTTTCATTGTCCCTATTTTAGTGGCTTTTGTTGTGTTGAAACACTGCACATTTCCCCAAATTACCATTATCATAAAATCTCTATTTCTATGTTTTTGTGGTTATCACTTAAATACAGCATTAGGCATTTACTGTCTGGATTAAAACATTGAAAAAGGGTGAATCACATCCAAATGGAAAGTTAACTAACACAAGTTGAAAAAAAAACAAATGAAGCATAAAAACAAACTTCAGCTCTTTCACGCATGTGATGGAGTCTGAGAATAATCGTGCTGCTTATAATAAAGGCAACTCTGTTCCAGGAGACAACTCAATGACAACGGCTGCCAAGTTGTTTCTGGTGTAAACGGGGTACCTAAAAGGAACCCTTATTCCACACAACCTCAAACCCTGAGTAGAAAAAAAAAAATCTGAGGACAAAAGTGAAAAATCACAACCCCGAGGGGGATACATTCCAGGGTCGGCTCTCAGTGGGGAAAAGCTTAGAGGGTTATCTGGGTTTATCAGGATGGCTGGCCTCCATCCAAGGATAACTCAGCCATACAGCAGAGGAGCTCTGACTGGACATTTTCAAGTTTACTGATGAGAGGTCCCCTCAACTACGTGATCTGGGCCAATTTTAGTGTATGGCTTTATCTTCTCAGTTAGCAACCGCTAAGCATTACCGCAAACCACAGCAAAGAACCAACCTTCTCCAATATTTTGCCTATCCATCATCACATCAGTATAGAACATTTATGCAAGATGAAAAGTTTTTCATGATGATTTTCATGTTCTAATAGGTTTATTTTGCTTTTCTTCACTTCACTGCAACTTTCTCATGAAATATCTCATCTCACTCAGATACAGTATCACCAATACATGTTTTACAGCGGTGTGAATAATAAACTGTCAACCTGTCTTTACTACCAAAGGAAGTTCTTGTACAGTTTAGCACACAGTGACTATGTTTAATCTTGTGTTAGATGAGTTTTGCTATCAGTGGTTTATTCATTAGGGAAATAAATCTGTCATATTCCAGTCAAAGGAGACAGTCAATGCTTAAGTTAACACTGAATGAATTTTCACTACAAACTACAGATAATAATGTTGTTCTGTAACAGGAAGCAGAACTGAAATGGCCCTGTATGGTGTTTGAACGAGAGCATATGTGAAATTGATGTATAGCACTACAATATTGAAACAGAATTTGCATGCTTGTGAGTCACCTTATTTACTATTGTTACCATAAAAGCAGACTAGCAAGCAAAAGCTGTGATTAACTTACACATGTATAACTTGTCTAACCCCAAAAGTTTGCTGGTGGCAAACAAACTTAGCCAAATTATAAAGGATGTAGCCTTCAGAGCAAACTCCTTAAAAACGAAATGAATACTCACAAAACCTTGTATGTGGGGCCACATAATAAGTGAATACCTGCACCCTGGAAGTGCCTCTAATTATGGGTGGGTGACACAGCAGCAAATACAACTACATCATCACACTGCATATTGGTGTTGCTATATTTACCTAAACATCCGTAGTCACACAGTAAAAGGCTGAACTGATACTTGCCCCATTGTGTTGCATGATTTTGTGGCATTTTGCTGAAAAAAATCTCATAGTTTTCAAAAATATGTCTAGTCTCATATCTACAGTATCACATTATATTTAGCTGGAAACTTAACATGTTATCTATTGTTACATTAGAATGATTAACAACAATATCTCAAAGTGAGAATAGTCATAGTAGTAGTCAGACTCAGGCAAAAATATCCTCCTGAATCTCAGCAGACGTTCTTTGAAAGCAGAAACCAAACATGATGTCCTAACACAATTACCAATAAATGTAAGGAATGCTGACTAGCAACAAGGCTCCTAAACTCGCAGCTGATCTCTGCAAACATTTTCAAGAATGAGAACCAGTTGTACCATGACCGCTACGCTCAGCCATAACACATCCTGCAGGTTTGACTATAGACCCCCAAAAAGGAACTGTGAGGAAATTATGGTGAAATTCCCTGCCATGAACAACCAGCTGCCTGCAAAAGCATGACTTTAAAGAGGACAAAGTATTTTTTACATGTGTTTATCATGTTTCAAACATGCAACATCCTCTGTCTGACTCTGAGTCTGGCTGAAACATTGATCTATTAATCTATGAAGACAATAAACTTGGGAAAATAAGAGAATTAAATTACTTGTTTGCAAAACCAAAACTAAGTTAGTTTAAAGTGAGGTTGCACCTAACTAAAAGAGTAGAAATACCCAAAGCTTCTCAATGTAATGAGCCGCAAACCAGTTCACACTTACCAGGTTTCTTTTCACTTATAAGCTTCATAATGATGCAAAATATCAGCTCAGAATGCACAAAAAACAATAACACAAAAAAAAATCTATCAAACAAGCTTGTGGGATGAAAGCCTATAAGGTCTCAAGCAGTCTTGCAGATTTAAAGAGACTTTACACTGCGAAGAAATCGACACTTTTCTACATTCTGCGCTAAAGCTGTCAAGTTTTCCCGGATGATCTTTACTCACATCATCCGAAATACTCGGTAAATAAGGGGGCGGGTGTGCCGGCCCATTCCTCTGCCTCCTGAAGACAAGAGGCGGGCGTTGATTGGCTGAGGCAAGCCAAGCCCACTTATCAGGAGCTTTTTCACCACCGGGAACCGACCAATCACAGCGCAGAAAAGGCAACCTGAGGGTTCCTGAAAACAAGAGGGGGTCTCCCTGACGACGGCAGGCTGGAGGACTGGACAGAGCTGCCAGAGACACTTTACATCTAATCTGATCAAAAACAGGAGGACAAAAGGGACCAGATTGTGATCTGAACACACAGATTAACCACAAAACTGTAATAGCAGTAAAAAAAAAAAGCATGCCGGGTATCAGAGGTTGCATCACGGCATGGTTGTGCAAACCGGTTGGTGGGTATTGCACATGAGAGTGCTGCAGTCACCCCATCTACTGTATCACACAAACGGCACATCATCAGGGGGGAAAAAATCATGTCACCCCAGGTGCAAAATTTAACAATAACAGCAAATAAACGTGGCTTTTCCCCCGAGCTGGTTGACACTTACGGGGTCTGTTCCGCCTCACCGACTCCGTCCTCCTCCGTAGCCTGCACCTCTTCGCCGGGGACCCGTTACACTCCGCATCGTCCCCGCGGTGCAGATGATGATGCATGGTGTCAAACGTGCCGCCGCTGGGTCCGGTGCTGGAGCCGAACGCATTGCTGCCGCTGCAACAGCTCCCGTTAGCGTGAAACACCCTCTGGCTCTGCCCGTTGACGTGAAAAGGTCCCGACGCTCCTTTCTTGTCCATCATTGACTTGGCTTTATCCATGGCAGCAGCTAGCCTAGCCTAGCCTAGCTTAGCTTAGCATCTGCAGTAGGGAAATACAGTAATAGCCCGGCCGCTAGCACAGACTGACACACCGGGCTACGCTAGCTTAGCAAGCTAATATTAGCTCCGCCGCTTGCAAGCCAATGACACCGTATCCTTCTCCGCAATGTAGCGTATTTAACCATAAAACACAACGCTAAAAATGATGTATATTATCCCTTTAAAACAGTATAAAACTAAAACGCGACTAGTCGTTAAAATACAGTGTTTCCTTTGAGGTCACTCGCGGTCATTTCCCCAGCAGCCGGTGTGTGTGTGTGTGTGTGTGTGTGTGTGTGTGTGTGTGTGTGTGTGTGTCGGTGGACGGCTACGTCACACCAGCTCCTCCAGCAGAGGCCCGGACCCGTTCACCTCCTCCGACCGGTTTTCCTCTCCTCCCTGCGATACAATTACACTGTAATTGTACACTGACACAAAGCAATACAAGGAAGGGCTCGCTCTGTGTCTCCTATGGTGAAACACTGAAGCTATAGGTGGCTCCCCGCTGGACTATCAGACCCTCACACACATGCACAGCACCAGTCCGTGCAGCTGTGGGCGCTTTATTTTATATAAGTCGCTGTTCACTGTCATTCGCCGCAGTCCTCTGCACGCGTGATGTGCGCAAAAGGCTGCCAGTCAATATATCAGTCAGGAAAACGAACTGCAGTGACCTTAGTGTTGCGTGCAAAAGGTTAGCCAGCTACATAGATGTATTTCTCTCAAGAATAGCTTCTGACAAGTCTTTTGTCATTGTTGCATCCGATTGTTCGGCCCATTATCTGAAGTGCCTGTGATCAGATCTCCCTCCAGAGATCTCGACCACAATTACAATACAACACGCACAATAACGTGGCAAAGAAGACCATATGTAATAACATGGCAAAGAAATAGTCCTATGTTTCAAAGGTATTGTCACATTAAGAAAATTGAATTTAAAATGTATTTTAAATGGTGAACCGAGAAATTATTCTGTAAGAGACCTGATATCAAACAGTGTTGGATAACAAGCACAGTTAAGTCAAGATACAAAGGTCAAAAAACTACAATCTCAGCTTGATAAAGGAAAACAGTCACTACAACCGTTAAGAGGACAAGACATTTCTTTCTATCTTTCTTGGCAATTCATGTCTGATATTAATCTCAGTTTTCAAATGCTGTTTAGGTAGCTAAAGCTCCTGATAAAGTCTGTATTTGCTGAAATAAAACAAAAGGATTTCTTAAGACTAAATGTGCAAACTGTAATGCCAGTTATGTAAAATGATACTTAAAAAACAAAAATAACCACAAGGTTATTATATAGTCATAACTGTGTGCCACATACTAACTTGATCAGATAGTGAAGTAATACCATAAGAAATACAGTAATATTAAGAACCATAAAGAGTAAAAATGCAGCACAGTGAATAATGAGGAAATATCGTATGTTATCATACCACTGGATTAAATACTATCAATTACAGGAAATAAACTGTAGTGGAAAGAGGAGGAAGACATAAATGTGAAGACTGTGGATACCAACAAAAGAGCACTAATGGAGGCTTAAAATGCTGCCATCTTCTGGTTAAAAGTCATTAGCTGAGTTGTACAAAGAACAGTTTCTGCTCGCTGGGTAACCAAAAGAAATGTGGGGAATGTTTAACTATAATTTAACAAGTGAGTTGGCTGCTAAAACAGAAGAAAAGCCAGTCTGCTATATGACATTAGAAATTCAACGTTTTAAGCCATATTGTTTTAATAATCTTTAAATAAATTAACCTGGTTACCTGGACTTGGTAAGAATCAGGTCACATTGTCTAAAAATCGCTTTAAATCGCACAGGACTGAGTTCAGTCAGTATCCAGCCAGTCAGTCACAGCCCACTCTGCCTTCAGTGTTTTCTGTAGAGAAGACCTGCACAAACATAAGCACACTCACATACATACAGTGCAGCAGGTTTGCTCCCCAAAGCATCTATTTACACCCAGTTATCCAAAGACAGCTTCCCTCTGTGCTGTGAATGACCCCCTTTTATACCAAGGGGGAAAAAAGTACCAGAACCAGGTAAAATCAACTGTCGGTCACATTACTGTGATGCACCTCTAGTCCACACAGTGCTCATGAACACAAATAAATGTTGCCTCTATAACCCTGCTTATGATTTAAAAGGTCCCATGTTATGTAAAATGCACTTTTTAATGTCTTTTTACTCCCAGTGTGTTTAGAGACCAAACTCTGAGAAAAGATCACCCTTTCTTTTTCTCCTCCTCCATCTTTCACACCTCCTGAATCCGCCTCGCTGTCCAGAATTATTTTAATGTGTTTTTGGAACAATAACCATGAAAAGCTGTTCTAGTCAGACCTCCAAATACAAATATGAACTTGAAAATGAGCAGAATATGACACCTTTAACATAACTAACTTGAATCTTTCAGTGCAACCACATTGTGACTATGACAAATCATTCAGCCATATGATGTCCATGACAAAAACTGATTTCATTCAACAGTGAGGTAAATATGTTTTTATTTGCCTTGTTGCTGAGTCAGATGAGATGATCAGTACCACTCTCACATCTGTCCATGAAGAAGTTACAGATGGTTAGCTTAGCTTAGCACGGAGGCTGGCGACAGGAGGAAACAGCGTGCTGTAAAAATTTCTTGCCACTGCCAAGAAATAGTCCAGCACAAAATCAAATCCAATGTAGAACCACAACTTGTCATTTTTACACTTGTGTTTTTGTATATATTAACCCAATGAGATATGTCTTAACTTGTGAGCTTTAAACTATTCTTTCAACATAAACCACTCAGTGATATTAATTGAAACCTTAAGCACCATTATACCATTAGTGTATTTACAATTGTATCAATTCTTAAGGCCACATAAGGACTTTGTGTGTTGCCATTATTGACATTATAAGGTGATTTAAGCACTTTGGCTGGTTGTGAGGTAGTAGAAGAGGCCTGTACTTTTGATGACTATTTAAAGTAAAGTTCAGATTATTGCACACTGATGACAGATTTAGCCTCAAGAACAGAGGTGTGAAAAATCACCTCTGCCTTTGTCCATTTATTGATTCTACCAAGGAAGTTCAGCCCCGTCCCAGTTGTACGCCTTGCCAGTCTTTTCAATATTCAGTGTGTCTATGATGCTCATCAGACAGTTCACCGAGTGCTCGCTACTGAACAGCTTGTCTTTTGCCACATTCCTGTGATACGGCCGGGAGAGGTCTGTGTTGACGGTCCCTGGGTGTAGGGACACACACACCACCTGGAAAAATCGGGAACAAGTTCATCAACAATAGCATGTGTTTATATGCACGTGTGAGGGCATCATCCATCCATTTCTCAACACATGTTCTCTACTGGAAAACAGACAGAGGCTACCAATAGTCTTCAGTATTGGCTCATACTCAAACCCACCTTAGGTCGACTGCGGCCCAGCTCTATGGACAGATTCCTGGTAGCCATGTTAAGAGCTGCTTTAGACATCCTGTAGCTGTACCAACCACCAAGACCTATAAAGAGGGGGCAGTTGTGGAGGAAAACAGGGGGAAAAACAAATGAATCATACCATACTAGCACACATACCTTACCACAGATCTTAAAAAGGACAGGGACATGCTTATTTCCCACTAAAAAAAAAAGTGTTTCTGAACCACCACCAACACAATACCTACCGTTGTCGCCAATCGATCCCACTTTAGCAGTGATGTTGACGATGATGCCGCTGTGCTGCTTGGCTTTCTCTGCAGGCTGTCGACCGAAACCACCTCCACCCTTCTGAAGGAGGGAGGCAAAATACTTTGCCACAACAAGGGGACCCACTGTGTTCGTCGTCAATGTGGAAATGATACCCTGAAATGAAAGCAAGTCAGTCAGTGCAGATCAGTGCTTTAATGTATTTACATATATGGAGGGTATTTGGTGAGAGCTGCTGGAGATGAATGAATGAATGTGGGAAACAGAATGACTTAATAAGTCAAATAATTCACAAAGGCGATTAGCATTTAGATGACAGCAGTTTATTCTTTCACAGATAACTTTTAGTGAATGATGTGATCATTTTGATGTAGGCTCCAGACATACTATGAGTCACTGGAGGAGCTTTTATATTGTATGGAGCAGTATAGGAAATCATCTCCTTAATGCAGAGAAATGGCAAACTCAGAACAAAAGTCATGCCGTTTAATTTAGAGTCCCATTATAAAACGTCTGAAGAAATTCTCAGCATGTGGATGATGAGTTTTTCAGCATTAATTGACACTGTTTTCTGCAGTCGTCTGTGATGTCTTTTGCGTTAAGAAGGCTGCATAAATAGCAGGCAGATCTAACAGAGAAGTTTAAATTATATTGAAATTAAAATGGCTGTGTACATTGAGTTTAAAGGCACATCATAAATACTCATCTAAGGTGATGATGTCTCACCGAATGTGTACGTTTACTGATAATTAAAAGTCAATTTAAAATGACATAGTTTGTGAATGGAGTTTGGAATGGGGGGTGCCGACACACTGGAGTCCTCTGCAAATACAATGACCTGCTGTGGGTCAAATCCTCACAGTCAAATTTGACTCACTTGACAAGCAGTTATTCTAAACTACTATTAGACATTAAAGCACCTCACTTTAACACGCGTAAGCTCAAACTGTCACAGTGCTTCACCTGAGCAGAAACATCTCTCAGACTGGTCTCTCCTTTTCCGGAGGGATGAAGCATCGCCGAGGAGTTGACGATCAGATCCAGCCGACCGAAGTTCTCCTTAACCCTCTCCGCAGCCCCGCGGACGTCCTCCTCCCGGTTCACGTCCAGCCTGAGGACCGTCAGTCTGCCCGGGTGCTGGCCGGACAGCGCCCGCAGCTCGGCTGCTCCGTCTGGGTTTCGGCATGTCGCTATAACGGCAGCGGGGGCTTTGCTTTTCAGGATATGTCTGCAGAATTCAAGCCCCAGTCCTCTGCTGGCCCCCTGAACGAGCGCTACGGGAGCAGCCATGACAGATACGTTACGTAACACGGCAGGTCACGTGTGGATGAAGTCGTATTTGATGCCTTCAAGTTCACCCGAAACATCGTACGTTCGTATTTTCTAGGCTAGACAGCAGAGAAATGTCATGATATGTGCCTTTTAGACGACATACGAGTCACTTTTCGTGTTTTATGTACAATTGCGTGCAAAAATATGTTTTGAAATCGTGATTTAGTCGTTTTGAGAAATTCAATAAGGGAAGCTATCGAGGAGAACATGAAGGCAGCGTGTTTCACAACAAGGCAAGGTACGCCCTCTGTAGGTCATTAGGAAGGCACTTAAACAACACCTATCCACACGTCCTCTTTGGGTTTTTTTCTGCATAATATTGCACAATTTTCTACAGACCTTCACCTCACGTATTTAGACCACCCATCACCATCTTCTAATCAGAATCTGACAGGTTTTGCTGTAACACCGAAAAGAAAAAGGTTGTTGGCATAGCATTGTGGTATATATATCGTTTATCCTAAAGTAAGATTTTTTTTCCTACAGCTTCGTCCTCCTGTCCAGTAGGTGGCGGCAATGAGTTGCCAGGCACCGATAAAACCGCTAAGAGACTGTCAAATTGTCTCTAGATTGGTATAAAGTGAACTAAATCACAAGTATATAAAATCACATACACAGCACGTATGTTGTAATATATATATAGATTCAAATAATGAATACAGATTATACCGGGAAGAAGTTATTATAGATGATTATTTATATAATTTCAAGCCAAAGCCCGAAGAAGAACCCAGTTGCTTAGCGACCAGTGGAAGTGTAGCGTCAGCTAGCTAGCTAGGCAATCTGCTAACACATGGATTTATGCCCCTGGATGATTATGCTCCATAAAACAGCGAATAAATGCCACCAAAAAGAAAAGGACCTTTGCAACTCACCCAGAGAGAGGTGGACGACATAAAAAAACGGGTTTGTTACAGAATGGCGCTTCTTTGTGTGTTTCTCGCATTGACAGATTAACCCCACCGCGACAATCTCAAGTTTTCCGTTTGGTTATCTTAATATCCCAATACGTTTATCACAGTAGGGAATGTAATCAAAGGCAAAAGTGGAGAATCTACTAAATGTGTTTCTGGTTAATAAATTGAATGCCGTATTATCAAGCATACACTTCAAGAAAGGCCTTGTGACTCATTTAATGAAGAGCTAAGTCAAGGAGAGGGGAAACATTATAAGGCCAGATTTGAAACGAATATTGGCCAGAAGCATAGGATCTTTGGCGAACATGGACACTGGACAGATTCAAAGGACAGACTGGTCCGAAGTTTTGTTGCAAATGAAAACATACAAAATATAGAGCAGATCTGAGCTATGGCTTTAACAGTTGTGCTTTGTTAGACACGAAGTATACACTGTAAAATGTACAATGCGATTCAGCCTTGACTACACATTGATGTGAAAACCCCCTTTGTTCACTGTCAGACAATCTTGTTTTTCTTCTAATCCAGGTTGACAGTCTGGTGAAGGATGTGCAGAGTCGGGATGGATCCACAGAGGAGGCATTTCGGAGGTAAACAGCTCTGACAGAGCCACAGCAGTGTGTCCTAAACTTATCTTACTCACTGGAACTCCAGTTAGGACAAACGACCTCAACCACATTGGCTCTAAAACTATTGAAGGGCCATGGCTTGTTTTCATCTTGTCATTATTTTCTTACATTTTATGTACAATTCCAAACAGATGCCAAGAGCTGCAGACATCAGCAGAGAAGACACTAAGGACACTGAAGAAACTGACCAAGGTTGGTGTTCTACTGTCAGGAAAAATTATTATTTCATGATCGCACATCTTCTCTATAAAAAGTGCAGTTGTACAATGATTCAATTAAACTCCTAGATGAACAAAATTGCAAGCAACTAGTACCACTGCTTAACTAATATCAGTTGTTTGTATCCTGAAAGCTGACATTATTCATGGTCCCAAAGCCATATAAGCCTACTCATGTTTTTTGAATAGAAAAATATCTGAGCCAGCATTTCAATCATCATGGTAGACCTATTACTGCTGGCTTTGTTGCTATGTGAAACCTTGTAATATAAGACAATTAACAATTTATTAGATTACTTTATTAGATGAAAGCTAAAATAAGATTTTCCACTAAGATCGGACATCATGGACAGGCTAGTGTCAGATCACTCAATAATGTCATAATATATCCGTCCAAACTTTCTGTGTTGTGCAGTGTTCTGTACCTTTAAAGAAAAAATGAAACTAGCCTAACTGACATGATCATTTGTTACTGACATGATCATTTGTTACTTGACTTTCCAGGCCGATGAGTTGGCTCCAGTGGGGAACTATGATCAGAGGAAGCAGGAAGAGGAGAGACGGCTGCAGAGCATCTTGGAGCGTGTAAACGCACTCTCTCTGGAGCTTTCACCACCAGGACCCAGCACTGCTGCAGGGTCAGTGACCTTTGTGCTTACTTCGAAGACCATAAAGAGATATGATTGAGGTTGTAGAAGAAAAAACATCTTTTCACGGTACCATGTTTTGATCCTCAGCGACATTTCAAAGGAAGACAACGAGGATGATGACGATGAAGATGATGATGAAGACAGTGACGATGATGACCTTGACAATGCTGAAGATGAGAAGCGAGCAGTGAGACCGTACTCTCAGTCAGGCCCTCGGATCTACACAGTCCTCAGTGACTTTAAAGGAGAACAGGAGGGAGATCTGTCTGTTCAGGTGAAGTACTTCCTGTCTCAGAGGCGGAGATAAGGCGCAGGCCGGCTACATGTTAGCAACATGCAGGAGTCTTTAGAGGTGTTTAAAATGAGTAGCCAGGGCTCAGCTGGAGATTCAGACTTTCAGCCTTGTCCTTCCAACTGCTTCCTCTCCTCAAGCAATTTGAGTTTTAAACCTTCCTCTCAAACCCAGACCCAGACTCTTTAAGTGAACTCCTTTTTAAATGCTGCATGTATCTGAATAGGGGAAATCCAAAAACTTAATACCTAAAGTTTCTTTCTTTGTTTTCTTACTACAACCAAAACGTGTTCTTGGTGACTACTCCATCTTTTCAAAGCATCTCTACTACAGACAGAGGAAGATAAACAGGAAAGAAAAATACTAAGAATAATGTGTGTTGATATGACTTGAAAAGACTTACAGTGTGTACAGTAAGAAGACTGCTGAAGTTCTTCCTATTTTTTTCTTGCATCTCAAAAATGTCATTTTATTCCATTTATTAACAGAAGAGGGTGCTCTTGTCCTCCAAATCATATATCCACAGTCCTGCAGGCACAATGGGAGTTTAGGAAAGGATGGCAGGGAAACAGTGGGAAATCAAGTATTCTCAACAAGCACAGAAAGTCCAACTGTTTGTTAGTCATGCATGACTGATGTGAAGTTACATGACTTGTTTGTGTCCCTGCTGTTTGCAGAGGGGGGAGGTATTGAGGATTATCAGGATGACAGCAGATGGATGGTGGCTGGCTCAGGACACTAAAGGCAACAGAGGAGTGGTTCCAAAAACTTACCTGAAGGTGCGCATGCTGCTAAACATCTGCATCTGCAGGTTTGACTGTAGCTGTTTAACCAAACTTCAGCTAAAGAACTTTAGTACACCTTATTTTAAGATATGATTTTGGACACGAAAATATAACTTACTGCAGTGTATACTGAAGATGGCTTAGGCTTTTGCAGCATTTTTCCATACTTGCACCTCACAGTGGCAAATGTGCTATTGTAGTTCATGTGATATTTGTCATCTAAATCATATTCTCAAAAAAAAAACTTCTTGTGTTGTTGTCTTGTGAGCAACTCTAGTGTGTTACTATAAACATGTGAAGCTCAAGGTCTCTGGTTGTTACTTTCCAGATTGGCTCTGGTGTTGATGATGAAGACGATGAAGACGATGACGAGGATGATGAAGAAAAAGGTGACGACGATGATGAAATTGAGGAGGAAGAGGAGGTTGAGGAGGAGCAAGACGATGAAGAACTGACTGATGACAGGGAGAATCAGAGGTTCTACATTTTAACCTACTTTTTGTTGATTTTGTAGATTGAATATCGTGGTCAAATGGACCCTTATAAGTGGTTCGATATGCAGTTTTCTATCTGCATTTCTAACACTCATTTATTATCAATTAATTCAATTTGAATCCCTCTCTTCAACAGTGGTACTCCACAGACTAACTGGTGCACTGTCAGAAAAGCCCTGACTGAGGTAAATATCTGCAAACTTTACAACTACTGCTGCTACCCTCAGTTTTACCATCAACAAATATTAAATCAACACTCATATATTCAGCATATCGCTGGTTTTCACTGTGTGTGTGTGTGTGTGTGTGTGTGTGTGTGTGTGTGTGTGTGTGTGTGTGTGTGTGTGTGTGTGTGTGTGTGACAGATTGATGCAACAGACGTGCTCTCTGCGATGGGAGCTATACCATCAGGATTCAGACCATCAACTCTCAATAAACTGCTGCTGGAGGAAGGTCATTATGCACTCTCAAACAAGCACACACACATACACTATCAAACAGAAACACACACATTCACTCTTAATAAGGTACGCTAATTAGGTGAGGGGATTAATCAGCTACAGCATTTTGGGACTACAATGAACAATTATCATTGTCAATTAATCTTTATATTGCTTGTTTTGTCTGACCAACACTCAAAAACTAAAAATCCTATATGACCAACAACAGCAGCAGATCCTCGCATTTGTGTCTTTTTCCAGGTGTAACATATAGAGGAAGTCACTATATTCAGCCTGAGCTCAGCCAATCACAGCTCTCCTTCAGTGACCTCTTCCTGGACCCAGACACTGGCAGGGTGAGTCAGTCCCTCCGTTTACGTCTCTCATTCAGTGTCTCTGCTGCATAATGATGACTGAAGATTTCAAACCTCACCAAGTCGTGATGCGTTCATTACAGAAGCGGTTCATGTTATCACTAATAACCCTTCAGTCTCCTGTTGTGTTCCGTAGGTCCGTGCTCGCCAGGTCAGGACTTGTGCTTGTTTCACATTGTGGAGCTGCAGGATGATTCCTACTCCGGGGGTCGGAGTTCAGGTCCTCAGCAGACACGTCCGCCTCTGTGCCTTTGATGGAAATCAGGTGGGGTATTTCTGTGTCCATGCTGTTCGTCCTTACCCCACCCAAGTCTATTCAGAGTGAAAACAATGTAATGAACACTGTCGATACTGATGTTTCATTATTAGCTAAAATTTGCCAACAAAATAGTAGTAAGTCGTTGTATACATATGTAAAAGTGTATTATACCCTTATAGTTTGTTAGCTTATGCTGTTGTCACATGCTGTATCTCAGACGTCCCTTATTCATCTATGACACAACATACAGCTTTTCAGGCTTGACTATTTTTCACTCTCTTGTTCTATACGAGACTTTTTATGAAATGAGCTGCACTTGTGTTTCAGGTGCTGAGTAACATCCACACTGTGAGGGCGACCTACAACCCCAAGAGCCCCAAGACCTGGAGCTTCTCTCCAAGGGTACGTTTACGGTATTGTTGTTTTTCTCCGTGGCCTCATCGGGCGCTGTGGACTTTGCTCAAACTGCTTTCACTCAAACTCTGATGGTTGTTACTGAGAGGCAGTGCTAGAATTAGCCAGAATTGTCACCCAAGAAGCTCAATTCTCAAGTATGTGTGTTTGCTCCAGATGACAGGTGTCCTACCCGCCCTCCTAGATGGAGACTGTTTTCTACGCTGCAACTCTGCATCTCCTGACCTCGGCATCCTCTTTGAACTGGGAGTCACCTTTATACGGAATGTAAGGACAAAAAACACACACACACACACACACAGGTACATGTGTGATAGTGATCAGATTAAGCCAGTACAGACAAAAAGCATTGTTAAGCCAACAGTCACTAATAAAGCAAATAATGTTTAGGAAGCAGCTGTGTCCACATCCTCTGTGTGTGTTTTAGTCCACAGGTGAGAGAGGAGACCTGAGCTGCGGCTGGGCTTTCCTCAAACTGACCGATGACGCTGGAAATCCACTCCCTATCAGGTAGGAAAGAATGAGTGGATAACTATGAAAATGAAAAACTACCATAGACAATCTACTCTAGGAGCGATGTGTATAAAATAGGGATGGACTTTGATAATACTTTCAAATCTAATGTAATCTAACCTGTGTGTAGGACCTATGAGCTTACAGTGAACGGTGGCACTCCCTATGAGAAGGATGTCGCTGTGGAGGCGCCAGTCACTGCAGGATGTAAGAAGAGCTCAACACTCGTTTCCACATCCAGTCCACTCGGAAGGTTTTTCCACAGAAAGATATAACAATCAGACGTGTGACAAAGTGCTTAAATGAAAGTGCATGGCACATAAAGAATAACAACATTTTTTCTATAATTTGTTGGAATGGGATAATCAGTAGATTTGAAACTTGTTCAATGACAAAAACATCTATAAACCCTGATTTTAAGATGGGATGTAAAGACACAAGAAAACATGGAGCTTTCCCTCTCCTCTCCTCTCCTCTCAGCTCCAGCTGGTGTTTTCCAGCAGATGCTCCATGCCAGGCGGCAGCCCAGACTCATCGTGAAGTTGAAATCAGCCAAGAGCCGGACCAGGACGCAGCTCAGGTGGGAGCATCAGCAAAAGGAAACTACCACAGAGCTCGAACACATGCAGTGGATTATGAGATCTAATTCAGCAACAATAAATCATCTAGATTTATTTGGAGACATTCATGGCTCATATGCGCCATATGCATGTGTGTGCATACGCACTATACTGTATATGTCAGTGACAGGTATGGTTTCCTCCTCAGCCTTCTTCCAGACACTCTGCTGCATTGTCTGAGCTGCGTTCACCTGCTGGCTCTACACAGGCAGCTGCTGGCTGACACACTACTGATGGACAGGCCTACCATGCAGAATGCAGGTGACACACCCTCCAATGCCTCGTATCCAAATTATAGATATTCATATGGTCCTTAGAGAGAAGTCTGTTTAAATAAAAACGATCTCTGTCATAGATCTGATGTGCAGTCCTGTACTTTCTACCTTCCCTGTGCTGCTCGACCAACCAGACCTCCTGGATGCTCTCAGGGTCAGTAGGGACAGCGTCACGGTCAAACTTACCCCTAAGATCCCCTGAGCAAAATTTGAGAAGACAGTAACTGCTGTTTTCTTTCAGAGTGCCTGGCTGAATGCTGAGACCAACATGAGCAGAGCACAGAAGGTCAGTGTGTGTGTGTGTGTGTGTGTGTGTGTGTGTGTGTGTGTAATACCGGTACAGACCCTTAGAGGGTGCTGACAGTATGAGTAAACTGGTGACTTTTCTCCACCAAGAAGTTAAAATGTGTTTGTGTGCATGCATTCCTGAATGTGAGTCTTGTGCAAATCATAAACACCAGGTATGTGTTTAAACCGTTCTTTCCTCACTTTGTTCTTGCAGAAAGATTTGTCCTATTTAAAACAGGAGTTTGTAAAAGTCTACATGTCGTCCGCTTATTTCCTCCTCCACTCGCCCTCGCTGCCGTGTCATCGCTGGGCGGACCCGCCCTCTGAGGAGCAACGGGCCAGAGTCATCTATGTCACCCTGGATGCTCTGAAACACACCCAACACACCACAGGCCAATCTGGAGGCCCAGAGGTCTTTGTGGACCCCATGCATCAGCATCTCGCCTTCGATGTCACGGAGCTGACCTTTGACCTCCTCCGCGTGGCGCGGTAACATCACATCACATCACCCAGAGGATGGTTAACTACCTTCAGAGTAGATTTAAACAAATTTAAATGAATACATTTTTAAATAAAAACAATGAAATTCTTAAATGTGCCATAAATGCATTTTGGAAGATGTTTAGAATTTGTAAGGCAGGAAATATTCTACATTTTTGTTATTGTCAATAAATGCCTACCGAAGAAGTAAATCTTTGACAACAGACTCTGGACTTTTAGCAAAAGATACTTAAACAGGAGTGAATAATGTTTTTGTCGGGGACTATTTTCAGCTGTGGATCAATACAAATTTGGTGCTCTAGTTTAAAGCAGTCGGACCATGTCTGTGGGATCATCTCTAAAACTACAGTGCCCATGTTCATCGTAATGAAGGAACATGTCACTCAATGCAGGAATGGCTCACTGATGTGTTTTTAATAGTTTCAAACAATAGAGCCCTAATTCTATCAGCTTTGGCTATACAGAAAATATTTGTTAGTAGCACCAGTTCATTATTTTTGTGGGCTTTTGTTAGCACAATAATAAAAACAGTCTTTAAGTTAATGTGAATATAACTGAGAAATGCTAGCTAAATGCTAACAAATAGATAATATAGTACTTCCACAATGACATCTTTGTGTGCTTTGTGTTTCCAGGAGACACTGATTATGGCTAATGAGCCTGTTAATTGCCTGAGTAGGTGTGAAATAAAAGGTTGAGCAAATGTGAAGAGTGCTAAGATTATCATTAAAGATCTCTTGAATCAAAATATGAAGTTCACTCTGCACCTCTTAAGGGCAGAACACTTTGTACTCACACCAAAACAGATTTCTGGAATAACTGAACCGATAGTTACACTTTTAGCATGTTTTATACTGTTATTTATCACCTAATGTTGTTGTATTTTTAATAAGCTTTCTATTAAAACTTTTTATCAAAGTGTTAATTTGTCACAGACTTGTTTTTGTGTACCAAGCTGTTTTTTTTTTTTCAGCCCTGTCATCTGACTGGTCATCTCCACCCATTAGTTCAACATAAGCTGTGTGTGTGTGTAGTGTAGAGTTACAGAGCACAAGAGCAGTGTTCACAGTTAATAATTAGCCCGCTGTCGTCTTTTTATAGCCTGGTATAAAAGGACAAGAGCAGTGAGAGGTTGGATCAGTCTGGGCGCAGGCAGGCTCCGGTCATTCATCAGTTGTGGTTTCACATCTAAAGTAACATTGATTATGAGGATTAATAATAACAATGATACAACAGTTCAACATATAACAACGCTTGTCATTAGCATTATTTCATGGAAATTAGAATAAAAAACATTTTTGAAATTGGCAGTTTATTTCCTCTGTGGCCTTTATGATATAGAGACGGCAAGAAATGTTGCTTTGAACTCAACACACACCCCCACAACACATCCAGACCCTTAAAGAAAATTCAACACACCACAATTTCTTGCGTTTACCCTTTGGTTTTAATGTTGATTAATGAGTAGAGGTGCTGGTGGGCAGGCAAGTGGTTCCCCCTTGTTTCCTAAGCTAAGCTGCTCGCTGTAGCTTCAGATTTGTCATAAAGATATTAAAACAGTATCGATCTTCAAACTCTTGAGAAAGAAACTGATTAACTGTAGTTTGCAAAATGCCGAACTATTCCTTTAAGCATGCAGTCATGCAGAACACTGGATCATATCCATCCACGTTTGCAGCGCTTATCTGGACCCACTAACAGCATTCATTCCCTCACATCCCTTCAGGCTTCAACATTACAAGCCAAACCCTCTTACTGTAACTCTAAAACTAACACACATTTAACCCACAACTCCAACCATCAAACGGCCTCTTGCTCAACTGAGGACTGACTAAAATGCCCTCAAGCCTCTAAAGAAACTTCCAAATCTCATGTCCAGATCTTAAGTTGTCTTCCTAAGTGTGTATAAACACACACACACACACAGAAACACCATTATTTGGTGCAGTGTTAGCTGGTGCATAATGCATATCCTGTATTTCCACATTCCAGCGTCGTTGCCATGGTGACGGTGCCCGTGGTGACCAGAGGGCATTATTCGTTATTCATCTGTATTGTTAATGGAAAGGTAATAGTTTGCATGAGTTCAAAGCCTGTATAAACTGAACGTAATCTTCGTTCATGCTGCCATTCCTACAAACATAAAAACAAATATGAATTACTTAATGCCTCTTTAAGACTAAAGAATGAGCAGGAAACTTGAGAAACTTAAGTAAGTATAATAGGGAGAACCTGAATTAGCTTAACTTCAAGGCAAACGTGATCCATCTGCTAATCATTGAATATAAATCATTGTGTGTAGTGGAATGATACTCAAACACAGACAGAACAGCTCATTGTAAACGTGACTGCTATTATCACCTGGAAACGTTGAGACGTTCTCTTTGTGCCCCATGAGGACTATTGTGTCTGAGGAAGAAGAAGAGGAGAGGGAGTAAGAGCGGGTCCGGACCAGTTGAGCAGGAAAATGGGAATTTCCAGGGAATAGTTACAGGCTGGATGTGGAAAGACGATCCCGGAAACTAAGTGATGTTTTTTTCTCCTTGTCTGAATAAGCAAACATCTTTGCATTACAAGAGTCATTATGAGAGAAAAACAAAACAAATACAGGAGACAGTTTGAATGAGTTTTTAAAACCCAGGAAATATGACACAGTGCACATTTTCTGCATAATGAACCAATAATAAAACACAATACTTACAACAGCATGTGGCCCCTGATTTGAAATTATCTAGAACTGCCTTGATGACTGGACACATTTTTTTTAGCTGGTCACAACTATCACATCTATTCAAAATACTTAAAAGTGATTCCAACCAATAACTCATTAATTTTAATGCATCTGCAACATGTTATGTTGTTGGTTGTATGGTTTGAGTTCTGGACTGAATTTAAATAGTCTGCCTATGCCCACGTTGGTATTTTTGCTTGTTGTGACATCATTTCTTGGACTGTCTTCAAATACTTCATATCCCTAAAATGTGTACAACCTCAGCTAAAAGGTTACACATAAGTCCACAAACATAATAATTGATAGAAGAATTGAATTTATCTCATATGTAAAAAAAAAAATAATAATACAAAAATCGAACACAGTTTGTTAGCTTTGTTTTGGTCTCTACCAACTAATGAGGGAAATATCTGATTCTTTGTTCACTATGTTCACTAGCTTGTCGCTTACATGCTGCTGGGTGCAAAAAGAAAACCGCTGCGTAGAGCTGAGGGGAACTGTAGAGTTGGTGATACTCTATGAAACTCTATGGGTTCATCACTATGAGCGACCCCTTTCACATTACACACCCTGATTACATTGTTAATTCAAACATATTCTTACTGCAGCTTTACAGACACAAAATTATGGAGACCTTGCTGACCTCTCAACTAAATCTCCATCTGCCCATCCATTTCCCTTTGCTCAGTAATACACGAGGCAGTGAGGAATATGTTTGGACATGTAAGGCGTTTAATTCTGGTTAAGCATTTGTTTTGCCATCCTCCTGGGAGGTCAGAGTTCAGGTTCAGCTACAGAGCAGATCCCCTGGAGCTAGCAGAGCAGACACAAACAAAAAGAATCTGGCTCCTCAAGTTAGAGCTCAATGTGTCAGACCATCAGGCCGCCCTGCTCCCATCCAGGTCACAGCGAGGTGGAATGAGGTCCTGAGATAATTAAATGTTTTCTCTTTTTTTAATGGATGAAAAATGTGTGGTTCTATCAGGAACACAATGCATTCTTTATCATTGTTTGCGTATGTGTGTTACAGTGTGTAACTACACCTACCACTGACAAATGGCCATTGTATTTTCACAGACCTGGCAAGGGTTCCCATGGAAGTATTTGTGTGTGTGTGTGTGTGTGTGTGTGTGTGTGTGTGTGTGTGTGTGTGTGTGTGTGTGTGTGTGTGTGGAGGGTTACGACTTGTAACCATATCCATAACGGTGGAGCTAGTTCAAGGCGTGTCTCTCTCACTGGCTAAACACTGGCGAGTGAAACCTGCCGTTTCCTGTGTGTGTGCCGTTTGCCTGGTGGTTAAGACAAGCCTGAGATAGTTTCACATTTCATTATATAAGAAGATAAAATAAACAATTTAACATCCCCTTGATGAATTCAGAAGCTTGCTAAAGTAAACTGTTGAGGAACTATCACAGTATGTGAAAATGTATCACTTCCTGTGAGACGTTTTCTAGGATGAAGACTGGACTAGTTAGAAAAGAAAGTTTGAGGTGATCTGGAAGATGTCTCCCTTTGCATATAAAACATCTGTAAAACATTGCTATCATAAAATCTAAGATGGTCAGATTTCTGTAATAAAGTAGCCACGGGAGGCATGGACTTTAACAGGTTGTGATTAAAAGCATAATTGAAGGGGTGTAGAAAGTGTCCATCCTATGTTGCAGGGGAAGAATTTAAAGCTGCTCTTATCAGTACTTTTATAATAACAATGGATCAAATGACGTGTGTTAAAGGGACAGCTCTGCTGCTCCCATCAGCTCTATGGAGTATTTTATCTTCTTCTGCTTTTATGGCCTGCAACTTCACAGCTTTGAACTACTCTAACTGCTCTCACTAGCAAACTGTAAACAAAACAAACATTTGACAAATTGTGATCTTATGAATTCTTAATGCAGCTTTAATGATATTGCCTTACACATTAGTATATATATCACTAGTAGTATATTTATTATAGATACAGATTGAGGTTTTGAGCTCATTAAACTCAAGATGCTTGTTAATGGAGGACCATGAATATCTGCAGTGGTTTGTTACAAACAACACGTCCTTGGTATTGGGCTCATTTGTGAAGACTACCTTATCTAAGACAACGCATGAAAACTGCATCAGAAGACCAAACCACATTCAAAAGGCCCTTGAGGTTACACTGATTGTATGACCAAGGAAGCATCGGCTGAGGTGACTGCTAGGTTATCCTTCCAAATAAAAGAATAAAGTAACTCAAACCCTGAACTAACTTCTTTCAAGACGAACCAAACTCTGTTGCTGCTGCCAGACACAAGAAAGACGTCATGTTCTTGTTTTTAAGTGTTAAAACAGCAACTGTAATCGATATAAGGAGGACTGGATCACATCATCAGAAGGAGTAGCCCTCACTCCATTCAGACTTCTTGGTGTCACTGCCCTTTGATAGCAACAGAGGAGGGTCACCAAACATACTTGAGTGACCTTAGCAGCGGCTAACAGAGGAATCAGATGACAACAGGTTGACTCAGGGTGTGTCAGCATCTACAGAACAAAACAGGCAAAACTGCGGCACCTTTAAAAAGTCTAGTTAGCGTTAGAGTGTGTCATTAGCACAAAACACCAGATTTCCTAAGAAATGTTGTATTATGAAATATCTATTGTAGTGCAGTTAGCTGGTTACGCAGTGGACTGAAACACACACTCGGAGGTTAAACATGACATTGAAGTGAATGAGACATTCTTTACCATTAAGATTATTTGCAATTTGAGCCCGTAGGCACATTGTTTCTGGTACTCCCTAATTTGTGACTCACACACTCGAAACCACAACTTGGACAAAAAAAAGAAACCTCTAGAGCACAATGTCACATGCTTTATTGTTAGTATGAAATCTGTCAACACAACACTGATGTATGTTAAATAAACAATTAGATGGTTCAGTCCTTGCAGCGGACTTGTGTCCTTAAGCAATACCTTGAACCTCGAACTTTTCACTTATGAAAAACTCAAAAAAAAATTTAGTTTATTGTTCACAAAAGCAAACATAAGCTTCAATGTAGAGCCGGGTCATCACAACCTGTATGTCTAGTTGGAATCGCTCCAACAGTAGCTCGTTCTTAACATCCCACTGATTTCATTTCTGTCCCAACAGAGTCGGTGATCTCTGCGCGGCACAAAGCATAAAACTTTGTGATAAGCATCCAGCGGCAGAGATGAAATTTCAAACACGCGTGTGGATGTTGTTATTCATTTTGTGACAACGCTGCAGATTGATATTTAATTCAGACAGCAATAAAAAAAAAAAAACATTGTAGAGTCGTCCAACACAATAGGTTTTGAGTATTGTGGTGAATTTTAATCCCTCATCTTGGAAACCATCTCGCTGTGTTTGGCAGTTTGACCAGGTGACACACTCGGAGACAAAGAACACACACTGCGACATTTGACATCGTCTCTCACCAGCAATAAACAAAATCTAAATCCACTTTCATCTTAAATGGACCAGTTTGACATTTTGGGAAGTACATGCATCTGCTTTTATACTGAGATTTAGATGAGAAGACTGATGAGGGGTTATGTGCTGGACTGTTGCTTTTTTTGGGACCAGTAACTTCCTGCAGCCTGCAGAGACTGTAGTTTCAGGAAACTACAGGTGATGACTTAAAATCCCAACTGCTCACAACCCTTCTCTCTCTCTCTCTCTCTCTCTCTCTCTCTCTCTCTCTCTCTGTTTGCTCTTTGGCTTGCTCTCATGTTTCACTCCAAACCACTTACTCTACATGTTTGTCCCTCTTTGTCTTTCCTCGTCCTCCTCTTGCCGTCCTGATCTGTCATTCTTTCTTGCTCGGCCACATGTAAGTTCTACCTAAACAAACCAAACTCACCTTCCCTCTCTCTCTCCCTCTGTCCCTCCCTCCATTCATTTATTCAGCCTTGAAGTAAATCTAGCACAAATGATTAGTTACTTTGCAGGAATGTAGTTCGGTGGGTACCCATACAAACACATGCAGACACACATACTCAAAAATGAACATAAACTTCAGTTAAGTTGCTGAGATCAAAGCTCAGGCATGCAGCTTGGTGTTAAATGCTGTAATGAATAAATGAATGGATGGTAATATCCTGAAAAGGACTAAATATTCAATCCTCAAAGTTTTAAAATCCACAGCAGTACATAGTGTAGCACAAGGAAATTATCATTTATTCTAAATTCTAATAACCCTGAAGATAGAAAGACTGCTTTTATTACCAGCTGTCACTTTGTGAGTGTGTGTGTGTGTGTGTGTGTGTGTGTGTGTGTGTAAAATGTGGTCCTGGAGACACCTATTGTAGCAGGAACTACCACTGTGGGCAGATTTTGTCAACACGATTGCATCACAACCATTTCAATGCAGTCAAGAAACTTTCCAGGTGTGTAGTTAAGATTAAAATGAGACCCAAGTTCAGACTTCATTGGTCCCCCCAATGTGACCCGCTCCCAGGTCACACTGGTTTTAAGCGGCGGATCACTGTATCCCAGTTTCAATCAATCTTACAGCCCCCGACAGAAAACCGCCCACCTCTGAACCTGGTTCTGTTCGAGGTTTCTTCCACTTAAAGGGGAGTTTTTTACCTGATGCTGCTCATGTTGGGATTCTTGAATCCTAAATTTTGAATTCTTGAATCGTTGGATCTCTCTCTTAATTAAAGAATTTAGTCTAGACCTGCTCTTTTTGGAAAGCGTCTTGAGATAATGCTGTTATGAATTGACGCTATATGAATAAAGATTGATTGATTGATTCCACTACCACGGATCCAGCGCAATCTAAATAACATCCAGCCTTCATTATAACAACTAACAACAGCATCTTACAAGATCTAAGATAAGATAAGAGATAAGATCAACTTTATTAATCCTGAAGGAAATTACTTAAATCTACACATCTTGTCAAAAGACTTCTTCTTTAGATAGAGGAGATTGGAGCCAGCTTGTGAATTTTAACAAAATTTTAATCTTGCATGCAAGAGGAGCGTTCAACAGTGCAACAACACCATAGAGGTTACAGAGTAAAAGGCTCATCTGGTGAGCATCTACAGTTAGGTTTTATAATGGGCGTTGTGGGTGTAGTTCTCACACATCATGTGATCATCTACTGGCGTGAGAACTTCTTCTTGTCCTTGTAGATATGAGGCATCCCACCGTTGCAGAGCGCACCCTCGATTGCCACTCTGTCTGGCAATTCGTGAGCAAGTCCTTGGATGGCAATTCTCATAACACATCTACACATCCGTTATCAATGACCATCCCATTACATCCTTGATAAATCCAAAACATTATTTAGGAAGATGGTGCATTAAACCTTTATTTGGATGTCCATAATGAAATAGACCAATATCTAATCTAATCTAATGATTTCATTTGTTAACCATGACCACAGCAGCACCTGCAACTCCTTTTACAGCCCACGTGAACGCTGCATTAGTTGCTTCACAATCACTTTTTTGTGTGCATGTAAACGGGTCGCTGCCATTTATAGAGACACACACAAACAGTATAAACAAATGAGGGCAGACACAAACGCATAAAAACTGCACACACACACACACACACACACACACACACACACACACACACACCTGAGACATCCTCCCACTGCACAAACAAAGTCAAAAAGCACCTGTCAAACTGGTTGAGCAATGGATGGGTATGTGGAGTGGAAGAGAGGAGGTGCTGGAGAACAGGGAGGGGAATCTTCTTTAAAAGGAGATTAAAACGCATCTCATTTTAGAGGAAATCACACACATACACACACAGTGTTTTGGACTATGGCTTCCACCACCTCGGGTGATGTTCTGCCCTCAGGAGGCAGGATCTTCATCTCCTTTCCTGACGCGTTATTTATCCCTGAGTTTGTGAGTTTCTCATCTTATCATTTTGCTGTTTATGAGATTCCTCTTCTTCTTTTGCTCTTTTCTGTTTGAAACATTATCCCTCCGTCTTCACTCTGCTCACCCAAGTGAGTCGTAGACTCTCTCTTTAATCTGTTTCCTTCCTCTTCCACCCATTGTCCTCTATCATTCCTCGGGTCAGCATCATTTTTGATTTTAATCTTGTTTCCTTCACTCTCTATCTGCCTCCTCACCATTGCTCCCCTCGGGCAAGTCTCAGTTTCAGATAGGAATCTGTCTCATCTTGTTATGTTGGTCAGCAGGCATCAGTGTTTGATCAGTGGAGCCAACACAGAGGAGAGTGACCAGCAAACTGAGCGCAAAGACCAGATGGGTTGTTAGGTTTGCTCTGGTCTAAAAGTATACAAGGAGAAGCCGACACATCTAAACTGGTTTAATGAGAAAGTATTATTACCCAGAAATCTTGACAGCCAGCTGAGTTTATACTACACTGTTGGATTAAGTTGGAATAATTGTTCAATACCCCCAATTTTGTTAAAGCCTGAATACACAGTTTGCAAAGGTTAATTGTGGTTTAAGTTTCACTGTGATATGTTTGGAAGAGATATAGACTTTATTTATCAAGAATAAATCACATCGTCACAATCATTTCATGAGAAGAGGCAAAAAACATTTTATTCCAACTTTATGGGCAACAGTGTAATTTGTCCCCACTGGGCAAATTGTTTCTGGTGTAAAGCACATGTTGCCATGGCAACAGCAAGACAGCAACTTCATCATGTTGTCACAACAAAAAGCAAAATATCAAATTAAAAATCCAAAACGCCACACAACCTTTGGACACTGTAGTTTTTTAGCCGTGTGTTTAAACTACTCTGTTGGTCTACAGGAGGAATGTGATACAATTATTAATTAACAAAACATTAATTTACAATAATGTTACAACTTTCTACATTTTTACTACATTTTCTACAGTTTTAGGGTTTTTCTTTGTAGTTTTGCCATTCATAGCAGTTTGGAGAAGCATTTTAGAGTTATCTGTAATCCTTAAAACTACAATAAAGTGTTTAAATTTTAATATTCTAATAATTTTAATTAATCTAATCTAATCTGGGAATTTAATTCCCTTAAAATATATTCTGGACTGGAGTTGGAATACGAGAATTTCTCTACTTGTGTCAATTAAAGGTCAAAGTTTTACTGAAGGGATATAACATGTTTAGCTACTGTTTATAACAATTACAGACTGTATCTGCTGTTTCTTAACAGGGAACCTAAGATTAAATCTGTGTGACACAGGTGGAAAAAACAGCTGTAGTTGCAGAGGGAGGCGTAAATCTAAACCAACCACCATCTCATGTGGCTAACTTGCTGGCTTGGGTCTTTTTCCTTGCTTCTGGCCAACGTACCTTTTCTAGAAATAATCTGCTGCTCAGGTATGGAAATGTACAGGTGCCATTTTCTGCTGTGGTCAGAGTTGGCACGACAAATCGAAACCTTTACGGATATGAAAAGGGCAGGGAAGGGGAGGGGATTGGCAGCTTTTTATGGCTGCAGTTCAGTGTTAAATCAGAGACGGAATGAAACTGAATGATGGAGCAATTTTCAAACAAGAAAAGAGAGAGAGAGGGTGACACCAGCAAGGAGGACGCTGATAAAAATGTGGCATTTATGGCAACTTTTCATGTTTTGGATGTATTTTAGTTAATTCAGAGCATGCAAAGACAATCTAAATTATGCTAAAATACTGATGAAATCACACAGAAATCCCATCTTCCATCTGTGAGAAACGTGTGTAAAAAATAAATTCATGAATTAATGAAATGAACAAGACTCCAAACACCAGCAGTACATTATGTGCAAGTGTTGCTTCAGGTGGCAATGATTTCAAACAAACATTTAAAAATAAGCTGAGGTCATGTTGGTAATTGTAGGTCAACTGATTTAAAGGAATACTCCACTGAAAATCTTATCTCTTGACTGTAAAATCCTCACACCTTGAGGGCATGAAAAGAGGCTCCGACAAGGGAGACGGCAAACTGCAGTCAGATACTGAAAAGATGAAAAAGAGATTACTTTTTTTTTTCCCAAAATCAAAATATCCACAAAAGCAAACCACTCCAGCAGCAGCATGGTACACTAATCTATCTATTGACTGGTGATGTTTGAATCAACAGTGAGGAGGTGGATTATTTAGCAGGAGAGTGGTTTCAGATGTTTCTGGACATTTTGACACATTTTGAAATGTCTTTTTGCTGCAACTCTCTAAAAGATTTCAATACGCTGTGAATCCAGGCTGACTAAAGAAGCCATCTCCGTGATTGGATGGGAACAACCTGCAAACACATGGAGCCAAGCTACACGGAGGAGAAAATGTGATAACTTCAAAGACAGATTTTTAGTGGACGTTAAACAGGCTGCATGCCAATTCCCTTTTTACCTGGAATGGAATGGATACGAGTGGATAATGTCCCTCTATAGATATGTGTGATACGGAGCGGTGGAGATAAGGCTTATGCAATATTTGCTGATACCACTGCATGTGTTAGCTTAAAGTAGTGCTTGTGTGAAGTCATGCAGTGTTTTTACAGTAATGAACTGTGGTTTCAGAACTTTTTCTCACCTCTGCTTCTCTCAGCATGCTGGTTTTGAGCTCTATCGGGTGTTTGACTAATGCGGCTTCATCCCATCAAAGGTTTGAATTAAACCGAGACATAAAATGATTTGTTACAGGCTGAGGCGTTACATTTTTCAGTTTCATCACTTAATGTGATATCACCAATTTGACCTGCTGTCATAAAATGACAGAGAATGTAGGTACCCTGTCTTTACAGGCAATTTAGGATTTTTTTTCTCTTTAAGAGCTATTTGACCACAGTTGGATGTTTTGGAGGGGGTAAAATACCTTACATATGCCACTTCAAAAGTAATGAAACTATCACTTAAATAAAACAGTGTTTTCTGCATTATATGAAGACAGATTTTTTTTGTTATGCTGAAACATGCATATTTCAAAGTGAGATCAGCGTTATTTCTTACATAAAATAGTGTATTAATCATATGAAAAGGAAGTATTTTTACTTCCAATCAAGATTACATAGTTTACAAAATAAAATACTTCTCTATCAGATAATTGTGCATGAAAATCAGCTGTCAGTGTGAGCGTCATATAGCTTCAGTGAAGCGCTGGAACGGGTGATATTGTCATACAGAAAGGCAACATGTTTAACTTGATTAAATACATACATCAGCATGGAGAAATATTTGAACTACCTGCAGATGTATTGTTCAATTCAGGGCATGGCACATTCTTTACATGTGGCCAGAGTGAATGTTCGCTGTTGAGCAAAAAAAAAAAAAAAAAAAGAAAGCTACAGCTACATTATGAATAGACTGTCCTGGCTTTGAACTTGATGTGTTTACACAGCTGAGGGAAACCTGCATTCACTGCATTTGTGAGACTATTAACCACAAAATGGTTACATTTCCAAAATGATTGTTGGATATCGGCTGGTTAAAGTGACTGAGGGCGTGGAGTTAGATTCCACAGCAGTCAACCAAGCTCTCCTCCTGCACACCTGATACTTGAGGGCTTAATGCTGAGTGACTGAGCTGCAGAAACACCTTAACTGTCCAACTAGAGAAAATGAAAGCTTGGACACAAAAGCTTCTTTTCACAGCAGACATTCCCACTTGTCATTGTAAGGAAAGCACAGGTGGTACTGACAACATTTATAATGGCTCTGCTCAACTTAAGGGTCTCAGTAAGCTGTGACGGTCCACAAAAAAAGGCCAATCACAGGCACAAAAGAGAAAGTCTTAATGCACAATAAGAATTAAAGGGAACTAAAAGAAAAATGGCTTTCCTGTACACAGTATCTACACTAAAGCATTTCAAAGTGCGTCTTATCAGGAAACAAATGTTGGAGGTTCATGTTCTATCTAAATACCAAAGACTCTTTCAAGCAGAATGTTTGTCAAAGGAGGAGAGAGAAAGACTGTAAGTACACTCAAGAGTGGCAACACTATGTCTGTGTGTGTGTGTGTGTTTTCAAATGGTTGTCCTTATGGCTGACCCTTATTCTAAAGGGGCACTGGAGGAGCTCTCTCTATAATGTGAAAATTAGCCAATGAGCTTGGAGACTACACATTTATAACAGAAAGTGGAGCTGCATTATGGGAAGTGTGGGATTCAACTTTTTCTTTTTTTTTTTTTTTTTTGTAAAACTGTCTCTTGCAAGTCCCCTAACTCCCCTAAATGTAATGCTAATTCATTTTTCTAATAACAATCCATCAAATGACAATGTGACAGGTGTCACTAGCTTTATGGAGCTTTATAGTAGAGCTACAACAATTAGTACATTGTTGGAGTAGTTGTCCACCGATAAATTAATGGCCAAATATTTTGATAATCAATTCATCATCTTTAGTAATTTTGAAGAAAAAAAATCTCTTATTTGATTCTTTAATTCTCTGTGACGGTAAACTGAATTTCTTTGAGTTGAGACATTTGAGGACATTACCTTGGGCTTTGGGAAACACTGACCAACATTAATTGCCACTTTCTGACATTTCAAATATCAAACAATGAATTAATTAATCAATCCAGAAAATGATTGATAGATTAATCAATTTTGAAAATAATCGTTGGCTATTTCCCCTCACTTCTCTCTCCCCACTCCCTCCCACCCCTGCAGATTTTTGGAGGTTTGGTGTGGATCCTGGTGGCATCGACTCATGTCATTCCACAAAACCCTCTGGGCTGGGTGATGTTCGTGTCCGTCTTCTGCTTCGTGGTGACAACGCTCTGGTTCTTCATTTTCCTCTGCGGAGCCAATCAGAGCAGCATCTGGCCCTCCCTGGTTAGACATACCCATCAATGGTTAACAGTGGATAGACAGATGGATAGATAGATAGATAGATAGATAGATAGATAGATAGATAGATAGATAGATAGATAGATAGATAGATAGATAGATAGATAGATAGATAGATAGATAGATAGATAGTCTCATGTTGAATGCTTGAGGTTAGGGCTCTGTACATTGTCTTCCACACCAAAACTGTTATGTATGCATGCAGGGGTGTCCACATACTTTTGGATATGTTGTGTAAATAGAAAAATAAATGCAGAAAGAAAGAAAGAAAAAAAAAAACGACTGACCGACAAACAGAAAGGTAGAGCCAGTATTCCAGCAAACGTTACCAGAAACAACGTAATGTTTACCAAAGACATCAGTTAGTCCTCATGCTGGAAGTCTTTCTGCCCACTTGTCTTTTCTGTCCCACCCTCACTAACTCCCCCTCCTCCCCCCGTCCCTCTGCCTGCAGGATGTGGGTTATCATTTTTTGGCGGTGCTTTTCTACCTCAGCGCTTCGGTGGATCTGGCGTTTGTAACCATACAGGCAGCTTCATTTCTGAAACTAGATCCTTCTGCTGATATACTCAAAGTGTACCGACTGGACATTTCTGCAGTGGTATGTTAAACACACATACACACACACACACACACACACACACACACACACACACACACACACACACAGATCCTACCAATTTGACTAAGAGGATTGAGGGTATAATCTCATTTTGCAGCCCTAATGCAATCATCTGTGGATATTCAAATCAAAATGCATCTTTGTGTCTCTCTGCCTTGTGTGTCTGTGTGTGTTTTCAGGTGATGTCCTATGTGGCCACTTTTTTCTACTTCCTCCATGCCATTTTCTCAGCCATCAGATGGAAAAGTTCCTAATAAATCAAAACACCGACCCAGCAACAAACCAAGAACAAGAAGACCAAAAAGAAAAGAAAAGAAGTAACCAGCTGACCTGTCATTTGTTTTTTTTTTACTTTTTTCAATTTAGATTCTAGTAATTTGCTTTTAAACGGAAGTCACAAATCATGAATGAATGAGTGGAAAAACAAACACGTTATTAATAAATTACTTTTTCATTGGTTTGATTTGTGAGGCAGGCCTGCAAATTATTGACCCACAATTTACTCTTTTCTTAATCAAAGAGGCTGCAAGTGAAATGAAGCTGATGAAGTTAAATTTTGTTTGTCAGAAAGAAATGTTGTGTAAGGAAGGTGGAGGAGTGTAAATAACTAATGAAACCACAGACGGAATTAAATATTTAGGGGCAGGTATTATGATATCTAAGATACATTTCTGAGGACATCCAAAAAATTTGTTTGTGCTTTATTTCTAATTGTGAGGTAGAAAGTAGTTCCCATAAAAGTTGATCTTGATGCTTTTTCTGAAGACTGTGACTGTGATAATGTTGCTGAATTTTTCAATGCTAAGATTTTAATGCTGTGAGTGCCACAAAAGTAATCTCTATTGTATTGAAGGCAGATTTTTAAGAGCTTTATCTCAAAACCTGGACAAATAAAACAAAAAACTATCTTTTAGTCACATTTTAAAGGTTAATTGAAAACAGCCAAGGCTGAAATACCCCTTATTTCAGTCCCTATTGTAACTTAATAACTAACACTAACTAACTAACTAATACTAGATCCTACACTTCCCATAATGCAACTTTCATTAGGCCATCCCTGGAAAACTCCACACCCACAGTTTTAGCACCTGATAGGGAACTAGATAAAATAGCAAATTTGTTTGCTGTTAAACTACAGAGCACAGAAGAAGACAGTGGTCTATCATCACTCAGCAGAGTGTAATTAAGGTGTCAGTGGTGACTTCATTCTGCAGGTAGAACGATGAATGACCTGAAAATGTGGTACTAAATTCGACTTCTTCACTGAAGTGAAAAAGTACATGCTCATGAAATCAGTTTTGATGTTGGGAAGGTGTGCAATGATGCAAAATAATAAAACAAAAGTGATAATTCTCCACAAATGCACAAAAAGGAGTAGAGATTATAGACACATCTGTATAGTATAGTGAATAAAAGTAAGAAGTTGTGATATAAATATAAATATAAATACTCAAGTGAAGTACAGACACCTGAAAACTCAACTAAGTACAGTAAGAGAGGATTGGTACTTACAGAGTGATAATTAATACCAGAAATTTGACATTGGCTTGCAGTGAATATTTCTACAAATCAAAGAGACATTAAAGCATTTCACACTCACCAGCAGAGCTTTGTGGAAATGTATATAGCTCATTCATCCTTGAGGCTCGTACCATTCAAAACCTGAAACCTTCCACACCCAAAAGACTGATTGGAGAGAGGAATGCCCTTTATTTCCTACATTTTTTCTCCACGTTTACAAAAAATGATTGATATAAACGCTTGAATATAAGTCAATAATGATTTTTCCCCCTTGACCATCGCAAGTCTTTTCATTCAATTTTAACACAATAGCTTAAGTGTTACCTTTTCTTTCTTGAAAGGCTCGTTTTTGATGTATGGAAGGATGTTTCAACATGATCTATTGTTTGCATTTGTGTAAGAAACTTAAGACAAATTTGAGGATGTAAACATTTCAGTGATTTCACTTTACAGGTATTTTTGGAATCTATGACGTGAAATAAATTAACTGGAACTACAAACTACGTGGTGGCTTGTGTGTTTGTTCAAACAAAGTCGAGGTGAGACAATCAACACATTCCCACAATTTCAGCATTACCTTTCTGCTCCGTGGAGAGATTATGTGAAAACATTAGCTAATGATTACAGTTGGCTTCAGCCATTTCAAAAGTTGTGTCTCTCCATTTTATATTAGATTTCATTTACATCACAGAATAAAAAGGTCGTGTAAGGCCAAAGAACAAATTTTGAATTTTAAGATACTTTTATGTGTAAAACTAAAGAACTCTAATCTTTTCCTGAGCGACAGTAGACTGAATGATGTGGAGCCTTTAAGACATGTGAAGGGTTAATGAACCTGCAGAATGGGTTATTGTCTCACCTGACTTAACCTGCAGTGTGTTATCAGGTAAGTGGTGTCAGTATTACACTGCCCCGGGATACAAGTTAAATCTACCTACATGTATTTGGTGGTTTGGTTTTGGCCGATATACCTTATTCTACATAATTTGTTACGTTTGGAAAATCTAGGATTTTGGCCAGAATTTAAATCAGCATTTACTGATTTTATGGCCACTTGGGGGCAGCAGAGCAAACCATAAATAAAACTACAACATATTGTCCCTTTAGTACGTTGGCATTGCTAACATGTTAGTGAACAGACTCATTTTAATTTGCTTATTTACACAACATTAACATTGGCGTCTTCCTTTCCTTGGAGCCAGTGCAAGTCCTCCTGTGTACAGTACAAATACAGGCTGCAGGCACTCAGCTAACACAGTGAAAGGGTCATAAAGTTTGTATAGCCTAAAACTCAGTGAGGTGTTTTTTTTCTTAGCATCAACAATGCAGGCATTTGAACCGTAGCTGTGGGGCACAGAATTCCTCTTCTGGTTGTTTCAAAATCCTCTCATTGGTCACCAGCTTGCATTAACCACCATTGGCCTTAGGTGCTGTGAGACAAAGGGTGTGTCTGGTTTGTACCAGTGCAAGGAGCTGCTGTGGGAAGGGATCGCTCACCCACAATAGCAGAACGGGTTTGTCTGCTAACTTAGCTTTGCTATAAGAGTCAGTAACACCTGCTGCTGCTCCGTTAGTTGAGAGGAGAGCCCAGGTTGCTCGCTGCTGACTCGGCACAAGCAGAAGGCACAGGCAGAGATGGCTGCAACTACTGCTCAGCCTATGGGGAGCCTGCCCAGCGGACTGGGGATATGCACCACGGCCCCGGATATATTTTACCTGCCTGAACTGGTGAGTGGACAGTGACAGAGGACAAGAGCGGCTGATCTCGGAGGGATTCTTTCCATTGTGGATCAATTGGTGATGGTTTAGTTTTAGTTTAGTTTTTATTTTGATGAAACTGATTTTAAGTATATGAAATATAACAAATGAAATGAAAAGGAATGAAACAAACAATGCACCTATTTTGTTCAAATTGTTCCTAGATCCGAGTCTGGTCCTGGTTATTCTTCAAATAAATATGTATTATATAGTTAAAGATTGATTAGAAAGTCTTTGATTTAAAAAAACGTAAAATTTTGTTTTTTGTGCATTTTGGAGCGATGGGATGAGGTGAAACAGACTCCTCATATGGGAGGAGCACCTTCATCTTTTCACATCTCACATTTCACTCATACTGTATCTGCGCTACTAATCTAAGAAAGAATGCGGCCAACTCTTCTTCTGCCTGAACGAAGACAAAAGATAGAGACTGCTCATATAATGGCCAAGAGGAAGGCGTTTGTGTCTAACAAGTAGACTCAAATATATTCAAGGCTGTTTTTTTTTTTTATCCAGGAAGGAATTGTGATGGTGGGCAAGTTGTTCCACAGCAAGAAGGTTATGGGTTTGAACCTGCTGGCCTGCAAAATGCGGTTTGCAGTTTGAACGTGGGGTCTTTCTGTGTGGAGTTTGCGTGTTCTCCCCCTGCTTGTGTGGCTTTTCTCAGGGCACTCAGGCTTCCTCCCACAGTCCAAAGACATGCAGGTTAATTGGTGACTCTAAATTGCCCGTAGGCGTGAGTGTTAGCATGAATGGTTGTCTGTCTCTATGTGTCGGCCCTGTGAATGACTGGCGAGTGCTCCAGGGTGTACCCCACCTCTCGCCCAGTGTTGGCTGGGATTGGCTCCATCCCCCTAAGCGACCCTTAAGGATAAGCGGTATAGTTAATGGATGGATGGTGACGAGGATACACTAATGTACTGCTTCATCTGTGCAGCAAGCCACGCTTCCACTCAGATCGGCATGAAAACAGGCAACAAATCTGCACACGGTGAAATGGCTAAATTCATCTGTAAGGATTTTTTAAAAGGTTATTCTGCACACCACAGTGTGTGAACAAGTTCAGATATCAGCTGAATTGAGACAGAAGATGAGGTGTCAAATGTCAAATGCATTGTCTTGTTTTGCATATCACTGTGCATGCAGATCTCTATGTTTCAAAGGGCAGTAGGACCACAGCCTCTTCTGTTGGCCACTGGCTGGATGTCTAAAACTATTGCATCTGCTTAAGAAAGTAAAAAAATTAAGAAGTGAATCTAAATCTGCTGTTTTCAATGTAAGCAATCATATTTTAATTTATCACATTGTCTTTCAATCATGATTTGGAGAAGAAGTGAAATGATCTCCACTTTATTACAGAAGTTTGTCTTAGGAAAAAGAGAGTTCAATCTACTGAATTAGTTCATATTTTTCTGCACTGATTTGATGCTGAATAGTTCAGGTGTGCAGTATTCTCCTGGTATGACTTTTATCTGTGACTAGCATACAAACTCTATTTGTCATATTTGAAATAGGAATCCGTGCTTATCATGTTCTGTACCGATGTTGGGTCAGTGGTCTGAATCAATGATGACTTGTGGTTAAATTGTCAAAAAGGCTTTTTAAAATGAAGCTGCGGTCAGATGTGGATCACAGAGTAAATTTTTGTGCATTTTAGACACCTGAGACAACAGTTGGGTATGACGCAGTACAACACTGTGAATTCCAAAGAGTTTAGACGGATGTGGTTAACACTTTATCTACAGTAACGTGGCAGACTAAACACCACCCACACTGTGCAGAGAGGCATATAGACAGTAAAGTGTTTGCTTTTCATGACTTTACTTTCACATTTCCTGGTTTTGATCAACATAGAATTTTGATTTTATACTTTTGCTTTGATCTTTGTAAGCTTCTACTATTAATAACCAATAATATCTGATCCATGTGTCACTGCAAATCAGCCTGGATCCGCTTAATGTTTAATAAATAATACAGGTAGGTCAGAGGTCATTTGGGAAGAAAACAGCCTGCCTAAGGAGCAGAAACTAGCAGTATCAAAAGTATAATTTCTGCTGGAGGTAGGATTTCATGTCTTCAGGCAATTACTCCACAGCAAAAAATTTTCATTTCAGACAGATTGCAGGATTCAGGATTATTGTAGCTGCTGTCACAGTGGGAGAATGACAAGGAGAGATTAAAGATGGACAAATAGAACTATGAAGAAAAGAGCATTAACAGGTAATTAGTTTCTAAAATATTGTTTATACTTTGTTTTAATATATCTGGTGTACCAGGATGGTGAAATTTGGTTTGAATGATCAACGGCTAAAAACAGAGAGTTCAGGCAAATACAGTAAATATCTGAGTCTGAAATTTTGCTTTGTACACTTTGATGATTCTCTTATCAACCGTAGATAATCTCATGAAGTGGACTTGAAATGTTTTAACAACTGTCGGAAACATTGCCATGATGGTTCAGATGTCCATGCACACCTCATTAATGTTGGTAGCTTTAAGGTCACTCTAGCACAAAGAAATATCCTAAATCTCACAAACCAGAACAACCATCTGTCCAATCCATGTCCATCTTTGCAGGTGTTTGGGGGTTTAGTGTGGATCCTGGTGGCGTCGACCCACGTGGACCCACCGAACCCTCTGGGCTGGGTGATGTTTGTCTCTGTCTTCTGCTTCGTCATGACCTTCCTCTGGATGATCATCTTTGCTGCTGGAGGGCACAAGAACAACTCTGGCTGGGCTGCTGCTGTAAGACCTGAGAGAGAGAGAGAGAGAGAGAGAGAGAGAGAGAGAGAGAGAGAGAGAGAGAGAGAGAGAGAGAGAGAGACCGATCAGAATAAAAAAAAGAATGAATGAAATAAAAGTGAGACACAGAGGGTTGTTTGCATGTTGTAACATAAGTTAATCTTAATGTGTGTCCAGGACTTTGCTTACCACGGCCTGGCAGCGTTCTTCTTCCTCAGTGCGGGGGTGGATTTGGCTTACATCACCTTCTCTAAGAGAACAGGAGAATTAAGAATATACCAGATTGACATCGCTGCTGTGGTGAGAACTGATCTGAGGACAGAATATTAACGGCTGTTCATGTGAACAATATTTACTGGATAATGACAAGCAGCTATAGTAACTAGAGCGTGATGTTCTGTACATTTATGACTTGTTTTTTCTTTGAAAAATGGTTCACATCAAACTGCTGACATGCCAAATACACAAGGTTACTCCCAACCATTAACCACTACTACTCCGTTAATAAACACCAAACTAAAGCACATCATAAAATAACTACTGAGGAATATTAAACAACAGACTGATCCTCAGACAAGTTTTTCCTTTAAGCCTGTGCTCTGTGTTTATTTGTGTGTGTGTGTGTGTGGCAGGTGTTCGCCTACGTGGCCACACTCCTCTACTTCATCCACACTATCCTCTCCGCCATCCGATGGAAGAACTTCTGAAGAGTGACGCTGAATCACAGACCTGCATGTCCAGGAAGAACTGTACAACGTGTGTGTGTGTGAAAGAGAGAGAGAGAGAGAGAGAGAGAGAGAGAGAGCGAGAAAGAGAACAAGTGTGTGTTGGTACATGTGTACCGCAGGATTACCCACAAGTGACAACCTGGTGAAGGTTTTAAACCTCATTTTGGGACATTTAATGATGTAAAGTGGAGGTGGAGCGGGGAGGGAGATCGGCGAAGAAGCGGCTTAGAAATTTGAAGCCATGCAGTAAAAAGGACATAATGAAAAAAAGTGTCGTCATATGGTCTTGATCATTTTGTTACAATGTGAAAATTAGGATTGGATTTTTCTTGAAACCACTGATCATTTATTATGTTAGTCTTTCTAGAGAACCAAGGAATATAGTGTGAATGGGATTATGGAATATACAATTTCATGTTTCTTCATATTATCATCCATGTGCAGGCCATGTTGAGCCTTCTAAACTAAGCTAAGCTAACGGGCTGCTGGCTGTAGCTTCAGATCGAACAGACAGACATGAGAGTGGTATCACTCTTCTCATCGAGCCTCTGGCAAGAGGCCAAAACATGCATTTCCCAAAATGTCAAACAATTTTGCTTTAAAGGGGCAGTCCACCAAAATAACCAAACACAAAACATGCAGATAGATTTATACATTCCTGGGTTTTCGTACATGTGTGGATTATGTGGAAAGAACATCTGCTGTTGGATTCTTAAACATGTCATTGAGCACCATAGATGCAATTCCATTTCCCTCTATTATATTGCTGTGGTGGCAGACATGTGAAAAGTGGACATCTCAAATCTCTGGAAAAAAAAAAAAAAAATCAAAACAAAAAATCTAAACTATGTGCAGTGGTAACAAGTGGGTGAGGAATATCTTTCTTTTTTGATTTGGGTGATTTATATGATATAAATGAAATTTAAAACCTTTTTTGGAACCTGTATTACACGGTATGTTCGTAAATCCAAACAGTTGCCTCTAAAGAGTAAGTTACAAAATGCTTCTCAGTGATTATTAGATAAGATTTTTTCTCCAAGAACCCCTTTGTCATAAGGAATTAATGCCAACAAATCATCAGTACTTAAAGGATGGTGACGTGTATTTTTTTAGACCTCTGGCTGAAAGTTGTATAGTTTTGCCATTTTTGTATTCTCAAGATTAAAACAAGATGTAGATGGAAACATGAGTCCTTGCTTTATTAGTTCCACTTCCCCCTTGAAACGTTTGAACAAACTCATTCCAAACTGATCCACTTATTTTTAGTTTCCATTGCAGCCCATCAGATGTGAAGCTTTAGTTCAGACACTTAACTTAACTGCTGTAGCCTGCGGCGTCATTGCTAGTCTCGTCACACACATAACCAAGTAAATATTTACCAATTTCTATTCATTGTTCAAAGTTGAAAGCAGGATAACAGTCCTGGAACTGATACAGTAGCAGGTTAATGCAGGTTGTCATAGTTCTCACAGAATGAATCCTTCTAAATTTGACATTTCTCTGACTTTTTCTGTCTCGCCACAGTGAGGTTGACGGTTTTGGCTTTTAGTTAAATATCTCAACAACTATTCGATGCATTGACATGACATTTGGTACCAATATTCATGGTGCCCAGAGAATGACTTTGGTGACTGATGTGAAAAATATACTGATTCCCTGTTAAATGTAGTGAAATTGAATTATAGTGGAATAGAAGTACCTCAAACTTAAGTATGGTATATGACAAGATATACTTTTCAGCATTGATCTTTGTAAAGACATGTTCTATGTATTCATCTGTCTGATGAATAGTTAAAACAGCATGTGTGATGAGCAGCACAGGTGATATAAATACACAGGTCAGTGTACTAACATGCTCCAGGTGAGGCTCGAACTCACAACCTCGGCATTGCTCCACAGCGTACTGTCTTATAAGTACCGCGCGCTGACCGATTGCGCCACTGGAGCTGAAAGCTTCAGAGAGATGAACACGTAGCTGAGCGCAGTATCTGTGCAGCGCTTCTGCAATGACACACTCATGCTTGAGCATCAAAGTGACAAAAATAGTAGGTAGAGGAACATTTGTAGATCTGCAGTCCAGGTATATATATTGATCTTATTCCAGATGTTGTCAGTGTTGATGTACATTTGTTTGTGATGTCTGACTTTGAAGTGGGTGCAAAGAACACATCCAAAATTGCCTGTCTATCTGTAGCATTTCTGCTAAAAATGTGTTCACAGCTTTGATAAACTATTATATATATTGAACAAAGACATCACACAGGCTCCAGTGGCGCAATCGGTCAGCGCGCGGTACTTATAAGACAGTACGCTGTGGAGCAATGCCGAGGTTGTGAGTTCGAGCCTCACCTGGAGCATTTGGTTGTACATTATTACTTGCATTTCTAAACTTGGTGCTGCTGGCTGCATGTGTTGTAGAAACATATCCAGGGTGTTAAAACTGGCATCACTCAGCTCATTGTGTCCATCAACAGTGAAAACAAACGCTGACGTAATGAGATGCATTAATGTAAATAAGTTCAATGCCCAATGCTTTGTAACTGTTCCTTTAAAACAGGCACAAAAAAAGCTGTAAAAGATACTTTTCAGCCTCCTGAAGGATTTAACTTCAGTGACTCAATTCATTATTTCTCCACACAAGCAGTAGCTTAGCTGTGGAGTTCATGTGGTCAGGGGAAAAAAAAAAATCACTTTTGATGAATAAAGCTGCATTATTATGATCATTATTATGAAAGAAGAAAAACAAAGAATCTCCGCAGTCATAGATCACATGATGTAATGCCTCAGAGGCAGACATGTCATATCACAATGCTTTTACAGATTCATACTTTATTTTATTGGAACATGTAATTTATTTTGCAACGATTATACAGTTATAAAGGAAACGTTTCCTTTACTGGGTGTATCTGGTAAATGACGTCTTAAGTTTGACAAACATGTAACTTTAGTCCTCAGTTGATGAAACGAAAAGCCAAAAGTCAGAACTTCCATCAGATATTCCCGGCTTCTGTCAGTCCTGTCGTGTGTCTTGTGGCCCGATTCCGTCATCAGCCCACTCCCACGCTTACCAGATGGTGCGTTTCACACCTGCCCAGATCGAGCGCTTGCTACCCTGCACAGCTCGTACGTCGTCCCAGTGCAGCCTAGTGTTGGGGATCTCCTCCTCGGGCTCAGGGTCGGATCGCACCCCGTCTTTAGGAGATGCCACCAACATGGGCAGCAGGCCCCGCTGCGACTGGAACTCGATGACATGGAGCCGCTTCCTCTCGGCCAGCGCCTGGTGGGTTTCCTGCAGGGTGGAACAAGAAAAAGAGATAGGTGTTAGTTTGGCGTGTCTGGTGGTGGACAGAGAAAGAGTTTATTTTCCATCAACAGCTCCACAGCTTACTGCCTTTTCAGTTTTAAAAAAAATGTTAAATACTTTTCCAGTCGCAATTAATACTATAATAATTTCAGAAATTTCTCCCACGGTGCCGATGTGGCCTCACCTGATTAGCTAATCCAGTGAAGAGGGCCCTAGTGATGTTGAGGAGATTGACAGATCCCTCTACTTTGCAGTACATGTCCTGAATGCCGATGAGCTTAGAGAGCGTGATGACCGCGCGGTGGCAGCGCAGACCAGAACCTGCAGAGCCAGAGAGAGAGAATCAAGCACAAACAAGCACACAATGATATCACCATGACTGAGCACTGGGAGTGGACAATACAACACCTTTATTGTGGAATACATACCAACCGTACTGAGTAAAACTAACTTCCCTCAACACTGACATCAAGTTTTATCGTGCGGACTAATTGCTGAATGCAGTGAGACGTACCTTCGTTTTGTTTCTTCATGCAGAGCCTCGTCCTCTTGAACTTCGTCTCAATGTCATGATAAACTGTTGGGAGAGAAAGACAGCAGCTGACTTACACTAGCCGGATATAGTCGGAGACAAAGAGAGCAAAAAGACTGAACTGATGCATGATAAACCCACAGAATCATTCCAAAACATCTCGTCATTTTAACGTGTTTTGTGCCATTTCCAAGTGGAGGCACTTGTGTTTTGGTTCTGCATCTTTTCTCCTGTTCTCCCTCAGGTCTTGTGTTTCTCTACATGCCCACCAGATGTCCTTCCACATGCCAGCGACTCCTGCTCACAGCAGCAGCTGTGGCTCATTAGTTATTCAGACACACAGTCCCTGAGCAGGAGTTGTGAGCCGCTGAAGGACGCCTGAGAAAACTGCGCAGTTCCATAGGCTGCGGTTCAAACACTGCACTGGCTGTCGCCCCTGCATCCTCCAACATCCATTTGGATTTTAATACACTTAATGAATTACGTTCTGTACCTGAATGTGAAACAATGCACAGCAGGAAGTTATGGATGGAAACTATTAAAAGAGAGGGTGGATGAGAAGAGAAAAGCAGTAAAAGAAAGTGGAGCATTTGGTGCTCAGAGGACACGTCCTGCTGGGTGAAGAAATCTAAAAGGCAAAACTAAATGTCAAACATGCGCGCGCGCACGCGCACGCACACACACACACACACACACACACACACACACACACACACACACACACACACACACACACACACAGACACAGACACAGACACACACACAGAGACACACACACACACACACACACACACACACACACACACACACACACACACACACACACACACACACACACACACACACACACACACACACACACACACACACACACACACCCCACAGAGGGAGCTGAACATTTGCTGTGGCTGCAGGAGGCTCAGGTTCATTTGGAGAAGTGTGTGTGTGTGTGTGTGTGTGTGTGTATATGAGTCTTTTGTGTGACTCACAAAACAGCGGTGAAGTCAGATCAGATAGAAAAATGGCAAATTCCTCTCTGACACAGTCTTTTATATTACACAAACTGTGAGTGTTTTCACTGTCTGACTTAAAGATGAACCAGACAGACTAAAAAATTCTACCTCTTCCACCAGTGGTGGAAAATGCCCAAAAGGGAAGCAACCAATTGCTGCCAAATTCAAATTTATTCAAATTCACTTCGGCATTGAATTGCTAATTTATTTCTACTAAACACCACTGAAGCCACATGAAAATTCACAAAGTAAAACCTGGTTCTGGGAGAGCGAAACTACTGGTGTCGTCAGCAGCAGCAGCAACTGGAAAGTTGAGCTCAAACATCTGCCTGACAAACCGGGAGCCTCACTCATGTTCTGTTTTTTATCAGGTTTGTTTTTTCCATCAATAAAACATGTTCAGTGGCCAAGTTGGGCTCATCAGGATGTTGGACAGACACAGCTGAACAATTATGAAGAAAAACAGCCAATCATTTGATAGAAGAAATCCCAGATCTGGACTGCCAAAAGTGTGCTTACCGGCCTGCAGCTAAATTGGCCATTGGGTTTTCTACTTTTTTTTTTTTTTACTTAAACTCATTGCTTGTCAAACAAACAGATGGCCTGAGAATCGTACAACGCTTTGCCGGTAAAGCTGACAGAGCAATGATAACAAAAAATGATCTAGTCGCTATCTGAACTGTCACAAAATGTAACTTTGTGTTGGGAAAAAGAAGCAAGCGAACCAATCGCATGGCGGTCCAGACAGGTTGCAGATGGTCACACAGTGAGAGCTGCCATGTGGAAGGATTTGACTCTTTTTTTCTATGATCCTGCAAAAATTAAATATACCACAGCTATATACCCCCCATCCACCCACACACACACACCTCGTCTGGTCTCGGGCCAAAGCAGGAAGCTAACTTTCTCCTCGGGTGGGTGCGGTGGAAGCTGATGACTCACACAAATTAATCTTTCTGGTTTTGCTTTCCAGCAGCAAGAGAAGCCGCCAAAAGGCATTTCGCAATAAGAAAAGTACAAGTGGTGCATTTTGACTCTAGTACCTTTTATTCACAAATCCATCGTTTGCCATTTTATCGCTTGTATGAGTGCAAGCAGGTGATACGAAGAGATAGTGCTGGACAAGAGGGGAGAAGGAAGAGCGTGAGGAGTGAATGGTGGAGAGAGAGGGAGGTTTGGGGGGAGCAGAGGAGTGGAAGTAACAGAATTGTGAAGTGGGAGAAGCTAATTTGGGACAAAGTTACGTGGCTCACAGCTGGAGCACTTCTTCAGCTTGGATCAGCATAAAACCCTGAATCAAACGGCAATCAACTGCGAAAGAAAATATCTGGTTCTAAACTGTGCATGTAAAAAATGAACGATGAGAGGACCACTGTGACTAGTGGTGCATTTCGGAAAGAAACATCCAATCGCTGAGCTTTACATTGTGTTACGTAAGCAGCTAATAGCTAATGAAAGCTAAACAGTAGGGTAATGTCACTATGGATAACACAGTCTGCAGCTTAAATCAGGTCACTTTTGGATTAAGGGTGAAAGAAATTGGTCACTATAGTGCACACTGAGGGACAAAAACATGTGGATGAACAGGGAAGATTTAGGAGGAAAAGTAAGTGAAGAAAATGATGATGATGAAATGACAAAGACACTTACTGGTGTGGTTGTTGAAGCGCTCTATATAGTACAAGTAGTGGATAGCTCTGTTCTTGGCCTGCGGAGTCACATGACAGAAGCACCCACACAGAAGCGGACATTTTGTTATTCAAATTAGCATTTCACTTGGGATGTTTGGTGACTGCTGTAGTCTAGGCAAATTATTATTATTATTATAATTATATAATACAGCTCCTCACTGTGAGTGTACATGTTGTTATGTTATTGTTGGTGGTAGTAATAGTGGTAGTAGTATTATTAGTATTATATAATACAGCTCCTCACTGTGAGTGTACATGTTGTAATATATTATTATTAGTAGTAGTGGTATTATTTGTATCATTATTATTATTATCATTATTATTACTTTTGTGTTTGAAGTTTATTCTTATTCTTTTGGAGCTGTGTGTAACAAAAAGCTATTTCCCCCTGGGGATTATTAAAGTAATTCTGATTCTGATTCTGATTCTATTAGCATCAATAAGTACAATTATGTTATTAATACAAGGGACTCTGGTTCTGTGAGAAAAGAAGAAGAAGAGGGTTTGTAGTTCTATATGCTTGCTGCTAAGCTTACTGTGTGATTATCTAACGGATCAGGATTTCATCAGACACAGGCACATGTTTTTGCTTTGGATATTGTGGCAATGAACACGTGGAAGAGTCCAAATCTGCCATTATTTCAATACTGGTTAGAAATCTGAAGGAAACAAATATCAGTTAATTAATCTGCGTAGTAATTCAACTATTTTTGTGTTGGTCATTTGATCGTTCACAACTGGTTTCATCAGTTGTATTTTATCATTTCTATAAAAAAGCACCAGAATAGTTACTACATGAACATTATGGTAGGATATTTTTGTCAATGTTTCCACCAAGTGGTCTCACCTTCCTCAGGGCTGTGATTCTGTCTGCTGCTTTACCCAACGCAAAGCCTGGTGGGGAGAGGGGAGTCAGTGTGTCAGAGAAAAGAAGTAGTTTAGGAAAAGTTCATGGTATCATTTGTTAAGGAAGCTGCCAACTGAGCCCAGATTTTACTGCTTGAAATGCTGAATTAGTGTTGCTGTCTATGAGCCTAGATGAGCACTGCAGCATGTTGGTGTTCGAATAAAGCAGCCCTAACAGACTCTCTAAGGAGAGGTTGAAGGCAGGTTTCCTCTGCCTCTTTTTTTTGTTGTTTTATTTTGCTTCTCGCCCCTGAAGAGCCTGAAAACTGTCAAAACCATTTCCCGCACTTCCCCATATCTACAGAGGCTGGAAGTTATTTTTCAACTTTTGCAAAAACCCTGAAACTGTCAAAATATATATTTTTTGTTCCGTTTCTCTTTGGAACTCAAGTGTTTTTAAATGTTTAATTTTCAGAGGGTCAAACCTGCAGCTCCATTGCCGTTGCCCACGGCGACCAGACAGCTGACGGACCTCTTCCTGCCCTCCTTGGCCGTCATGTTGAACACACTCTTCACCTGCAAAAACAACCAGAAATAACAATTAACAGCAACACACACACACACACACAGCATCAGTGTCTGAATATAACCACTGATATGTTATTACTGATATTAGTCTATTAGTCATTATACACACCTGTAATTGTAGACAGAAGTTAATTAATATATACACTACTCACAAAAAGTTAGGGATATTCGACTTTCAGGTGAAATATATGGAAAATGTAAAAAGTGAATGCTACAGTGATATTATATCATGAAAGTAGGGCATTTAAGTAGAAGCATGCAATGGTAGTTTTATTCATCTTAAACAATTTATTTGAAGAAAATCTAACAACAGTGGTAGGTATACCACAACAAAACATGTTCAGTGCCTCAATAAATTGGGATGTGGCCAAAGGACGTCCACTCCTCTCCTTTCTGTGACTCTTCCAGTCTCTGTATCACTGTTCCAACCTCCTGATGACACTCTGTGACCCTCTAAGCTCAGTGAACACCTCCGTCTGAGGACTTCCTGTTTGAAGCCTCCAGTGTTGAGGTGCTGCTGATCAATTGTTAGGTGTCGTCTTGGTCTCATGATGTCAGAATGTGAACAGCACGATGAGGAGGACTGTTTAAATACCAATTCTAACTGAAGCAGGAAATGTATTGGTCGATTCATGGATCAAACCTGTTGTGAATGTTGCTGTTAAGCTTCTTGTTAGAGAACAGCAACTTGTGCAAAAAGTACTGAAACACTGAACGGTTGGACATGTGCATTCAAAAGTTTAGAGATGGTCACATTAAGTTCACCTGGAAAGGTTAGAATGCATTTTAGGTTCATCCTGAAATTTCACCTGAAAGCCGAATATCCCTAACTTTTTGTGAGTACTGTATATATTGGCACTTGTTAAGGCATTTCACTGTGTGTGTGTGTGTGTGTGTATGTTGTCCATCCAGACCAGATTGTCTGTCCAGATTTGAGTGACTTTCATCGCTCCGTTAGTAAACAGAGCACACAGTCATCTCTGACACACAAACACACACAGAGCACCCTGTCCTTCCCTGTTTTACCACGCAAGCTGATCAACTATGTGCAACATAACTTTGCAAACACCAGGGGGCAGCATTGGTACACCACAGGGAGGAGGAAGTAGAGGGGGGGGAAAGTAAGTGATAAGAAAAAGGAGGAAAGGTGAGGAGAGAGTTGATTGGAGAGGAGGGAGAGTGGGCAAATGAGGGGGGACACTAAAGGTCAAAAAGAAGAGGACTAAGAGAGAAAGAGGAGTGGGACATAAGACAGACAGGGAGGGGTAGAGAGAGGAAGAGGGGAGGATATGAGAGAAAAGAGGTGCAGAGAGAAGTATAGTGAGAAGTGATGAGAACAGGGAGGTGTGTGCGTGTGTGTATGTGTGTGTGTTTGATTGAGCACACAGATATGTGTGTGCACAGTGTCTGTGTATGGTGTCTTGACGACAGATGAACAAACTGCTGACTCCCCAAAAAACTTTAGCAAAAACTGTAACACACACACACACACACACACACACACACACACACACACACACACACACACACACACACACACACACACACACACACACACACACACACACACACACACACACACACACACACACACACCTCCCTGTTGTGTGTGAGTGGAGTGTAACGTTTTTGTTGCTGAGATACAAATTCACCACAAATCCAAAGCAGAGCGCAAAGTGGAGCAGCTGAACGTCACTTTGACAAATAAAACTAGCCAGTCCTACTCATGAGTTAATTAAGTTGAGCTAATTAAGATAATTAGAGCGATAATTAGAAGATATTTTTATGCCGCACATTTCTTCACCTAATGTGTTACGAGTAAAAACGTAAAAAAAAGTAGTTTTAAGCATTTAATCAACCTGCATTAACCAGAATGCCATTTTCCATATTTATTCTACTTTTTGCTTGGTTTTGGTCTCTGACAACTCCTGAGAGAAATATCTGGATATTTAGATGCTAAATGCTGTGCAAGAAATGCCTTCCCTTTCACACACACAGTAATTTCATTCATTAAAAACATTGATTGGTGCAGCTTTAAGCAGAAAATAGCCGAATTATCTGCTATCTACAGCCACAGGAATTGAGTTAGTTTTCAATACCGATTACAAAATGATATTTAACATAACATAAACAGGGAGCAGACACATAAATATGAAGAGCTGCACGATCTAATGTGACTCCATAAAGAGTCTCCGCATGAAATATAATCTTTGTGAAGTTGGAGCTGTGTTGGTATGACTTTGCTGTACGATGGAAGGTGGGTTTTACTTGTGTTTGATATCCGTTTTGTTGATGTGGGGAAAATAAACCCTTTAAAATGCTGTGGTTATTTGTGAAGCTGCAGTTTGTGGTGGCGTTGCACTGAATTCAGCTCCACTGGAAGATGCTGTGTTTGTAATATTCACCCAACAGCGCATCTATGAATCTATTTACAAATACAGGGATATCTAGTGTATATTTATCTGCAACAGTGAGGTGGGAAGTAAAGAAGTGATAATACACTCAATAACATCCACCATCCAATATTTATTTATTCTGTAAAAAAACATACAGAAGCAAGCATGACTTTTATGACTTTGGAGATTTTAAAGCTTCTGCGCTGTGAGTGTGTGAAAGAGGAGGAGAGAGAAAATAAGAGAAACGTGTAAAACTAAGAAAGACAGATGGAAATAGTGAACAGAAAGTGTGTGAGTCTGTGAGAGGGAAACAAGCAATGAGTGGATCGGGGAAGAGTGAATGATAGAGAGACTAAATGGGCAGCAGACAGACGGCAGGAGAATAGGAATTAAAACTTGCCTATACAAATACTCAAAGGAAGGGCTGGGCGATAAAACGATCTCCATACGTGATATTGCTACGGATGATTAACTTTATCAACTTTAACTTGGGCAATTTTTACTCGGTACGGACAGATTTAACAGCCCATCACACAGCAGTAATGAGCCAACAACAACCAGCAAGTACTTTTTAACTCGCATGTCAAAGTACACACCTATTTCCTCCTGCAAAGCACTGTTTGAGCTACCGGTGAAGAGTGCGGATGCTAAAGTGGATGTTCTCTGGAAAAGAGGAGGAAAAACCGGTGGAACTGTTGTTGAAATGTTTACATTGAAATATTATTCAAAAATATCACAAAATAAATTCTTCACCGTTCAACAGTTAAATGTTTACTTTATGCCGTTCTATTTTGTATGTTAATAAAGTTTAACCGATGGTTTCTTTAGGCTTCTGCTTATCAGGATACTGATCATCAAACTATACATCATGATTAAAACTGTCAAAACTATGGCGCCCAGCCCTACTTAAAGGGTCCACAGTGAAGCACAGACACATCTATTGTACACGCTGATGATAAAACCAACAAGAAACTAAACCAGCATCAGCAGCTCAAAACTACATTTCCATCAGCAACTTCTCCAAAAGTCAATTTAAGGCTAAATATGTCTGATAAGGCATATTTAACTCTGCTGCTGCAGCCTCTGTATGGGAACTGTCCTCACTCTGGTTGTTAAATAGTCAGGAAATGTACTAGAACATGCACAGGAAGTCTTTTTTCAGAACCCTGAAACCATGACTTCCGAAAGTGACAAAAATGAAATGTGCCAGCATCTCATCCTGTGAACCAAAAGCACACCCCACCACATGGCCTGGATCCAGGTGTGTCTGGATCTGCTGCCCCGTGTTTTTCTATGTCCAGGGACGACCACGAGCCTATCGGGGGACTTATCTGGGCCAAAAAAAAAAAAAAAACCCCACACTGTTCACCTCGACGCTTTCATCCCCATCAGAGAGCGGAAGTGACAGAATAGTGTTGAATTTTTGCTGAGGGAACTTCAAAGTCAAGATCTGCCGTCAGCTTCGCGAGTTATGTAACACACATCTCTGTAAAAGGATTTATAATTTGACTCCAGGGCCGGAGCAGAAGGATTGGGGTCAGGGTAGCAGTAAACACCAAAACGCTGAAAACACAGCCCTGCAGCACACACACACAAACACACAGTCATGTGTCTCTGCTCCCAATACTGACACATAGTTGACACATCTTAACTTTAACAGACATGAAGCATATACAGTATTTACTAGGTGTTTTCATAGCTTCAATGCAAAATATATGTACATGCAAAGTTCTGCTTGCATGCTGTAGCAACATATCGTTTCTCACATGTTCTAGTGCGTAAGTTTCCGCCTCTGCAAACCAGATGGGATCTCAAACACGGGTCTCGTAAATCCAAATTCAACAAGTTATTAATTCTCGTGTTTCAATGCAACTTGTAGCTGCTTACAGCCAATTTCTGTTAGAAGTGCATGTAAATGTCTCCAGTGATGTTGAGTCTTTGGCTTTACATTCGTCATTTTAGGCAAAGATGCAGTAGTTTTGGCGGAGCTTTAGCAGCAGAGCAGATGGGCTGAGTTTTCCTCCGCCGGATGAGCGACAGCATGGCGGTGGGAGGATGCTACTAGCTCACTCTCACTTCTGTTTCATCTCTGATTTTCCTCAATCTGTTGCTGCTTGCCTCCCGATCTGTATCTGTCTATACGCTGCAGTGCAGGGGTGGAGTTTTCACCACATGGAAGCACAAGGCCCAGCCAAAGCACAGACCTCCACCGACGGCAAAACATTTCTCTGACTTTCTGTTGGAAGTTATGCAGACATCTTATTACCATTATTATGCTATTATTACTATTTGTGACACCCAATAGCGTACTCACTCATTAAACATGTGGCCTTCGGTGTGTGACACTGTGCCTCTGCTTGTTTTAGAAATCTGGTGAGCAGTGACATTTGAATGCTGCAGGTCTGTCTTTAGGATTTGGAATCAAGTGCATGTTCATATCAAAGCTATGGCTACGATATTACCAGATCACCACTGAAATAAAAGTCTGATCAGAAGCTTTTGAGAAATCCTGCTGACTGACAGCACCAATGGCAGTAAAACTGTTAGATCAATAATTGATTGAATTTGATTGCACTGTAAAATAGTCACAGTAAGGTTTTTTATTTTTAAATTCTGAGGTCCTTAGGTAATTACTGAGCATGTATGACATGTCATTATATGAAGGACAATTCAGAGGGAGAACAAAAGAGCGAAAACACATTTGTGTCAAGGAGGTTTTGTTGGTTTAAATTACATGACAAACAGCAGTCCAAAGGAAGCTTATTATAGCCACTGAGCAGAAAAAACAATTATCATGTTGGCTCAGGAAGCCATTTATCAATCATGCAAATGACTCAGAAGCATATGTGTGAGCAAACAAGAGAAAATAAGACACAAACACATTTAACTGACCTTATTTTGTCTTTAACTTCTCCCACACGGTGTGGGAAGAGTTACAGAGAGATGCATTTTCTCACATTTAATTGAAACTGCTGTGTTTGTCTGCAGTTTAAGAGTGAATTTATGTGGATATACAGGCTTTGTGATCAATTAGATCTTCTAATTTCAACAACTCAACATTGCTTTGATTGAAAACATCTTCACTGTTCGCTAAAATGTGCATGTGTATGACGATCGCTTCTTCTGCACCGACAATCCACCATCAAAATAAATGCAACTAATGCTTTTAGGTGCTACTGATGTGAATTTCACTTTAGATATTGAGTTTTGTACGTGCCTCGGTGAGCTCCGCTTGACTGTTAAAAAAACAAAATTTAATCCAGTTGAAAGTTCTTGCAAAACTGCTTTCATCCAGCCCACCTCCTGTTTACTTTCAACAAAACTTTCAAGGTTGTTGACTTCAGGGAGAGAGAGAAAAAAAAAAGAAAGACAAAAGCCCCTGCTCTGACACTGACTACGTTCCATCTCTGTTAATGAAATCACTGAGTCCTCTCCAAGTGGCTGCTATACCTGGAGAGAGGCCATGAACATCACTTTTCTCTCTGTCGCTCCAACTCTCCAGTCGCCCCCCCCTTTTTTTTTTTATTGTTACCTCTGCTCTCAGTCGCCCCTCGCTCTCCTTTTCATCTCTCTAAAGGCCCAGTTGATTGCAGTTATTACTGATACAGTGCCAGACACGCGCATGCAACTTGATGGCCGTTTTTCAGGCAGCAGTTTGCAGCACGTCATCTAACTGGATTAATTCATATCCTTCATTATGGTGCTTGTTTTTTGTTTGATGTTTCTCTGTATTCTACTTGTGCACTAGTCTTCACACATCTCTACCTAAACCTGCATAAATTATTCATTTTTCACCTCTTGAGGGCAGCACAGTAAGGTTTAAACACAAAGGTGTCGTAGTTTTACCATATGAAGAAAGACGGGTGACGGGTCTCTACTTGCTTCTGCTGAGCAAAAAAAGAAGCCGAGATATCCTGCATATAACAACTTTGGAGCCAGGGTTTGCACAACAGCCATATGCTGATATAGAGGGTTTATGGTCTATACTACAGGCAGCCACCAGGGGGCTACCATGTTAGCCATCAGCTTTATATTTAAAAATCCAGCAGACAAGGAGTAACATTGGCATTTAGATTTCTGGCCAATAAAAAGGTGGTTTTATAGACGACATACGTACAGATCAAAGATTGTGCTCCCTTAATGCAGGAGTATAAATCCAAGTTAAGTCCTACACTCTCTCTCTTTTTAGCTCTATTTTGGTTTCCACCAACTCCTGGTGGAAATATCGGCTGTATCTGCCATCTTCACCAGCTAATCTCTAACTTTGTCTTCCTGCTGTCTGATGCTGGGCAGGTAATGTGCAGAGGTTCATCAGAGCTTTCACACAATACTGACGAGAGCGGTGGCGTTGGACCTAAACAGTAAAGTCGTAGGCTGGAAAACAAAAAATGAATTTAAAACAGGCTAAAAAGCTCCGTAGAGCCACAGAATCCAGTGATAATTCTCTGGGTCTTCGTCACTACAAGGGATTATTTTAACATTACACATTTCACCCACTGTTGTCATTATGAACAATGGGTCAAACGACTGTGTGTAATGTGTGAAGAATTAATTAATAATCAAACATCGGCTATTGTCTGATGCCGACTCAGCCTCTGGGGGCAAGGCCCAACGTTTCAGTGTTTTGGATAACATATCTGGGCCACGACGTCCTCTTTCCTCTCTTCAACATTTCGGCTAATCTCTGTAAACAGACAAATACAAACCAGAACGCTGCAGATGCCAAAATATTGTTCTTTGTTCCTACAGATTCTGCATTCATATGCAGATATCTGTTTATAGAGATTAATGACTTATTGCTTCTCTTGCTCTACTGCTTACTTTTCTCTTTACTCTCTTCTGTCTCTCTCTCCGCTACCGACTTCCTAACTCACTCTCACAACTTTTTCTCCACCCTTCTCCCTTCCTGCCAGGCTCTTCCTCCTCTTCTCCTGTTGATTGTTTTCACTAATGTCACGCCAGCGTCATCGTCCTTGAGAGACAAGCCTTTTATTCCAGTAAGCCTTTTTCATTTCATTAGGCCTGAATTTATAGTAGCAGACACACAGCCAGATACACACATGCGCACACACACACACACACACACACACACACAGTCTATTTTATAGAGGGAGATGGCACCATAAAAGCGTTCGTCAGTTTCCAGGGGGAAGCCTAATGTCTGTGACACCACCCTTATTTATGCAGGTAGGAAGGCTGGGGAAGACTATCAATGACTCTCTCACACACACTGTGTGACAGTCAGTCAGAATGTGTATTTGACTAGATGACTGTGCAACTCAATGTCTGTGTGTGTGTGTGTGTGTGTGTGTGTGTGTGTGTGTGTGTGTGTGTGTGTGTGTGTGTGTGTGTGTGTGTGTGTGTGTGTGTGTGTGTGTGTGTGTGTGTGTGTGTGTGTGTGTGTGTGTGTGTGTGTGTGTGTGTGTGTGCGCGCGTGTCTGACCTTGTGGCATTACCCCCATTAGTTTAGTAGGGTCCATTAGTGCTAATTGAATTTAGGTAAAATACAGTACGACAGAGAGAGAGAGAATCTAAATGAGCTGGGTCTGTCCATACAGCTTATCTTATCTCTCATACACATGCACGCACACATGCACGCACACAAGCACACACGCACGCACACACACACACACACACACACACACACACACACACACACACAAACGCTTTGTATTTAATCTTTTTCAGTAAGGGACTGAAGCATGTGTGGCTCAACTAGGCTGGACAGTTGCTGATTCAACTACTCGTCCATCGTGATGACGCTTTTTTAAGCACGGCTCTTCTAAATTTTAGTCAGATCTAAAGAGGTGAGTTCTCTGCCTTCAAATTAAATTTTTCTAACTTTTTAAACCTGCTGATTTTTCTTCAGTTCTAGCATCTGGACAAAACTGAAGAGTTTTGCAGTTAGGTGCAGTGTCTTCCTATAAACACACGAGTAAACACTGCTGGGTTGATGATTTCTATCAAACACACATGCAAATGTGACTTTTAGAAGTTACAGCTTGGTCTCAGGAAACACTAAAAATACAGGTCACAACTGTACATAAAAAAAACCTAAAAGCCTTCCTAAGCAAAGGAAAAAAAAACATCCTGCCAATGACATTAAATTTAATGCTCTACTGCAGCTATCCTCGCTCAGCAAACTTGCCTCCAACGCCATCCATGTGTGCAGACCACACTGGATTTTCCACCATTTTGAGTTTCTTGAAAACAGTTTCCTCCTTTGAGGCTTTCTGCGTTGTTGTTCTGTACAGTCTGATCTAGTTAGAGTCTCAGTGCAGGGATGCAAACTCATGAGGAGTGAAAAGGGTGCAAACGATGTGAACCTCCTAGAGAGGACCGGGGTCATACACCCCCAGGAAGATTTTTATTTTTTATTTTATTTTTTTAATCCTTAAGCTTTAAATTGTGGAGCTACAGTTCATTTTAGAATCAGTATTGAGTGAAAAGCTCACCCTAAAATTAATTTAATCTTACTGCTCAATTCAAATGTAACTAATGTAGCACATTAGACAGTTTAATTTGCTTGTGCACAGTATGATACTCTTTTCTTCAAGATTCAGTGCTTTTTTTTATATTTCAAGGGGTTTTCAATGTAGCAGTATAATTGGCTGCTAATTTGAGGTGATTATTAGGAACAGAATCAACTGGGTTTTTTTTCAAGCCGAGCAGAGTGTTACTGAAAATATCATCAGGAAATAATAATTACACATAAATGGAATGAATATATGGTAGAAACATGAATTATATAAATCAATATAGAAACCTTGATCCCCGTTCTACAAGGTTGCAATGAAACTCCTACAAATAGAACAATGTTGACTAGCATTTACAGAAACAGTTGCTGAAAGTTTCTGAAAGCTTCGGTGTCAGTTTGTGGTTTATTCAGTCGGCGGACAGAAAGTGAGAAGCACTCACCTCAATGACACGTGAATCAAAGTCCTCGTAGGTTTCTGTGGAGACAATGAAAGGGAGACAAAGAAAGAACCGTCATTTGTGCCCAGCCTCACACGCTCAGACACTTTGAACACATTAAACCCGGCTCCTGCTAGCGTAACAAATACCCAGAGGCCCTTACAGCAGTGTAATGAGTTGACACTTTTCATTGTCAGTGACCTCAGAAGGATGTTACTCTCCCAACAGCAGCCTGTTCACTTCGAACCAATTAACAACAAACAAAGGAGAGAGATTCAAAAGCTCTAAGGAGAGAGAGAAAACACACACACACACATGCACGCACGCACGCACGCACACACACACCTCAGCTGGGATGTTAGCTCACCAGCTCTTAGAAACTAAACCTGATCAGAGGTAAGCAACCTAGTTACAGCTCTCTGCACAGCACATTCACCAGGCCCACTGTGTATTGAGTGTGTGTGTGTGTGCAAAACTAAGTGTTTGAGCGTGTCGAGGAGAGACTGCGAGTCTATTTCACAATGTGAGAGCTTGTTAGCATGGCGACAAAAGAGAGGAAATAAGAGGAAAAGCAGAGGACGATGCGAAAGAAACAGCGAGCGAATATGAGACTGAAGACAAAAAGAGGGAGCAAGAGGCAAGAAACTGCGCTTTGAGTTAAGAGGCTCGTCCTTCTTCTGTCAGCGGTTTCAGGGAAATGGGCTAAACTCAATTCCGACAGCGTAGACCAAGATTTAAACAAGTAATAAGGCTGGGAATATGAGGCTTGCGGCTCGATCAGAGAATCCGGGGGAATTAAGAGTTGATTCAGCTGGAGATGCACCTTTATGGGCTGCAGGGGCCGTTTACAACACACGTTACAATCGACCTCCAACCCAAAGTCCAGATATACACCTTCCTGTTACAGGAGGCGGGGTGAGGGAAAACGTATTATTTTGGGTCTGTAGTATTGATTTTCTGCTTTTCTTCTGCTCCAACTTGACCATTTATATTTAGTGTCTCCAGTGAAACCTACGAGAATTAAACTGTAAGTCTTCATTGTCCCTGAAGGTCAACAGCGGGCAGCCAATTAGATAAAAAAAAGATCAGGAGCATAAAAAACAGGACACAGGAGATATGATGACATGTGATGTCATGTAATAACAGGAAAACCCCCTTGTGTAACCGATGCCAGGGATCAAGTGCTCACTGGCACACCTGAATGGAATGAAGCCTTCACTATTGGTCATTAGCAGTCACAATTAGTCATTACGCTGATGGGAATGTCATTCATTTCGCAGGCATTTGGTTCTAAAAACAAAATTTGTACACGAGGAAATTGTTCTTGATGAAATTTCCTAACAATCATCCAACAGCTGTCGCAATATTTCAGTCTGGAACAAAGTGGTGGACTGACCGACACGGACGTCCTCAGAGCGGTCATTTAGGCAGAGAAGAGAAAAAAAGACAAGCGCGTGTAGGAGGAAAGAGATAAATACAGGAGGTGAAGGAGAGGGGAATGGAGGAGAGAAAAAAAAACGAAGAGAAGGCAAGAAAAGGGGAGAATGAGACAGAGAGATGTCTTTCTAAATTAGGAAACACTTGACACTTTGCTCACATTCTCTTCTTCATCACTCCTAATGGGCCACCATACTGGCCCGTCACTCTCTTCCTCTCTCACACACTCAGGGCAGCTCATAACCCTTATTATTCCTCTACTGCTCCATCCATCTCTTCTTTTTCCATCATGCAGTCATCTGCGGCTGCACTGATGGAACATCTTGACCGAGATATGTAGATCCAGCTTAACGCACACTCAAGGTTTACAGCGTTTACATGTTACTATGCTGCGCTGGTGTGTGTGCGTGTGTGTTTGAGTGTGTGGTTTACCTCCATTGGGTCCAGGGTCAGGGGGGCCCAGGCTAATGCCTCCCCAGGAGTTTCCCGTCCATCCTCTTTCCCTCTTCACCTTCATCTTCCTCCTCCTCTCCCACTCATCCCTCTGACGCACTGCAGAAAGACACGACCAGCAAACTCAGCTCCAAAACTGCTGTCTGTGCTTCCGTTTTGAGGAACATTAAAGGTTCCCTGTGGCGTTTTCGACGTCTAGCAGCGCTGCAGAGCTGTTTTTCTATCAGTGGGTGCCTACTTTGATTGTCTCGACATGATACACGTTATTGCTCACGGTTTCACACTATTCCACTGATCAACAGGTGGCAGTGACATGCCAAGATATGCTGCAGAGTGCCAGAAGTGGAAGACTGCAAAGTGAGCAAGCATGGATGTAAACAATGCTGGATTCAAAATACTTATTTCACGAGGAAGGAAATGCACTCCACGCATTAGGTAGACCTCAAGGATACACATAACGACTTTTTGTGAGTAGCTATTCAAAAGACTCTTTTCAAGTAAAATCTCCAAATCTGACTAAGCGGCTCCCAGTGGAAAATGACAGAAGTGGTAAAATTTGGAAACAGCTTCTAACCCTAACCCTCTGATCAAACCAGAGAACATGTTCCTGGATTTATAGAGGTCACGTTAAAGTAGTATGTGCGATTTATCATTAATGTTCATGTCTATATATCCAGAAACTGTATTGTGTTTGTTAGTGTTTGGTGCACTGTGCAATTATTACCGAGTTCAGTTTGCACCTCCTGCTGCTCAGTTTCGCCTCTTCGCGCCATGCTCTGCACAGCCCCGGCCTTCACAACAGGAGTGTTCAGACCAGGCCACAGGAAACCACCACGACCTGTGAAGTTAACAGAGGAAGAACTATTAACAGAGGAGTTTAAAACTTCCTATCTGGAAACGGATTTTGGCCTGAACAAAGTCCAGCCAATTTTTAGATCAGGAAAGTATAAAACATACCTACAGAAAACTTTACACTTGTCTGTTCTCAAAAGAGATTTAATGAAATTACATCAAAAGATGTAAATGAAATTTACATGTGTACTAAAACAAAGACAGATGGACGGCAGACGGACCAAGAGAGAGACAGACGGGCGATATCTCACCTTCCCCAATGTTCTGTCCTCGGTTCAGGTCTCTCCTCAGTTTGCGTTTGGTTCTCTTCCCTCTGCCCTTCCTGGATCCTGCACCCGACTCCGCCAACACACCTTTCCACAACTGCTCAGCCGTCACTGTAAGTGCACACACAGAGTCACATTTTTTTTTATCTTTTCTATTCTTTGTCTGTATGAGAAAAGAAAACAAGCGGGAAAAGGAACAATTGAGAGACATGTGCGCACCATCCAGCCTTGGCAGTCAAATACAATAAAACTCAGGGACTTCATCAGTTGACAGTGCTGATCAAACAAAACACATCAAAGTACCCAAAAAACTACAGAGAAGATTCATGAAGTCAAACTGTACTGATTCACAACCAGAATAAGTCAAGCAGAAGTGTTTCTATATCCTGATTGTAGCTCTAACGACGACTATGAATCCCAGCCTAATAATAGTAATAACAGGCAACTGCTACTTTTTTAAAAAACATTTCAAATTTTAATATTAAAGTATAGAACAGTATTATAACATAGTGATAGTTTAAGTAGGCAGCACAGTGATGCAGTTGCTGTTTCCTCCTTCACTGAAAAGTGAAAATGCTGACAACAGAGCAGATTTAGAACTTCACAGGGTGCCCTCCTTTTCACCTGTGTCCATTTTCTCTCCCGCTTCACCGTCACAGCACTGACTTTCGCTCCAGTCACTGAGACAAAACACACTACAATTCAAGAGGCCTGTGAATGTAATCTCTTTGGCATAATGAAGTTGACTTACGACACCATTAAGGCAGCTGTTCTGAGGATGTATGGACTCAGGGGGCTGTAAGGGCCATACGTAAAGATGTCCAATGTGTGACATATGGAAACGCCTGGGGGACTGTACTTAAAATACAATAAACTCTTAGTGTTGGCAAGAACTCACACCCAATGTGGATTCACAGTATAACAGGTCCAGTTCAAGATCCGCAGTATAGTCCACTGACTGAGACCCATCTAAAAACGCTGCACATCAAGGAAAGAACTGGACAATAAAAGAAAATTAATATAACCAAAACTCTCCTGAGTAATAAATATTTTAGGACGCTTCATGAAGAAATATGAGCCCAGAATCAAAGTCAATGGAACGTGATGCTGAGGGTGTATAAAAAGTGTCTGAAAAGGGTGTGTGTGTGTCTGTGTTTGTGTCTATTCCTATGATCACAATGCAGACATGTTGACAGGCACAACACATGTAATTTGTCTGAGAAATGCTAAAGCACTGACTGCATAGTTATAAGACAGAAAAAAGAGCAGTTATGCAGTCGGTGAGCGAGCGAGGCGGAGACAGACAGAGGGACTGTTTGACAGCTCCATATATTATTCCCATTTTAAAGACTGCCATCAAACTGACATGTTGGCCAAACAAGCTCTAGCACACACCTACATCTGCTGATTAGATCCAACATACACTCTGACATTACATCCATAGTATGCTGCTGTAACAGCCTCCACTCTTCTGGTTTCAGCCCTTACATCATACGTTGGACCTTGGCTGCAAGAATTCAGCCACAAGAGCCTCAGAGGGGCTGGGAACTGATGGTGAGTGACCAGGCCTGGATCTCACTGAGCGTTCACCAGTACGTCATAAAGGTGTTGAATAAGGTCAGTCCAGTTCTTCCAAACCAAATGAGGAAAACTATTGCTTTTTTTTATTGACTTTATGGCTTTGTGCACATGGGCATTGTCACCAAAACAGGACAACATTCTGCAAATCAAAATAAGTTGCAACCCTCTGAAACACCATTTTTAAAACATTTATTTTATTATATACTAGTATACAATAGTATTGCATGCTCTAACATTAAGATCCCCATTCAGTGAAACTAAGGGTCCAAGTCCAAACCATGACAAACAGCTCCAGACCATTAAAAAAAGAGAAGGATGGGAAAAATGTCTGTGACAGGAAGAACACACGAGCACTGGAACTCACAACGCAACATACTGGAGGTTATCAACCACTGAGCCCTCTACCATTGTAACATTGTGATTTAAAACCCTGCCACACACACAGGGTCCAAAATCAACACTAAGCAAGCACCAAATGCAGGTAAATTTCCCGTTTAGTGAGCAGAATCTCATCACTGCAAATATCAAAAATTAAGCTTGGCAAGAGAAAAGCTGATGAGAGTATTTATGGAAACATTTAGCGCCTTAGAACTGATGAATATGTATTCTAAGGAGTCTCAGCGAGAGAGCACCAACAAGTAATATTTCACTGTGGATTCATCATAAGCCATATCACCCAGCCATAGTCTCTCAATTGCTCCAGCGGTTTAAGAATTTTAATCAATACCACAAACATATTAAATTCCATAACGTAAACAAATGTTGCAAAATACATTTTTATATCAGAAAAAAGGGGCGTTTTGATGGCAGCGTCAGTCCAAGAATGTTTATTACGCCTTAGCAAACTAACCTGAGCTCAATTAATAAAGGTTGAAAGAGTTTTCAGACCAATGCTTTTCGTTGTTTTTTGTTTACGGTCTAAATAAAGATCATACATAAAGTAAATTAGTGAGCTTTTCAGGTGTTGCATGGCAGGTTTAAGAACTTTGATTTTCCTTTAAGAATAAGGTGATCCACTGTTTTGATGAAAATAAGGAACAGCAATGCTAGTGGCCAATTTAATTAGATTTCTCATCATATATTATAAGTTGAGTGTGTTCTGTCACATTGGATCAGCTTGGAAAGCCTCCACGTGAAGAAGCAAAGTGAAGATGTGGATATAGGTGACAAATGATCCAAAGTGCTGACAGGGGATCTTGGAAATATTTTTTTTCTTATACTTACACTTGTTGAAGAAGCTGCCATGCCTGGTTTGCTGCCATGCTGTTGCAGGTGGAAGTGCGTGGTTTCTTTGGAGAGAGGCAGCTAAGGGTCGACTCGCCAAATGGGACACCTGGATTGTTGCCCCTATGGCGCGCAGTGGTGCTGCACCTGAAGGAAGCATATATGCAATACAGCTTAGGTGCATCTACCTTTTTTTTTTTGGTGGATAATGCCAAGTGGGTCTAACATGCAGAGACGCTGCTGTGAATATACATTCACAGAAAACCCATGACATTACTCTGACAGTAAACATCAAGGTCAGCCATTGTGCTGGAACTTCATCTTGAAAAATAATAAACGCCAGGAGTAGGCTGTTCATCTGACATTGACACACCATGCTGATATTTACTTTCAAAGAGTATAAGCTGAGCAGCATCAGCCGGTTCCCAGGTTCCTCTATTCCCTACCCATCCACACACTACTAAGGAGGGAGACAGAGGGGATAGGACAGTGATGAAGGTTGAAATTTAACTGAAATAAACTGAGTTCAGTTCTATAAGATCATAAGTTTGTTGTGAGTATGCCGAAATAAAGCACGGTCTAAACCATTGCATAACAAGTCTTATGTTATCTTCTCAGAGGCGTTTACATTTACTAATGTGTAAATTTAAACAATTCTGACTTAAGTTTGGTGGGCGAAAATACATACATCATCTCAAGGCTACTTGAGGAACATTTCTATTAAACATACACTGACGTATGAATTACCAGCAGTAGCTTTAGACTCGTATATCTTTGTATTACACCAATACTTCATATAAAGAATAAAATAACGATTACAGAGCGCGTACACACGTGAGGAACACTCAACCTGCAGAACACACGCAAAGCCTGCGACTTAACAGCACCTGAAAACGGAACCGGCCAAACAGCCGCAAACACAGCAAACACACTCCGATATATAAGATGAAGTGTTTTAACGGAGCTGGAGAAGGTAATAAAGAAAAACACTTCACCTCCGAGTGTGATGCGGAGGGCACAGCACATCCGCAAGGACGCCGCCATTTTGGAATTATGAGAGGTCCTTCAGCGGATAACAAGGTGTCTGAAGTATGCCTGTTGAAAAATTAGAAAAGGCAGATCATCTATAAGATCTGAATCTGATCTGTATTATTATTATTATTATTATTATTATTATCATTATTATTACTGTTGTGAGCAGTAGTAATAGTAGTGGTGGTGGTAGTAGTAGAATTAGAATTGGTACCAGCATATTGTCCTGTTTGACAACAACATGAAAGTTAGAGTTCATTACACAGTACAAACAGAAAATGACAATATCAAAAATACAGAATAAAAATTAGACAGGCTTAAGGAAGTAGGCCTGTAGAGACCATGAAAGGGTTTACTTAATAAAAAAAAAATATAAAGAAATTCAATAAATTAGAAAATCTGTGTTATCAACTTTATTGTGAACCCTTTGGATCTTGCCAATATAAGGACTAGAATGGACAAGGATAGAATAGAATAGTCTTTTCACCTTCATCTCCGTGGCGTTTACAATTTGTGTTTCTACATTTTATCTTGATTGGTTAGATTAAGATTAAGATTAATGTATCAAAACTAAACCGTCTTTGCTGCTTATTAAACTGTGTTTGCAAGCACGATGAGTTGGATCATTCGTATGAAACACTCCCTGTGAATAATTTCAACATGAATGGCATGTTTGTGCCTTTCTGATGAGCTCTCGGTTCTGGGAGGAGAGGAAAAACAAATTACAGAGATTTTCATTTCCAGGAGGCTGTCTGTTGATTGGCTGCGTATGTAAAAACGCCACAGATCCTTGGTTTTTCTGGTTTCTCCTGATATTAATTATCACATCGAGAGGAGAGGAAACAAGATGATTATAATGTGGAGAAACTGGGGAGGAGAGGCAGGAGGAAGGTGAAGGATGAGAGACGAGAAGGAGGAGAGACAGTTGGGGAATGAAGTGTTATTTAAAATAAGGTAATAAGTGCGTGTTAATCATCCACACAGCATGAGCTGCATTGGGAACAGGAAGGAATCTGCTGGATGGGATTGTAGACATACAGTCTGATATTGTGACAATAAATACATGCAGCAGGCCACCAATCAGCACAACTGGCCTTTAGACATGCTGCAGAGTGACTGGTGATTACTCATTGTATTCGTCTCAATTTCACCTTGTTCAAGATAATTTCCTCAACATTACAGCCCTTTTCTTGTCAATGCGGTGGAGAGCTGCAATCAAAGAGCTGCTCGAGAAAGAACAGCCGCTCAGCTGTGTGACAGGAGGAGGTGGGAGCTGCTGTTGAAAGAATCACTGCCTTTCTGCAGAAACTTTTCTGCACAATAATTGCCCCATAATGACAGCTTCATCCAGGGTTTTATGTAAAAAGAATGAGTCACTTTTCTCGGCTTTGTACAGTGGCGGAGGAGTGAAGAGTGGGAAAATATTTTTTGAGGTAAACACAGTGTTGCTGGAGTTCAGCGCCACTCAAGTCAAAGTAAGAGAAGTTTGTCTCGGAGAAACACAAGTGCAGCTCAGTGAGAAACTGTTGGTGATGCGTGTTGGTTTCTGCATCGTCTGAGTGGGCTGTTTCAAGCCAGAAGGGTCAGCTGTTTGTTTTACACAGAATATCAGATCATATTACATTGTTAAGAACAGTCGGAGGAGTCATTTTGGGCGCCCGGGATCCTGGATGTAAAAGTGAACTTTGTATAAACAATGTTAGGTGACTGGCAGGTGGAGCTCTTCGAAGGCTTTGAAAGACACGAAGTGCAGAAGATGAGCAACTGCATGAGGCAATATCTTGTTCTGTGCACATAAACAAGACTAGCAGCTCTGTAATACACCAATGATTACGAATGTCATGCTGTGTTGAAGAAGACTTCAAACTAGCAACTAAGACCATAAACTCATTAGGAAAGTGTTAACTGAGGCTCATTTTTGCGTAGACTTCCATTCATTCTGACTTCTTTTCGCCTCCCTGCTGGACATTAGAAAGAACACAGGTTTAAGGCACTTCCGCATTGGTTCACATTTCAGACCTTGAATTTACGTCCACTTCTCTTATACAGTCAGCGAGAGTGGGTGTGTATGGATATGACAAATGCAACTCCTAATACTATGCTGTACTTGTGTGTATGTTATTTTGTCCCCAAATGAAGCTGTTTTACTGTTACCATAAAAAGCACTGTCCCAAGATAAAGCAACATGCCAAATTTTAGTCAGAGAAAAACAGAAGAAATTCCTATTGTGGTATTCTACAAGACACAAATACGTTACTGATGTTATAACTTCTTATACTCACACTTTTGTACTCTAGCTGTTATAGGACTTGAACTTGAACTCCACGTTTTCCATCAAAGACTGAAGGCTTGAAGTAAGACCTCATATCACCTTTACCTGTGGAATCATAATCTTTCTCCTCTAGATACTCCACTTTGCTCTTATCAGGAACTTCAACATCACCTTAACCTCTCTCCTCAACTCGTATTGCTTTTCTTCAGCACATCCTTTTCTCACAAGATCATGTTAGCTTCTCCAGATTAGACGATATGATCTACTGTTTTTTTAAATGTACCTCCGACCCTTCTCTGCCTTGTTTGTACCATTGTTTTTTGTGCTGTTGTACTCCACTTGTCTGTGTAACAGCATATATATATTTATCTATTTTTATATGGGCTTTTCAGGCAACGCAGAAGTTTTGGAAACAGCAGTCGATGGTAGGCTATCCAATGCCTTTCCAACACAGTTCTCAGACACATGCACGCACACACACTTTTTGACACTACAATATGTTATAATATGAACAGCTCTATGGAGAAGAATGAACAATTCAGGATAGATAGGAGATATAATCCTCCAATCATCTGTATTCTCCAGATGGCTTTATAGATTAAAGGTACCCATCTATCACACTGCCATCCAGGGACTATCTCTCCTCTCTCTCTCTCTCAGGAGTTGGACAGTGTGTGTATAGTGATTTTAGTCTGTTTGTGTTTGTGTGAGAGACAATGAATGAGCATCTAATTAAGCTTAATTCACAGTTAAACAACTGAATACAGCGAAAACTGCAAAATCTCAATAAAACAAAAAAAAGTGTAACAGAGCAACACATTATAAATATAACAATCTATTGAAATGGTTTTTTAAAAGCTTTTTTAAATGAAGTACTGACTCGGCTGACCTGTGGAGGAGGCTGTTCCACGAGGCTAGAGCTAAAACTGTAAAAGCACAGTTTTGTTTTGAGCCTTAACCACAGAACATTTAACAAATGTTGGTCAGCAGATCTGAGAAGTGCTGATGTTGTATATGGAGTTAAAAGATCAGAAATGTATGGGAATGAGTGGGAGAAATGTGAGAAGGAGAGAATAGGATTGTATTGACAATGAGGAGAGGACACTGATATGTGATTCTCATCATTTTAATTTTGTCTTTGTTCAGCTAATAGCTGCTGTCCATTTTCACAGATTATCGGTCAGTCAGAAAACATGGGTCGTACTGTGACACCCTCCTTCTCTGATTTTCTCTGGATGGAATTTGACTGTTTTATTTATTGATCACTGTTCTACAGACCACTATTTTACGGTTTCTCTTTCAACAACTATTTCTAAAAAGATTATATTTAAAGAATGTTATGTAATATTATATGTTGATATTACAGGTCATTATTACATATGCATGTTGTTCATAATTATGAATGGTGCATGAAATTAATGTCAGCACCTGTGAAGTTTGCCTTCAAACCTCTCGGGTAACCCTGACCGCAGCCATGGACTTCTGTTAGAAATGATTTCCATCAGGAAGCCTTGAAGGCAAAGTCCTCCAGTCTGCTCATACACCCTGTTGTTACCATTGTCAGCCTTATACTTACAAGATAAGAGAAGCAAAAATTCTGGAGCTTCGACTCCATCTTACTGCTTTTAACCCAGCATACCTCTTTATATAACGCCAACAATATGAAAAAACCTGTTGAAGGTAGCAACTTTTATGAGAAGACTATTGGCAATGATTGCCTTGACCCTTGAACAAGCAAATTTTAACTTATAGTTTGTTTTTGTTGCTAGCTAGCTCCCCAAAAGAAGGGTTTTTTGTTGTAAGCAGAAAATCACATACTTGATTCAAGCAGTCAGAGCTCTCAGTGGTTAAAATTGCGTTGTTGAAAACAAATTCAGCCTGTCAGGTTTCATTAACTCCATACTGAGGAATGGAGTTAAGAACCGCTTTGTAGCATGTATGGACACAAATCAGACAAACAGTTTTAAATGTGGGGGTTAAGATCTCTGCCAGGCATAAGCTTGGAGAGGATCATGTGTTTGGTCGCTAAAATGTACAATTCCATACAATTCAATTAATACAAATTTCCATTCAGTATTCAGTATTCAGCCTATAGCAAAATTAATCAATTGGACTTTTTTTCTATTGAGGGATCTGACTCCGGACCTTTCCCTTTTTGTGAGTCAGTGAGTGAAGGTTTCGCCAGTTTGGCCAACCATGGTGCTTTGCAGAGGACTTTAGGAGCAATAGATGGCAGTCACATACAGATCAAAGCTCAATGATGCCAATTGTTACTTAGACAGAAAACTGTTTACTCTTGTTGTACCACGTGGCGGTGCAGTGGTTAGCACTGTTGCCTCACAGCAAAAAAGGTTCTAGGTTTGAACCTTGAACCTTTCCATGTGCTTGCGTGGGTTCTCTTTGGGTACTACGGCTTCCTCCCACAGTCCAAAGACAAGCAGGTTAGGTTAATTGGTGACTTTAAATTGCCCGCAGGCACGAATGGTTGTCTGTCTCTGTGTGTTGGCCCTGCGATTGACTGGCCTTTCGCCCAATGTCAGCTGGGATTGGCTCCAGCCCCCCCGTACCCCTTAAGAATAATCAGTATAGACATGGATGTACTGCAAGTCATCTATGACCAGATATATAGATGTCTTCTGAGCATAACCTGGGTCAACACATGATGCCAGGGTTCTGCGCTGCAGTTCACTTTTTGCTGACCACTTACTGCTTAGTGATGGAGGATATTCTTGCATCGACAACCCCATTTCCATCATCACACCCTATAGGGAGCCAGTCCAGAGGCCAATAAAGCTTGCCTCAGCAGGCACAATTCAACAGGAAGGCACATCAAAGAGACCTCCGTTGGCAGCATGAGGCCCAGTTGAGAGCCATCATCCTTCAGACTTGAATCACCTGATTGTCCCCAAGGTGGTCACTGCCTGTACAATGCCCCACAATGGCTGCCTGGGAGTAGGAGTTATTATGGACGAGGCTGTGTTCAAACATAAAAGAAGATGTGGACATGTGGCAGAAAAGGTGTTATCCAGCTTAATTTCAGCTCCTGAGCAGAGGTACAATATGCTGCAACAGCATGCTAATAATGTACTGTAGGTGACACAAAAAACCTAAACATGCAGTTGGTCTCTCTGCAGTTCGGAGAACATTTAAATTACAACATATTCCTGAGAAATATGTTCATATAAATAATAAGCATTTTCTCATATACTATTAAATAACACAAATCATAAAGCCTGTTGCCAGCATTAAATATGAAACAGAGAGACATCATCCTGGCATAAACTCAATACATCGCCACACACGACTTCTGACCCAGTTAGTGGGTGCTTAAGCTCCTGCAAAACATCAAGAAAAAACTCTTGTGGCTATCAAGACTCATTTAGAATTACCCAAACTACTTGCAGAATATATTTTTAAGCACTAATATTCGCTATTTATCAACCTAAATGCTATGAAGATGTTGATTATTATTGTATGTTTTTTCCTGCATTCTGCAACAGCCCCCAATAGCTCCAGAGCTACGTGCCTCTCCACAACTTTTCTGTCTTCTGTGCATGTAAATCCAATCCTTCTACGTCTGGCTCGTTGATACACAGTTCACTGAATTTTTTTTTGCTCTCTGTGGTTTTGAATCTCACTTAAATGGCCAAATACCCGATGCAGTCCACTTCAGAATGCACTAACAGTATTATAATTGTTTTAACATCAGCAATTAAATAATATATATAATCCTCACTATAATGACATTTGTCGGTGGCTTAAAACCAAATGTGCTTGTGCTTTATTTCAAAAGCACCATGAATTCAACTTGAAATGAAGCTGTGATCCACCTGCAGAGTGAGCGAAGCAGAGAGGCAGATAGTTAGAGAGTGACTTGAAGGCTTTTCCCAGCGGAGATGTCCAGGTCATCTTAACCTGACGTGGGTCGATACTGTAACTCCCTGCTGTCCCCTCTCTGACACCTCCTCTTCCTCTCTTCCTCCTCCTCTTCTCTCCTCACACAGATGGGACGGGACAGGCAGCGAGAGGAGGTGACACCACACCTGCTTTAACTGTAGAAACCAATAATTGTCGCCATGTTGTTCCTGGCATCGTTGTAATTTCCTTATTTCAGCAGATATTTGAGAGGATTAGTTGAGCAGGGGGCCTGACAAACGATACTGAAACCAGTCCAAACTCTCTTCACTGGCTATGTTAATCTATGTGCAGAGCTAAAGTATACTTATTGGTTAAAACATTATTTGGTTAGAAAGGTAAGAAGTTAGACTTTACTTTGCCAATATTGAATTAATTGAAAACATTATAATTTCAGATCACATGATGCTACTATGTTTTAACTTCAAGATAGGTACCTGTTTAAATTACTAACTCATGTTAGTTATCGTCTTATATTGGAGCAAACAAAGGTGTGTTTGTTGATGGATTCAGGTGTAAATCAGGTCACACTATTTAATCCATATCCAACATCTTTACTCTTGCATCTCTGGCTTCAGAAAAGTAAAAAAGATGACACTCGCCTCTAAACATTGAGAATACCTGCTGTCAGACTTGCAAGGGTCACATGCACACCATTTCTGCATTTTTGCCGTATGGCCTGAGCAAGACTAGCGAGAAAGCTTGACAGGCCTCCTACATGTAGTTACGGTTGCTAACATGAGATTGAACATAAGAACAAAAGAAATCTCCTCAGTGATGCCCAGCTACCAGTTTGGTCCATGCTGTTATCTGGCCAAATTTAGACAACGTGACATCTTTTGCAGGTACTTCCTACAGATACAATAACACTTGACGTTTCATAAATCACCACCATCATTCAGCAACCACAAGGGTGAAATTCATTGTACAAAAAGTCCAGAGACCATTTTCTACTTCCACAAGTGTCAGAAAATGCACCGCAACCACAAAACCTTCACAGAAGGCTTATATACTGCAACCAATGTAACCCAAAGATACATTTTCCTCATATCAGATACAAGAAAGCATTTTAGTCAATGAAGGCAATCCTCAACTTATTTAGAAGTCGATAAGACAAATTAAAAACCGATAAAGAGGACTGTTGTTTTTTTCTCTTTAAGTATATGACAATGACTGGCTATCTGATAAAGTTGTTATTGAGGAGGGAATTGGTCCAGGGTAGAAAAAACATTGCTGCTGCCAAAAAGTAGTAGGCGAAAGGAATAAGGAAAAGAAGGAGGAGGAGGAGGAGGAGGAAGAGGAGGAGGAGGAATCTGATGAAATTCAGTTGTACTTGAACATTTGGCCTTGAGGGAGGGAGTGAGGGGGGGGGGTGAAGAGAAAGACAAAAATTGTAATAGAGTGAGGGAGATTGGAAGGGGAAAAGAGTTGGAGAGAGACAAAGACACAAAGGAGAGAACTGAGGGAGTGGAAAGGAAAAAAATATATAGTTAGTCAAAGCGGCGAGAAAGTGCTCTTAAAGTCAGCGAGAGATGTGTGCGGGCTATGTGTGTGTACATGAGTGTGCACACCGGCCTATATGTGTCTTTATTTGACATGAACAAAGGAGGTGGGAAGAAAGTGGGAAGAAAGCAGGGGATAAAATGAGTTTAAAATGGAAATGTGTGGGGCAGAAGAGTCGGGGTGGGGGTGTGTGGAAATGAATGGAAGCAAAAGAGTGAAGGAGGTAGAAAAGAGAGTCGACAAGAAAAGAAGGGAAATGGGAGGCTAGAAACTTGAGGGAGGGGAAGGAATGGGAAATAAGGAAGGAGGAGGAGATTGTGGGATAAATGAAGAACTTAAAGAGCAAAAGAATTAGGAAAGTACAGAGGAGAGGAAGCATGAAGGAGGAGAGGAGGGAGCAACAACGACAAGGACATGTACAGTAAGAATAAGAGGAAGAAAGCAGACAGCAAATAGGGAAGGACACAGTGGGGGGGGGGTGAAGGGAGTGGAGGATGAAGGGAAAGGATTGTGAGGTTAAAAGAAAATGAGGAGAAAGAATGGAAGGATGAAGGAGTGACGAAGAGAATGAAGGAGGATAGGAGGTTGAAAAAATAGAGGGAAATAAAGGGTTAGAGCAATTTAAGAGGAAAGGGGGATGAAGGAGGAGAAGAGAAGAGGATGAAAAGGGAGAAAGGGCATGGGGGAAACAAGGGAATTGTAAGTACATAAGCATATTGTTAGTCGCAGAGGCCGAGCTTCAGAGAGCCGGCAGTGTCATTAGGCAGGGGTGACCCGACCACCTAAAGAGAAACAGAGATTAAATGTCAATTAAATAGTCCTCAAAAAAAAAGAAAGCAGCAGAAGAGAGGGGTGAATGACAGAATGATGAAAAGAAATACAAAGAAGCAGAAAACCAAAAAGTGTGTGTGTGTGTGTGTGTGTGTGTGTGTGTGTGTGTGAGTGTGTGTTTGTGTGAGTATGTGGATGCCAGGCAGCAGAAACGAAGGCTAATGAGACAGAAAGGAAGAAAAATTGAGAGAGAGTGAAAACATAGGGATAAATACATGGTCACCCACGGAGAACAAAGGATGGATGAAAGCAAAAGAAAGAATCATTAACGCAGAACAGATAAAAACATGAAACAAAAAGAGCAAGAAACCTACAGAGGAGGAGGTCGGGAGAGAAGTGGTTTAATGTTAGATCATATTGTGTCCTACAGAAAGAACAACATTGAGGATTATATCTCAAGTCAGTTATTTTTTCAATTAAAGTCAATGAAAGGCTTTGGTTGTTGTTTTCCAATGTTTTAACTCAAGGAGAACCATATGACACTCACCCTTTTCTAAACAAACGAGCCTTATCAGCCTGTGAGACGAGACTTTAGTTATACAGGCACCCAGTGAGGCAGAAAAGAAGCGACTTGTGGGGAAAGGGAGAGAGATTTGGAGACCTATAGGTGAATAAGGTATAACAGAAGACTGGTATATACAAATGTCATTGGTGGTGAGTTGCCTTCGTTCCCTTTTGATGATCATCTTTTATAATTTAGTGCTTTGGCGTCATTCTGGATGATTTAGCCTGAATCATCTTCATCACAGCGGTAGAGTTTAAGTCACAATAAAGCTTGACATTTAAGTACATTTAACATTTAACCTCCCCTGAACCCTCAACCTCCTGCCTTCCCTCTGGACATTTGATCATTATCTGCTATTTGTCTTTTTCTGCCAAATCCTCTTAGTATCAGATCCACTGTGTCATCTTTCACAGTGGTAGCGGGAGGAATGCCGAGCAGCCACACCTGAGGACAGCATCACTTTTTCACCTGCAGTGATGATGAGGCGGCCATGACTGGGATTATTCATTCTTTATTACTCACTCCGCCTGATACTGCGATCACACAGTGAGACACTGCCGGGGCTCACATGAAAGCTCTTACTTATTACAGTAACATCATAGTCTAGTTAACTTTAGCTTTCTTTCAGTAAACATGAATGAAATTCATTATTCTTAACCTGCTTCCTTCCGTTCATGTGCTGAAACATATCCTCTTGTGGACAGGTCAGAAACAACTAAGGAATTCCTCACTGATGGTACATGATGGTAAATGAAGCGATTTGATTGGCTTTATGAAAAAAGTATTCTGTTGTACTAACGCAAAACTAGGGGACACCATCATGAAAACAAAAAATATGAGATATAAATTCCTGGTTTTTGTTTCTCAAAGGAGAACATTTGAAAATGTAACATTAGTTAAATTAGATATACTTAGTATCTGCCCTGCTATGATTGTTAGCTTCAACCCAAAAGTATACATAAGTCCTCGTTCACAAGAAAAACCTGCATCGGTCAAACTTCCGTTGCCAGTACCCACACCAAATGTTATAGTATATGACAGGCATCTGTGCAGCATCACACAGTAAGTTAGAGCATAAGCTAACACAGCTCTGGAAGGCAGCCTGAATACCCCGCAGTCATGCAAAAGCTGTTGCCAAATGTGTTTTTTAAATGATTGCCATTCCATTATTCATTTAACCAGCATTCTGCACTTATTACGCTCGCTGAATAATGTAAGCTGATAAATAATTTACTATAAGATAAAAATGGCTCCAGTTTTAACAGCGGGCCCACAATTAGCCGAGAGTAAGTGAGAGTGAGCGAGAGACAATGCGAGAGAAGAGAGCAAAAGAGAGAGAGACAGAGAGACCTGTTAAAAATTAGCAGGCAAACTAAGGATTTGACAATGCAAAATAACAAGGTTGTGATAAAGGTTGGTTTTTAATGACAGTGACAGAGACAAAGTGAAAGAGAGAAAGCTTTAGAGGAAATCTGGATGAGTGAATGTGAAAAAGAGACAGAGCTGACAGCTCACTCTGTGTGCAGAGTCAAAGTGTTCAGCACCGACATTTTACTGCTGTTGGAAAGTTTAATCTAAGTACGTATTAGCCCAAGGCTGAGCGTCTCATGTATTGGTCTACATCCAGGTTTTCTGAAACATCACCACTTGACGGTCTTGTCGAGAAAATGATGTGACCTGAATGTGCTGTCTGCTAATAGGGGGCTATGTACATATTTGACAGGGCTTCTGTAAATTGAATCTCATTTCATTTCAAATGTTCTATTAGCAATTGGAATGAGCGTGAGATTAATTTGCTGTGGAATTAATATGAAAATGTTATTAAACTTGGAAAAATGTGCAAGATTTCTTTAAAAATGTAACATAAAAGAGAAACCAGTGCCAGTCGCAGGTATTCAGGTCTTTTGAGTGCTTAAATCCTACATATATTTTCAAAATTGAAGAAAACAATCTGAAGATTTGGAGACTCTCTTTGATACGTTTGGTCATTTCAGAACCTTCCTCAGACTTCAGCACGTAAAATGCAGTGCTCAAACAAGTAATGTAAACACCATTCAACACAAAAATGTAATGTGGTTGGTGTATTTCTAATGTTTAACTGTGTCATTTTCCTGAGTTTCCTCTCATATAAGTAGTGCGCCATTTTTTATGTCACTGGGACCTGAAGCAGCATGCCCCCCTCTAACACAGCCCCTCACATTTATTTATAAATTACAGTATCATGACCATGACAACAAATCAGAGGAATCAGTATAATAGTTTGAGGCAATGCAAGTGATGAGGGCACAGAAAAATGTGAAAATCTCAGACTAACAAACTGGACTGCAGTGGAAGTTGATACAGCTGCAGTAAAACACTGCCAGCAGTGAGTCCTTACATTGAACACAAAGAGATAGAGAGAAACACACACACACTTGAATTGGAATTATTTCACACACTCAAACACTCATAACAGCTCTAACAAACACTGCAACCAGGCGATATTTTTAATCCGGTCATGGCCAAACCAGATCAATACCGAACGCAGTGAGAACACGTCATATTTCTCTATCCATCCCAAATGACTCATAAAGCAGCAGTCTTTGCAAACATCCTGTTTGTGATGCATGGCTTAAATCCAACAGCTAATGGTCGCTGAGCTACAGGAGAGAATGTTTTACAGCCATCATCATTTCCTTTAGCAGAAACACTTTCCGTGTCCAGTAGAAGCGCTTTGTCCTCGGGAGAGATACTGCGTCCTCAGTGCATTCCCCCCTCAGATGACATACGCTCCCTTCCTTGAATTAGGACAGTCCTTCTGAGCTGACTGAATGTTGTATTGTACAAGAATGAGGGCTCAAAGCTGAGGAAGGAAATGTTCAAAGTGATCCCTCTCTGCAGCATCCATATGAATTTAGCTTGTGATTATGGTAATTAAAATTACACTAATTTAACTGTGGATTAAGGGCGTGGATTCCTCTAGCAACTTCTACAGATGTAACAAGTAAATTTAAACCATCAGTCGAGGAATGGTGTCCGTGTATCAAAGAATCCTTCAGAAAAATGGAAAACTGTTGAACCTCTTTATAACACACTAATGTTATGCTGGAGAGACGTTTAATCCACTTAATCCCCAGCAACCTTTTCCATTTCAGGAAGGATAATGAAATTCACTGAGCTCATCACTGCTGCAGATGCATTTGTATAAGGTCAAGATTTTACTGTTTCTCCTTTCCTGCTGTTTGGAAAATGCATTTAAAATCTTCCTCCATGGATTCCATTAGTGACTCCGTCTGATAGGAGGAAAGTTGGATCTTTGAGAGGTATGAGGGAGAAGTAATAAATGTCATTTTAAGTTCAATTGACATGGAGGTTGTTTTATCAAGGCAAATGTGACACTGACATTGAGAGCTCCTGATGTGAAGTTCATTTTGTTGTTAAAATGATACAGAGCTGAAAATCATTCACGTTTCCCTTTAAATACCTGCATCAGATTCCAACTAAGATGGTTAACATGATCAACATTATAACTGCCAAACATCAGCAGGTTAGCATTGCCAATGTGGGCATGCTAGCATGTTGATGTTAGCATTTAGCTCATGCCACTGCTGTTTACCTTTCAGGAGAGGAGTAAAATCACAAATGATCTCCATTATTTCTACAAATTGTTTCATGTCTTCAGGTAATATCACTGCAGTGGGAACTGAGAGGGAACACTTATCAAATCCGTCTCTCTGCATCAGCTTTATCTAAACCGTTAGCATCTTCAATAACAGGATAGGAATTAACTATGGCCAGCAGCATAAGGGTAATACTCCTCAATATCCTGTAATGTCATCAGGGATATCACACACACACACACACACACACACGCACATGCACACACACACACTCTCTAGCATAGCCGTTAGGGCTAACCTCACAGGAGAGCTGTACTTGTGATGTCACATTACATAAACATGCTCCCCTGCCCTCCACCCCCACCCCTGCCCCTCCATTTTCTCTCCTCTGCAGCTTGACTGCTTTTAACCATTAGACAATTCCTCAACACTCTGATTATTTCAGCCAGCTGCAAAAACCCTCCAAGGAATTGCAAAGCTGTCATTTTAAGCATAACTCTCCGTCTTCACTAAAATGAATGGCAGTCAGCAGGCATAGTTTTCATTTGATAACTTTGATTTTTATACAAATCATCATGAGTATTACATTTCAGACATAAAATTAATCTTCGTCACATTTTTCTCCTTTTAAAAGCACCTTCCTGAAATCTACAGAGGAAAGTTTTTAAAGCCCTTAATGTCAAGGTTTGCTGCTTGAAGACCTTAACCATGACATTACCGCCCGCTGGTGTGTCACGGTCATTGATAAGTTCATTGAATGTCTGATTATACAGGGTTATAGGATAATTCCCTAGATCATTGCTTCCCATACCTGGTCCTGGGGGCCCACTGCTCTGCATGTTTTAAATGTTTCGCTGCTCCCAACACACCTGATTCAAACAAATGGAGACTTCTGCGGAGCTTGATGACGAGCTGATCATTTGAATCTAAAACATGCAGGGCAGTGGGCCCCCATGAGCAGGATTTGGAAACACTGCCCTTGATAATACTCCCTCTGTGTGGAGAGGGCTTTGGAAAGAAGAAAGGGAATGGAGGGATGAAAATAAAAAGATGAATAGGAACGATAACAAAAGGAAAGATGGAAACAGAGACAGATAAAGTGAGAAGTTTTTTGTTATGGAACTCTCTCCAGAAGTATGAAAATTCTCCTAAACATTAATAGCTTCAGCACCAAAGGACCAAAACTGGGCTAGTCGGGGCCAAACTGCTCTCATCCAGAGCCAGCAGAAATAGCCAATGATCATTTGTTAATGTTTTTATACTTTTTGATGTCACAGCACTTTGTTAAAGCAGTATTACTGGAGTTTTGGCTAGTAGGGGGCAGCACAACAAGCTAATAACACAATACTGACTTGTTATTACTGTATATAGTTATCATGGCAGACATGTTAACAAAGTTGCCTATTTACACATCCAGCAGACGCAGAGGAAGACTGGCATTTATTTAGAGTCACGTTCACTCTCCTTCTGGCTTTGTTTTGGTCTCCACCAACTCCTGAGGGATATAACTGACTCTTTAGCTGCTAAAGGCTCCACTTTTCTCTCCGGCTAGTTGCTAACTTTATCTGTCAGCAGTTTGGTGCTGAACAAGTAGTGTACAGTGGGTTTATGACAGCGTGTTGCTGAATACAGCAGCCTTGTGCAGCTTGAAACGAGGTGATATTGCGATATCTGTATCCTTCTTAAGATTGACATACATTTGTATTCAATGAATTTGTTGCAGTTTATTTCCTCCATTGTTATCGATAACCTTGTTGAAAATGAATAGTTAGTTACATATTTTTTCTTTCAGTGAGCATCTTCAGTAAAACAGGTGGGAGTTCGGAGCTTTGCTTGGAGGCACCTGTGTATTTGAAAACATTTTCTAAATATGCTTAGCCCACCCATAGTAAACAATGAAATGAGTAAGCCCTGGCCCGCAGTGGAAACCAGGCTGGAGATTTTGCAGGCTGATAAGCGTGGAACCATGCAGAGCTGAGGGCATTGCAGCTGAACATTAAAGTTACTTTGAACTCCTGTAACTTTAATTCTCTTTGACATGGAGAGATGTAGCTGTGAGCCACACCATGTACACTACAATTAAGATCAGTGAACCACAACCACCATACAATAATCCTGTTATCCTCTCTCTGTCTGTCTGTCTCTCTGTTAGCTTGGCTAGAAGCACTGGTTTTCCCCACTCAAGGTCAAAGCCAGTTAAAGGTCAGTGGACCACCAGCAATGTTTTCAGACGACGGAGACCAACAATGCGCTTTCACCAATAAGAGGGGCTGGAAAGAAGCAGTGCGAATTACACATTTGTTTATGAGCTACAAAAGCATAATGAAGAAAAACTGCACATCTTGTTGTCAAATTTGCAAAAGTGCTGATCTTCCATCACTTTTTTTTCTTATTGGCACTTGTGACTTCTGAGTCTGAATGTGATTCATGGCTCTTTGCCGGAAGTGTCACTGTCTCTGCCAGAATAATTTTAAACATTTATTTACAACGAAAGGGTTGACTGAGCATTTTTGCTCCTTTTCATCAACAACCTGGCTCGCACTGGCAATCTGGAACCTCTGGCAAGTGCCAGATGGGCCTGCAAGGCCACCTGCAAGAAAATTTGCTGATCATGGCCCACTTAACATTGGAACCGCCCATGTAATTGGAAGTTACAGTCTGAAATAGGCTTCCTGTACTGCTAGGGTTTGTTGAGAGTAGCAGTATTCAGCCACAGATTCTGAGCAACACTGATTTCTTTTTTTTAATTTTTATTTAATCAATCAAGCAATTTACTTTGTATTTCTTTATTTAGCTCCCTCTTACTTTTATTTAGATTAAAATAAATCTATTGGCTACATTGCAAAGGGGAATCTTTTCAATAAATAAAATTAATTGGTCTAACCATGCAACAACCTACGAATGAATCAAAATCAGAGAATATATTCACTCACATCAGAGCACGAGTATAACACCAGCAGAGCGCTAAATATTTTTGAATGTACGAACTCAGCAGTTGGTGAGGCATGTGGAAACGGCTGTTGCATCCTCTACACACAGCAGAGCGCTGTCCGTGGTTCTGAAACAACACTAAGTCACATGCATCTTGGCTAAGAGTCGTTGATGCCAGATTTGACGGCCGCTTAAACATTCCCACCAATGCAAACTTGATATCTATTGCTTAGCCTGTATGTTAGAAAAACCCTGATATTATGGTGTGCATGTTGGGGAAAAATGGGGCCAGACTAGAATGAAATAGGGGAGGGAAGTTTGTTCCCAGTCTGACCCTGGATGAAACCAAAAGTAAGCCTACCCCATATGTCTGTAATAATCCCTCACTGCAAAAAGGTAGACAGGGGAATAAGGGTTATGTGAGCATGCAACTACAGTAAGTGTAGTATTTCAATGTTTCAAAGTCTTGGAACTGTAATGGATGTTTGCTACGGCTGTAACTGTTGTTTGTTTACATCCTGTGCGATTGTTCATTTTCATTGCCTCATCTAACTTCTTTTTAGTGACGTCACTGTGTTCCCAAGTTGTTCCTACATAGAAATGAACGATGGCCCAAACTGGCCGTCAGGCTAAAACCAGACAAATGTTAAGGTTCACCTGCTTAGTTTCATCCACAGCATGTCTGATAACAGTTCATGCTATTGTTAAATGGACCTCTATTACAGCGCCAAAAGCCAAAACAGCCATGTCTTTTACACGAACAAACTGAGTGGCTCTTCCCTCTCTCAGGTCTCTCTGTCTGTCTGTCTGTCTGTATGTCAGCCCTCTTCTCATTCTCCGACTCTGGTCTTTTTCTGCATAAATGACAAGTGTTGTAATTACAGTCATGTTCTGTCTCCATCTACAGTTTCACAAAGGAGCTCTGACAGCTGAGCAGGACTTTGACACTCCCTCGGCGCTAAAGCTTCACAGCCTATCATTAAAACAGACTCTGGGGCAGGGTCAAAGCCGGGGAGGGCACGTGTCATGCAACTCCTGACATTGTGATTCTGAATTTGGCTTGTAGTGATATTTCAATTAGAAAACCCATATTTTGTGCATTATATTGTCATGAACATTGCAGGCACATTGAGGGTTGGAAGCCTCAGTGCCTTGCTCATACTGGAAGTTTCCCATCATGGTGGTTTTAACAACAACAGTTTTGTCAACAGTCTCAACCTTCAAAGTCGACACGGATAAATGGGACCAGTGTGATTGGACCTTTTCGCTACGTTTTATATTGTACTGGATCGAGTTATTGGCTCTTACACACTTAAAATACCATATTTGTGAGATCATTGTTAAAAAATTGAACTGCTCCTTAACTGCAACCTCTACCACAGCAATGAAGTCATGCTACTTGCTACATATTTGTTAGTGCACTTCCCATCCAGGACTTGACTAACGACAGCATGATGTCAGGCTGAACGAATGAGGTAAAATGAGGCAATTCAATCAGAATAAGACACTAATCCAGCTGGTTTGTATTATGTAAAAGACTAATATTTATTTACAAATAATACAAACTCTAGAATTACCAAGCCAATTAAAGCAATATTTATTATCCCTACGACTGTAATCAGACTGAAGTTGAATCATCCCCCCATTATTCTAATGATGACCCTGATTCAGTTTCCTGATAATTAATCATCTGCCCTAAACCAAACAGTGACATCACCACACTGGATTCACTGTCTTTCTCTTTTCGTTTTCAAATCTAACCTGCTGCTTTGCGCTCTCACTGACACCGAATCATAGCTTTGTTCTCAAGGAAACACTGTGAGCCGCTTTTGCTTTTTTTGGACTTTATTCAACAACGTAAATCAGAGAGGGGGTGAAAGCAGCTTCAATAGCGGCCTCAAACTGAGGCCTCAAAAGTATAAAGCCTGAAAAACATGTTTCCATCTCTTCTCCTAAGGAGCAGGTTTGGCTACCGCCACAATTGAATAACTTCTATTAAGCACATTCTGTACTTTACTTTCTCCTAAACACAGACACACATCTTGAAATTTGTCTGCAGTCATGTCCAGTTTTTCAATCTTCCAGACTAAATAGTTAGCAGGTACACAAAAACATGTTCCTTCAAACACACACACACACACACACACACACACACACACACACACACACACACACACACACAAACACATTGCAAATACAATTTCATTGTTGGACAAGGGAAACTGTTTTGGAAGTTCTTGACTCCGCTCAGGGCAAATGATGTCATGATGCTGAAACAGCGCCCAGCAGCTCATTCACTTAACTAAGTAAACATCCACACACTTCGACACACACACACACACACACACACACACACACACACACACACACACACCACACACACACACACGCACACACACGTAGTCAAGTAGACTGTCTCTTTCTTTAAATGTAGCACACAAACGATCTTTCTGTCTCTCTCTGTTTCTCTAGTTGGCCATTTATGGTCTGAGCTATTTTAACCGACAGGACAGCAAACAGCGTACTGCAGGGAAGGCGCCTATCATGCCATCTGCTGAAGCTCTATGGATGCCATAAAACATGTCAAGCTAACGTTAAGGTGATAAACCTTCTCGGTTCACATTCACACACACACACACACACACACACTTACAGCCTTTCATATTTCTCCTTCTTTTGAGATGGAACTAATATGACCTTTGAGCCATTTTCAACTCTGGCACAGTTCAGTGCAGCATGATAATGGCAAGATGTCCTTTGCTCCTGTCAAACGCACACACTCATACTTTGATAAGACACTACATGCAGAATGATAGGACCTACAAATTCATGGTCACTACACCATAATAATGACAAGATGTGAATTAGTGGACCGTTACACACACAGTTATTGTATGTATGCACATACACCTTTAAATCCACTTTGTGGATTATAATGAAACCTTCTTCATTGGCTATAAAAGACACATCAATAAACACACACACTTACACATATACACTCATGTACACCGACATGGTTCATTTTAAATTGTAATACCTTGTTCATTTCATGGCAAATATGGTCTCTCCCCCTGATTTTATGGCTTACAGAGTTCTCAGCAGCACAGCCGAATGATCACTCATCACTTGGGACAGTGATTTAAGAGGTCTATCACAAGGTGTACACACACACACACACACACACTCCTATCTCTAGATACACCATATAATGCAGGAGAGACTAGGTCGTCATTGGGCTGATTTTTAGAAACCTTGCACTTAATATCACACACACACACACAAACTCATTCACTATGTTGTCACAGACAGACCTGAACAGATGAAGGCGGAGTAATGAAATGCGAAAAATATGGAGATGTTCGGCAGAAAGAGGGGAAGAATGACAATGAGGGAGACAAAAGACAGGAAGATGCAAGATCAAAACTTCCTCCACCACTTCAAAAGGTATCAAAGATTGGATTTGATAATCACCTTGAGTGCCTGTTGCCCTGTTAATCCTACGGTTCAGTGTCCACTCCTCTGCTGATCAGGGTTCAGAGACCTGCGGTGTTTCAGTATTTGCAGTTTTCATTCTAGCCGTGCAATCAGGGACAGGCCTGTCTTAGCTGATATTGGCTGATTGATCAAACTCTTTGCCATTCTGCCCTGCAGTATGTTGTCAATAAAAGCTGCCTATACGTTGGTGTTCACACTAATGCAGATTAATTCTGAAAATGCCATTCATGTTTTCAGTGTCTCACACTGAATTGCTAAAAGTGCTTCGATTTCTTCGTTCCTCAGTATTATTTAGGTGATTTGATCAAGGGTTATACTGTAACGTCTGGTCTGCTGTATTGAGACCCTTGATCAAATCAATATTTTACAACTATTGGACAAGCTTTTAAAAAATGAAATCAATGTCTTGCTGCAAAGAAAATACTTTTTTACATTACTAAATTAATATTTTTGTCAGACAAAAAATAATATTATTTTTTCCATTGGCCCAGCTCCATCAGAGTAGCCTGAAGGCTGAGCTCAAATATGAATTTTTCTCACTTCTAATATATAGAAAATAAATACTAGATACTGCAACTATTGCACATACTGTTCAAAAGACAATAAAAACACTTTTGGACATATTTGTGAAAAAGGCATCTAAGCCTTATCAACCTTAGCAAGCTGGCAAAATGTCCCAGTAGACATTATTTTTCATGCATGTTATTTTAAAACCTGCTGAATCATTGACAGCTCCTGTAGCTATTGTTGTTCTGTGGTCATGGATGGGGCTAAGCAATGAAACATCACCCACCAGCTGGTTAACTGCCTGGTAGGCCATTTCTATTTTAGTGCCATCCCTCATAGACAGACTATCTACACCAATTAAATAGCACTATCAACACTGTCAGGCAGTACCAGCACTAACACAGAGGCTACTATCACTGCATAAAAAAGAAAAGTAATTTCTTTTTTTGGTAAGTACAGTTTTAACTTGTCACAGGAGGAAAACTGCTGGTGTTACTAATAACATGAATGATGGCTGCATTCTATTAAAATGTCCATGACAGTGTGATGGTGAGCAGCGTGGACAATACCAGGAGCCTGAAACAAGAAGCTAAATTTAGCTGTCACTAATTTGATTATTTACAGCTGTGCTTTTTCTACTGTGACATGTCAAAAAATCTTCAGTGAAAAAGATCTATTATTGAAGAAACAACATTACTGGGAATTACATTACTAAAACAGATTACTCAGTAATGCGTTATGACCACCATATGACAACTGTACTTGATGAATAAATTAAAACACATGAAATGGGTCAAAGGCTGGCAAGCAGAGATCCTTGGTGGAAACACGTGGTAATCACAGTTGTATTTTTGTTTTTAATGCTTGTTTGATTCTAGCTAAGGTGTGAAAAATGCCCCTAATTGTTAAACCTCTTCATTTGATTAAAGGCAGTTTTGGACCTGAGCAGCATTTTCATAATCCACTCCCTTCCACATTTTATTATGTCCACACTGCAAGAACTGGGAACGAACACGAGATTGTAGTTCTCACTTCAGGATGGGAACCCCCCCCCAGCAATCTTGAGTGATCTTAATTGTAGGGATGCTTTTCTGTGGTTGTAGCAATGAAGAGAGGAGTCCAAGATTCATTCAAGAAGTTTATGTAGGTGTACGAGCTTGGAGTCCAACATCATAGGCATAGATGAGACTAAGGAATACAGAGCAAAGCTACCACAAATATAGGATTCTACAAGCTATACAGTGGGGCAAAAAAGTATTTAGTCAGCCACCAATTGTGCAAGTTCTCCCACTTAAAAAGATGAGAGAGGCCTGTAATTTTCATCATAGGTACACTTCAACTATGAGAGACAGAATGGGGGGAAAGAATCCAGGAAATCACATCGTAGGATTTTTAATGAATTAATTAAATTCCTCGGTAAAATAAGTATTTGGTCACCTACAAACAAGCAAGATTTCTGGCTCTCACAGACCTGTAACTTCTTCTTTAAGAGGCTCCTCTGTCCTCCACTCGTTACCTGTATTAATGGCACCTGTTTGAACTCGTTATCAGTATAAAAGACACCTGTCCACAACCTCAAACAGTCACACTCCAAACTCCACTATGGCCAAGACCAAAGAGCTGTCAAAGAACACCAGAAACAAAATTGTAGACCTGCACCAGGCTGGGAAGACTGAATCTGCAATAGGTAAGCAGCTTGGTGTGAAGAAATCAACTGTGGCAGCAATTATTAGAAAATGGAAAACATACAAGACCACTGATAATTTCCCTCGATCTGGGGCTCCACGCAAGATCTCACCCCATGGGGTCAAAATGATCACAAGAACGGTGAGCAAAAATCCCAGAACCACAGGGGGGGACCTAGTGAATGACCTGCAGAGAGCTGGGACCAAAGTAACAAAGGCTACCATCAGTAACACACTACGCCGCCAGGGACTCAAATCCTGCAGTGCCAGATGTGTCCCCCTGCTTAAGCCAGTACATGTCCAGGCCCATCTGAAGTTTGCTAGAGAGCATTTGGATGATCCAGAAGAGGATTGGGAGAATGTCATATGGTCAGATGAAACCAAAATAGAATTTTTTGGTAAAAACTCAACTTGTTGTGTTTGGAGGAGAAAGAATGCTGAGTTGCATCCAAAGAACACCATACCTACTGTGAAGCATAGGGGTGGAAACATCGTGCTTTGGGGCTGTTTTTCTGCAAAGGGACCAGGACGACTGATCCATGTAAAGGAAAGAATGAATGGGGCCATGTATCGTGAGATTTTGAGTGAAAACCTCCTTCCATCAGCAAGGGCATTGAAGATGAAACGTGGCTGGGTCTTTCAGCATGACAATGATCCCAAACACACCGCCTGGGCAACGAAGGAGTGGCTTTGTAAGAAGCATTTCAAGGTCCTGGAGTGGCCTAGCCAGTCTCCAGATCTCAACCCCATAGAAAATCTTTGGAGGGAGTTGAAAGTCCGTGTTGCCCAGCGACAGCCCCAAAACATCACTGCTCTAGAGGAGATCTGCATGGAGGAATGGGCCAAAATACCAGCAACAGTGTGTGAAAACCTTGTGAAGACTTACAGAAAACGTTTGACCTGTGTCATTGCCAACAAAGGGTATATAACAAAGTATTGAGATGAACTTTTGTTATTGACCAAATACTTATTTTCCACCATAATTTCCAAATAAATTCTTTAAAAATCAGACAATGTGATTTTCTGGATTTTTTTTTTCTCATTTTGTCTCTCATAGTTGAGGTATACCTATGATGAAAATTACAGGCCTCTCTCATCTTTTTAAGTGGGAGAACTTGCACAATTGGTGGCTGACTAAATACTTTTTTGCCCCACTGTATCTGGTTTCAGAAACATAAGAGCATGTCCCAAGATGGACTTGATCTTTCCTTAGAACAACCAGTTGTCCAGACAAAGCGGAGTCGGAAGAGTAGTATGCTGACTTGAGAGTAACATATATACCATGTATGACACAAGTTCCTACAGAATCATGTTACATGAGAAAAACCTTCTAACATTAGTGTTTGGTGAGTAGTTGGACACATGAGCCAACACTGGCAACCACCATTTTTAAAAACCTGTTTAAAACGTTTGCCATGCACACAACAGACAACACGACACAAACAAAAGCTTGTAAATAAACACAATTAAATGAAAAAATAGACAAATGGACATACAGAGAAGCCCAGGCTTTACTGTTGTATGTTGCACAGAAGTGATGTTGCTATAAAGACCACCAGCAGGCTTATGTCACTTCACCATTCTTATTTTCGGTATAAATGTAAGTTCTTGAGGGAGCTCACCAGTGATCAGTTCCTCTCAGGGAGACCTCAAAACTGTTTGAAAACGCCAAATGTTTTGATGCTGTTTGGTTCTTTATCAGCTCAAACACATAAAAATTTGGTATTCTTAGATTAGTCCAATTTGGCTATTTGAGAAGATCTTGGTAGTTGGTGTTTGTGTGAATGGAGGGTCAAAAAAGACTGAATCAGTTGCTTTTTGAAATTCAATCATTCAGAGTGGACGCCATGCATCAGTGGGGGATTCGGATAATAAATGACAGCTTTAGCCTACATTATTAAAAATGATTTAAAAATGTAATTCTGTCATGTGTTATCGTGTCATGTGTCATCCTTTCATGTGCTCAGTGCCACCCATGATGGTCTTCTAATTGTTGCCTGATAACCAAACGCCAACTGTTGTTCTGGCACTACCTGAGCTCATTAGTGGGTTTTTGGCATTAAAATGCAGCGGTACAAAATGGTGGAGCTACTCATTGATTGATCAGAGGCTGATTTCCATCTGGGACAACAGGTGAATGGCATTAACTACCTGGCAGGACGGACGGTGGTTTGAGCATGTTAGAGTGAGAATATCGTTTACGTTCAGACCATCAAGGCTTTGACACAACTGTGGTTATAGGAAGTATTCATTCACTGTGCTGCCTTTTGTCTTCTTTCTTTGTCTTGTTGATGTGGTTAAGGGTTTTCAGCCTTTTGGTTTTTTATATATTTTGTTTAGCCAAAGAAGATTTTCACTATGACAAATTCTCAGCATTTAGAATGGAATGAGTCAGGTTTTTGTGTCCCACCACAATATGACAAAGGTTACACAGTTTACTCTTAATCTGTTCTGTACAATATTTGGACATGAATGTGAGGCATTTAGAAGTCTGTGAGGCATTTAGAAGTCTAAGATTATAAGTGTTCATCAGTTTAGGAAGCTAGTCAGACAGTTGAACTTGGTTAAGTCACTCAGTTTAGATCAAGTGTAGAAATCCGTCTGGTGTTGTTGTTTATACCTTTTTCACAGCAGACAATGTGTCACAACAGGAAATGCACTGTTGTAATTGATAACATTAAAAATGACCGTGTTCTAGTGATCTAGTTCCATTTAGGTGATCTAGTTCATGGGTCGTGGTATTGTGCATGCTGGAATTGAGCCATTGATTCATTTGTTTAACCTTGTTAGAATAGCCAGTGGTTTAAAAGGGCGACAGTGTAAATAATTTTTAATTTTCCAGATTGATACCTCTGTTATTCCTTAACTTTACATTTTGTTCCCTTGCACCTATGTATAGCCAATGTATCAGGTTGTGTTGTACTTGTACACTGCGTTAATAGCAAGTCTCTCTACATTGACGCTAGTCATTACCCATGAATCATTGCCTTTGTTAGATGTATTATTCCATCATGTTTGAGAAGGAGGGGGGGCAGGAGTTATATAGTCGGAGAGAAATACATTTTAAGCCCCGAGTGTGTGGGAGCCATTAGCTATAGAGCCATGTTATTATGTGCCTGTCGCCTCAATGATAAGTGGAGCTATTGTGGGCAGCACAGCACAGTATACACGATGTGACATTTATACAGAACTATTAGAGTATAGAGGCACAGCATCAGGTTTTTGAGTAATGTATTGTTAAAGTATGATCTTTTCATTGTAGATCAGAATGATCTGTTCACTCTCTATCAAACCAATCAACCATTTGTCTCTACAAAAATACAGCCACAACAGGTCTCTATACATTACGTTTCCCTAAATAAAAAAAAAAAAAGTCTATCATCACTCATGTTCAAATAAAATAGGACTCTTTTAGAGTTTATCATCAAATCCATCTGCGTGGCTATGTTGGACATTGACAAAAAATATTCTGCTTTAAAGGGAACTTTCATGAAATTTCACAAAATTTGATGTTCCCATTCTACTTTCAGGGATCAGTCAATCTTAGTTTGCATGAAAATATGCTCTTTGTCAGGCAGGTGAAACAGCGTGTCAACTTTTGAACATTCACCACACTTTGTGATAAAAGATTCTGCCTGCTGGAATCTGTACTCGGTACGACTAATGTACATTACTAACAGCCTTTCCACCATTTCGATATCAATGCCAACCAAGACATTTTGAGTAGTTATTAAGCATGACAGCTCAGGAAAAGTGCTCTCATTCTGTCATCGATAAAGTCCTTTACTCTGTTACTGTGGGCCAGTATTTTTTTTGTCTGAATTTATCAACTCGTGCATTTTCATGTGTGCACACGCATTGGAGTATGTGTGAGCTCACTATTGCTGTTTATGTTCTGGTTGGACCAGGAGAAAAGATGTTCAGTATAATTATACATGAAATCTGAAATAACTCTCACGCTTCATTGATGGTGGGTGAGGATAACAGATGATAATTAATTGAGCAGAGCAGGAAGAAAAAATTTGATTCATTTGAAATGACAGGGACATACAGTATACGGCTAGATTGAGGGTAGGGACAATGAAAACAAAGAACGTGCTACATGAAAATGATTTTTTTTAAACCTTGCTAGCAGCGTGGCTCATGCATGGCAATGTCGTCTGTCTATCTGTCCTCCACTTTGGCCTTGACCGAAATATCTCCACAGCTACTGGATTGACTACCGTGAAATCTGGTGCAGAGATCCCTGATGTTTGGTGGATAATCCTCTCTGACTTTGGTGATCCCCTGGCTTTTCTTCTTGTGCCACTATGAGGCTGGCCTTTCTTGTTTTGAAGGAAATATTCCAAGAACAATCTGAAGGATTGCTATGAAAGATTTGGAATAACTTTTTGTGATTTCTTTACTTTCCACCTATCACTATCATGAGGCCACAGATCCCCATCTAATAAGACCCCCCCCTATTGTGAAACCTATGAACCATCATTCTTATCCATTCCCTCACTGGGCTCACCTTCTAGTCAATGAAATAATAGTGTAATTAAAATATCTCCCGCTTTTCTAGGGATCCTCTTGAAACCTCTTCAGGGACCCCATGTTGAGAAACACTGACTTAGCACATTCTAGCAAATCATCAGCATGTCTGCATTGTCATTGTGTGAATTGTTCGTTCTTGGTGTTTAGCCCGCACCACCACAGCACCTAAGCACAACCACACAGAGCCTCCAGCATGGCTGTTGGCCCCTTATTAAATGATCTCACACATCTACCTTCTGTATTTGGATAACGCATCAACAAGCTGATGAAGTTTTTTTTTTTTACACAAGTTGAGTCTTCACAAAGCAACTGTTTTAACAGATTTGTCTTCATTGTGATTAATACAATGTCAGAAAATCAAACTGTTCTAATGCTTTGGTTCTTAAAATGTATTTTTATGTCTGATTTTGTATTGTTTTTCTCTGGAAATTCAGTTGCCGCTGTGTCAGATCCAGCAGTCGTGCCTGTAGGGAAGCAGGGAGCAAAATTTAATCTCAATATATTGCAGAAAGATAAGCTGTGAAATATTCATTTTCCCCTTCCACGTTATTGCCTCATCGTTTTGATGGAGAGGAAAAACGCTGTGAGAGAGATGAGGACTGAACTCTGTGTGTTGACTTTTCCACAGACTATTCCATGGTTTTCCTCTTCACAAAATAATACACAAGATGTGCCAGGTAAAGTCTTTTTTTTCCCCAGCATTTCTGCTTTACTGGTTTTATGTGTGCTCGTTCAAGCCATAAATTGAATGGACGCTGTGCTGTGGTTTATCATAAACCATTGCTTTAATTAATCAAAACAACCATAAATGCAAACCATAAAGAAGATCACTGAATCAGCATGTGAAGGGTGTTACAGGGTCAGCCAAGTAACTAATACGTGTGTGTGTGTGTGTGTGTGTGTGTGTGTGTGTCAGTGTTGTTGTCTGCAGGAAATTAAGAGATTAGTATAACCAGTTAAATGTTTCTAGGCTTTGTATAATGCAACAACAAAAATCCTTAATAGGATGGATATAAAGTAATTACATGTCATGTTGTAAATGAGGTCTATTTGCTGTAAAGAAAATGTCTATGTTTCCCTGCAGCCATGTTCAATTGAACAGGATTAAGATCAGGATTAAGTGATGTACCCTCTGATGCTGCAGGTTAAGAAGAATGCATGTTTTACTTTTAATGTTGTGAGATTAGTGCATAAGGAGCATGTTGGGAGTCTTTGCTGTCTCTCTCTCACTCTCTCTCTCTCTCTATCTCTCTCACACACACACACACACCCTCTGTCCGGCTTGGTGAATGTGGAATTGCCACAAAAATAAGATTTGAGGATTAGGATTAGGCCGATCTTGGCTCAGTGCATGGCATGCAGATTTAGCAGGCAGACTCAGGTTTGATACAGGGTGTCTGTCTCCAGAAGAGTTACACTTGCAGATACGCACAGACACGCTTACACATAGTCCCACAGGTGAAAAACCAGACTATCCAACACACACTCACCCATTCTCAGATGATCTAGGGTCTAGGTTAAACCTGTGTGCTTTAAAAGGATTTGCATAAGGTTGATTAGCATATGACAAATTAGCATAATATGATTTTACTTTGGTGAGTGATTGACATTCTTGTGACCCTATCATTACATGACCCGCTTTTGGTTTCCTTTGTGCACAGCCAAACTTCCCTGGCAGGAAAAAAACGGTGACATTGCCAGAACATGATTTGCCTGAAACTACGTTGTCAAGTGTCAACAGAATGAGATAATTCGAGCACCGGAGCATAATTTATGTATATGAAAATATATTGCAAGGCAAAGAGTGGGTAATTTTTTATCGCATTAAAGTGAAGCTCCGTGACGCAATATTTTTGACAATTACATTAACATCTGTATAATGTCAGAGTTGCCAAATCCATGTTTTTAATTTTAACTTATTTCATACATTATATATTACATTTTGAGACATTGCAGCATCTTGCTCTTCACTTCTATTTTTGTCTTACAATGTCATGCACCAAACATGCTAAAGAAAATTCCTTGTTTGTGTAAATTTACTTGGCAATAAACATCATTCTGAATTAGTACCCAACTCTGCTGCTCAAAACAGATTTTCACTTCCACATAGATTGTATGAGTACGTATGGACAGACCCTCTGTAACCCATTGCCACCTGCCCAGCATGACATAACAGAGGGAAAAGGTAAGCCGGTGTCTGGGAAAAAAATTACCACTTAGTTAAAGAACAAGACTGACATGCTCTGTGGGGTTCCCTTTGTGTCTCTACATACTTTACCTCCCTCAAGCCCTCAAGCATCATCAGCAACCATAATCAATGGGTACCATCAGTTATCATAGATATGCAGACGACAAACAACTTTTCACTTCACTCTCCTGTAAGATAAACCTGCCATTGGTACCTGGTGTTTTGTTTCAGGGCTGTAAACTGCTTTAGTTTTTTTTTTCCAGCTTGCCTTGTGGAATATATTAGGTACAATCAGTTACAGATTTCATAGCTATTTCTATGCAAACAGAATTGGACCAAATGAACTTAATGAAATAAGACACAAGTCGAAAGATTTCTGTACATTTTAAGCTAAGGGAGAGTTTTCTCCCCACATGTTTTGAAGGAGCTATGGATAAAGATTTTTTTGTCTAAGGGGTGATGGACCTCAGTAGTGAACTGACAGTTTACAGATAATGCTGTGTTAAACTGAAGTCTGGACATCTGTTTAGGAAGCCTACCAAGTGCCTCCCCTTTGAGGATTTTTAGGCATGTCCAACTGGGAGGAGAGCCCGGGGCAGACCTCAGAACTCGCTGGAGGGATTATATCATATCTCATCTGACCTGGGAATGCCTCGGGACCCCCAGAAGGAGCTGGAGACTGCTGATGGAGAGAAGGACGTCTGGAATGCCCTGCTAAGCCTGCTGCCTCTGAGACCTGACCCTGGATTAGCAGATCAGAATGGATGGATAAACTGAGGCCTTTGAGTTAAAGTGCTGACTTTCATAACTTTAACCTCTTGTAACCTCTGTGTCTATGTATTCCATTGAAATTCAGAGAATTTGACACCTTAACTTGCTATTATTATGCTCTAATAAATTATTTGCATGCTGTAGTACCTCTATATATATATATCTGTTGATGTGTTAAGAGTACAATATGGGACATATTGTCATTATCATGCTGCAATGAACAAGGTGACAGAGCATCGAAATTGCTCCAAGGTCTCATAAGTTCCATCTGCCAACCAGGAGGAGCAACCAGGTCAATGACAAAGACCAGTTAAAGAAAAGATAATAAAAGCAGCAAAAGTGGAGAAGAGAAGAAAAAGAAAACAGTTCTACGGAAACTGTGAGTGTCTCTTAAAGAAAAGTGTGTGTGTCTAGTTAAAAGCAAATTAAATGTAGTGAAACTAGGCATGCATATATGACTTAACAGAATAGGCCTACATTCTTGTCCTTGTTCTGATTATCATGGTCACTATTTTGGTAGCACTAAAGCTGTGTCTCATTTAATTTTAGACACGCTTGGCTCTTGTAGGTGCCTTAATCAGACCTAACAGGCCATCACTGCTTAAAGTGTCCAACAATGTTGGTATCATGGATTTATCGCTTCCAATCAGTGTTGACAGATGAAAAGACATTCTTGCATGTTAGTTGTTCAATGTTTGCTGTAATCTAAGGTGACATAGATCACTTCAGCTCATCCGGGAATATC